>NW_025333543.1:11397500-11997500 GCF_019186645.2 Phyllostomus hastatus | reverse complement strand
AACACAGATATGAACCCCAGAAAAACTAACCAAAAAGTAAAAAAAAAGATGGTAACATATAAACTACAAGGGAGATAGATCCCACAGATTAAGTCCAGGCAAATGACTAAAAAACCCCACCACCAACAAAAATATATTAAACAGTTTTCAACAAAAAATTATGAGACATGCAAAGAAAGTATGTAACAGTAAAGTATGCAACAGTAAAGTATGCAACAGTATTAGACATGCAACAGTAAAGTATGGTCTGCACTGAAGAAAAAATAGCAGTGAATAGAAATAGACTCAAAAAGAGACCAAATGTTGGCGTAGGAGACTGCACGTCAGCTATTATAAAAATATTCAAAGAATTAACAAAACTGTGTTTAAAAGAATTAAAGGAAAATATAATGACTAAATAAAGAAGGTAATCTCAACAATGAAACGAGACTAAAAAAAAGAACTGTACAGAAATTCTATGGTTGACATTTTCCACATGTACCTATTTTTGACAGCAATATAATTTCTTACACTAGTCAACGTTTTAAAAAAATTCATAACGCTCGAGTTATGGGATGCTTAGTCAGTCATTATGCTTTGTAAGCCTTGTAGTAACCTTTAAATAGAGGTAAAGATGTGTTATCTTTTCCTACTGAACTAATCAAAGGTATGTTATTTTTTTCAATGAAGTTTCTTATAACTAGATAATATTCTCAATATGGTATAAAATTAAAATAAAATCAAAGGTTATTTTGTTAATATCTACAGACTTCAAACTGCTTTAAGAGGTTACTTTAACTTTATTTTCATGGCTAGCTTTCAAAGAATGTTTTTAGAATTACTCAAGTTTAGCATTTTTAAAGATTAATAAAATATAATTTGAAACCACAAATGTATTCTGGTACAAGGGTGTATATATAGTTTTAACACTACTAATATTAACTGGATTATAATACTCATATACTTATATGTATATATACAAAACAGAATATTATTTAGCCATTAAAAGAAGGAAATCCTGCATTTGCAACAACATGCATGAACCTTGAAGGCACTATGCTAAGTGAAGTAAGTCAGACAGAGAGAGACACATACTGAGTGATCTCACTTTCTTGTGGAATCTAAAAATATCAAACTCAAAGAAACAGTGATCAGACTTGTGGATGCCAGAGGCAGGGATGGCGAGTGTAGCGAGAGGGTAGTGGAAAGTACAAACTTTCAGTTATAAGATAAATAAGTTCTGAGGATATATTGTAAAACATGATGACTATAGTTAATAACACTGTATTACATATTTGAAAGCTGCTAAGACAGTAGACCTTAAAAGTTCTCATCATAGGGGAAAAATTTATAATTATGTGAGGTAAGGAATGTTAACTATTTGAGGTGATGGATGTTCACTTATTGTGGTAATCATTTCACAACATATACACATACTGAATCATTATGTTGTACGCCTTTAACTTACATAACATTACACATTAATTATATCTCAATAAAACTAGAAAAACAATAATATACTCATTAAATAAAATTTGTACCTACTACACGCATACTTTGATTACTACCAGGTAGATTTTCCTATGAATAGTAAAATCATGGCAATTGGTTCTATTACTAATCTTTCACCATTCCTTATTTGTGATTTCTTAGTGGACAGCAACATTAAAGTAAACGTAATTTAATTAGATTTTCCTATTTTGATTCTTTGTGTTACCATAAGAATAATTATTCAAACATTTAATTAACTATTCTTTCTCATTTTTGGTGAGAACAATCTATATTATAGAACCTCTAGTTTTCCAGATATCCTTTAAAATTTTATGCTGGTATTCTACCTCATAATATTACATATCTGCATTTATCAGGCTAACATATTACCAGGGGAGCAAGCATACTGCACACTATTTGGTAAACCATCACACTATTTTATAATAACACAGCTACCCAGGAAAATGTTAGTAATTGAAATTAGAAAAAGTATACTTACTCAGTTATAATTTCAGAATTTGTAAAGTTGAGGTTGGTTGAATGACCTTCAAGTTTAGAAGACTCATGTGTATTTAAGGCTGGAGTGGTCTTAGTGGCAAGTACTGTTCTTTTCTTATCTTTTTCAAGTGCTTTTTTCTTCCCACCATTTTGGAAATATTCTCTGCATACACTACAAGTCAAAATAAAGTTATATATTAAAACACTAAGTATGAATATAAAATAAATTGAAAAAGCATTGGTCTTTATCAATCAAAATGGGAAACTTTAAAATAATAGATTTCTAATTTAAAAATGTCACACAGATGTAAGTTTAAGAACCTTGTAGCACTTTCACATTTTAAAAATTAAGATATATAAAACATGAACACAGATTGTGCTGATTAAATAAAAAGTACGTTTTTCAGAAATATGTTTTAATTGAAATTTTAACTGAAACAGAAATTCCTCTAAAAAGCTTAAATAATTATGCTATTCAGTTACGCTAAGCATAAAAAGAAATACCGGTAGTAGTCACAATTAATTCTGAGACAGCTTGGCTGGTATTAGACAAATATCCCAACAGTTGTTTTCTGGATCCTTCTGGTTTATGAAGGTAAGGTTTTCAACACATTTAAAATCATCTGTCTTCTTATTTTCTCTGAGAGAAGGGTCTAAAAATCATTTAAGTAAGAACAATATCATTTCATAAAGGTGTGAAAGCACAATGGTGTGAACACAGTAGTGGTTTTTATAATATTTGAAAATTATTTCTATGTATCAAGAGATAATTCCTGCTAGTCCCAATTCCTATACTATAAAAATACAGATTTATCAAGACGTATTGCTTTAAGCTCATTACAGTATAGCCCATATCAGGTTGCTATCCAGAATCAGAAACTGATGAATGGCATAACCTTAAACATTTTTTTTGTATCTAATATAATTTTACAGTGAATACAGTAGTGCACCATGCCTTGTATATACAAGATCTGTCCGGAAAAATTCCAATCATTGTTAATATAATGAGAATGGTTTGCACATCATTGATGTAAGCTGGCAGCCAAGGAAAGTAGAATGGAATGTGCATGCGTGAAC
The DNA here is from genome assembly GCF_019186645.2 of Phyllostomus hastatus. Taxonomy (NCBI): domain Eukaryota; kingdom Metazoa; phylum Chordata; class Mammalia; order Chiroptera; family Phyllostomidae; genus Phyllostomus; species Phyllostomus hastatus. The sequence continues at coordinate 11,994,455 of NW_025333543.1, read as the reverse complement.
AGTGATGACCTCACTGTACTATAGTCAGTGGGGCAGAAGATGCTGTTGAGTGAACATGTGTACTGTGTGGCTTTAAAATGACTGAGTGAGCACAGCAATGAAGCTGCATCAAATTTTATCTTAAGTTTGAACATTCCTCCACAGAAACTATTTTGATGATTCAGAAGGCTGCAGCTATGGGCAACTGGTGATTGGTAGCTTCATTATGACAACACACCCATTTATGCATCATGTCTCATGCAGACAATACGATCTAACAAAATTGTTTCCAGTAAGTTAAAGACAACTAAGTGCTACTAGAGCCATCTTAAACAAAAAACAAATGAACTTTCTGGCGAACCCAATATAATATTGGATACTTGCCAACATACATCAAAAATCTATAGATTATATAAAACCAAAAATGAACACTAGCATAAACCATGGATTTTGGATGATGATGATATATCAATATGGGTTCATCGATTATAACAAATGCAGTACTATGAGTGGATACTGACAGTAGGGGATACTCTGCACACATGTCAGTGGGTATATTTGGGAACTACCTGTACTTTTTCTTCAGTTTTGCTGTTACTCAAAACTGCTTTATAAAATAAAGTCTACCTGAAATGGGAAAAAAAATCCAACTCAGGATAGATATCATGTGCCTTCTGATATAATATAATACACTGAGAAGAGCACTATCACCTATATAATATTTCTGCTAATATGCTTAACTTTAATCTAATCAAAAAGAGACAACCATACAAAGCCAAACAGAGATTTCTTTTTCGTAGGAACTAAAAAAAAGTGTGAGTCAAGGATTTTATATCTAGCCAAGTTGTGCATCTTGTAAAACCATAGAAAAGCAGCTTTTGTTATATAAAAACTCATGAAACATTATAGATGCAAGCTGTTTATAAAGAATCTACTGGAAGATGAATTCCTCCATGAGATGATTCAGAAATCATGATTCAGAAATACTGGTGAAAAGGATGGTAGTGAATAAAAAGCATTAAATGAAATTAAAAAAAAAAAGATTTTTTTTTAATCCTGAAGGCAACAATTCCAAATGAAGATGAAACAGTTACAAATATTTATGTGCTATTTATCAGAGCAACCATCTCTTTACAAGGCAGAAAAACCAGGAAGATGCATGGAGAAACAGATACAGTTAACAACAGGTAACTTTTTAACACACCACTCTCAATCAAATGAATGAAAAATAAGCTCTAAAGAGCATAGTAAGGTTTATATTATCATTATTTAGCAAATATTGCTCACACAGACAATACAGCTTCTTATCAAGTGTACATGGAATAGCCACAGTACAAGCCATGAAAAAATAATGCAAACAAAATCATCCAATCACAATGCAATACAACTAAAACTAACAACAAAGTGGATCCAAAAAGCCGTTTCACCTGCAAATGTTTTAAATTAAATAACTCTGGTTCAAATGAAAATATTGATAAAAATCACAGGATAACTAAAAACAAAAAGAACAATAAGGAAAACAAGGGAAGTCAGAATCTAAGGAATGCAACTTGAAATAGAGACCCAAGAAAAATTCAAATCATTTAATATTATACCAATACAAATAAAATAATAAAAATAAATGAAGTAAATATCCAACTTATAGGATCAGGAGAAAAAATGTAAACCAAAATAAAAAAAGAGAGGAAGAAGGTATTAATGATTTAGAAAAAAACAGAACTAACAAATAAATATACAAATTGGTTCTTTAACTTGCATAACTTTATCCAAATAAAACTGAAAACTTACATGAAACAATTTTTCTAAGAACATATACTAAGGGACCCAAGGTGGCAGCAGAGCAGATGGAAGCTATATACTAACCACCTCCCAGGACCAAAGTGGAATTACAACTCAATTATAGAAAAATCATCATGAATAATCAACTGAACAATACCTGGAGAAAAGCCTTATAACCAAGGATTTTACAGAAGAAACCACATTCACTACATTAAGATTGGCAGGAATCGGATAGGTATGAGATGGTTGCCAGGGCTCCCACAGGCAATAAAGTTCCAGAGGGATATTTCAGTGGCTAGGGGGAGGTAGTCCACCTGAGAATTGTGGGATCTAAACTCCAAGCTGGGCACCACAGCTAAGAGCACCAGAACTAGGGAAGAACCCAAATAACATCTGTCTGTGAAAAGCAGCGGGTTTTTTGTCTGCTAGAGAGATGGCTAGAGACACAGAGAGTACACAAAATTTTGTTTGCAGCCACTTACCTTGGGCTCCAGCTGAGGAAAGGCAGAACAGACTAGAGCAATGTGAGAAGAGTCTGGGGTAGGTGGCTCTGGGGAGAAAGCTGAAGGGTCAGCCATCAGGATCCCTGTGCTGAGTCATTCCCCATGATGCCCAGAGCCAACTTCCACAGTCAGAACTCTCCCTTCCAAGTCGCATCAGCCTGAGGGTAAGCAATAGTCCCACCTGCAGGAATCCCTGTGGAGTTTAAGCTCTGCTAAGTGGTACTGATGGAGGCACTTTCACTGCCTAACCTAACAGAAAGCTGGCAGGTGAAGGTAGATCTTTGAGCGATTTGAGACTATAGGTGACCCTTTCCAAACCCTGGTGCTCATGAAAGTCAGCCTTGGTACACAGGTTGGATCTTTTTACACATACCCAGGCCCAGCAGAGGGAGCCACACAACTCCCACACAACTATTAGTGTGGATTGCTAATAGTTCCAAAAAGGTTGCCCAGGGTCAGTCAGCATTTGATATAGGGCTGCAACAGAGTCTTTGCATTCCTGCTTAACACATAAAAACAAACACAATGGGGAAACCAAAATAGGAAGAAAAAGAAATAGTCCTCAAAAGTAAGAACAAAAGAATTCTCCAGAAGAACTAAATGAAATGGAAGCAAGCAATTTATCAACATAAAATTTAGAGTAATGATTATAAGGGTGCTCAACAGTATGAAAAAAGACATAGAAACCACAGAAAAATAGTCATATGTTCAGAATGCAATATCTGAAATAAATAATATGGGGGGGGACACCCAAAAACCAGGATTTATTTATAAAAAATTGTGTATTTATCTTTATATGTTTAAACTTCATTCACCACCAAAGTACTCTCCATTTGATGCAATAAACCTATTGAGACTTTTTTCTGCTGTTCAAAATAGTTTTTGAACTCACTGATTTGATGACCTTTAGTGCTACTGCTATTTTTTGTTTCACCTCTTCCACATTGGCAAAACCTTTCTGTTTGAGGACTTTATTCCTTTGGGGAAACAAAAAAAAATTTGCTTGGGACGAGATCAGGTGAATAGTTAGGGTAAGGCACGGGGGTCATTCCATTTTTGGTCAAAAACTGCTGTACAATTAGAACAGTGTGGACAGGTGTGCTGGTGAATCAAGTACCATGAAATGGACAAATACATTAAAAGGTCTTCAACAAAACAAAACAAAACAAAACAAAACAAAACACTGAAGTCGAACACAGCTAGTACACTGATACAGATGGGTTCCTAGAACACTCATCCCATTAACTTCAATGTATAGATCATGCAGACAGATAATCAAGTAGACAATGGCCTTAAATGACACACTAGATCAAATGGATTTAATTCATATTTTCAGAACATTTCATCCCACAGCAGCAGAATATACATTCTTTTCAAGTACACATGGAGCATTTTCTAGAATAGACCACATGTTACAATTCAGTACAAGTCTTAACAAATTTAAGAAGACTGAACAAAACCAAGGGGGAGGGTGGAAGAAAGGGAAGAAAGTGGGCTTGAATGGGGTGGGGGGAAGTGGTGGGGAGAAAATTCAGACAACTGTAATTGAACAACAATAAAGTAATTTATGAAACAAAAATAAATAGATAAATACATATATAAAAAGACTGAAATCATATCAAGCATCTTCTCTGACCATAATGCTATGACACTAGTAATCAATCATAAAAGGACTGAAAAAATACACAAAGTCATGGAAGCTAAATAACATGTTATTAAATAATGAATGAATTAACCATAGGATCAAATTAAAAATAAAAAGACACCTTGTGAAATTAAAAAGGTCTTAGAAGATAGTGGTGAAATAGGTAGGAGCTGAGCCCACTTGCTGTGCACCCAAATGGCACACTTAGCGGATCTTCCAAAAAACAAAGTGAACAGGCAATAGAACCCTAGCTGACATCAAATTTGGGAGACAAAGTATGCAGAGGACACTTCAAAGCAGGTGGTAAGGAGGTTTTATAGGCAGATGGAGAAGGTCCCTGTGCCTGATGCCAGACAGGGCAGCTGGCACGGGGACATTGGAGGGAGAGCCAGGCAGTGATGGTAGCCTAGCAGCTCCTTCCCCTCTCAGAGCAGAGGAATCCCACACCCACGAAAGGAGAGATCTGAATGCATAAAGTTGCTGGGTAGAAAAAAAGGCAACAAGTGAACACACAACTTGTGGTGTACACACACTGGGGTGGTGGTTGCTGGCTGGACAGTGCCAGAGTTTGGGGGATCCTGGTGGCACCTAAAGCTGGGAGAAGAGGTGAGCCACAACTGGCTGTGACCTAGATGGACTCTGGACTTGCCAGAGAATTGGAGTGTGTGGAAAGCTGGGCAATGGCTCTGAGCGGTAGCAGCACCCAAAGAGACTTTTTTTAAAAAGGGGGACTGAGGTGCACTGTGCAGGGACTTTGCGTGAGCAGCAGCGCAGCCAACAAAGAGGGAGGAGTGTGGGGGCAATTTGCTACTACTAAGTGCACCTCATGGATTGATCAAAGGAGTGCAAAGTGAGGTGTCTTATTGGCACCAGCTTGGCACAACTGTGCAGAGGGGAGAGTGTGAACTCTGGGGGCATGGGCTGGAAACTGGATACCTGTGATAACTGTAGACTAGACTGAGCCTCCATACTTGCCAAAGGACAGGAAAGGAAAAACAAAGCTGAGTCCACCACTGCCTGCAGGAACCCAGAAGTTCTGCAAAACCTGCTGGGCAGGCTTACCAATCAGCAAGGGAGCTTTTTTTTCTTTTTCCTTTTTTTTAAGAGTAAGACAGTAAGACCCTAAGCTGAGAGAAAACCAGAGACAGATCCAGAAAGAGGTCAGAATGTGAACGAACACCAACACCTGAGAAAAATTTCACCTTTTTCTTAACAGAAATTAATTTTTTCTTTTCTTTTTTTTGGTCTATTTAGTTTTTTGGTTTGTTTGTTTTTATTGTTTCTTTTGTTTCTTTATTATTTTCTCTTTCATATTGCATTTTAGTTTTTCTTCTTTCACTTCACTCATATTCCAAATACCAAACGATGCTTGGTCTTTTATTTTTTAATTCTTTTTATTCAGATTATATATTAATCATATTATTGTTATTCCAAATCCTATAGCACCCTTCCCTGGCCTTAATCCATTTTGCATTTTTCCTGAGCTTTAATACTATTGGTATAAACTTTCTTTACTCTCACGCTACGTATGCAAAGTTTTATTTCTTACTCTCACTATTTCTCCTCCATCTAACCTCGAATAGCGCTCTTCTTTTTTTAAGTCAGTTCACATTCTTTTCCCCCTCTTATAAGAGTTTTATTTCTTTTCCACCTTTTATAAATAGTGGCTACTTGGGTAAAATACCACAATTACTGCTGTACTTCTCCAGTGGAATTCCTATTTGTTCATTATTTCTTTGCCCTTTAAATCCCATATAATATTCTCCCCATCTTACTCTACTTTGCTTTCCCCATGCCCGTGATCAGTTGAGTGAAGAATTTTATTTCATTGTTTTCTCTTATTCCTAACCCCTGCTTAACCTGGATTTTACCATTAGTCTGCTTCCTCCATCCTCTCAAAATTATTTTTCTTTACCGTAGACAACTCACAATCACTTTTCACTTTTATACAATATTTTTACTCCCATTCCACCTTTATTAAACTTCATTCAGCTGTGATTGCTATTGACCCTGCTGTGGTTTTTCTGCAATTTTGCTCCCATTGGTCCAGTACCTTTTCAATTTCACTTCAAATTTCATAATATACTCTTCCCTCTTCTTACCCTATTGTTCACATTGCCCTTTCAGGTTTTACTTACATTTTAAATTTTGTTCTCTCCCTTTCTTTGCATCAGTTCTATCTCAGTATTTATCAAATCTCCTTCCTCTTAATGACTCAGAAACATTTTCCCCTCTTTCAGTCATCTTATATTCCTTTTGTCATATCTTACATCCACAATCTCCCTTCACCTTTATTAGGCTTAGCTCAATTGCAGTTGACAATGCTGATGTGATAGGGGGTTCATTTTGCTGGTGTGCGTTTGGTTTTCTGGTAATACTGCCTTGTTAACAAATACCTGTACAACAGCACACAAGATAAGGTGGGACTACCAGTAAGCCTGATGGAGAGGAGAACCCATCAACAAAGAAACCTCCAACAAGTACAGCCCAAGTACAATAAGAGAGCCAACACAAATGGAAGAAAGGGTAACTCAAGAACATCAGACAAGGAGATCAAAGAGACCATACCACTGACTCCCACAAAACTCCTACCACAGAAGGCCAAGTCATGATGACATCTGACAAAGGAGAGCATCTGAAAAACAAAAACAAACAGAAAGATTCACATAACATTGGGAGACAAAGAAAAGAACCTTCAATTGAAAGGAATGGGAGAATCGTCAGTAAAAGAGCTAAATGAAATGGAAGCAAGCAAATCATCAGACATAGAATTCAAAAGAATGGGTATAAGGATGTGCAAGGAACTCAGCGACAACTATAAGGAACTGAGTGGGAACTACAACAGTATGAAAAAAGAAATAGAAACTATAAACAAGAACCAGGAAGAAATGAAGAATACAATATCTGAAAGAAAACCTACATTATAAGGAATTATAAGCAGGCTGAATGAAAGAGCAAACCAAATTAGTGAGCCAGAAGACAAGGTAGAAAGAAATAAATACCAGGTAGAGCAGCACAATGAAAAAAGATGCAAAAAGTATGAGGATAGCTTAAAGAAGTTCAGGACAGCATGAAATACAACAAATTTTAAATCACAACAATACCAGAAGGAGAAGAAATGGAGGAAGGGACAGAAAACATATAGAGAAAAGTTCCCTAACCTGGAAGGGGAAAAGGCATGCAAGTTCAGGAAACAGAGAGGGTCACAATCATGATGAACCAAAAGAGGGCCACTCCAAGATACATCATAATTAAAATGCCAATTTTTAAGGACAAAGAGAATCTTAAAGGCAGCAAGGGAGAAACAGATAGTGACATACATGGGAGCTCTGATAAGGCAAGCAGCTGATATCTCAATACAGACAGTACAAACCAGAAGGAAGTGGCAAGAAATATTCCAAGTAATGAAAACCAGAAACCTGCAAACAAGAATACTCTACCCAGCAAAGCTCTCAATTAAAATGGAAGGAAAACAGGGAGTTTTCCAGACATAAGATGGCTAAAAGAATACACCTCCACCAAACAAGCAGTACAAGAGATGCTAAAGGGACTGTTTTAAGAAAAGGAATAAAAAGAGTGAGAGATGGAGGAACATAGGTACAATGGGGGAAAATGTGTAAGAGTCTATCAATAATAACCTTAAATGTTAATGGATTATATGCTCCAATTAAGAAATATGGTACCTGAATGGAAAAGAAAACATGACCTGCACTTATGCTGCCTACAAGAGACCTACCTCAGAAGAAAAGACCTATACTTACTAAAAGTGAAGGGTTAGAAAAAATATTCCGAACAAGTAGAAAGGAAAAAATAAGCCGTGGTAGCAATACTTACATCAGACAAAATAGATTTCAAAACAAAGGCCACAGTAAGAGACACAGAAGGACACTTCAAAATACTCAAGGGAAGAATCCATCATGAAGACATAAACATTATAAACTTATATACAACCAACATAGGACCACCCAAATATATAAGGAAAATATTGAAAGACTTCAAGAAAGATATGAAAAGCAACACACTTATACTAGGGGATTTTAACACCCCACTATCAAAAATGGATAGATCTTCCAAACAAATTATCAACAAGGATATTGTGGCATTGAACAATGCCCTAGATTAAATGGACTTAAAAGATATATATACAACCTTTCATTCCAAAGAAACAAATTCCACATTCTTTTCAAATGCATATGGAACATTTTCAAAGATAGACCACATGATAGGATACAAAACAAGCCTCCACAAATTTGAGAAAATTGAAATTATATCCAGCATTTTCTCAGATCACAAAGCCCTAAAACTAGAAACCAAATTCAGGGAGAAAATTAAAAAACATTCAATCTCATGGAGACAGAACAGCATGCTATTAAACAATTAATTGGGTAATAATGAGATCAAGGAAGAAATCAAAAAGTTTCTGTAAACACATGAAAATGAACACAGAAGAGTCCAAAACATATGGGACACAGCAAAGGCTATCCTGAAAGGGACATTCATAGCAATATAGGCCTACCCAGAAAATACAGAAACATTTCAAATAAACAACCTAACACTACATCTACAATAACTGGAGCACCAACAAAAAACCATGCCCAGAGTGAGTGCAAGGAAGGAAGTAACAAAGATCAGAGCAGAATTAAGTGACATAGAGACTAAACAAAAAATTCAAAGGATCAATAGATCCAGGAGCTGGTTCTTTGAAAAGACAAACCAAAGTGACAAGCCTTTAACCAGACTCCTCAAAAAGAAAAGAGAGAAGACCCAAATAAATATAATCAGAAATGAAAGGAGAGATTAAAACTATTCCCACAGAGATACAAAGGACTGTACGAAATTACTATGAACAAAAATATGCCAAGAAATTTGAAAACCTGAGTGGAATGGACAAATTTCTAGAAAAATATCATGTCTCAAAATTGAATGAAGAAGAAGCAGGAAGCCTGAACTACCAATAACAGCTAGTGAAACTGAATCAGTAATCAAAAAACTCCTGGCACACAAAAGACCTGGACTAGATGGTTTCACAGGAGAATTTTGCAAAACATTTAAGGAATTGCTAAACCCTACCCTTCTCAAACTACTCCAAAAACTTCAAGAAGAGGGAAATCTCCCAAACTCTTTTTATGAGGCCAGCGTCATCCTAATCCCACAGCCAAAAAAAGACAAAACAAAGAAAGAAAACTACAGGCCAATGTCACTGATGAACAAAGAAGCAAATATCCTCAAAAAAACATTGGCAAACTGCATCCAGCAATACATTAACAAGATCATACACAATGATCAAGTGGTATTCATCCTAGGGATGCAAGGATGGTACAATACTTGCAAATCAATACACATAAAATACCACATAAACAAAAGACAAAAATTACATGATCATATCAACCGATGTGGAAAAAGCATTTGATAATATAAAGCACCCACTTATGATAAAAACACTCAGCAAAGTGGGAATAGACGAAGCATTCCCCAACATAATAAGGGCCATATATGAGAAACCTACAGCCAACATCATAATCAATGGGAAAAAACTTAGAGCTTTCCCACAACATTCAGGAACAAGACAAGGGTACCCGCTTTCACCACTTCTATTCAACATAGTATTGAAATTCTAGCCACAGAGATTAGACAAGAAAATGAAATAAAAGCCATCCAAACTGGAAAGGGAGAAGTAAAACTGTCTTTGTTTGCAGATGACATGATAGTATACACAGAAAACCCTAGAACTACTTGACCTAAAAACTGAATTTGGCAAAACAGCGGGATACAAGGTCAATATTCAGAAATAGAATAGATTTTTATACACCAACAGTGAAATATCAGAAGCATAAATTAAACAAAAAAGTCCCATTTCCTATAGTAACAAGAAAAATAAACTACCTGGGAATAAACCTAACCAAGGAGCTAAAAGATCTGCATATAAAAAACTACAGAACACTAAAGAATGAAATTAAGGAAGACAAAAATAAATAGAAGCATATGCCATGTTCACGGCTGGGAAGAATTAACATCCTCAAAATGTCCACACTACCCAAAACAATGTACAGATTCAACACCATCCCTATTAAAATACCAATGACATTTCGCAGATACAGGAAAAACATTTCAAAAATGTATGTGGAACCACAATGACCCCGAATAGCCTCAGCAATTCTGAGAAAGAAGAACAAAGTAGGAAGGATCACAATACCTGATATCAAACTATATTACCAGGCTACTGTAATCAAAACAGTCTGGTACTGGCATAGAAACAGACACATGGATCAATGAAACAGAATAGCAAGCCCAGGGAAAAGAAAACATGTTTCTATGGTGAATCAATATTTGACAAAGGGGCAGGGGCATAAAATGGACTAAAAATAGCTTCTTCGACAAATGAGATTGTGAGATCTGGACAGCTACATACAAAAAAAATGAAGCTCGACACCAACTTACACCATACACCAAAATAAACTCAAGATGAATAAAAGACTTATAAGTTGGGACACCTTGAAAGTCCTAGAGGTGAACATAGGCAGGAAAATTTCAGATATTCCATGTGGCAGTGTTTTCACCGATACATCCCTTAGAGCAAGGGATATAATGGAAAGAATAAATAAATGGGAGCACATCAAATTAAAAAGCTTCTGCATGGCTAAAGAAAACATCAGTAAAATAAAGAGGGAACCAACAGTATGGAAAATATACTTGCCTATGGTATCTCAGACAAGGGTTTGATCTCCAAAATACATAAAGAACTCACACAACTCTACACTAGAAAGACAAACAATCCAATTAAAAAATGGGCAAAGGACCTGAACACACACTTATTTAAGAAGGAAATACAGAGGGCCCATGTTAAAGAATGCTCGGCCTCACTAGATATCAGAGAGATAAAAATTAGAACCACAATGAGACACTACTTTACACTGGTCAGAATGGCCATTATAAGCAAATCAACAAACAAATGCCTACAAGGTTGTGGAGAAAAGGGATCCCCAGTACACTGGTGGTGATAATGCAGACAGGTGCAGCCACTGTGGAAAACGGTGTGGAATTTCCTCAAAAAACCCAAAAATGGAACTACCTTTTAACTTGGCAATTCCAGTGCTTACGTTATGCCCTACGAATCCTGAAACACCAGTTCAAAAGAACCTATGCACCTGTATGTTTAGCAGCACTATTTACAATAGCCTAGTCCTGGAAATAGTCTAAGAGCCCATCAGGAAATGAGTGGATCAAAAATCTGTGGTACATTTACACAATGGAATACTACACACATCAAGAAAGAAGGAACTCCTACCCTTCATCACAGCATGGATGGAACTGGACAGTGTTATGCTAACTGAAATAAGCCAGGCTGGGAAAGACAAATATCATATGATCTCACCTGTAAGTGTAACCTAATCAACAACAACAAAAAAAGCAAGCAAAATATAACCAGAAACATGGAAATAAAGAACAAACTGACAGTACCAGAGGGGAGGTGTGAGGGGTATAACTGAGTAAAGAAGGGGAAGGATCAAGTCAAGGAACACATATAAAGGACCCAAGGACAAAGACAATGTTGGGGTGGGAGGATGGAATGGGGGATATGGGGCATGGGTAGGGTAGGGCAGAGGAATGGGGGGAAAAGGGGGAAAACTATAATTGCACAACAATAACCAAAAAACAACAAAACTTTTTTAAAGAGATTAAGTAAAAAAACAGATGAACATGCTCGAAAGAAATGCCTATAATTTTTATTACATGATGTGTAATACAGAAGGTCCTAAAATCTATGAGGAAAATATGACTAGAACAGTCAAATGTTCATCTTCACCCACTTTTTATTGTGTAAAATATATACTAAATTGTTTGAACTCTCTTAAGCTTACTTTGTATCAAGCAGGATTTCTGCAAACTCTTTTGAATACCTACCTAAAGGATACAATACCTAAATTCAAACTTTTTGTTATATAATGAAAATAGTGAATTCAGACAAAATAAATCCTATTAATTAATTTAAAAAAAAAAGATACCTTGAAGCAAATGAAAATGAGAACACAACAACCCAAAATCTGCGAGGCAAAGAGAAAGCAATCCTAAAATGAAAATCATTATATGCCTATCTCAGGAAACAAGAAAAAGCTCAAATAAACAGTCTAACTTTATACTTAAAGAAACTTGAAGAAGAACAAAAGACCAAGCCCAAAGTGAGTAGAAGGAAGGAAATATAATCAGGGCAAAAAAAAAAAATGAAATACATTCTTAAAAAAAAATATACATGATCAATGAATCCAACAGCTAGTTCTTGAAACGATAAACAAGACTTTCAAATCTTTAACCTGATTCACAAGAAAAAAAGAAAGAGGATCCAAATAAATAAAATCAGAAATGAAAGAGGAGAAATAACACTGACAGTAAAAATATACAAAGGACTGTTAGAAAGTATTACTAACAACTATATGCCAACAAATTGGATACCCTGGACAAAATGTACAAATTCCTAAAAATACATTCTACTATCTTTCAAAACTAAATCATGGAAGAATCAGAGAATATGAACAGACAGATTACACCTAGTGATACTGAAGCAGTAATCAAGAAACTCCCACCAGTCAAAAGCCCTGGACCAGATGGCCTCAAAGGTGAATTTTACTGAACATTCCAAGAAAAAAAATAACATCTCTCTTTCTCAAACTATTCCAAAAAACTCAAGAGGAGGGAAGATCCCAAACTCACTTTACTAGTCCAGCATTCCTAATTCCAAAACCAGATATAAACACTACAAAAAACCCCTATAAAATTATAGGCCAGTATCACTAATAGACATAGATGCTAAAATTGTCAACAAAATATTAGCAAACCAAATTCAGCAATACATCAAAAAGATCATACAACATGAACACATGAGTTTTTCCCTGGGATGCAAGTTTAGTACAATATGTGCATATCGATAATGTGATATAGCACATAGACAAAATGAAAGATAAAAACCACATGATCTTAGAATAGTTGAAGAAAAAGCACTTGAAAAAACCCAACATCCATTTATGATAAAAAAGAAAACTTCCAGCAAAGTGGGAACAGAGGAACATATCTCCATATAATAAAGGCCATATGTGACAAAACCACTGCCAGCATCATTCTCAATGGGCAAAAACTATAAATATTCCTCTTAAGATCAGAAACAAAACAGGAATGTCTGCTTTCACCTCTCTCATTCAGCATAGTACTGGAATTCCTAGCTATAGCAATCAGATGAAAACAAGAAATAAAAGGCATCCAAATTGGAAAGGAAGAAGTAAAATTGTTTTTGCTTGCAAATGATATGATACTGCACATAGAGAACCCCAAAGATTCTACTAAGAAACTACTAAAAGTGATAAATGAATCCATAAAGTAGCAGGATGCAAAATTAATATCCAGAACTCTGTTGCATTTTTATATGTCAAAATGAACTATCAAAGGGAAGTTAAGGTAACAATCCCATTCATGTTTCCTTTAAAAAGAAAAAAAATAACCTAGGAATAAATCTAGTCAAGGATGTAAAAGACCTGTACTTGGAAAATTATAAGACACTGAAGAAAGAAATTGAAGAATATACAAATAAGTGGAAGCACATACCATGTTCACAGACAGAAAGAATTAGCACCATTAAAATGTCCATACTACCCAAAGCAATCTATGCATGTATACATTCAATATAATTTCTATCAACATACTACCAATGGCATATTTCACAGAACTAAAACTAACATTTTGAAAATTAGTAGGGAACCACAAAAGGCCTGGAATAGCAACAACAATCTTGAGAAAGAAGAACTAAGTTGGAAAAATCACACTACCTAATATCAAACTATACTGTAAGACTATAGTAATCAAAACAGCATGGTACTGGCATACAGACACACACACACACACACACACACACACACACACACACACACACACAACTCAATGGAAGAGAATAGAGAACCCGGAAATGAACCCACAGCTTTATAGCCAACTGATATTTGAAAGAGGAAGCAAGCACATACAGTGGGCTAAACACAGTTTATTCAATAAATGGTGTTGGGAAAACTGGACAGATACATGCAGAAAAATGAAAGTAGACTGCCTTCTTACACCACACACAAAAATAAACTCTCTGTGTTTTAACTCAATTACCTCTCAAGGTAAACTCCCACGAGTACAAATGAGTCAACCTCAAAACTATTTAAATAGTTCCAGACCATAAAAACAAAATAAATTTTTCAAAGTCATTTTTAGGGGGCAAAATAACAATGAGAATAAGATCTGATAATTTCTATAAGAAACACAAACCAACATCACTGGTAAATATCAATGTAAAAATATTAAATAAAATTTTAGCAAACAAAATCAAGCATGACCAAAGAGTATGTGTTTCAGGAATGAAAGGATGATTCAATGTAAGTTTTTAAATTCATATAATTCATTATACGCATAATTTAAAAAAGATTTTATTTATTTTTTAGACAGAAGGGAAGAGAGGGAGAGAAACACTGATGTGTGAAAGATCAATCAGTTGCCTCTTGTACACCCCCAAACAGGGCTCTGCGCTTGTAGCCCACGTATTTACTCTGACTGGGAATCAACCTGGCAACCATTTGATGCAGGCTGGAGCTCAACCCACTGAGCCACATCATCCAGGGCTATATTCATAACATAAATTTAATAAGAAAACTCATATTCATTTCCACAGATGCTGAAAAGGACATTCAAAAAAATTCAATACTCCTAATAAAAACAATAATACAGGAATTGGTGAATACTTTCTATCAATGATATTAAACATATATATCAAAAGCCAATAACTTTTTCAACAGGGACATACCACAAATGTTTTCAATAAATGCAGAAGGCACAGCTACATAACAGACAAGAGAAAAAGAATTAGTCAAATGAATTGGAGAGAAGGAAAACTGTATATACACAGTATATCTAGACAACCTAAAAGAATCAGGCATAAGCTAACACAGTGAAAGGATTCAGTACAATAGGATGTAAAACATAGAAAAATCAAGTCTCCACAAAAATATAAACAATAACCTGTTTGAATATGTAATGGAAGTCAAGATCACATTTATAACAGCAACAATATGATAAAATATCTAGGGATAAATACAACAAAAATATGCATAATCACTAGACAGATAGCCTTAAAACACTACCACTCACAATTAGACTAGGACAAATAAAAAGACATATATACTTTTTTCATGGCTACAATGATTCAGCATTTTAAAGATATCAGTTTTTTCCAGTTATTAAAAGTTTAATATATCATCAATAAAAACACAAACTCAAAACTTTAGTTAGGCCAGTTGATTCTAAAATACACCTGGAACAAAACAAAGGCAAGAATAACTAGGAAAATCCCGAGAAAGAAGAATGGTGGTGGAGGTGGGGGAGAGATGTTATAGAATAACACTGATTGAATGATATAGACAATGAAATGCAACATAAAGTATTCACATGTAACCAACTATATGAGAAAACTTGGCATGTAATCTTAGTGTCACGTCAAGTCATTGTAGAAAAGGTGGACTTTTCATAAGTGATATTGTGATATAGATAATTATTTAGGTGGAAAAATTAGATCTACACTTAACAACAAACACCAGACTAAATCCAAATACATGAGAGATCTAAATATAAAAATGATATCATATAAGCACTAGAAGAAAACATGAGTGAATTAGGAATTCTTATAGTCTGGGAATCAGGAAGGCTTTTACAAAACAATCAAAATATGCAAGCACTAAAAGGAGAGACAAATAGATCTAATTATATAAAAACAAAAAACTTCTACATGACAAACCCAATACCTGCATGGCAAAAGATATAAACAAAACCAATGAAAAAGAGCACATAACAGTAAATTATACAAAGAGCTCTAAAAATAATCAAGAAAAGGGGACCAAAAACCAATAGAAAAAAGTATCAAAAACATAAACAACTCATGAAAAAAAGGCATATAATTCCTAATTATATGAAAACACATTCAACATCATATGAGAAACATAAATTAAAACCACACAGAGATACCAAATCCCATTTATTATAAGATTGTCAAAAATTCAACTTGTGGGCAACATACTCTGTTGGTGAGTTTGTAAAGAAATAAGTATTCTCAGTTTTTTGCTAATAAAATTGAAAAATGATATAACCTCTATGGAGGGTAATTTAGCAATATCTAACAAAATCACATATATTTTTACATTTTTTTTCCTAGAGTTCCATATCTGGGACTCTACCAAGATAGAATGCCAAAAGTATAAAAAGAGTACACACAAGGTTATTCACTATGACTCTATAATAGGAAAAGCTTGCAAATAAGATCAAAATGAGAAAGAAATCTATATATCCTGGTAAGATAAACAAGAAACAAAGAAAATGGAAAGAAGCCTTTTGAGTATACTCTTTTAAAATAAAGTTTGATTGCTGAACCATGTAAATGTTTTACAGTACTCCAAAAATACAGAAAGCTGGGGGAGAAACCAATCAAACTGAAAATAAAATGAAACCAATTATAGTAAATTGGTAACATAACCATACATAAAATAACTGTTTGAAGTAACTTTTAAAAACAGTATTATGACCCTTATTGGGATATATTCTAAAGACAAAAGAATTGGGAAGAAAACTCAATCAGTTTATTGTTAGAAGAAAAATTGGTATAGTAATTTTGAGACCATTATATGTACACTGTAGGACAAAGCAAATGTATTAATGTTATTCAGAATTAAGTCCTTCAGTGTAATATAAGTGAGAATATAAAAATAAAGATGTTTTAAAAATCCTGTAACATTACATTTGAACATAAAATATAAATTATGAGTTTAACTATGTATAATTTTTTTCTAACTCTCTTCATTGAAAAATTCTAGAAGGACACCCCAGAAGCATATCTAGTACCTAGATCACAATTTCTAAGTGCCATTTCTCATTAACAATCAAAATATGAATATATAGGGCCCGAATAAATAGTTTAATACTACAACTTAGGCAGGGAAAGTAAAGGCTCATCTTGTACTAGATAGTAAGAGAGGGCTCAAAGGTGATGTTGAACATCAAAGTCAGCTTTGAAGGGTTATCCACTGACTAAATATGGAATGATTTAACAGAAAAAAAGCACTGGAGACTAATGGGAAAAAAGCAAGTAAGTATTGAACAATCCAGAAGTTATAGATATATTACAAAAAAAAAATTGTCACAATTGGAATTGACTATTATAACAATTCCTTGTGAAAACTGATAATTAAGCAAAAAGATTTACATATCTATGTTTATTTTTTATCCAGCCTTTGGACATGTCATCATTCTTTGTACATACAAGAAAGCTTATTTTTACAGAATAATGACAACTAATAAATGCAAGGAATAATATTTTAAAATTTAAAAAAATTAAAAAATCATTTTTCAACCCCAAGTAAAATTATACAGTAAATGAGTATACCTGTTAGTTGAAAGATTGTTGGGAGATGGGATTTATCCATAAGACAAAATATCATTCTACTTGTTAATTGCAAAAGAAAAACACTAAGTTTATAATAGAAGGATATAGTAGTAGACGCCATCTTAACCAAATGGCAACATTTAGCATCTTTAGTGGTGGAATAATCTGATAATAAGAACCTGCTAATATGATGTAGTATGAATTATGCATTTTCACCTAATAGATATTTCAGCAAAAACATGTGACCTGATCAACACTTTAGACCCAACTTTCAGTTTACGTGAGATAAAGGAGACTGAATAAGTAGTTAAATGGCACCATGAGAAAACAATCAAATATATCTACAACAGGACACAAAGCTAATTTTGGATAAGAATATAATCAGAAAAGATATCTGGTTATGCTGTAAGTAGAAAAAGAAACTATATAGTTTAAAAAAGCAATATATTAAAAAGAAATCGAGAGAGCTGAGGGTGCAAGGGGGTTTAAAGAAACTGAATTCAGGGACACAAGCCCTTTCTAGATGGGAAGGGATCACCACAGGCACTTTGGGCATTTGTTGAAATACTGCATGGGATGCACAGTATCAAGCCTTCCATGGTAGAGAAATTCTGTTCTATTAAACAGGAACCAGCAGAGCTTTTAATGCCTCCTTAGAATCATGTGACAGACTGGAATATTTAAGAAATCCAAATGCAGAGATTGTGCTCCTCATTCTCCTTCTTTATACCTCTATAGCTCTTCAAGTACAGGGGGCAGCAATGGAGGCTTGGAGTGCAACTAAAAAGCAGAGAACATTCTCTGCACTCTTCCTTGGGCTTAGGTCAAAGAGTTCTACTAGAGGACATTTTTAATATATATATAGAACAGGACTCACTCTCAAAGTAACTGATGCCACAGGTGAACTGAAACTATCTAAGGAGGTAATCCACCCTCTCAATCTAGTTTAACATCTGTTGGGATCAAAACATTCTGTATCTCATCCTAGCTGCATATCAGAAAAAAGCATTCCTTCTCTAGGAAAAAATAATATTTACACCAGTCTCTTCTAAGTACAATTCCAGTGTGTGTGTGTGTGTGTGTGTGTGTGTGTAAAATTAACAGTCATAAATGAAGCAAATAAAGATGATCCATAACCAAAAATAACCCATCCAGAAGTTACAGACCCACAGATAAACTACATGTTGGAATAAGGAGACAAGGACTTTAAAGCAACTGTATTAATTTTTTAATAGAAAAAAAGATTAACTAAATAGATGAAAATATGAAGAACTTCAATAGAAAAATGAAATTTCTAAAGAAGAGCCAAATAATTGTTACAGAAAAATTGAGAAAAATAGTATCTTGAAAACACCTCTCTTGGTAATTGAAAAAGTGAAAAGCCAAAAAGAAAAATTAGTGAGGAAATATAGAATATTTGAAAAATGCTATTAACCACCTTGAACCAATAATCACAAACATGTTCAAATCTATGAATGTGAGCTATTTCACAAAACATATTTACTTAAAAATTCAACATTAATGGAAAACAAAAATGTGAACCAAAAGAAATATAATCACCCAATGCAATGCAGGAGCCCTAACTGGATTAAAAAAAAAAAACAAACAAATTATAAAGTACACTTTGGGGAGAATAAGAAAAACATGAATTTATGAACAGGATATTTTAGGGAATTACTGTTGTCTTTTTTTTTAATATTTTATTTATTTATTTTTAGAGATGGAAGTGAGGGAGATAGAGAGAGAGAGAGACATCAATGTGCGGTTGCTGGGGGTTATGGCCTGCAACCCAGGAATGTACCCTGGCTGGGAATCAAACCTGGGACACTTTGGTTCCCAGCCCGCGATCAATCCACTGAGCTATGCCAGCCAGGGGCGGAATTACTGTTGTCTTAATATAATGATAATATTATAAATATGCAGAGGAATGTCCTTATTCTTAGAAGAGATGTTATTAGGTTGAAATGTTATCTGCTATTTACTTTCAAGTGGCTCAGGAAATAGTGTATATGTTTCTCTGTGTAAAGTGTTAGAAAAGTCAAATTATTTTATTGAACATACAATTCATACCTTTAAAAACAATTTTATTGATTATGCTATTACAGTTGTCCCATTTCCCCCACTTCATTCCCCTCCACCCTGCACACCCCCTCCCACCCACATTCCCCCACTTTAGTTCATGTCCATGTGTCATAAGGTCTTTAGCTTCTACATTTCCCATACTATTCTTGCCCTCCCCCTATTTTCTACCTACCATCTATGCTACTTATTCTCTGTACCTTTTCCCCCTCTCTCTTCCTCCCACTCCCTTGTTGATAACCCTCCATGTAATCTCCATTTCTATGGTTCTGCTCTTGTTCTAGTTGTTTGCTTAGTTTGTTTTGGTTTTGCTTTAGGTGTGGTTGTTAATAATTGTGAGTTTGCTGTCATTTTACTATACATGTTTTTTATCTTCTTTTTCTTAGATAAGTCCCTTTGATATTTCATAAATTAAGGGCTTGGCGATGATGTACTCCTCTAACTTGACCTTATCTGGGAAGCACTTTATCTGCCCTTCCATTCTAAATGAAAGCTTTGCTGGATACAGCAATCTTAGATGTAGGTCCTTGTCTTTCATGGCTTGGCATACTTCTTTGCAGCCCCTTCTTGCTTGTAAGGTCTCTTTTGAGGAATCAGCTGACAGTCTGATGGTAACTCCTTTGTAGGTTACTGTCCCCTTATCTCTTGCTGCTTCTAAGATTCTCTCCTTCATTTTAATCTTCGGTAATGTAATTATGATGTGCCTTGGTGTGTTCCTCCTTGGGTCCAACTTCTTTGGGACTCTGAGCTTCCTGGACTTCCTGGAAGTCTATTTCCTTTGCCAGATTGGGAAAGTTCTCCTTCATTATTTGTTTAAATAACTTTTCCACTTGTTGCTCTTCCTCTTTCCCTTCTGGTACCCCTATAATTCGGATGTTGGAATGTTTCAAGATGTCCTGGAGGTTCCTAAGCCTCTCCTCCTTTTTCTGAGTTCTTATAATTTCTTCATTCTTTTCTGTTTGGTTGTTTCTTTCTTCCTTCTGGTCCACTCCATTGATTTGAGTCCCAGTTTTCTTCCCATCACTATTGGTTTCCTGTGCATTTTCCTTCATTTCACTTAGTGTGGCCTTCATTTTTTCAAACAGTTTGCAACCAAAAGCAACCAATTCTGTGAGCACCCTGATCACCAGTGCTTTGAACAGTGCATGTGATAGGTTGGCTCTTTGTCTCTTAAAAGTATTTTCTCTGAGGCTTTGATCTGTTCTGTTTGTCCCCCTCCCCTCTTTTTTGGTCTTATTGTGCCTGTTAGGTATGAGGGGCGGAGACTTAAGTGTTCATCAGGGCAGGTCAGCCCAGTAGCTGGGTTGTGTCACTGTGTGTGGGGGTGGGGTCAGAGAGGGAACAATGGCACCCGTTCCACTCTCTGTCTGATTTTAGTCCCTTCTGCTTCTTCCCTCAAGCAAACTGGGCCTTTCTGGTGCTGATTCCGGGGTGGTTCGGCTTGTGTACATTTTAGGACCCTGTGGGTCTCTCCAACAAACGCTCCTGTGAGGCTGGGGGTTTCTCCCACTGCCTCAACCCCCACAGGTGTTTTCAATCGGTGTCTTGAGGCTTTATTTCCCCTGAGCTGGGGCCCTGGGCTGCTCAGTCTGTCTTGCTCTCCAACTTCACCTGGTTTGTCTGCGAGAATGTGGGACTGCTTGGCCAGCCAGTTGCCCTGCGCACCTCACTGGGTCTGCCCTCTCCCACCCTGCACTGGCGCCCGGGGTTGGTCAGCTGCTGCCTTGTGTGCCGGTCCGCAAGCCTTTGCTGCGACCCCTCTCTGCCCGACTGCCCAACTCCGCTCCTCCTACTGGCCTGGATGAATGTGTCTAACTCCTTGGTTGTTGGACTTCTGTACAGTTCAATTTTCTGTCAGTTCTGGTTGTTTTCTTTTGTTTCTAATTTTTGTTGTCCTTAATTTGGTCGTGCGAGGAGGCACAGTGTGTCTAACTACACCTCCATCTTGGCCAGAAGTCCCAATTATACTTTTATATTGTATTTTGTTTCTAGTTTTTAATACTTGGTATTACAAACCAAATTTTATTACATTTTAGAATATGCAGAGTTCTTCAAGCTAACCAATCAACAAATTCTTAACAAGATAATGTCAATAAGACTTATCTCACATGCCATTCCTATAAAGGTTTAAGCATAAATAACTGTAAACAAACTTTTATCAAACCCTTTTTAAAGCCCACTTTAGCTTTCACAGTGACACTGCTGTTTTACAACTATCAAGAAAGAAAGGAATTATATATAATCCAAGTTATATAAATAAGTCACAATATTGTTTTGAAGACTTTCCCTCCAACCTTCTTTTAAGTTTAAAGTAGAAGTTATAAAACTCCTCTTGGGATTACTTCCCACAGTAAAATCTTTTTACCATAGTTTGTCACTGTTCTTTTTCAGAAGTTTGACCTAAATTCTTTTTTTTTTTGTAAAGGATGGGAGAAAATTTATTTCACTTTACAAGACTTTACTTCCACAATAATATATACTCTTGGCACAGGAAGACCTTTTTAAAGTTTTGTAAATTACCTTAAGGTAAATATTTAGGTTGATTTTATGAAGCTTTCAGACATTAAGTTTGAGAAAATTAATGTTTACCAGGATTTGCATACATTATTACAATCAAAAGCAAAATAAACCAAAGAACAACACTGTCTTAATACCCCTAAAAACATAAGAAATTGCCATTTTTGGTCAAACATTTATACCTATACTGTATTCATTTTGATGTCTGATTTTATACTGACTTTTTTTCTAAAAATAGGTGACAAATAATCTTTTGTGTTAACTCCCCTGTCTTACTAGCACAAAGTCACTGGTTTTACTTTGGCTATATTTTTATCTTTCAGAGTAAGATGTGCTTATTAATCCAGTTATACTCCAGTAACTTTGTGAATGAAAAAAATTTTAAGAGAATTAACAATAAATAATGGAGCCATTATTTCACTGGCGCTCATCCAATTTCAGGAAAATCACTTCCAAAAAACAGCAATTTTGCCTGATAAATTCATATCTAAACAGAAACTGAAAGAAAAGTGAAATTATGGGAAATCTATGATAATTTACTAGACATCATGTGCTTTTAATAGTTTAACACTAGTAATACTTAATAATTAAGAGTAAAATAATAGGCTAACATTTTAAATGTGTACTTTAAATAAGTATAAAGTATATAAACAATTACGTAAGCTTAAGGAGGAGCTGACCAAGATACATAAATTATGAGATGTTATGTGTCCATCTGAATTTTCTATATAGTTTTTTGTTTACAGAATATTTATTAAGGTTGTTTAATCTACAATTTCTCATTTGTCATGTTGGAAGTCCTTTATTGTAAAGACTATCCTTTTGTGTGATGACGAACAGCAGCCACTGTCAGTGATTATTCTGGACCTCCACGCTGGATACATTCCATTTCTTCTTGAGACATAGGCTTCCTTCTATATTTCTGAGGTAATGTTTTTATTATTTCTGTAGTGTCTGGTGGACCCTGATGCATCAGCCAATCTGGCGATTTACTTCCCTTAAAATGCTGTGAAATTGAAGAAGAGTGAGATGGTAGTTCTGCTGATCTCAGAATTTCTGATACATTGGGTTTAGGATGGTCTCTTCTGTTAGGGAACCTTATTAATGGAGTATGTGTCTTGACTACCTGAACGACCCTGCTAGCAGACGCCATCTTACTCCACCTAAATTCTTATTACTATTCAGCAGTTTGACCTAAAAATGACCTACTTTAGAACACATGTGGATACAATATCTATTGATAAAAACATGTATTTAAAGAAAAAAAAGAGTGAGATGGGAGCAAGTTCATTATTCAAACGAATGGTACAACAAACAAATACTCCTATGAGAATACCACATATGTGGAACATGGGGTACTTTGGGGGAGAGTAATGGGGAGCAAATGGGGACAACTGTAACTGAACAACAGTAAACAAAAAAAAAGAAAAAAAAGAGAGAGAATACCACATATCAAAGTCCATTTAAGAAATAAAGTCTGAGAGCTTGCCTTACATACTGTAATACTCATTTAAAAGCAGAGCTGCTAAGAGCCAAGAATGATGGTCTTAAATAGTGATAGTGCTGATTTTCTGACTGGATTACATTATTATTTTTGTGTTACAAGGGAAATATTTGGTTCAGAAGTACCATTTCTTCATTTCTTCAAATGAAGTACCAGTACTTCATTTTCTTAGCTGAAGAAGAAAATGCATATTCTGTAGCAAAGTCAGATTTATAACCATTTTCTCTGTAGAACCAAACCAAAATCCCCAGACACTTTAATTTCAAATATCCCATTTCCTATTATTTTGGTTCCTTCCTATAGTTTCCCCAACTCCATAGTTCTTTGATTCCAGAATCCAGTAAGGGTACCTACCACCTTTTCACTGCTCCTCACCCTTCTCACATTCAATTTCCATCTTACATATTATCATAATCATCACAATATATGCACCATCATCTTTTTGTCTCTAAATCATTATACTAATTTGAGCAGTAATCCTACTACACTGTCTTATCCATTCACTCACTTCCTCACTCTCTAAGAAAAACTATTTCACTATAATTTTGTGTCTTGATTATTGCAGTAGCCTCCAAACTAGTTTCTTTACTTATACCTTTGTACCCTTCCTATAGTCTACCTTAACACAACAATTAATTCTTAATAACTATTGACATTTTAAAATGCTAATAAAAACCTATTACGCCTCTTCTTAAAACATCCAAGTTCTCATCTCATGTAGAATAAAATGCCAATGTCTTCATAATGGTCCCCAGCCCCTACAAAATCTAGCTGTTTTTTTAATTGTTGTTCAAATACAGTTGTCTCCATTTTCCCATTACCACTCTCCCCTCTCTCCCCCTCCCCCACCTCCCACTCTCAATCCTACCCCTCTTTGGCTTTGTCCATGTGCCCTTTATACATGTTCCTGACAACCCTTTCCTTCTTTCCCTGGTTATCATCCCCCCCGCCCCCACCCCTCTGGTTACTATCAGTTTGTCTTCTGTTTCAATGTCCCTGGTTCTATTTTGCTTGCTTGTTTGCTTTGCGGAATAGGTTCCACTTATAGTTGAGATCATATGGTATCTATCTTTTACTACCTGGTTTATTTCACTTAGCATAATACTCTCTAGTCCCATTCACGCTGTTGTGAAGGGTTGAACCTCCTTTTCTGCTGTGTAGGTTTCCATTTTGTAAATGTACCATAGTTTTTTTAATCCACTCATTTACTGGTGGGCACTTAGGTTTCTTTCAGCACTTGACTATTGTAAATTGCACTGCTATGAACACTGAGGTGTACAGGTTCTTTTGAACTGGTATTTCAGGGAAGACAAACAATCCAATTAAAAAATGGGCAAAGGACCTAAACAGACACTCCTCCAAGGAGGACAGACAGAGGGCCAGAGACATACGAAAGGATGCTCAGTATCACTAGCCATCAGAGAGATGCAAATTAAAAGCACAGTGAGATACCACTTCACACCAGTCAGAATGACCATCATAACCAAATCAACAAACAACAAGTACGGGGGAGGCTGTCGAGAAAAGGGAACTCTAGTATGTTGTTGGTGGGAATGCAGACTGGTACAACCACTGTGAAAAACAGTATAGAGTTTCCTCAAAAAACTAAAAATCTAGCTATTTATTATCTTGTTTTCTACCATGCTCCCCTTCTCATTCTGCTCTAGCCACACCAGTGGTCTCCTTGCTCTATCTGAAACATGCCAGCATGGTCCTGCCTCAAGGGCTTTAGACTTGTTGGGTCTTGTGCTCTCACTTCCTTTAGGCATTTTATACATATCATTTCAGTAAGGCCTTCTCTGTCTACCCTATTTAAAACTCTTTTATTTTTCCTTTGTTTTTTTTCATGGCACTTAGTATTTCTGACCTATTTACTTTACATGCTGTTTCTTGTCTCTAACTGCCACTAGCATATACGCTACGTGAGAGCACAGATTTTGTCTGTTTGGTTCATTGTTGTACTCCCATTTTCTATGTATGGTATGACAGGTACACAGTAGACAATGCTAAAAAATATTATTAAATAAATAAGATAATATAAATACATCTTTTTCTCTGAATCATTTGTTGAATGAATGAAATGGACACTATTACATAATTTTAAATGAGATTAACATAAAAATTTTGAAGAAAAATTTGATATAAAATATAAACCTAGCCCTGGCTGGTGTAGCTCAGTGGATTAAGCACTGGCCTGAGAACCAAAGGGTTGCTGGTTGATTTCTAGTCAGGGCACATGCCTGGGTTGTGGGCCAGGTCCCCAGTATGGGATGTGTAAGAGGTGACCACACATTGATGTTTCTCTCCCTCCCTATCTTCTACCCTTCCCCTAGGTCTAAAAATAAATAAGGCAAATCTTTTTTAATAAATCATGTTAAAAATATATAAAGCTGATGTTATTGTAAACTTATTGTCCACGTTAAAGGATAATATTTGTTTTCTGGGAGTTCATTTTAAAATCCAGTTAACATATATATCCATTCTTATAGTTTTATCACGTTGGAAAAATTATCATCAGTATTTTATTTTCTCATGTTTTTAACATTAGGATCTATACTATTAGAAAATAAACATCCCCCAAAGTCAATATAAGTGCTGGAATACCCTGAATCACACACCAAAAATTCAGGATTTTGAAACTTATCAGAAGTTTTCAAATTTTAAATTATAGAAAAATACTCACTTCTACTTGAATCTAAATATGGATATTTATCTAGAGAAATTTCTATCTTCTAAGTTACTAATGATGAGTCCGGTTAATTTTCATATTTTATTGGATTAATGTTAAATATGTTAAATGTATTTAAAGCTATTCTTTTAAATAAAGTTGAAGCAGAAAATTTTAAATTATATCAGAGAAATACCTTTTGATTTAAAAAGGAATGAAATAAACCTAGAGAAAGTGAACCAAGGGGTGAGAAGTTATTTAAAAAACATCAATTGTTTCCAAATACTCCCATTTTGGTACAATAAATTATATACAGTGTTATTTAAATTTGAGAGTGTCAACAATACATTAGAAACCAAACATGTTAGTTCATAAAAACACTCACCTACAACACCATTCAATACGACCTTCACCTTCACAACTTTTTGCCCAATGATTATCTGCCAAATTTTTCATTGCAACAGCATATTCACAAAGTGTTTCCTCATCCTCACAATGTTCTCTCCAGATCTTATCAAAATCTCCCACTAAAAACAAGGAAAAAAATGAATTAAGTTAACTGTACTTTTGGATCTCTACATAATTATCAGTTCCCAACATTTTATAAAGAGGGGTTGACAGATAATAGGTCAACATAAATTAGCAAGTTAAATATTTTTATTTATACATTTGGACTGGTTCCAAGCATACTATACTTTAAAAAATTATAATCTCAGTGCAAAAATGTTACTAAAGAAATTACCTTGGAAGCCCCTCCAAAATTTTAAGTATTTATAAAATGTTCTGAATAAAAATTTTAGACTATGTATTACTTACAACTACTACTTTTTAGAAAAAATTAAGTAAGTCATCACACTTAATACAAGATATGAAATATCAATTTGAGTTCTGATAAAGAGGTATGAGAATCCTACGGCCAAATAAATGACCTTAACATAATGTAAGGGTAAAAGAGTAAACAAAAATGATCCAAGGGGGCTTCATTCGATGTTCTTTGATATAAGATACACATTCTCTTGCCTCATGTTCAAATGTAGGCAATTGTCTGGTGACAAAATAAACTTAAAGACATAAATAGAATAACTAAATTTGGAATTAACAATTACAGTCAAATTATTCCCTCAAATGAGGCAATTAGATTTTAGTATTAAAGTTTTTTTAGCAAAAAAAAATATATAATAGTTCAACTATTACAACACTTCAAAATTTGAAAAACTATTGGTTTGTTTTAAGCACACAGTTGAACTAGACTGAAAACCAACAAGGTGCTCTATCCTTTGAGGGTGTGCTCTGAGTCTCCCAGGCAGGATAAATCCCCACCGATTTCCACCACCAGATGCTATACAGACTCTTCTGTCCATCTCTGTTGCTCTGGGCTGGGGATCACTGCATGTGGTTTAAGATTCCATGCTCCGAGTGGGAGGGAGTTCCATAGCCATGATGTATCTCCAACTTTCCAGCTGCTACCACATCTGCATGTGGGGGCTTTTTCCCACTATGTCTGAATCCTTCTTGCCAGTCTCTATGTAGCATTTTCTGTACTCCTTGGTTATAATATTTTATATCAGCTAGCTTTCAGTTCGTTGTCAGGTTGATTGATCTGCAGTTTAGCTGTAAATCGGTTTAGGGTGGAAAGGAAATGGATGCAGCTTTCATCTACTTTACAGCCATCTTGGAAATCTTGTCAATTTCTTATGGAGTTTTTAAGTCTTACTACCTGCTCCAATGAAGTTTTGAGGAGAAAGCCAAATTTTGTCTGTAAGTTTGTTCAACCCAAACTGATGGCAGACAACTTTAATTTCATGTTTTCAATAACACTAAAAAGTCTCCAGACTTTCTCTAAATATTCTGATACTAAAACTAATGTGTGATTAGTAAAGTGCAGTACGCTGAAATAATATACTACCAAGACTAAACAATGCTATTGTATATACTTCACATTCTTTCAATACATGTTTTGAAAAAATAGTCTATTTCAAAAACTAAATAATAAATTCCATGAGCAAGTACTGGCACCAAAGGAAGCAGAGATGTAGTAAAATTTGGTAGATGTTATAACAGCAAAACAAACCGGATATGTCCCCATATTCATCTAAGTCACCCTGAATCCAGAATTTTAAACCATGTATGTATGTATGTATGTATTTATTTATTTTATGATATTTTAATATGTCTTTACATCTTTCAGAGCCAGTCTTCATACACTGTTCTTCATGATTGCCTTGGCTGCGTTTGGGAAAATTTACTTCCATGTAACTTTTATTTTTTATTTTTATTTTATTTTAATTGTTGTTCAAGTACAGTTTTCTGTCTTCTACCCCCATCTCAACCCACCCACCCACCCATCCTCCCCACCTCCCTCCAGTTTCCACCTCCCCTTGCTTTTGTCGGTGTGTCCTTTATACTTGTTCCTGCAAACCTTTCCCCTTTTCCCCTGAAATTCCCTCCCCTCTCCCCTCTGGTCACTGTTAGCCTGTTCTCTATTTCAGTGTCTTTGGTTATATTTTGCTTGTTTCTTTGTTTTTTTGATTAGGTTCCTGTTAAAGGTGAGATCATATGGTATTTGTCTTTTACCACCTGGCTTATTTCACTTAGCATAATGCTTCCCACTTCCATCCATGCTGTCCCAAAGGGTAGGAGCTCCTTCTTTCTTTCTGCCACATAGAATTCCATTGTGTAAATGTACCATAGTTTTTTGATCCATTCATTTACTAATGGGCACCTAGGTTGCTTTCAGCACTTGACTATTGTCAATTGTGATGCTATGAACATTGGGATGCATAGGTTCTTTTAGATTGGTGTTTCAGAATTCTTAGGATATAATCCTAGCAGTGGAATTGCTGGACCAAAAGGCAGATCCATTTTTAGTTTTCTGAGAAAATTCCACAATGCTTCCCATAGTGGTTACACCAGTCTGCAATCCCGCCAACAGTGCACTAGGGTTTCCTTTTCTCCACAACCTCTCCAACACTTGTTTGTTGCTCTGTTTATGATGGCCATTTGATTGGTGTGAAGTGGTAACTAATTGTGGTTTTAATTTGCATCTGTCTGATAGCTAGAGATACTGAGCATCTTTTCACGTGTCTTTGGCCCCTCTGTATGTCCTCTTTGGAGAAGTGTCTGTTCAAGTCCTTTGCCATTTTTTTACTTGGGTTGCTTGTCTTCTTAGAGTGGAGTCGTGTGAGTTCTTTATATATTTTGGAGATTAAACCCTTGTCTGAGGTATCATTGGCAAGTATGTTTTCCCATACAGTTGGTTCTCTTTTTATTTTAATACTGTTTTCTTTAGCTGTGCAGAAGCTTTTTATTTTGATGAGATCCCATTTGTTTACTCTTTCCTTTATGTCCCTTGCTCTAGGGGACATATTAGTGAAAATACTGCTGCGTGAAATATGTGATATTTTCCTGCCTATGTTCTCCTCTAGGACTTTAATGATGTCACTACTTCTATTTAAATCTTTTATCCACCTTGAATTTACTTTTGTGCATGCATTTATTTTATTTAAAATGTATCAAGCTAGACTATCAGCTATACACTATGTTCAATGTCTAGAGATTTTAAAGTTAAACAAAAACACAACATTTAGTTATCAGAAAATTCCACTTTCCAAATAGGGGACTGTTCCACATGGCAGTGGGAAATGTAGCCCAGCCCCGACTCAGAAAGGCCAGTGGGGAACGAAGCTGGCACACAGGACCCACACTCACTGATAGGTTTTCCCGAGGGAAATCAGGCCTGCATTTTACTTAGGCTGCTGTGAGGCTGGCTTTTGCTAAAACTCCCTCACCCTGAATGGAGGCAGCAAATGTTTACTGCATATCTTTAAAGTGACTTCCTAAAATCATGCTAAACCTCCCAAGGTTGAGTGTAAACAGTTCAAACACTTTTCCCTTTGCATTTGCAAATATCCTTCTTGTTTGATGTAATTAGCAACATCCTCTCCTTGTTTTCTATAAAAGGTAACCACCTAAATCGAACCTGTGCATAGTGAATGAGGATCATCCTTGATGTAATGTGCCCAGAAATGCAATTAAAGCCTGTCTAGGCAAGGGTCGCGGCCCTCTCTCACTGAGAGTGGCCACACTGTCCCTTTTTCTCCACAGGACTTCTTTAGTCCGTGTGAATTTGTTAGTCACAACCACAACACAAGGACTTTGTAAGCCGGGGTCCACATCATTTACAGAATATACTTAGAAGTTTATTAACATATTTTAAAATAAAGTTATTAAAACAAAAAGAGTAGAAAAATTTGGGTCTTTCTTTTCATAATGGCCTGTTATATGTTTTTATAGTATTCTAAATACAAGGTATTTACCCTTTAAACAAAGTATTTTCAAGATACCTTATAATGTGGACTCTAAAAAGCCAAAAAGTTAAGGTTAATCAGTGCTCAATATACATATTCAAACTGCATACAAATACAAAAAGAAAGTTAAAACTCAATTCTAAGGATTTTTATTACCATGTAGTTATTAAGTCAACCAAGATTTTAAAAACTGTCTTATTTGAAAGAATAATACTTTTTTATTATCAAAAGGAACTAAGAACTTCCTGAGATTTATATCAAAGATGTAGTCAAGAGCAATATATTCAAGTTCAATCACTCACTCAATAATTAATAATTAGCCTCACAATGATTCCAATATATAGGTATTTGTAATGACTCTAAATCATTGTGATACTTTATTTTCTTACCCATTGTAGGCATCCTATAAAAACATGAATGTATCTTACACACACACAAAAAAAGAGAAAGAGAGAAAGAGAGGAAAATGAGGAAAATCTCCAATAAATACACACATTTCACTTTGTCCTAAAAAAGAAAATTCCAAAATTATTTTTAGAAAGCAAATTTTAAAATATATGTGTGCTGCCACCTAACTTTAAATTAATAGTTAATCAATAATGATTTGTTTCAATACATAGTTTTAAGATCAGCTCAAAGCTCTGCCTAGTCTAAAAAATAAAGTCATCTGATTGTCTTATAAAATTCTAAAACAAAGTCCCTTTAACATGACTTCTATTTAATATATTCTCTGTATATTTAATTTGTTCAAACATTAATTTTAAAAACTAATTAATAATTTAAAACACAAGTGACAGCAATCTAAAGTTGCCAAACCCAGCTGAATATGGAAATCAATGAACCAAATTATTAAAAGTATGATCTCAATATCAAGACAATAACATAATTGTTTCTAAATTAACCTTCACAAACATATGTCAAACTAAAGAATAAATATGAGGTACTTGCTATGAAAAGAGTTATAACTACGAATAAATTAATAGGCATTCAAAAGGCAGAGTTCCATTTTTAATAATTGTATGAACAGTTGAAGATATACTTTGACTGCTACTGTCTTTGTTAAGTACCAAGTACAATGAAATAAGTAAGAAATTATTCATTTTTGCTCCTAATAAATTCAAGGAAAGCTGTATTTACAGGTCCAAACTCAAGTGAATCAATAGAATCCCTAGAGTTGAAAGCGTGTTTTTATTTACAAATTAAGCTCTCTTTTGACATTTGGTACAGCAAATTTCTTCCTTCAAAACATAACTGAAAGAATCCAAGATGGCTGAAGAGTAGGAGGAACCTATAGTCACCTGCTCCCAGTGCCCAACCAGATTTACAGCTAAATTACAGATTAATCAACCTGAATAGCAACTGAAGTCTAGCTGAACTGAAATACTATAACGAAGGATTTACAGACAAAGCCACATAGAGACAAGAAGGGCAGAAAGTGGAAAGGGATGACCCCCCCCGCACCCCACCCACAAGCAATGACTGAGAAGCAGGAGTGTTATCTCACAGCAAAACACCTCTGCCCCAGGAGCTTGGGGTATCAAATCCATGCAAGGATTCCCCAATTCAGAGCAACAGAAACAGGAAGGGGAGCCTGCATAGCATCTGGTGGTAAAAATCAGTGGTGATTCAGCCTGCCAAGGACAGAAGACATTTGGTTAGAGACCTAGAAGCCACATTCCCAGAGACAGGTACTCCTATTTTTATAGCACCAGCCTGGAGAGTGTACTGCCCCCTCCCCCAATTACTGGTGACAGTACTCTGCTATGCTTGGGTCCTTCAGAGTCATCTGCTGGCTGCACCCAGCAGGGAGTTCCAGGGAGCTCTTTTCCTTGAGGAACTCTTGGAAGTGATTGAGAACTGTGTAGTTCTGGAAAGAGGACTATTCTTCCCAACCTCAAGAGCATTGCTGGCTCCACTCCCCCTCATACATGTGGATTCATTTCTCCTACCCTTCCACTTCCTGTGGACCCATGCTACTGAGTTCAGTCCCACGGGGTGGTCAGAGTGCACCTCTCCCAGGGAGGCTTTTGTGAGGGAATGAGAGGGACATGTTCTAGATCCCTCGCAGGTGGGAGGGGGCACTCATATCTACCCTCCAAACTCAGCCCATGCTATTCCTCCAATGGAATAATCATATGACCTGATTTTCCTAGAGCTGAGCCCCTCTATACCACTCTGTTGAGCTCAGTCCAGAGAGAGGATCTGGGGGTTGCACTCCATCAGTAAAAGGAAGAAGTGTCTGTTGCCCTCCTACAGGCTTGCTGGCACTAACCACAATAGGAGACTCATGGGATCTGCCCGCCCAAGTC
Source organism: Phyllostomus hastatus (assembly GCF_019186645.2). Classification (NCBI taxonomy): domain Eukaryota; kingdom Metazoa; phylum Chordata; class Mammalia; order Chiroptera; family Phyllostomidae; genus Phyllostomus; species Phyllostomus hastatus. The sequence goes on along the minus strand of NW_025333543.1, from coordinate 11,961,718 downwards.
CCGGAGGCCCTGTCCTGCTGAGCTCAGCTCCACAAGGTAAAGGGTGTGCTACTCAAAGGGGAGAAATTCGGAGTGTACCTCTGGGAGGTTTCTGTCTGGGAACAGGAAGAAGTGCTTGCTACACTCCTGCGGACTCAGCTGGCACTACCCCTATCGGAAAGACTGAGTAGCTGGTAGGTGGGGGCAGACCTCGGGGAGCTTTGAAACTTTTATACATTTCCCCTCATCTCTAAGATGGAGGAAGCTGACCACTGTACAGAGATTGGTCTCTCCCAGGCTCACCCAGGCCCAGTAGATGCAACCACATGCAGTAAATAGAACAGTAGTTCCAGACAGGAAGCCCAAGAACAGTTACACACAATGGCTGCCATTTACCTGTACCTGAGCCCTGCCCAACTGCACTGAGAAGCAACACAATCAGTGGTGGGCTTAAGACTACACCAGAGCTTGACCCAACTAGCCATAATAGCAGCACACCAAAACTGGAATTCTGCCAGGCACTAGACCCTGCTGGGAACAACTCCACTTCTGGGGGCAGCCCCCGCATAGCAACTCATACATAGTGATCAAGGTTTATCCTTATAGTCAGCCAGCCTGAAGCATTAACTCCATCCACCAGAGAGCAAACAGCTTTCAAGATCCAACTAAAACAGGAGACTGCATGTAACCCACAAGAAATATTCCTGAAGCACCAAGCTGAGGTGGTCTAAAAGACTGTACCACTGAACCCCAAAAGACACCTATATCATAAAGCCATCTTAGAAAGTTTGGAAGTCATAGCAGATTTGTATAATACACAGAGAAAAATGGACAAAGAAATATTCTCCAAATAAAATAATAAGTAAATCTAAAGAAAAAGAATTAAATGAAATGGAAGAGACCAAGATACCAGATACAGGGTTTAAAACAATGGTTAGAAAGATGTTCAAGTACCTTAGGAGAAGAATGGATGATTTCAGTGAGAACCTAAAAAGATAGTAAGCATTACAAGGGAATAGGGAAAAAAAAAAAAAAGAACCAGTCAGAAATAAAGAACACAATACCAACAATGAAGAATATTCTAGAAAGACTCAAGAGCAGTGTAAATGAAGCAGAGGACTGAATCAGTGAGTTAGAGGACAAGATAACAGTAAGCACCCAAATAGAACATCTAAAAGAAAGACAATTTTTAAATAAATGAAGAAAATCTATGGGACCTGTAAACAATATCAATTATAACAACATTCGCATAATAGAGGTATCAGAAGGAGAAGAGAGTGAGCAAGGAATAGAGAACCTGTTTGAAGAACTAATGGCTGAAAACTTCCCTAACCTGATAAAAAAGTCACACAAGTTAAGGAATCACAAAGAGATCCAACTGAGATAAATCCAAAGAGGCCCACGCAAAGATACACCATTAAAATGGCAAAGGTTAAACACAAAAAGAGAGTCTTAAAAGCAGCAAGAGACAGTTACCTACAAAGGAGCTCCCATAAATAAGGCTGTCAGCTGATTTCTCAACAGAAAGACTTCAGGCCAGAAGGAACTGGCATGAAATATTCAAAGTCATGAAAAGCAAGAACATATAACCAAGGCTACTCTATCCAGCAAGGCTGCTACTTAAAATCAAAAGTGAAATAAAAACTTTCCCAGATGAAAACAAGGTAAGAGTTCATTACAACCAAAATAGTATAGAAAGAAATGTTAAAGAACCTACTTTAAGAAAAAAAGAAAAACAGAGATGGAAAGATAGCCATAAAAAATAAAATGGCAATAAATAATAACCTTACAATACCTTAGATAGTACCTTACCTTAGATAGTAACCTTATAATAATAACCTTAAATGTAAATGATTTTATGCTCCAATCAAAAGACATAGGGTAGCTGAGTGGATAAAACATGACCCATATACGTGCTGTCTATAGGAGACCCACTTCAGAACAAAAGATATGCACAGAGTGAAAAGTGAAGAAATAGAAAAAAATATACACCATGCAAATACAAACCAAAACAAACAAACAAAAAAGCTGGGATAGCAATACTTACATAGGACAAAACAGACTTCAGCACAAAGCCTTACCAAAAAGCAATGAAGGTCACTACATAATAATACTAAAGAGACTGACCCAAAAGAAGAATGTAACATATAATGAAATCTTGGTGGACATTAAGAAATACATCAACAGAGACACATTCATAGTAGGAGATTTTAACATGGCACTGACACCAATGAATTGATCTTCCAGACAAAAAATAAACAAGGCAATAGTGACATTACAGGACTCACATGATGGTATGGATTCAACTAATATATATGGAACATTTTTTCCCAAAATATAGGACTATACATTCCTCTCAAGTGCACAGGGACCATTCTGGAAAGTAGACTACATGTTAGGAAGCATAATAAGTCTTAATAAATTCAAGAAGATTGAAATCTTATCAAGCATCTTTTCTCACCATAGTGGTATAAAACTAGAAATCAATTACAATTTTAAAAAATGAGTAACATTCATACACATGGAAACTAAATAGCATGTTATTAAGCAATGAATGGGTTGGAGAGATAAAAGAAGAAATCAAAAGTCAGTTGGAAATAAATGAAAATTAACACAAAACAACCCAAAATCTATGGAACACAGCAAAAGCAGTAATGAGAGGGAAAATAATAATTCAACCCTACACATAAAATAGAAGAACAACAAACAAACCCAGAGTAACTAGAAAAAAGGAATCAATAAAGATCACAGAAGAAATGATCAATATAGAAAATTAAAAAACAATACAAAAGATCAATGAAACCAGGAGCTAGTTCTTTGAAATGACAAACAAGTTTGTCAAATCTTTAACACATCAAGAAAAAGAGAGGACCCAAATAAATAAAATCAGAAATGAAAGGGGAGAAGGAACAAATGATACCACAGAATTCCAAAGGATAATAAGGAATCATGATGAAAAACTACATGCCAACAAATTGGACAATCTGGGCAAAATAGCTAATTCCCTAGACATATAATCTTCCAAAACTGAATCAGGAAGAATCATAAACCATGAATAGACCAATTACACTGATATAATAGAATCAGTAGAAAACTCTCAGCAATAGAAGTCCTGGATTGGATGGCTTCACAGAAAATTTTACATACCATTCAAAAACTAACACCTATCCTTCTCAAAGCATTCCAAATATTCAAGAAAAGGGAAGATTCCAAGCTAATTTTACAAAGCCAATATTTTCCTAATTCCAAAACCAGATAAAGACAAAACAAAAAAAGAACATTATAGGTCAATATCCTAGTGAACATACATGCTGAAATCCTCAACAAAACATTAGCATACCAAATCCAGCATTACATTAAAAACATCATATACCACGATCCAGTAGGATTTATTGCAGACTCGCTAGTTTGGTACAATATTCGCAAATCAATAACATGACATATCAGATAAACCAAAATGAAGGCTAAAACTAACATGATCATAATCAGCACTAGCGGGTGTAGCTAAGTGAATTGAGCGTGGGCCTGCATACCAAAGGGTCACTGGTTCAATTTCTGGTCAAGGTACATGCCTGGGTTGCAGACCAGGTCCCCAGTAGGGGGTGCATGAAAGACAACCACACACTGATGTTTCTCTCCCTTTCTCCTCCTGCTCCCCTCTCTCTAAAAATAAATAAATAAACTCTTTTAAAAATATATCATCATATCAATAGATGCAGGAAAAACTTTTGATAAAATGCAGACCCTGTTTATGATAAAAACTGTCAGCAATGTGGGAAATGAGGGATCATACCTCAACATAATAAAGGCCATTATGTGGAACTCCTACAGCCAACATCATATTCAATGGGCAAAATTTAAAAGTGTTTCCCATAAGGTCAGAAACAAGACTGAGATATTCACTTTCACCACCCTTATTCAATATTGTACTGGAAGTCCTAGCCATATTAATCAGAATATAAGAAGAAATAAAAAGCTCCCAAATTGGAAAGGAGGAAGTAAAACTGTCATTATTCATAGATGACATGATATTGTATATGTAAGTCCTAAATGCCCCACTGAAAACCTAGTAGATCTATAAGTGATTATGGGAAAGTAGCAGGATCCAAAATTAATATTCAGAAGTCCTTGGCATTTTCATATACCAATAATGAACTATCAGAAAGGGAAATTAAGAAAACAATCCTACTTACTTTTACAACAAAAATAATAACATATCTAGGGATAAATTTAACCAATGAGGTAAAAGACCTGTACTCAGAATATTGTAACATACTTAAGAAAAAGACTGAAGGAGATACAAATAAGTGGACATATAAGTCATGTTCATGGTTAGGAAAAATAAACATCATTAAAATGTCCATACTGCCCAACATAATTTACATATTCAATGCAATTAATATTAAAATACCAGTGGTGCCCTGGCTGGTGTGGCTTAGTGGATTGAGCACTGGCCAGGGAATCAAAGGGTCACCAGTTCGATTCCTACTCAGAGCACATGCCTGGGTTGTGGGTCAGGTCCCCAGTAGGGGGCGCACAAGAGGCAACTACACATTGATGTTTCTCTCCTTCCCTTCTCTCTCTAAAAACAAATAAAATAAATAAATAAATAAACAAAATCTTAAAAAATACCAGTGGCATATCTCACAGATTTGGAACAAATATTCCAAAATGTATATGGAACTACAAAAGATGCCAACAGCCTCAGCAATCCTGAGAAACAACAAAGTTGAAGGGATCACACTACCCGATATCAAACTATACTGCAAGGCCATAGTAATCCAAACAGCATGGTATTGGCACAAGATCAGACAAAGAGATCAATAGAACAGAATATAGAGCCCAGAAATAAACCCACACCTTTATAGTCAATTAACATTTGACAAAAGAGGCAAGAACATACAATGGCATAAAGACAGTCACTTCAATAAATGGTGATGGGAAAATTTGACAGATATAGGCAAAACAATGAATAGTAGACCACCACCTTACAACATATGCAACAATACACTCAAAATGAATACAGTACATAAATGTAAATCACAAAACCCTAAAACTCCTAAGAATACACAGGCAGTAAAATTTCAGAAATTTCTCGTAGTGAGTTCTGGCCAAGATAGAGGCATAGGTAGATAAGCTTCACTTCCTTGCACAACTGAAAGAAGGATGACAACTAATTTAAAAACAAAAACAGCCAGAACTGCCAGAAAATCAAACTCTATGGAAGTCCAACAACCAAGTTGTTAAAGAATAAACATTTCATCCAGACAGGTAGGAGTGGCAGAGATGTAAAGCTGGGGTGGAGAGGATGCATGACAAGGAGGCAGAGGCACACCAGAGTGGGTGAGGCAGCGGCAGGTGGATCGAGGGGTGCCATATTCATGTGTGGATAAGCTGGGACAAACAACTGTGGAGCCAGATAAACTGTGCAATGCAGGGTTCCAATGTGGGTAACTAAAGCATAAAAACCTATGGCTGTAAAAATCTGTGGGGGTTGCACCAGCAGGAGAAACTCCCAGTCTCACAGGAGAGTTTGTTGGAGAGGCACACAGGATCCTAGAATGCACACAAGCCCACCCACCCAGGAATCAGCACCTGAAAGGGCACAATCTGCTTGTGGGAAGGGAGGGAATTGACGGAAAATGGTGCAAGAGCCGAGCAAACTAGCAATGTTCCCTTTCTGACCCTTCCCCCACATACAGCACCAGAGGGCAGCAAAGAGTGTTACCCTGCCAGGGCAAGTACCTCAGGCTCTGCCCCTCACAACGTGACAGGTGTGCCAAGACAAAGAAATATGGCCCAAAAGAAAGAACAAATCAAAACTCCAGAAAAAGAACTAAGTAACAAGGAGATAGCCAACCTATCAAATGCAGAGTTCAAAACACTGGTAATCAGGATGCTCACAGAAATGACTGAGTATGCTCGAAAAATAAAGGAAGAAATGAAGGCTATACAAACTGAAATGAAGGAAGATATATAAGGAACCAACATTGAAGGGAGGGAAACTAGGACTCAAATCAACAATTTGGAACAAAAGAAAGAAATAAACATCCAACCAGAATAGAAGGAAAAAAGAAGAATTCAAAAAAATGAGGAGAGGATTAGGAACCTCTGGGACAACTTTAAACATTCCAACATCCAAATCGTAGGGATGAAGAGCAAGGAGAAGAGGAAGAGCAAAAAACTGAAAACTTATTTGACCAATTAATGAAAGCAAACTTTCCCCATCTGGCAAAGGAAATAGACATGCAAGTCCAGGAAGCTCAGAGAGTACCAAACAAGGTGGACCCATAGAGGACCACACCAAGACACATCATAATTAAAATGTGTCAAAGGTTAAAGATAAAGAGAGAATATTAAACACAGCAAGAGAAAAGGATTTACCTACAAAAGAGTTCCCATAAGACTATCAGCTGATTCCTCAAAAGAAACCTTACAGGCAAGAAGGGGCTAGAAAGAAATATTCAAAGTCATGAAAAGGAAGAACATAAATCCAAGATTACTCTATCCAGCAAAGCTATCATTGAGAATGGAAGGGCAGATAAAGTGCTTCCCAGATAAGGTCAAGTTAAAGGAGTTCATCACCACCAAGTCCTTATGTGAAATGTTAAAGGGACTTATCTAAGAAAAAGATGATCAAAACTATTAACAGTAAAATCACAACAAACTCACAATTATCAACAACTGAACCTAAGGAACAAAAACATAAACTAAGGAAATAACTAGAACAGGAACAGAATCACAGAAACGGAGATCACATGAAGAGTGTTATCAGTAGGGAGGGGGACAATGCAGGAAAAGGTACAGGGAAGAGGAAGCAAGATTGGTAGGCACAAAATAGACAGGAGGAAGTAAGAATAGTATAGGAAATGGAGAAGCCAAAGAACTTATACGTATGACCCATGGACATGAACTAAGGGAGAGGGGAATACTGGAGGGAGAGGGGCACAGGGCAGAGGGGGATAACGCGGAGAAAAAATGAGACATTTATAATAGCATAATCAATAAAATATACTTAAAAAAAGAAATTTATCATAGCAATATTTTTACCAGTATATCTCCTTGGACAAGGGAATCAAAGGATAAAATAAACAAATGGGATTAATTCAAACTAAAGAGCTTTTGCACAGAGAAAGAAACCATCAACAAAATAAAAAGAGAAACCACTAAATGGGAGAACATATTTTTCAATGACACATTTGAATAGGGCTTAATTTCCAAAATATATAAAGAATGTATACAACTCAATACCAAGAGAACCAACAACTCAAATAAAACATGGGCTATGTAGCCCTGGCCAATGTAGCTCAGTCAACTGGAGCAGAAGTTTGCAAGTTGGATCCCCAGTCAGAGCACATACCTAGGTTGTAGTTTCAATATCCCTGGTCAGGGATGTGGATGCATACAGGAGGCAACCAATCAACGTTTCTCTCCTCTCACATGTCTCCCTCTCTCTCTTGCTCTCGCTCTCTCCCTCCCTCCCTTCCTCTCTAAAAGCAATGAAAAATAAATATCTTCAGGTGAGGATTTAAAAAAATGGGCAAAGCATCTGAATAGACACTTCTTCAAAGAGGACATAAAATAAAGATGGCCAATAGACATATAAAAACTCAGTGTGACTATCAGAGAGATGCAAATCAAAACCACAATGAGGTATCATCTCACACCTGCCAGAATGGCTATCATCATTAAGTCACCAAATAAGTGTTGATAAGAATGTGGAGAAAAAGAAAGTCTAGTACACTGTTGACTGATATATTTATTCTACTGTGAATACATCATAGGGAATGCAGACTAGTATAACAACTGTAGGAAAAACTATACTGTTTCCTCAAAAAATTAAAAATGGAACTACCTTATGACCCAGTGATTCCACTTCTGTGAATTTATCCAAAGAAACCTGAAACAGTAATTTGAATCTATGCACCCCTGTGTTCACTGAAGTGTTATTTACAATAGCCAAGATCTGGAAAGAGTCTAAGTGCCCATCAGTAGAAGAGTAGATAAAAAAAATGTGGTACATTTACACAATGGAATACTATTTGGCTATAAAAGAAGAAAATCTTATACCTCTTGCAACAGCACTGATGGTCCTTGTGAGTTATGCTAACAGAAATGAGCCAGAGAAAGGCAAATACCATATGATCTCCCTATAAGGGAGATTTGTAATTTAAGGAACAAAATAAACTGACAAACAAAATAGGAACAGAGGCATGGATACATGGAACAGACTGACAGCTATCAGACAGGACACAGGACATAGACACTGTGGCGATAGTCAGAGGAAAGGTGAGGGGGGATTGGCATAGGAAGGCAAAGGAGGATTAACATCATACTGTAGTTATATAATGTAAAGAGTATGTACCACATAATTCCTTATAATAAAACTAAAACATTAAGACAAATCTATATAACAAGAGACTGGTAAAACAGGAATAGAGAAAGACTGGACTACAAAGGAACATATGGAAACATTCTATAACTTGATTTTGGTAATGGTTTCATAGGAGGATACATCAGACAACCCCCACTGAATTATATACTTTAAATGGGTGCAGATTCATTGTACACAAATTGTACCTCAATGAATTTATTTTTTTAAATGACGCATCATGAGCACAGTAAAAGTTAGAAACTAATAACTGTATTTCATTAAATTTGAGGTCATCAAATTATGTAAAAAGAATAAAAAAACAAAGATTTACTTAAGTATCACAAGCCAAGTCTTAAACTTTTAGAAATTCAAGTAAACCTAGTGGTTTACTTAGGTACATTACCAAATACAGGCTGTAAAATACATTATCTGTAGATGAACAGATTACCAAATTCAAGTTAAAAAAACCTTTAAAAGTCATTTCCTTTAATGAAAGAGAAACTCATGACCAAGTGAAAACAAGTTTAGCAGTTATTCCAAGACATTAAACCAAAGTGTTCAGAACCAGATTATCAAATCAACATAGTTAAACCACACACAGACTAGCCTTCTCAGCATTTTTGAGTATGTGATATAGTGACATATCTCAAGGTGGAAATATCCAAGGTGTTTTGTGTTGAACCAGCTTCTGAGACTCAAAACAAAGAAACCACCTTACAGTGTCAGATGGGTATGGGACTTATTGGGATGATCACTTATTAAGTTACGTAATATCTAACCACTGGGCTGTGTACCTGAAACTAATATAACAACATATGTCAACTGTAACCCCCCCGCCCAAAATTAAAAATCATAAAACAAAGAAACCACCTGATCACCTGCATCTTACATCCAACATGCTATGACTAGCGATTTCTCTGATAGGGGGAGGGGATGATATTCTAATGTACTGAAAAGGTCAGACCTTTCATATAAAAACTTAGAAATGTAAGAAGAAAAGGGGGGCAAAAATGTTACAGCCTTTCTAATACTGGAGAAGATACTAGAGAAGAGTCTAGGCAAAAATTCCAGGGGTGACTCAGTCTCCAATGTTATAGTCCTTAAATGAACCCAGGCTACAGGTACACTTCTGTTATTTTTTAAATTATATATTTAACAAATTAAGGGTTCCTATGTGCCAGATGCTGCCTTAAGGCTATGGACCCTAAAAAAGAAGATGCCTACTAAGGGCTCCTGGTGGTTCAACTGACCTTAAATTTAAACAACATCAAAACAAAAAACCTAAAAACTCAGCCTCACAGCTATTCATAAACAGGGACCTCTCACCCAAATCACACTTTAGGGAGAAGTCTGCGTTAAGCTGCCCAGTACCTGCACTGAAATGCCTTCCTAAACTGTGTTTCCGTCATCTGAACCAGCCACTGAGGAGTTCATGAACAGTTCATGGAATACTATTTCAATCAACAGAACTGAGACATTATTCCCTGTCTAATTGGGGCTGTGCAACTATATCCCCATCAGCATCTTCACTGATCAACAGAAGCAGTTCCATTCTGACCAGTCAGGACAGTGCCTTTGCTTTTTTTCTTGTTTATTCTATCACAACTGTCCCAGTTTTTCCCCCTTTGCCCTCCTCCGCCCAGTCCACTCCCTGCTCCCACAGTCAATCCCCACACCACTGCTCATGTCCATGGGTCATTCATACATGTTCTTTGACTACCTTCCCCTTCTTTCCACCATTCCCACCCCCACACTTCCCCTCTGGCAGCTGTCAGTCTGTTCCATGTTTCCCTGTTTCTGGTCCTGTTTTGCTTGTTAGTTTATTTTGTTCATTAGATTCCTCATCATACTGTATGTCTTTCACTCACTGGTTTATTTCACTTAGCATTACAAAAAATTATACCCAAATATTAAAATTTAAAAGTTATGAATATAAAGATTAGACCCAATTATAGGAAAAAAATCTATATTAGCTTCTTTCTTTTTGTGTGTGTACCTGAAATCTATGAGGCACGTTCCTAGGTACGAGGGATACAAAGATAAAAGGCAGAGTTCTACACAACGGACTAAGTTTACTGGGAAAGACTGACAAGTGAACTGGTAAATGATAAATACAATAAAGACAAACAAAACTGTGCTACAGTAGCATAAGTTAGAAAGTGGAACACTTAAATATGTAAAATTGGATCCTACTGGTATCTTTCTAAGGACCTGTCCTCAGCCATGCATTACCATCACTCTGTTGGTCAGTTCATCTGTCTGCACCAAAGTTTCAACTGCCACAGAAAAGGCTTCCAATCCTACCTTTCCAAGGGATACATTCTAACATAAATCATTACCACTATCCCTTGGACAAGCCAATCTGCATTCTACTCTGTTCTCTTTGCCCCCATCCCAACACATATATATCCAAACTAGATAGTAATGGAGACTTATATTTACCCAGACAAGAAAAAAATAATAATCTTGTCATCACCTTTGACTCTCCCCCTATATTTTGACTAAAACAGCTATACTACCCTTTCAAAAAATCTTTTCCTCTATTTTCATGGCCACTACTGTTTTGTATGCTATTTGACTCTAAGCCATATTAGTGTAAGGGTCTCTTAGCTGATCTCTTCTTGTCTAGATTCCTTTTCTAATATATAGTATTGGGTTGGGCAAAAAGTTCATTTCTTTCTGTAAAATAAAAAACATACATTTTTTCATTTTCAACAATTGTACCGATTTGGATATTTTGAGTATATTAGCTATCTCTTCCATGGTATAACATTGATCATTCTCAGTTAATGTCTTGATTTGATCACTATCAGCTTCAAGTGGTCTCCTGACTGTTGAGCATCATCCAATGAGAAATCTCTTTAAAATGAAATTTCGCAAAACACTTTTGACACATTCAGTCACAGCACTTTCTCCATACACTACACAAATCTATTTTTGTGTTTCAGTTGCATTTTAACCTCTCTTGAAATAAAGCATAATGTGCTGAATACGCTGCACATTTTCTTCCATCTTCAATATTAAAATAACTGCACAAAAATTCACCAATTTTGGTAAGTTTTTTTAAATGCATGTTGATATGACAGCTGTCACAATACAATCTAACAAAACTGTTTCAGATGAAGTTAAAGACAACTAAGCACTACTAGAGCCATTTTACAGAAAAAAACAAATGAACTTTTTGACCAACCCAATAATTTACTTTAGTATTCCTCAACCCCTTTGTCCACTGTACAATTTAGAAAGCTTTTAAATAGAGATGCCTGCATTCCACAAAGTTCCACACATGAGAATAATGTGGAACTAAAACTAAGATCCACTATATTTGTCATTACATTTTTTCCCACAAAATAAAAGGATCTTCACCAATACATTTTATTTTTACTATAATTTTTAAAATGTAAAAAAAAAGCCCCTAAAAAGAAACCTTACTACAAAGATAACTAAAAGTGACAAAATCAAATGGCTAAAATACTGTGTGCCCCTCACTAATTGACTGTTTATCAGTCACTGTTTCCTTTACCTTTTATTGTTATTGAATATTAAACTCTTTTCATTTTTTTCCCCTGATAGAATGTCAGTTTGAATTCACATAGGGCAAAAGTGAAGAAGCTTTTCTGTGGACAGTTTTGACCTTATTTTGCTGATTGAGCAATGATCCCAGCATAAAAAGAGATACTTTTTGATTCTATATCAGAATGGGTATGACTGGGAAAAATATGTAAAGAAAATAGAGTAAAACTTCACCTGAAAAAAATTTAAACAAATAAATACAACCTGATCAAAGTTTCTTGTAATCATGGAGTTGGTCAGTATTTTAAAGTTGAAGGCCATCGAAGGAAAAAGAAGTAAGAAAATTTCAATTATAAATACTCTGTCATCCTAATCTTAAAAACAATTTCAAAACTTTGTTTCAGTAAAAACACTAACATTACATTCATTCCTTCATTTTCAGACCTTTTGATTTCAGTCTAAAATTTTCTCTAATTCAAAGTGTTTCTCTTCCTCTTACAGCTCTCTTGTTTTAGGTGTTTGCTAAAGAATAATAAATCAGAAATGTATTTTTCAGTTTATCCTAAACCACCATTCTAACTCACCCTTTATGTCGAACTATGAAGAACAATTTCAATAATCAACAAGAATTAAACATCTAATCTTGGCTATTTAGTTGCTGAATCTTAAAATACTGCTCAAAACTGCTGATCTTTATAACTCAGTTTTTTCTGAATTTAGTCTTCAGAATCAACCGATCCTGTGTTTTTTCTTTCCTGTTTCAGTATCAGTAATCTGTCTTATTTAACTACTTTTATATTGTCATTGCTATAAAACATGAATTTTTTAATACAGAAAAGTATAATAAAGATCATCCATAATACCATGACCTTGAGCATAGCACTGTTAACCAGGTTATATATTTTTATTTCTGATTAATTTATAAACTGTATGGGTTTGTGATGAATGTTTTAATCAGTCTGGTATACAAAACAAGTAAATTCAGAGACTAAATAAATTGATGAAATTTGCTAAAGATATTCACAAGATAGGTTAAAAAAATACTAAATGGAATACAGATTGTACTTTTATTCCTAACAACTGCAGCCTTTACATTTTCTTGGTATTTTTATGTGAATACTTTAAGTTTAGGAAAAGAGATGCCAAGCATAACATTTGTTTTAGTAACAGAATCATGTGCCTAGGATTATGGGGGGAAAAATCATACAAAGACAACTGAAAACATATACAGCTCTACTTCAGTTCTCAAACAGATATGAAATGCAAAACTAGCTGTTTCTTATTAGAAAGCTGTCTACAATTCTTATGACATATATAAAATATTTTTTATTTACATGAAGGTCATATTTTTAAAACTCTACATGGCAGATAGAAAATACTTATATCTGCAAGCATATTTCCACCAACAGAAGGTCAATCTGAAAGATTCCCTTATCTACAAATGGCTGACACGAGAAATACCCTTTCTCATCATTACTACTAGACATTTCCTTAGCATTTCCTCTTCACAACTACTTCAGATATCAGCACTGTCTGGAACACCTACCTTTACTTATAATTCTCACTTAACCCTCACACAAACTGACAAAGGATCTCTAAGTGGTGACACAAGACAGGCAGTAAAATGCAGAAGAGAGAAGGAAAGAGGTAAAAGAAAAGTGCATTAAACCTATTTGCTAGTCTTTACCACCAGTCTGTCCACTATCCTGTAACTCCAGACTGCTCATTACCATCAACAAGTATCATCTGCACAAATGGATTGGGAAGAGTGGAGAGATGTTTTTCCACCACAGCAGAAAATTCTTATTTTCATTCTTATTCCTACTTCATTTTCAATTTCACCACAGAAATAAGGGAAAGAAAAATTATATATTCAAGCTAAAGTCATTATTCACTTCTCACATCCAGTGAATGTTTTGCTTTATTCTTTAATCTATGCCAATTTATTTTCTTCCTTGCAATCTCTCACATAACCTAAGCTCAGCTAATCATACCTATCCAACAGACTGCCCCATTCCCATCAATTTATATCCTTTTACCTAACAAATTCTAGAGCTACTTTCTTGCTTCCCATTTCCCTCCCATTCCACCAATATTTTGAATCACAATTAGGCTTGGAATTGAGAAGAATATTATTCCCATAAAACATACACAGTACTAATAATGTACAATCCAAACTTTATGCAAGTTTGAGATTCAGTTCACTCATGTGTAAAAGCAAGGAATTAGCTTAGGTCACCACTCCAAAAATCTGGCTGACAAATTTCTAGACCCCAATAATAGGGATTATGAAAATATACATCTGAAGTGGTACACAGCAATTTTCTAAAAGGTACTCAGATGAGTCTACTGATGCTTAAGAATCACTGATAAATGCTAAGGCTCCTTCTTAGTCTAACATTCCAAGATTCTAAGCTGGAATTTTCACTGCATGTTCTGATAGGAATATTGCTATAAAAGGAGTATAGTTTCTAGTTATTGGTATTAGAGCTCATGTATGTTACTCATTAGCTAGCCTTTTGTAATATGACCTAGTACCTAAGCACCATTTATATTATTTCATGAGCACAGCTAACTTGTAAATGAACACATAAAATATGTTTGCAGACCGGAGACCACCAACATTATAACAACACTAAGGCCTCAAAGTAAAACACTAAAAATTACTTATTTGGAATTATGTTCCTCATCAGACTTTTTCACAGATTTTTGTCAAATCACAACTAAGGTTTGACTCACATGTCAAAAATAAAGGTAGAAAGGGCATGCTCACTAGGATCTTTTATTTTGCTCATTCACTGATGGGGCTTTGTATTATCACTGGAATAAAGCCTAGAGAATTCTAGGCTTCAATGAAATCCAGGGCATTAAGATATCTAAAGAACAGTCTCATTCAAAAGTTTAAGGATCGTCAGGTCTTTACCTGCCTCAAAGCACACCAGATCATTCACTTATGAACAACACCTATCCTAGTTCTGGTAACTTTCAACCACCAATTCTCATAAAGAAAGAGTTCCCTTAGTCAATATTCCAGCTTATAGACATGTTTCAACATGTGGGAACCAAGCAAGCATAAACAGCACTTGAGCCCTGGCTGGTGTGGCTCAGTGGCTCTGTGAATCAAAAGGCTGCCAGTTGGATTTCCAGTCTACAGCACATTCCTGGGTTGCAGGCCAGGTCCCCAGCAGGGGCGTGCAAGAGGCAACCACACACTGATGCTTCTCTCTCAATCTCCTTCCCTTCCCCTCTTAAAAAGTAAATAAAATCTTTAAAAAAATTTTTAAATAAATAAACAGCACTTGAAAACATAACACATTAGTAGTGTATTAATTTAAGTGGAACTTATTCATTTATGAATGATGAATTATTATAAAAAGGCAAAAATGAAAACTGAATTATATGCTAGTCATCTTTTTTTAAATTGTTGTTCAAGTACAGTTTTCTGCCTTTTCCCCCCACCCCTCCCCACCTCTTTCCTGGTTTCCACCCCACCTTGTTACTGTCCACGTGTCCTTTGTAATTGTTCCTGTAAACCCTTCACCCTTTTCCCCCATTATCCCCTCCCCTCTCCCCTCTCCCCTCTGGTCACTGTCAGCCTGTTCTCAATTTCAATGTCTTCGGTTATATTTTGATTGCTTGTTTGTTTTGTTGGTTAGGTTCCAGTTAAAGGTGAGATCATATGGTATTTGTCTTTCACCACCTGACTTATTTCACTTAGCATAATGCTCTCCAGTTCCAACCATTTTTTCTTTAAAAGATGTACTTTCTTAAAGTTGTACAAAATAGCATAATAAAAAGAAAGTGTGTCCATTATATTTCCTCATTTCTCCAAACATAAAAATCTGTAGTGAATGCCATTATGTAAGCATTCTCTGGATACCAAGAGTGATACAATGGTTGCTAAGGTAACTTCTCATTATACTGAATACGTTGTGGGTTGGAGGGGGGCGGGGGAACATTCTTTAAAAAACAAATTTCAACACTTTAGCTATACCTGATAAATCTCTTTCTAATGCTACCTACTAAACAATAACTGTAGGCCATCTTTGAGAATACTATTTACGCCGTTATTTAAAAAGCTAGGCTTAATACCCTGGATGGTGTGGCTCAGTGGAGTGGATCTGCCAACCAAAAGGTCACTGGTTATAGATTCCTGGCTAGGGCACATGTCTGGGTTGCCAGCCAAATCCCCAGTCGGTGGGGCGTGTGTGAGGCAACTGATGGATTTATCTCTCACAAACTGATGTTTCTCTCCCTCTTTCTTTTTCCCTTCCCCCTCTCTAAAAGTAAATAAATAAAACCTTTAAAAAAGTAAAAGCTAGGCTTGAGTTGCCAAGGGAAGAAAAATTTTAATTTAAAAAGTTTGCAAAATAAAACACATCAATAATATCCAAAGCAACAAAGACAGTATTAATCTTGTAGAGTAAGTGAAGTGTTTATAATCAAAAGCAACATGATTTTACAGGTCTGTTCCATCAACTGTCATCATTTTGTTTCTAATCCTAAATTAAGACTAACACTGGAAGACTGCTGACTTTTCGGCCTGCGATTAAGCTAAATCCAGAGCAAGTAGTTATCCTTCATTTTGGTCTTTAAAATTTCTCATAAGCATGTTTAAAAAAACTGGGAATTTTCAGTGTATTACTGTAAGATAGCTTTGCAAAAAAGCCTATACTTAAAAATGCCAACAATAACTGTGGACTCCGACTATAAACACTCCTCATGCACAAGCAAAAGCTACTAGGGTACTTCGTCCTTTGCTTATGATCTTCCATAGGAGGGTTCCCAGTGAAGGCTGGCTTCTCCAAAGAATGTGTCCTCTGGATGTTTATTCAAAAGCTAAAGTGTATTTTGAGAACAAGCCCCAGATCTCCTCCTCTGCCTAAATAAACACTAAGATCAGACATCTGAATGGGGCATTAGTGGAGCCCCTCCCCCTTTTAACAGCTAAAAGGACTGTCGAAGAGGAAGCTCAGGCACAGCCTGGCTAAATCGGTAGGAACCAGGGCTATGGAGGTGGTGTGACCCGGCAGCAAATCAAATAGGCTGGTCAAGCACGAGCGAGAGGCGGCTAGGGCTCCTTTCAGTCCTTCTTTCTTAAATATATTTTACCTGACGTCGTCTTTTTACCTTCAAGTCTCTCCCAACGAGAAACCTCCACTTCCTCTATGAGGGTGTACGTGTTTGTGTGTGGTGACAATAATCTCAGCACCACGGCTGGGGGGCTAGGGATTGGAGGGGGTAGATACTCAGTTCTTTCACAAGCCTGTAATTCTCCTGGAAGGGAGTCCGGGGCTGGGAGAGCAGCACTGGCCGGTACTGGCTTGCAGCTCCTTCAGGTTGCAATGGTGGCCCCTAGGCGGGAGGGTAGAAGTGATACATGGATGGGAGTGACGATGCCTTCCCCTTCTACCCCTCCTGCCCACCAGGTCACAGTTCAGTTTACCTTCCCGGTACTTCTTGCGGAGCCGCCGGTGGACGCTCTTTACCACCCCGGACAGCTTCTCCTGCTCCAGCTTCCGTTCCTGCTCCTGGGGCGATGGAATGCTAGGGGATCCTGCCCCATGCCTGCGAACACAGTTTCGACCGCTGGCACCAATCTCCATTACGCTGCCGCTGCCGCCGCCGCCACCACGCCTCCAGGCCTCCCAGACGCCCGCTCAATGAAGGAAGTGAGGAAATGAGGCAGCAGCAGAGGTAAGATCGGAGACTGGCGGGCCAAACAGCCGAGGGACGGCTCTGAGACCTCAGGGGTAGGAGGAGAGCGCTGGGAAGGCTCACCCAAACGCACAAACTGATTGGTGAACTACCGAAGGCTGGGCGGAAACGGAAAAGACCAAAGGCCTATACAGCGGCTACTCAGTTGTTTGCAGGAAGGAGCAGCAGGAGGAGGCTGGGCTGCCAAGCCGAGAGCAGCTGAGGAGGTGGGAGTAGTGAACCCCAAAGCTCCGCTCCTCTCCTCTGCCAACCACTCTCCGGATTTTGTGCGCAGGCGTTGTGGTAACTCTTGAGAATGGGGCTGTGCCGACGCGCTTGCGCATTTATTTTTTTTCTGAGTTTGCTTGGTTTGGGCAGGGTTTTGATATCCAATTTTCTTCCAGCCAGCCCACCTCCTGCCAGTTCTATTCTGGTGTGACGAGGCTATCTGGCTTCTAAGCAGTGATTTAATAAACGGCTGGCAATAGCTAATGTCTATTGTGCCAATGCCATGTGAAAGACAGAAAATGGATACAGGAAAGTGCCAAGAAAAGCAATAAAAGGTGAAGAGTGCAAGGGAAAGAAAGCTGGAGAACCAACAACAGGTGCTGTCAAGAACTTTTGTGGAGACGGGTATCACAAGAATCCTGCCCTCCTTTAATAGGCATGAGAACTCTGGGCACTGTTAATGTTGGCATGGGTGACCCCCGCTGCCGTTTAGTTTGGTGGGTTGAGCTATGTGAAGTGTGCCTAAGAGGGTTAGTCAACCTTTTTCTCCCCCACTCCTACTCTCTTCTCTTGGGATGTTCATGGGGAATGTGGTTGCTGACTTCTATACCAGAAAGGTGGAACACAGCTCTCCAAAGAGAAGTGTGAGTCTCAGCATTAGTTCCTGAAGTGGTACTGTAGCTGCTGCAATGTCAAAGAGTCAATGGCTGAAAGCCCTTAATGAATTGTGGTAGGTTGCAGTGTATTCCTGTACTACAGTTGTTGGTTATGCATGTGGGCACTGAGAAAGATAATACTAACTAAGAAGGCTGTCTGGTAGCTTATTGGGCTCAAATTTAAAAGCAAAAATAAAAACAGTCCTGCATCCATTTCTATACAGGGGCCTCTCATGGAGAACTCACTTTAGGGGAACCCTGCACTGAACTACCTTCCTGCATTGTGTTTCTGTCCTCCGAGCCAGCCCTAATAGAGGAGTTTCTGGAATCCTATTTCAACCTAAGGGACTGAGACGTTCCCTATCTAATTGGAGCTGTGCAACTATATACCCATCAGCATCTTCACTGACCAATCAGAGCAGTTCCATTCTGACCGATCAAGGTAGTGTCTTTTGGACCAAACTGGGAGGATTTAGAGTCCTGTTTTGCATGAGGATGGACCAATCATGGTCCTCAGGGATGAGGATATCTGTGTATATGTCATCTCCCCTCTGGATCAGGGAGGGTACTTTCTTTTACAAGCAAGACTGAAGATTGCATTTCCCCAGCTGGAGAGGAAACACTGAAGACATGTCACCAGAGTGGAGCAGAGCAGAACACACTGACAGAGAGATGAGTTTATTGGTGTAGAGCAGAACAGACCAGAATAGGTGTGCCACAGGAGGGCACAGGTGACCAGGTTCTTGGTGATTGGGGACAAAGAATTGAACCAAACACAGAGAGTTTATAGCAGAAAGAGAGAGAGCAGATTTATTAAGCAATAGTACATTCCACAGAACATGGGAGCAGGCCAACTCTGAGCAGTAACTGACCTCAGAGGCTGGGGAATTCTATTTTTATAGGGGAGATATATCCTGGCTAGTTTTCGGGGTTATTTATTGTACATGTACGAGTAGTTATATTACTTTAAAGCTACTGTGCATGAGGTCTCCCATGATTTTCCTTGATTGGCCTCCAGGGGAGGGGGTGCCACAGTGTTAACACATTGCGTACCACATATAAATCTCTAAGACATACTCCAGGGACCGCATGTTTTGGGGAAAACTGCATGTTATTTAAATCATCATAACTACAGATCATAATGCACTTTAGGTGTTGTTTTTCAATAATTATAACATTTTTATTTACAAAAACAATTAAACAATTAATTAAACAATTAAAGTTCCTAGTACTTTTTTAACGTATGGTACTGCGTAAAACATTTTCCTCTATGAAGAGGGACCAAACAAAATTTACGTAAGTATCTAGATTTGCTCCTTTTTTCATGGGTGGCACAAACTCTACAGGCTCTCGTAGGAAATTTTTTCTTTCCACTCGCTGGAATACACGTAGGTCCATGCTGCTTCATACCACCTGACAAGCTTTTGGGTGGATCTTTACGAGGTGCTCTCCTTGCACCCCCAGGGGAAGGGCTGGACAGATTTGTCTCTGGTTCCGGAGAGCCTTCATTATTGTCATTTGTTATCCAGTCTCTCGCCACGGATAGCAGAAACTGTTCATTTCCTCTTGGCCCTTGTTGATCGTTTCTATTTCCTTTTTCATGTTGATATCATTTGCAGTGAGCTCATTGTAGCTTCCCTGTAGTTTCTGGTAGCTCATTGTGAGCTCAATGAGCTTCCTGACAATCATTGCTTTAAACTCAGTATCTGATAGTTGAGTTGCCTCTATTTCATTTAGCATTCTTTCTGAGGCTTCCTCCTTTCCTTTCATTTGGGAATTGTTTCTTTGTCTTCCCGTTGTTTGTGAGACTCTTCTGATAGCAGAAACTGTTTATACTTCATTTTTGCTTGTGGATTGAGGCGTGTGAAACACTAGAAAACTTGTGAGTGGTCCTTAACAGATGGCGCTTGAAACACGAGAAAACTCGTGAGTGGTACGAAATGTGTTAATTTATTATAATGCTATTATAATGAAGCAGGGGTCATGTAGTATCTTTTGTGCAGGTGCATTTATTATTCACTATGATTCAGCACTTTTCCAGAAAGCAGGAACCACCAGTCTTAGAACAGGATCTTTATCTTAGCCCTGGGTCACCTCCAGAGTTTACTCCTTTCTGACTATCTCCTGCCCCAAGTGGAACAGACCACAGCAGGGCAGAGATGCCTAGATGAAGATGGGCCTCACCCCAAAGCCACCTCCAATCAGGGCCATCTCACCCCCGACCCACCTTGCCCCAGGGCTGCCTCACAGCAGCACAGTTCCATACTGCTTCATAATTCAGCTGGAACATGATTGAGCTGTTCTATAGCCATGCTGTTCTCATAGCCTACTATATCACAGTTGAGCTGTTCGCATCAACTAAAGTTTCTTTCTTTACTGTATCCCAAATTGGGGATTCCTCTTGGCATTGAATTGAATGACCATTGGTTGACATGTGACATTGTCTGGAAATTTTTACAATAACTTTCAAATCAATAACTTTATAAATATAAATAAAGCTTGCATTATGTAACTTTTATATGCCACCTTCTGATTAATGAAGACACTGAAGAAAAAAGCATTATATACCAACTCCAGACAGGAGCAAGGAGGTGAAGGGAGAAGTTAAAAGTTGGAAGATATGTCCCTACAGGCACAGTGAAGAAGCAGATCAAACACAGATAAACTTCAAAAGAACTAATTATAATTATGAAGATAAATTACACAAGTGTGCCTGTTAAACTGAGAATATTGTGGTCTTATTTGAGGAGATTTCATTTGAGAAAAAAGGGGAGCTTGAAAAAACAAACCTCTTTTGGTTCTTTTCATATTTTAGTTATGTATGGGAGACAAAAAGAGGTACATATATTTGGAAGTTAAATCATAGTAAAGAGAGCATTAATTTCATTTGTACTGAATTGTAATTTTAAAGAAAACTTTCTTCCATGCTTCTATTAGCAAATGCATTTTAAAATGCTTTTTATTTTTATTTAATTCTCACCCAAGCATATGTTTTTACTGATTTTTGAGAGAGAGGAAGCTGGAGAGAGAAAGATTAGTTGCCTTTCATAGGTGCCTCAAACTGGGTGTCAGACCCTCAACCTAGGCATGTGCCCTGATTGCTAATTGAACCTGCAACTTTTTAGTACATGGGATGATGCTCCCACCAACTGAGTCACCTGGCCATGGCTTAAATGTTTTGTTAAAAATAAAGATGTACACTGAAGGAAAATTAGAAAATGCATAAAGGAGTAAAGAGAATAAAAGTTCTAAGACTATAAATCTTAAATCTCACCTCAAGAAAAAGAGACAGTACCTAGTATGAAGAAAGCTGGTACTATACTGCTACTCATTTTGCAGTTTATAAAAGTATACAATGAACACACTGTACATTTTAAACTTACACAATGTTATGTGTCAATTATATCTCAACAAAGCCATAGAAAAGGTAAAAGTCACCTAACTCATCAGTAAGATATAACAATTGTTATATTTTTTCTTTGCACATAAATACAGTATTTCAAATGGGGTATTTCTTGATGGCTGTGTGGTAATCTATTACATGAATAGCCCATCATTTCAGTAACTAATTCCCAGTTATTGTATATGCTGTTTCTAGTTTTTCTATATACCAAATAATGCCGTAATGAACAGCCTAATGCAAAAAAAAAATATCAATTTCTTACACATTTTAATAAATTAAATTACTAAAACAAAGTTTTGAATCAAAGTATCAAAAATGTAAAGATTCCTGATGTATACTGTCAAATTACCTTTTCTGAAAAGTGGTAGCAGGCTATGCCACCTCTAGTAGTACATAGTAATGTCTATTTCACTGCACCTGTACCAAATATGAGTATTACAATTTACAAATTCATTAATGAAATTTTTAAGGATCTCTATTTTTAGGAAATATAAGGATTTCCTGCTGTTTCTTAACTGGATATTCTGGTTGGCATACTATTTAATAGTAAATATTAATACTCTAAGAGCAAGTAAAAAACTTAAGATTATCTAGTTGTCATTTTTAAAACAAATTGAAGAGCTCCATATTTCAAATTTGTTTTTTATTTCACAATTTCTTGAGAAGCAACTCAAGAAAAAGAAATTGCACAGCTGATTTTTTGTTGGCAACCACCCTGTCTAGTATCAGAAGCTGTAACCCCTGCCAAGGCTAAGGCTGAGGGAACGACCTTGGACCATAAGCCATCAAGGAGACAAAAGCTTATCTCCCTGGCAGGAGCACCACTTCTGCTCCTTTTACTTCACCCTGCCTCGCCCCTAATGCTTGGTCGGTTAGCCAATGACAGGTAAGATTCCCCAAGGGGGGGAATGATCTAAGACAGGCACGATCACGTGGGCGGCCCCCAAGGAAGGACTTTGGGGGCTACAGCAAAAGGGGGTGATGGACCCTCGCCCCTTGGCTTTGACATAGCCTGACTCCTCATTGTCTGCGGGAAAATCTCCTAATCCCTTGGCTGCCTTACTTCCCTTGCTCCACCTAAGCCTGAAACAATGACAGAGGGTGGTGCAGTCCTGTGCTGGAAAGGGTGGGTTCCCCAGGTGATCTGGCCTAAGAAAGAATAGGTAAAATCCTGTGAAACCTGCTTTGTTTAGAATGCTCTCAATTAACTGATAAGGGTCAAAGGGAGAAGTAAGTTTATTCCTCAAAGTTTTACAGCTCTTTAGCTATCTGACCCTGACTCAAAATAGGCCCTCAGACTTCCTTGTTATTTATTGTTTGATCCTTGCTTCCTTGTAACGATTAATGACTTTTACCTGAATTCCTGTGTAAACGAAACCAATGAAAGCCATTGAGGAAAAGGCTCTTGGTCCTTCTCCTGTGAGAGATCGGCCACCTTTCTTCCCCAAGCAGATCATGTCTTGGTAGATTTATTCTTATCCATGGCGGCCAAGGGACCCTGTGGGCAGAGCCCCCACCACAATTTTTATTCTAAATTTGCATTAATTTAAATGGGGAAGAGCTGACCTGTCCTGAGAAACACCAATATTGTGTTTTCTTAGGTGTATGGTGGCAACTGGCCATAGGCCACAGCATAAAAGGGTATTGATATTTATAACTTTCCTCCAGTGTCATTAGAAATATTGACAAAATCTTTCTGTCAAGGTAACAGAAAAATGGTAATGGGATTATCCATTTAAGTAAAATTATTGTTGTAATTGATGGTCAGAGGGATTCACTGCAGGAAGTAGATTTGGTACCACATTCAACAACATATCTTATGCCCAAGAAAATAACAGCATTCCCCCTGCCCCGACACACACATTAGTGTGGTAACAGGATTTCATTTACTATAAACATCTTTTCAAAAATCTTATTATTATTTTAAATGGCTGTTGGGAATAGGGATTTTGGAATAAATCAGTATTCACTGAGCAGGACAAAGCAGTCTGGGAGAAAGAAGCATTTCCTTTTTTAGAACTGTATTTGTTTTTTTATGGTATTAAGTTTGTCCCCAGTCTTGCCCCTTTGCTTGCCTTCACCCAGAATCCCCCACCCTCAGGCTACCCCCATACCATTGTCCATGTCCAGGGGTCATGCATATATGTTTTTTGGCTAGTCCCTTCACCATCTTTGATCCAGTCAGTCCTCCTCTCCAACAACTATCAATCTGTTCCATATATTTATGCCTCTGTTTCTATTTTGTTCATTGCTTTATTTTATCTAATATTCGTTAGATTCCATGTATAAGTGAGATCATATTGTATTTGTCTTACATTGTCGGGCTTATTTCACTCAGCATATGTCTCCAAGTCCATCCATACTTTTGCAAAAGGTAAGAGTTCCTTCTTTATAACTGCTGCATAGAATTCCATTGTGTAAATGTTACCACTTTTTCTTTATCCACTCATCTACTGGTGGGCACTTGGGCAGTTTCCAGACCTTGGCTATTGTAAATAATGCTGCTATGAACATAGGGGTGCATATAGTCTTTCTGATTAGTGTTCTAGGATTCTTAGAATATAGTCCTAGAAGTGGGATCACTGGGTCAGAAGGCAGTTCCATTTTTAATTTTTTGAGGAAACTCCATACTCAGTAGATGCACCAATGTGCTTTTCCACTAACAGTACTCTAGGGTTCCCTTTTTCCCATATCCTTGTCATCATTGTTTGTTGATGTGTTGATGGTAGCCATTCTGACAGGTGTGAGGTGACATCTCACTGTGGTTTTAATTTGCATCTCTCTGATGGCTGGTAATGTTGAGCATTTTTCATATGTCTATGGGCCATCTGTATGTCCTCTTTGGAGAAGGGTCTATTCAGGTCATAGAAGGTTGCTCACTTTTTAAAATTAGATTATTTGTTTTCCTGGTGTTGAGTTGTATAAGTTTTTTTATATATATTGGACATTAATCCCTTATCAGATGTATCATTGGAAAATATGTTTTCCCATACAGTGGGTTCCCTTTACATTTCATGATGGTTTCTTTAGATGTGAAAAAGATTTTTAATTTGATGTAGTCTCCTTTTTAAAAATGTTTTCCTTTTTTCCCTTGCCTTAGGAGATATATTAGCAAAAATATTGCTAAATGAGATATCTGCAATTTTACTACCTGTTTTCTTCTAGAATTTTTATACTTCTAGGACTTACATTTAAAATTTATCTATTTTGAGATTATTCTTGAGTGTGGCGTAAGTTGGTGGTCTTTTCATTTTTTTTGCGGGGGGTGGGTGGGTATGGACCAGTCCAGTTTTCCCAGCTCCATTTATTGAAGAGACAGTTTTTGCTCCATTGTATGCTTTTCCTTCCTTTCTCAAATATTAATTGACTATTAAGGAATGGGTTTATTTCTGGGCTCTCTGTTATGTTCCATGCTTGTTCTTATGCTGGTACCAAGCTGTTTTGATTACAGTGGCTTTATAATATAGTTTGATATCAGGTACTGTGATACTTCCAACTTTGTTCCTCTTTCTGAAGATTGCTGAGTCTCTTCAGGGTCTTTTTTGGTTCTATATAAATTTTTGAAATATTTGTTTTAGATTTGTGAAATACGCCATTGGTATTTTAATAGAATTGCAGTGAATCTATAGATAGCTTTGGGTAGTATGGATATTTTAATAATATTAATTCTTCAAATCATTGAACACAGTATGTGCTTCCAATTATTTTTATTTTTCTAAATGTCTGTCTTAGGTTCATATAATATTTCAAATACAGGTCCTATACCTCCTTGGTTAAATTTACTCCCAGGTACATTATTTTTTGCTGCTGTTGTCATTGTTGCAATAGAAAATGAGAATGATTTCTTAGTTTCCTTTTCTGATAGATTATTATTGGTATATAAAAATGCCAGCTCTTTCTGATAATTAATTTTGTATCTTCCCACTATGCCAAATTCACTTTTAGGTCTAGTAGTGTTTTGGTGGAGTTTTTAGGGTTTTCTATGTACAATATCATGTCGTCTGTGAATATTGACAGTTTTACATTCTCCTTTCCAATTTGGGTGCTTTCTATTTCTTCTTGTTTGATTGCTCTGTCAAGGACTTCAAGTACTTTGTTGAATAAAAGTGATAAAAGCAGACATTCGTGTTCCTGATCTTAATGGAAATGCTTTTCATTTTTTCCTATTGAGTACAATGTTGGCTGTAGGTTTTCATATGTGGCCTTTATTATCTTGAGTTATGATCCCTCTTGAACTTTCTGTAATAATTTGAGAAGGATAGTGTTACTTCTTCCTGAATGTCTAATAAAATATCTCTGTGAAGCCATCTAGTCCAGATCTTCTGCTTACTGTTTTTTTTTAATTACTGTTTCAATTTTATTACTTGTTAATGATCTGTTTAGACTTTCTGATGTCCTGATTCCATTTTGAAACTTTGTATGTTTCTAGAAATTTACCCATTTTGTCCATGTTGGCCAATTTGTCGTCATATAGTTCATAGAATTTTCTTAAGATCTCTTGTATTTCTGTGATATCAGTTGTCACTTTTCTTCTTTCATTTCTGATTTTATTTATTTGGTCCCTGTCTCAATTCTTTCTTGATTAGTCTGGTTAAAGGTTAATCAGTTCCGTTTTTCTTTTCAAGGTACCAATTCCTGTTTTTTTAAATCAATTGAATTATTATTTTTTTAGTTTCTTGTCATTTATCTCCACTCTGATCTTGATTATTTCCTTCTTTCTATTTATTCTGAGGGTTGTTTGGCATTGTTTTCTTCTAGTCATTTTAGGTGTAGATTTAAATTTGTTATTTGAGATTTTCCTTGTTCCTGTAGGTTGGCCTATAGTGCTATGAACTTCTCTCTCAGGACCGCTTTTGCTGTTTCCCATAGATTTTGATTTGTTGTGTGTTCATTTTCATTTGTTTCCAGGTACTTTTTGATTTCTTCCTTGACTTCATTAATAACACATTCATTATTTAATAACATGCTATTTAGCCTCCGTGTATTTGAATGTTTTTGAGTCCTTATATTGAGCTTGATTTCTAGTCTCATGCCATTGTGATCCCAGAAAATTATTGATATGATTTCAGTCTTGTTGAATTTGTTAAGACTTATTTTGTATCCTAACGTGGTCTATCTTTAAGAATGTTCTATGTGCACTTGAGAAGAATGTGTATTCTGCTGCTTTAGGATAAAATGTTCTGTAAATATCAATTAAATGTATTCTATCTACTGTGCCAATTGCGGTCACTCTATCCTTGTTTAGGTTGTTTTTTTTTTTTGTCTATAAGATATATACACTGATAACAGTGAGGGGTTGAAATCCCTCACTATGACCTTATCGCTGACAATTTTTTTCATAAAATCCACAAGATGGCACTGACTGGTGTAGCTGAGTGTGTTGGGCGTCATCTCATGAACTGAGAGTCTACTGGTTTGCTGCCTGGGTTGTGGGCAGGCTCCCCATTTGAGAGCTTGTGAGAGGCAACTGATTTATATTTCTTTTACACACTGGTGTTTCTCTCCCTCACTTTCTTCCTCATTTCCACTCTCTCTAAAAAGTATATTAAAAAAAGCTATGAAGGGGCTTCTCGCCTCTAAAAAATAACTGAATTATTCCAATATTATATTCCACCAATATTATATTTAGGTGTACCTGTATTTGGTGCAGATATGTTTACAAGGGTTATATCCTCTAGTTGGATTGATCCCTTTAGCAGTATGTAGTAACCCTCTTGTCTCTTGTTATGGCCTTTGCTTTGAAGTCTATTTTGTCAGATATATGTATGCTACCCAAGCTTTTTAGTCCCCATTTGCATAGAATTTTTTTTCAATCCCTTCATTTCTATCTTGTGTAAATCTTTTGTTCTTAGATGTGTCTCTTGTAGACAGCATATGTAAGGATCACATTTTCTTATCCATTCAGCTACCCTATGTCTTTTAAGTAGAGCATTTAAATGTAAAGTTATTATACATAAGTACTTATGTAATGCCATTTTTGTTGTACCTCTATTTCTCTCTCTCTCCTCCTTCTTCTTTCTCTTCCCCTTCCTCTTCTTCTTCTACTTCTTCTTTTCCTTCTCCTTCTTAATGCAGTGCCTTTAATATTTCTTGCAATGCTGATTTCATGGTAATGAAGCCCTGCAAAGGGCTTTATTTCCCCTTCAATTTTAAATGATAGCTTTGCTGGGTAGAGTAGTCTTAGTTGCATATCCTTATTTTCATCATTTTGAATACTTCATACCAATCCTTTCTGTCCTGAAATGTTTCTGTTGAGAATAAGCTGATAGTCTTATGTGAACTCCCTTCTGGGTAACTAACTGTCTCTCTCTTGCTGCCTTTAATCTTCTCTTTTTGTCTTTAACTTTTGCCATTTTAATTATGATGTTTCTTGGTGTATTTCTCTTTCAGTTCATTTTGATTGGGACTCTATGTTTCTGAATTTGTATAACATTTTCCTTCATCAGTTTAGGGACATTTACTGTGATTATTTCTTCATTCAGTTTCCATATCCCTTACTCTCATCTTCTGGAACCCATATAATGCAGATACTTTTACACTTGCTGTTGTCCCAGAGGTTCTTTAGCCTTTCCTTGTTTCTCTTAAATCTCTTTTCTTTTTTCATTATCTGTTTAGATGGATACTGTTATCTTGTCCTCTAATATGCTGACTTGATATTCTGCATCTAACCTGCTTTTGATTCCTTCTAGTGAATTCTTTATTTCAGATATTGTATTCTTTGTCTCTGATTGTTTTTTTTATGATTTCTACATTCTTTTTAATGCTTATTATCTCTTTGTTTAAGTTCTTACTGAGATCATCCATTCTACCCTTCTTCCTAAGTTCCTTGAGCACCCTTATAAACACTTTTTAAAAACTACCTGGTATTTATGTTGCTTCCATTTCATCTATTTCTTTTAATTCTTTTTCTGGGGATTTCTGTTTTTATTTTCTTTAGAATACTTCTCTTTGTCTCCTCATTTGGATCTATGTGTTAAATAGATGTACTCTGTCTCCCAGACTTCTTTCAGTGTCTTGCTGGGCTCAGTGGCACATACTCCAGATTACATGTTCTCCATGCTCTAGGAGTATTTATTGTGGGTTATGTACACCTCCTCTTGTAGTTTGAATCTTGAATGCTGTTGGCCCTTTCATGGGTAGACTTAACCTGTCAAGCTTGAAATATGTAAGGGTAAACCTAGTCCACTGTATGTGAGATGCTATGTAAGGGCTGCTCCTTAAGGTGTCATTTTTATCAGCCAGGTCTGATTCTTGCATGAATCCCCCTTTGAATGCTGGTTGTGTAGCTGGTTGGGTCAATTTGGTATGGTTCTAAATCTACCACTGTTGTGTTGATTCTGTGTTCATGTTGGAGGGGTTCATATACAGATCACTGTCAGATATTGCGTGTGCTTGGCCTTGGGCCACCTGTCTGTAGCTACCACACAGTTCACTGATGTGTCTGTATCTACTGGACCTGTGTGTGCGTGCAAGGGAACAATTTGTGTAAGAGTCATCTTCTTCCTGCTTAGAGTTGGGGGCAGTTCTGTAAAATGACTGACGGTCCCTGAGGTCAACCTCCACCTTTCAGCTACTCTGCTTCTTATTAAGGTTGCCTGGCGAGAAAGAGGCATTTCTAATGACTGCACTAAACACCTGATAACTAAATTTTTTATCCTCATGCTTTGTCTCATCTGATTAACATTTGCAGCCTTATCATTCATATTTGGAGTGTCATAGTAAGCTCTATGTCAAACAACCATGCAATATAGAGAAAATGTTCTTGGTAAAAAAAAATGGTTATTTTGGGGAGTTGCAGTAACATTCTTTACTTACACTTCTTTGTAAATTTTTGGTGTCAGTTGTTACTTTTCCTCTTTTATTTCTGATTTTATTTATTTGGGTCCTCTCTCTTTTTTTTTTTTTTGATGTGTCTTGTTAAAGGTTTGCCAACCTTGTTTATTTTTCAAAGAACAAACTCTTAGATTCATTAATATTTTATATTGTTCTTATACTCCATTTTGTTATTTTAGCTCTGATCTTTATTATTTTCTTTCTTCAGTTTACTTTGAGCTTTGGGCTTTCTTGGTGTTCTTTTTCAATTTCCTTTAAGTGTAAGTTTGGATTATTTATTGGAGCTGTTTCTTGTTTCTTGAGATAGGCCATAATGCCATAAGTTTCTTTTTTAGGACAGTATTCCCTGTGTCCCATAGGTTTGCTGTTTTTGTGTGCTCATTTTCTTTAGTTTCAAAGTATCTTTTGATATCTCCCTTGTTCTCATTGTTAACCCATTCACTATTTAATAACATGTTATTTAGCTTCCATGTCTTTGTCTTTTTTTTTATTTTTCACTATTTTTTGATTTTTAGTTTCATAGCATTATGGCTAGAGATGATGCTTGATATGATTTCAGTCTACTAAATGTATTGAGACTTGTTTTGTGTCCTTGTTTTGTGTCATGTAATTTATTTTAAAATATGTTCCATATGCTCTTGAAAAGAATATATTCTGCTGCTTTGGGGTAAAATTCTCTGAAGATATCATTTAAATCTACTTGATCTAGTTTGTCACTTATGGCTGTCATCTCTTTCTTGATCTTTTTGTCTGGAAAATATAGTCATTGATGCCAAAGGGTTATTAAAATCCCTTACTATGACTGTATTTCTGTTATTCTCTCCCTATGTCCATCAAGATTTCCTTTACATCTTTTGGTGCTCCTATGTTGGGTGCATAAATGTTTACTAGGTTATATCATCTTTTGAATTGTTCTCTTTATCATCACATAGTGTCCTTCTTTGTCTCTCACTATAGCCTTTGTTTTAAAATCTATTTATCGGTTATAAGTACTTGTACCCCAGCTTTTTTTCCTTTCCATTTGCATGAACTATTTTTTCTACCCCTTTGCTTTTGGTTTGTGTGTCTTTTAATCTGATAAGGATCTATTGAAGACAACACATATATGGGCCTTGTTTTCTTATCCATTCAGCTACCCTGTGTCTTTTGATTAGAACATTTAAGCCATTTACACTTAAAATGGTTACTGAGAGGTATGTATTTATTGCCATTTTACACTTTTTAAGTATATTGTATTGATTATGCTATTACAATTGTCTCATTTTTCCTCCTATGTCCCTGTCCACCCAGTAACCCCATTATCTTCAGCATTCCCTACCCTTAGTTCATGTCCATGGGTTGTACAAATAAGTTATTTGTGTTCTCCATCCCCTATAGTATTCTTAACCTACCCCTGTCTATTTTGTATCTACCATTTATGCTTCTCATTCCTTGTACCTTTTTCCCCATTCTCCCCCTTCCCTATCCCCACTAAAAACCCTCCATGTGATGTCCATTTCTATGATTCTGTTTATGTTCTAGCTGTTTCCTTAGTTTGTTTGGTTTAGGTTAAGTTGTTGATAGTTACAAGTTTTCTGTCATTTTAGTGTTCATAGTTTTGATCATCTCCTTTTTCTTAGATAAGTCCCTTTAACATTTTATATAATAAGGGCTGAGTAATGATGAACTCCTTTAACTTGACCTTCTCTGGGAAGAAATTTATCTACCCTTCCATTCTCAATGATAGCTTTGCTAGATAGAGTAATTTTGGATGTAGGTCCTTACTTTTCATGACTTTGAATACTTCTTGCCAGCTCCTTCTTGCCTGCAAGGCTTCTTTTGAGAAATCAGCTGATAGTCTTATGGAAACTCCTCTATAGGTAACTGTCCCTTTTCTTCTTGCTGATTTCAAGGTTCTTTCTTTATCTTTAACCTTTGACACATTTTAATTATGATGTGTCTTGGTGTGGCCCTCTTTGGGTCCATCTTGTTTGGGACTCCCTGATCTTCCTGAACTTGTATGTGTATTTTTTTTTTTTTGCCATATTGGGGACATTTGCTGTCATTATTTTTTCATATAAGTTTTCAATTTCTTGCTCTTCTGCTTCTCCTTCTTGTACCCCTATGAGTTGGATGTTGGTACATTTAAAGTTGTTCCAGAGGTTTCTAAGCATATCCTCCTTTTTTTGAATTCTTATTTCTTCATTCTATTCCAGTTGAATGTTTATTTTCTTTCTTTTGTTTCAAATCACTGATTTGAGTCCTGGTTTCCTTCCCTTCACTGTTGGTTCTCTGTATGTTTTTATTTCATTTTGTATAGGCTTCATTTCCTCTTTTATTTTGCAGCTAAACTCAGTAATTTCTGTGAGCATCCTGATTACCAGTGTTTTGAACTCTGTATCCGACAGGTTGGCTATCTCGTCATTCAATTCTTTTTCTGGAGTTTTGATCTGTTCTTCCATTAGGGCCACATTTCTTTGTTTTGGAGTACCTGTTAAGCTGTAAGGAGTGGAGTCTTAAATATTCATCATGGCAGGGCAGCCGGCTCCACCTTGTGTTGCTGTATGTGGGGGCAGGGTTAGAGATGGAACAAAACCATTTGATTGGCTCCCCACTTTTGGTCAATTCCCCTGCTTCCCATAAGTGTCTGGCACCCTTCCAGTTACTGCCCTGCTGTTCATTCCCAAGTGGATGGGCTTGTGTACATTCTAGGACACTGTGGGCCTCTCAAATGGACTCTTCTGAGAGAGCGGCAGTTTCTTCTACCCCAACCACCACAGGTTTTTACAGCCAGAGGTTATGAGGAGGGGTCAGAAAGGAAACAATGCCACTTTCTCAGCTCTTGACCCAATTTCAGTCACTTCCCCTTGCATCCCACAAGCAAATGGCACCCTTCCCGATGCTGCACTGGTGCTGATTCCTGGGTATGTGGGCTTGTGTGTATGTTCAAGGACCCCATGGGTCCCTCAAATGGACCCTCCTGAGAGACTGGCAAATTCTTCTACTGCCAAAATCCCCACAGGTTTTTACATCCAGGGTTTGTGAGGCTTTATTTTCCCCGGTGTTGAAAGCCTGGGTTGAGCAGCCTGTCCTGGATTGGGATCGCACACTTCCCAGTTGTTTCTCCTGATTTTTATCCTCACACAAGTTTTGTACTGCCTGGTCCACCAACCGCCACCTTGCTGCATGTCCTCACCATGTGTCCTCTTTACCGTGGCTACCCATCTTCACTTTTCCTACCAGTCGGAACAAATGTTTCTTTTTTAACTCCTTGGTTGTTGGACTTGCCTACAGTTTGAATTTCTGGTAGTTTTGGTTGTATTTTGTTTTTAAATTGGTTGTTATCCTTTTGGTTGTGCAGGGAGGTGAAGTGTATCTACCTACACCTCCATCTTTGCTAGAAGTTATGGAAATTTTTCACCATTTTATTTTTTTTAACTATGTTTCTGTTTTCTTCTTTCTCTTGTCCTCTTTCTTCTTCTCCTTCTTTCTTCCCCTTCTCCTTCTCTTCCTCCTTCTTTGTACTCCTTTAACATTTGTAGGAATAAAGGTTTGGTGGTAAGAAACTCCTTTAGACTTTTCTTGACTGAGAAGCTCTTTATTTTCCTGTTAATTTTAGTTTTTTATTTTTTAAATATTTTATTTATTTGTTTTTAGAGAGAGTAAGGGAAGGAAAAAGAGAAGGAGAGAAACATCAATGTGTGATTGCCTCTTGAGTGCCCCCTATTGGGGACTTGGCCCACAACCCAGGGATGTGCCCTAGACTGGTAATCAAACTGGCAACCCTTTCATTCGTAGGCTAGCACTCAATCCACTGAGCCACATCAGCCAGGGGTGTTTCTCTGTTAATTTTAAATGACAACCTTGCTGGCAAAATAGCCTTCATTGTGGGTCCTTGCTTTTCATCACTTTAAATATTTCATGCCATTCTTTTCTGGACAGAAATGTTTCTGTTAGGAAATCAGGTGAGAGTCTTATGGTATCTCCCTAGTAGGTAACTAACTGCTTTTTTCTTGCAACTTTTGAAATTCTCTACTTGCTTTAAGCTTTGCCATTTTAATGTGTCTTCATGTAGGCCTCTTTGGGTCCATCTTGTTTGGGACTCTCTGTGCTTCCTGGACTTGTGGGTGTTTTTTTCCTTCACCAGGTTAGGGAAGTTAAAATTTTGTCATTATTTCTCAAATTGGTTCTCAATCCCTTGCTCTTTCTCTCTTCATTGTGGTATCCTTATGATGCATATTTTGTTATGCTTCATATTTTCCCAAGGTCCCTTAAGCTATCTTCATTTTTATATTATATTTCTTTTTGCTACTCTGTTATGAGTGTTTTTTTTCCTACTTTGTCTCCCAAATTGCTGATTTAATAATCTGCTTTCTCTAACCTACTGTTCATTCCATTCAATTTATTATTTATTTCAGATATTGAATTATTTACTTCTGACTGTCTTTTTATGCTTTCTATGTCTTTTTTCATGAGGTTGAGAATCCTTGTAATCATTACTTTGTACTCTATATCTGGTAAATTGCTTGTCTCCATTTTGTTTAGCTCTTCTTCTGGTGAATTCCCTTGTTCTTTTATTTGTGACCTGTCTCTTTTTCTTCCCATTTTGACTGCCTTTTTATGTCTGTTTGTATGTACTAGGTGGATCTGCAAAGACTCTTGTGAAGGTCCATGTCTGATGATGCCCTTGGCCGTGAGCCACCTTTTTGGATGTTTCAGCAATCCACTACTGTGGCTCCCTCTGCTTGGCTTGGGTGTTTGACTCAGGACAAAGCTGCACACCAAGGCTGGCTTTTTACAAGTACCAGGCTATGAGAAAGGTCAGCATAAGTATCAAAGCTCCCTAAGATCTGCCTCCACTTACAGGCTGTCTGTTATTCTTAATCACTGAAAGATCCTCTGGCTATACTGCCCAGCAGGGCTCTACAGGGTATACTGCTCTACAGGGTAGAGTGAGAGGTATTCCTATAAGTGAGTCTGTGGCCTCCTCCCAAGCTGATGCCACATGGAGGGGAGTGCTCTGCCCAAGAAAGATTGCTTCTTCAGCATGGGGAATGACTGAGCACAGGGATCTTGGCAGATGACCCTTCATCTCTCTCCCCAGAGCCACCAACCCCAGACTCTCCTCACACAGCTCTAGTCCACTCTGCCTGCTCTTTGAGCCAAGGGTAGGTAGCTACAAATGAAATTATGTGAATTGACCCTTAAAGAGGGTATCTGCATCTCAAGCCATTTTTCCCTGGTAGACAGAAAATCCACTGCTTTTCAAAGCTGTATGCTATATGGGTACTTTCCTGGTTCTGGTGCTCTAAACAGGGTAACCTGGTTTAGGGTTTAGACTCTACACTACTCTTTAGGAACACCCCCAGCTGCTGAAATATCCCTCTGGAACTTCAATGGCCACCTGTGGGAGCCCAGTGAGCCCTCTCATGCATCTACACTTTCTACAAGTATTGATACAGTGGTGTAGTTTCTTCTGTAAGCCCTTGGTTATATGCCTTCTTTCCAGCTAATCTTCAGTTGGTTATTAGGATGATATAGTTATTACAATTTGGTCCTGGCAGGAGGACAGTGCAACTTCTACCTACTCCACCACCATCTTAGATCCCCTGAAAGACAGTCTATTTAATAAATGATTTTGGGAAAACTGGACAGATTATGTGCAAAAATTGAAACTAGACCATACTCATACCATATTCCTGCATAAAATCAAAAAGAATTACAGACTTAAATGTGAAACTCAAAACCAAAAAGAAACCTCATAATATAAAACATAAGCAGTAAAAATCTCTGACATTTCTCTTAGCAATATTTTTTATATAATTCCTCAGGCAAGGGAAACAAAAAAAGTGAAACTACATCAATTTAAAAAGTTTTCACACAGCAAAGTAAACCATCAACAAAGCAAAAAGAGAATCTACTGAATGATACATTTACTAAAGTGTTAATATCCAAAATATGTAAGGAACTCATCCAACATATCCCCCCAAAAAAAAAATCTGATTAAAAAATGGGCTTGAAGACCTGAATAGACACTTTTTCACAGGGGACATACAGGTGCCCAGTTGACATATAAAAAGATAGTCAACATTACTAATTACAGAGAAATGCAAATTAAACCATAATGAGATATCAAGTCACACCTGTCAGAATGGTTGCCATTAGTAAATCTAAAAACAAGTGCTGGGCAGGATGTGAGGTAAGGGGAACTGTTGTGCACTTTTGGTGTGATTGCAAATTGGTGAAGCCACTTAGAAAAACAATGTGGAAGTTCTTCAACAAATTAAAAACAGGACTTCCAGATCGGCCAATAATCCCACTTATGGGTATTCAGCTGAAGAAATGAAAACACTAATTTGAAAATATATGTGCTTTCCTATATTCATTGCAATATTACTTAAATTAGCCAGTATATGTAAGCATCCTTAGTGCTCATCAATAAATGATTGGATGAAAGAGGTTGGACAACAATTTAAAAAAAGAGGTATACTATATATGTATAATATAATACTACTTGGCCATAAAAAATGAAATCTTACTATTTGCAACAGCATGGATGGGCCTAGAGGGCATTATGCTAAGTGAAATAAGCCAGACAAAGGCAATTACCATACAATTGCACTTACATGTGGGACTTAAAAAACAAAATAAACAAACTCATAAGATATTGAGAACAAACTTATGGTTGCCAGATAGGAGGGAGAATGAGGGGAGAAGCTGGGTAGAAAAGGTAAAGGGATTATGAAGTACAAACTGGCAGTTACAATATGGCCATGGGGGTATACTGTACAGCATAAGGAATATAGTCAATAATACTATAGTAACTATGTAATAGTGCTGGTAGGGTACAAGACTTATTGGGGTAATTATTTTGTAAGTTATATCAGTGTCTAATGTTGGGAACTGCCCTGACTGGTATCAGAAGCTGAAACCCCCACCTAGGCTAAGGCTAAGGGAACACCCTTGGAACTGTAAGCCAGCAAGGAGACAAAAGCTTATCTTCCTGGCAGGAATGCTGCTTCTGCTGCTTTATTCATGACTGAACCCCAAAAAGCTTGGTCGGTTAGCCAAAGACAGGTAAGATTCCCCATGGGGGGAACGACCTAAGACAGGCACGATCACTTTGGGAGGCCCCCCAAAAGAAGGACTTGGGGGGCTGCAGCAAAAGGGGGTGATGGACCCTTGCTCCTCGGCTTAGACATAAACTGAGTTCTCAGCGTCTGGGAAAAAACCTCCTTGTCTCCCAGTTGCCTTAGTTCCCTTGCTCCACCTAAGCCTGAAACAATGACAGGGTGGTGCAGCTCTGTACTGAGAAGTGCAGATTCCCCGGGGTGATCAGGCCTAAGAAAGAACATGTAAATTACTGTGAAACCTTCTTTGTTTAGAATGCTCTCAGTTGAATGAAAAGGGTCTTAGGAGGAAGTTATTTTGTTCCTCAGTCTTACAGCTCTTTGACCCCCAACTCAATAGACCGGCAGAGTTCTTTGTTTTCTATGGTTCCTTACTTCCCTCTAATGAGTACTGTACTTTTCCTGAATTATTATGCAGAATGAGCCCAATAAAAGCAGGTATGGACTGTAAATCAGCGCGCTCCCCACTAGGGGGGGTGGCCATTTCGTCCCTACTTCCCCACAGAAACTAGTCTGTCTCTGTGCATGTGTGTTTTTTCTCACGTGTTTATCGTTGAGCCATCCGCAGCGTTCTGTGGTCACTGCTGGCCGGTGACCCACGCGCAACAGTCTAATACCTATGATGAACATCTAAACCTAATAAAATATTGAATGTCAACTCTAACTGAAAAATAAACAATAGTATAAATAATCTGCTTAAAATTCTGAAATATACAAAGGGCTCTGCCATGGCATCAGGAGAATTGCTCAAGCAGTTCTATGTGACCCATTTCAAAGATGTCTCACTCACACTTTTGGCATGTTGTTGCTGTGAGTTTCAGCTGGAAGCTCAGGGCCTCAGTTCTATATATAACCTCTCACAGCTTGGTTGTCTTAAAGTAGTAAAACATGTTGCATGATGGTTAAACTCCCCCAGAACACACAAGATACTTCTAGGCCTTTTTTAGACCAAATTGGTCTAAAGTACCTTGAGCAAATCAAAGTCTCCTCTGAATCATTGCTTAAATTAGTTAACTATAATGCCTTCCCCATGATGTTTTGCTAACCCATGTCCAGCACAAAGAGCACTGCCTTCATGAAAATTTTCTAATTATTTTATTTTGGTATAGTAGCTCCTTCCTTTTGAAATTTGATAGTTCTTATTATCTGTACTGCTCACTTTCTTATCAAAATATGCTATTTTATAGTATTATTTACTTTTCAGTGGATAGCACATCTGTCTCTTCAAACCACAATATGGCCATTAAGGACACAAGTCAAGGCCCATATCTCTGTGTCACATGTAATATGTCCTGAATAAGTATTTGATACATAGGGTGGTTGTATAATAAGGCATTTTAGGTTTTTTTAAGAGCTATTATTCCACTTGAAGTGACGTGTGTCTTGAACTTATATAGATGCTTTAAAAATTCTATTTAAGATGACTACCTGTACTCCCAAAGAAGAATTTAAATTACTGATTAGGCTAATGAATTCAGTTCATCCATTTTATTACTTTTTAATTGTTTTCTACTTCTCACACCTCTTGGCCTTTCTCACTGATTCAAAGACGCGAAGTGTTTTAGGATGTTGAAGATCAGTATGATATGCCTAGAAAATGCAAATGTAAAAGTAGTTAGCATGGAAATAATGAGTAGAAAGGTTTATTAACCAAATTGTCTTCAAGTAGGAAGAGAACTAGAGGACCTTTATTAGTACTCCTTTTCTGAACCACTTTAGTTTTATCAACACAGATAGAGCCGTAATGAACACATTAACCAAATTTGTCTTTTAATGCTCTATGTTTGCCACTATTATGACTCAGAGAGTAATAAATGTAACAAGGCAATGAGGAAAGAAAACTGATGCAAATAGGAACTTGACAAGGGATAAGTTGGATCTGTAAAACAATGAATTTGATTCAAAGAATATCTTGGCTTGCAGGTGTGTCAGTATCTTCAAAGTAATTTCTTTTCAGGACACTTGAGTGATTTCAGTTTGAAAATGTTTCTAAACTTTTAACTCAAAGTAATAAGCCAGTTAATAGGAGACTAGGTTTTGTGTAGGAAGCAACTACCCAAGTTGATAGGACATAAGAAAATAAGTATATGCTTTAGTGAGATTGTACTGTTTTTCCTGAGAGTAAAGAATAAAATCATAATATGAAAATGCTGAGATGTTTTTGCTAATTAACAATAAAATTCCTTATACAAATTGTGTGCTAAAGCCCTAACCCCAATGTGACTGTACATGGAAATACAGTCTTTATGGAGGTAACTGAGGCTAAATGAGGTCATAAGGGTAGACCCCAACTCTAATAAGGCTGGTGCAATTATAAGAAGCAGAAGAGACACTAGAGCTTGCTCTCTCTCTTTTTCTTCCTTTATATACTCACACAGGGAAAAGACCATATGAAGATACATAAAGAACATAGTCATCTGCAAGCCAGAAAGAGGGTTCTCACCTGAAACCAAATTTGCCTGCACCTTGATCATGGACTTCTTTTTTGAGAAAATAAATTTCTGTTGACTAAGTTATCTGATCTGTGGTACTTTGCTATGGCAGCCTGAGTAATTTAATACATCAATAGTGAAAACCTCTTGACTATACCTAAACTTATATCATTAA
Organism: Phyllostomus hastatus; assembly: GCF_019186645.2. Taxonomy (NCBI): domain Eukaryota; kingdom Metazoa; phylum Chordata; class Mammalia; order Chiroptera; family Phyllostomidae; genus Phyllostomus; species Phyllostomus hastatus. Next base: position 11,922,319 of record NW_025333543.1, on the reverse strand, counting down.
TTATTAATGTTTATAACCAATAACTATTTAGAACTCTTTGACTATATACTATTTTTCCTTAAACTTTCTCTTACTCTCCTTTTTCTTTATATTTTGAGATGGTTTATATTCACAAATAAAAAGGACTTGATTTTTAGGATTTCTTGAATGATTCTGAAACGCTTTAGGGATATGGGAAACCTGACAGTGAAATGGACTATCTCAATCATTGTATTTCACAATGTAGCATCAAACATATTTTAATTTCATATAATGTCAGATGTGCCACATAAAAGTATCTTCAGAATTAGAAATCACTAAAATAAAAACATTAGACCAACAGAGTAAGGAATCTTTCACTATCACTCCTGTGTTTCTCTTAACAAGGCAGGCTATTTGTACTTTCTCCAGTTTAGATCTTATGAGTATATTGCCAGTGTTGCTAATAAAAACATTTTTATCACAAGAATCTATAACCCTATAAGAATCAACACTATAATTGATTTTATATAATATTATAATAGCAATGTATGATATTTCACTTACAGAGTATTACATTATGTGGTGTACAATAATGCTGATTTATTGCTGGTTTCTATCCAGTTTTAGCCACACAAAGGAAATAGTTTAGATTCTCAGGGGAAAACTATGAGTGCTTCCTTTAAGATTGGGAACAAGACAGAGATGTCCACTTTCAACACTGTTACTCAAAACAGTATTGGAAGTCTTAGCCACAGCAATGAGATAAGAAGAAATAAAAGACATCCAGATTGGAAAGAAGTAAAGCTGTCATTAATTGCATATGACATGATACTGTAAATAAAGAACCCTAAAGATTCCACCATAACACTACTAGAAATGATAAGTTAATTTAGTAAGGTAGCAGGATGCAAAATAAATATCCAGAAATTAGCTTCCTTGTTATACACTAATAATGAACTATCAGAAATGGAAATGAAAAAAAATTTACATTCATAATTGCTTTATAAAGAATAAAATACCTAGGAATAAATTTAACCAAGGTTGTAAAAGAACTGTACTCATAAAATTATAAAGTACTGAAAAAAATTGAAAGGATACAAATAAGTGCAAGCATATGTCGTGTTCATGAATATGAAGAATTAACATCATTAAAATGTCCATACTATTCAAAGCAATCAATAGATTTAACATAATTCCTATCAAGATACCAATAGTGTATTTCACAGAAGTGGAAGAAATATTCCAAAAATATATGTGGAACAACAAAACACCCTGAATACCCACACCATTCTTGAGAAAAGAGAGCAGAGTTTGGGGAATTGGGAGAATCATGGTACCTAATATCAAACTATACTACAAGACCATAGTAATCAAAACAGTATGGTACTAACATTAAAACAGATGTATAGATCAGTAGGAAAAAATAGATAGCCCAGAAATTATAGTCAATTAATATTTGACAAAGGAGGCAAAAACATACAATAAGATAAAGATAGTCTATTCAATAAATTGCATTGGGAATATTAGACAAATGGTTGCAAAATATGAAACTAGACCACCTTCTTACACCATACACAAGAATAAACTCAAAATAAATTAAAGACTTAAATGTAAGTCCTGAAACCATAAAAATTCTAGAAGAAAACACATAGGAGCAAAATCTCATACATTTCTTACAGTGATTTTTTTTCTGATATATCTCCACAGACAACAAAAACAAAAGAAAAAAGTAAACAAGTGGACTACATCAAACTAAAAAAAAGTGTTTGCATAGCAAGGGAAACCATCAACAATGTGAAAAGACAACCAGTGGGAAAACATGTTTGCCATTACCTCTGATAAGGGGTTAATATCCAAAATCTATAAAGAAACTATACCAAAAAATCCAATTATTAATGAACAAAGGACCTGAATAGACAGTTCTACAAAAAGGATATACAGATGGCTAGTAAATGTATGAAAAGATGCTCACTGTCACTAATCATTAGGGAAATGCAAATTAAAACCTAAGGATCCTCAAACACCAATTCAAAAGAACCTATGTACTCCAATGTTCATTGCTATGAACAACTTACAATAGCCAAAGTGCTGGAAGCAACCTGAGTGTGTCCATATCTTTAAATGAGTGGATCAAGAAATGATGGTACATTTACCCAATGGAATACTACACAGCAGAAAGAAAGAAGGAACTCCTACTCTTTGCAACAGCATGGATGGAACTGGAGAGCATTTTGCTAAATGAAGTAAGCCAGGCAGTGAAAGGCAAAGTGGAACCTAATCAACAAAAGAAACAAGCAAAATACACCCAGAGCTACTGAAGTAAAGAACAAACTGACAGTAACCAGAGAGGAGGAAGGAGAAGGATAATAGGGAAAGGGCCATCAAGGAACATGTATAAGGGACATGTGGACAAAGCCAAAAGTGGATAGGTTTGAGGGTGGGAGTCAGGGATGGGTGGGGTAAAGGTGTGGTGGGGTGAAAATGGAGACAACTGTAATTGAACAACAATAAAATATTTTTTAAAAAAACACTATGAGGTATTACCTCACACCTGTTAGAATGGTTATTATCAATACATCAACAAAAAAGTGTTGGCAAGGATATGGAGAAAAGGGAGCCCTTGTGCACTACTGATGGGAATGCAGATTGGTGCAGCCACTGTAGCAAGTAGTACGGAGTAACCTCACAAAATTAAAAATGTAACTGCCTTATGGCTCAGCACCCCTATGATCATTGCAGCATTATTTACAGTAGCTGAGATTTGGAAGCAGTCCAACTGTCCATCAGTAGATGAGTGGATAAAAAGTCTGTGGTACATTTACATCATGAAATACTACTCAGCCATAAAAAAAAGAAAATCTTAATTTTTGATATAGCATGAATAGACCTAGAGAGAATTACACTGAGTGAAATAAACCAGTGAAAAAAAGACAAGTACCATATGATTTCATTCATATGTGGAATGCAATGAACAAACTAAACTACTAGGCAAAATAATGACAGACTTGTAAACAAAAAGAAGACTGACAGCTGTCTGAGTGGGTGTCTGGGTAGGGGGAAGGTGGAGAGATTAATCTAAAAAGAAGTAAATGAGAAACATTCATGGAAATGGAAAACAGTGTGGTGATTGCCCAGGGGAGAGGTGAAGGGTAGTAGAGGGGAGTGTACAGGGGATAGGTGGTGATGGAATAAGTCTTGACTTGCGGTGGTGAACACAAAATACAGTGTCCAGATGATGTGTTGTAGAATTGTGCACCTGAAACCTGTATAATTTGTTAGCTAGTGTCACCCAAATGAATTCAATAAAAAGGAAAAAAATTAAGAAATGGACACTTCACAATTTTCTTTGCAGCACAATTATCATGTATTTTAGTTCTGGCCAATGAGATGCAATAAAAAATCATTAGGCAGAAAATCCAGGAAAGGTACAGACTCAGAAGACAGTACCTGAAAGTGAAGCAGCTTTATTGAGGACATGAAGAAGAAACCCCCTGCTAAGGGTCATTGGTTGGAAAGGTAAGTGCAGTACAGTACTAGCTAGGACTGCCTACTTTACACCAAGAAAATTAACTCCTATATAAGTCATAATGGTCATGTTTCTATTATGTGCATCTGAACTCTAAATCCTTAACTGATTATCTGATAACAGGAATATTTTTTTATTAGAAATTCATTCATCTTTTAATTCACAAATATTTGTTATATACTTACTTTGTGCCAGACAGTTTTCTAGGTGATTGGGATATATCACTGCACAAAACAAAGATATATGCTTTTAAAGAGCTTATGTTTTAGAGATGGTGGGCAAGCAATAAATAATAAGCATAACAAAGAAGCTAGTTATTTCGTTTACTACAGGATAATATGCACTAGGAAAAAAAGAAGGTAGAGCAAAATAAATAACATCAATAGTGCCAGGAAGACAGTAAAATTTTCACTTAAAATAGGGTGGTCCTATACCCTCACTGAAGAGATGACTTGAGCAAAGAAGAGCAGACAAATGTATTTTTTTTATTGTTGTTCGGTTACAATTGTCCCACCTTTTCCCCCACTGCTCACCCCTACCCCATTCTCCCCACTCCCACATTCAATCCCCACCATTGTCCGTTCCCATGGGTCTTGGTATTTATGTTCTTTTGCTTTCCCCTTTCCCTTCTTTCCCCCTTTATCCCGAACTTCTCTTCCCTCTGGTCACTGTCAGTTTGTTCTGTATTTCCAAATCTGTGGTTATATTTTGCTCATTTGTTTGTTTTCTTGTTTAGGTTCCTGTTAAATGTGAGATCATATGGTATTTGTCTTTCACTGCCTGGCTTATTTCACTTAGCATAATACTCTCCAGTTCCGTCCATGTTGTGGCGAAGGGTAGGAGTTCCTTCTCTCTGCTGGTTAGTATTCTATTGTGTAAATGTACAACAATATTTTGATCCACTCATTTAATGATGGGCACTTAGGCTAAATAATGCTGCTATGAACATTGAGCTCCACAGATTCTTTTGAATTGGTGATTCAGGATTCTTAGGGTATAGTCCCAGAAGTGGGAATGCTGGATCAAAAGGCAGTTCCATCTTCAGTTTTTTGAGGAAATTCCATACTGCTTTCCACAGTGGCTGCACCAGTCTGTGTTCCCAGCAACAGTGCACTAGGACTCCATTTTATTCACAAACTCACCAGCATTGTTGTTTTTTGATTTATCAATGATGGCCATTCTGACAGGTGTGAAGTGGAATCTCATAGTGCTTTTAATTTGCATGTAATAACTAGTGATGTTGAGCATTTTTTCATGTGTCTCTGGGCCCTCTGTATGTCCTCCTTAGAGAAATGTCTCTTCAGGTCCTTTATCCATTTTTTAATTGAATTGTTTGTATTCCCAGTGTGGAGTTGTGTGAGTTGTTTACATATTTGGGAGATCAAACCTGTGTCTGAGGTATCATTGACAAATATGTTTTCCCATACAGTTGGTTCCTTTTCCATTTTGTTAATGTTCTTTAGCTGTGCAGAAGCTTTTTAGTGTGATGTAGTCTCATTTGTTTCTTCTTTCCTCTATATCCCTTGCCATAGAGGATGTATCAATGAAAATATCGCTGTGTGGGGTATCTGAAATTTTCTTGCCTATGTTTTCCTCTAGGACTTTTATGGTGTCACAACTTATATTTAAGTCTTTTATCCATCTTGAGTTTATTTTGGTATATGGTATAAGTCGGTGGTCTAGTTTCATTTTTTTGTATGTAGTTGTTCATATCTCCCAACACCATTTAATGTTTTTAAATGACTTCTGTGGCTTCTGTATTAAGGATAGACTACAGTGAAGAAGGGGCATAAACAAAGCAGTCTGAAGACAATTGTAATAATTCAAAATGTAAAAATACATGATGGCCTGGAACAATCCAAGCACTGTGGTGGAGTTGGTTTGCAGGGTGTAAGAAATGGTCAGGTTCTGAATATACAGCAGTAGGCAAAAGGAGGTTAACAGATTTTTGTGTGGAAATAATACAAATAAATAATACAATATTTAACTGATAAAAACAAGAGACCTGACCAGTGTGGCTCAGTTGGTTGGGTGTCATACTGCAAAGTGAAAGGTCACCAGTTGAATTCTTGGTTGGGGCATATGCCTGGGTTGCAGGCCTGTTCCCTGGTTGGGGGCTTGTGAGAAGCAACCAGTCAATGTTTCTCTTACACATTGATGTTTCTCTCCCTTCCTCTCTCCCTCCCCTTTTTTCTAAAAATATTAAATAAATTTTAAATAAATAAATAAATAATACAAGAATAAACTCTGTTTTGCTTACTCATAATTGCAAACCTATTTTTGCCAAGCCCTGTGTTTTGAAGTCAGGGCTATTAAGTTTGCCCAAAGATTGTCTTTGGATTGTGTAAAAAGAAGAGGATCAGGGATCACTCCAGATGAAATAATGTAGGGCTCTTTCAAAGAACTTCTCTTCTGTAGCTCTTACAGCTAATATATCATAAAAGCCTGTTACCTTATCTGTAGCGTCAGAAAGTATTGTCTCCAGGAGACAACAGAAAATTCCAACAGTTAGAATATTCATGCTAAACAAATAAATTTTAGAATTAATGACTTCAGTTAATTTTGACTGGATGTCTTGCTAAACAAACTACCTAACATGGGCAATGTCAAATTTTTCAAAAATCTGCCCATTCTGCAAGAATGGAGTTTACTGATTGTCTTTAATGGTTATAAGAGTTGTCTAACAGTTTTATTATTGTCTAACCATAGAGTTCGCAAAGGCTTATAACATTAAGCTTGTACAGATACAATTAATGTAATTCACTCAGAATTAGAAGCAGTATACTAACTGAAGGTAGAATGAGATGATCTCAGCCCTAGGAAAAATAAGGTGAAATTTTAAGACCTATATCACTAAAACTGTCAATGGTTAAGTAAATTAGCAAATCTATGGACATTTTATTTGTCAATGTTGGAAGAATTGGACCTAGAAATTTTAAAATTTGATTAGATGTAAAGAAAATTAGAACCTAATAATACACTTGAAGACAGACTGGTTTACAGAAGAGAGAAAATTATGAAGGATCTGGAGAAATGAACATATAAAAGATTCTGTATGTGTTCACTCTCACACTCGGCTTCATTTGATTAGAGCATGTTCACAACTTTACAATTGCTGGTGTTGGAAAATGGCTTCTGATTAGCTTGAGGAATAAGAACTAGTTTTTCTAAAATCTTTCTGGCCTACCCACATTTCAACCAAAGTGAAAACTCTACTCAGTACATTTGAAGAAAAAAACACATGTATATTTGAATATTGCAGGCATTTAATATTTTACATGCTTGTTGCTCAGTCATGGTCCTAAAATGGGATTAATCTGAATGTATTCTTTCTCAGAACAGCCTGCTCTAATGTTAATCACCCCATTAAGCAATTCTCTACATTTCTGAATCATTTTCCTTTGGGTATGTTCCTGGTTCATTAGAGGATATCTTGTTAAATTATTCACATTTGTACTTAGGCCAAATTAAATATATGAATGCCTTGGACACCAATTCATAATTATTTGAACCAGTTTTCTTCCCCACATTTTTAAAAAATTCCACCTTTGAAATGGAAAAAGCTTTTTCATGAAGGAAAAATACATACCACATATTTATCATTTCCTTTCTTCCTGTTTCAGAGGAAAAACTATTTTGTTTACCTTCTAGGTCTTACCTTTTTTCCTATGGTCTTAATCTCAATATCAGTTTATCTTTTCATTAAATGTTTAAAGACATTTATTTTGTTCCAACTACTTTTCCAGATCCTGAAAACATAAAGATAAACAAAATATAATACTTGCCCTTAAAGATCTCACAGTATAGAAGGAGATATGAACATATTTGAGATAACCTACCATAAAAGAGTCTAAATGTTTAGAAAGAAATGTTGAGGAAAGTCTGGGGGGATCATACAGGACCTTTGAGTTGGTCTCGAAAAAAAGATTATCAAGTTGAAAAATATGAAAAAAATAGTATCTCAGGCAGATGGATAAAAAAAAGTACGGAGTATTTCAGGCAGTGGTCAGGGAAGGGTTAGCAGTAAATGAAGTTAGAGAAGTAATATTTTCCCTATCGTAAGAAAATTAGATTTTTTCCCCTGATGAATAAAGGAAAACATCAAAATAAAAAAAAAAATGTTTTAACAAAAATGCAGAATATAGCAAATTTACTTACTGTTTTTATAATCTTTAATTTTACAATTAGATACCGTCTAAATAGGAATTTTAAAACTAATTTAGTTACTGAAAATACAGAATTTATTTTTAACCACTGAAATTATCTGTAAGTTTATGTGGGATAACAAATAGTTTATCTTGCTAAAAAAGAAGCACTATTTTATTAAAACCTTAATGTGATTATATCATTAAATAATACAATGGAATTCTGATGAAAATTTGTTTTCTAGGAGCACTGAATCAGAAAAACATTGGGAGAGGCCCACAGGCAGGTGGGAGAGGTTGGAGGCCGCTTGTCCTTGTCCAGTGGGAAGTGTACTGAGTCCGAGCTCTGCGCTCACCCCACTTCTTCACTTCTATGAAGCGTGACCCAGCGGGTAAGGATGGCTCAGGGTTTCCTGGAGGCTGCATGTCCAGTGCAGTCTGCTGGGCTTAGGTGGGCATGGGGCCCGAGAGTGTGCTCCCCAGCTGCTACTTCTCTGGCTAGGAGCTGGTGACCTCAGGAGAGGGGAGCAGCACAGGAGCGGAGGGTAGATGGGGGCAGGGAGGAAAGAGGGGGATTGGGCCGCAATGGATGACAAGGCATTCACTAAGGAGCTGGACCAGTGGGTCGAGCAGCTGAATGAGTATAAACAGCTAAGCAAGAATGAAGTGTGGACGCTGTGCGAGAAGGCTAAGAAAATTTTAACAGAAGACTCAAATGTGCAAGAGGTGCATTGTCCTGTTACCATCTGTGGAATTGTTCATGGTGAATTCCATGATCTTATGGAACTCTTTAGAATTGGAGGAAAATCACCAGATACAAACCATCTGTTCATGGGCGACTATGTAGACAGAGGTTATTATTCAGTGGAGACTGTGACTCTTCTTGTAGCATTAAAGGTGCGTTATCCAAAACCCATTTCAGTATTGAGAGGAAACCAAGAAAACCAACAAATTTCCCAAGTATATGGCTTTTATGATGAATGCCTACGGAAGTACGGAATTGCCAATATCTGGAAATATTTTACAGATCTATTTGATTATATTCCACTTACAGCTTGTGATTGGCCAGATAGTCTGTCTCCGTGGTGGCCTCTCTCCATCCATAGATACACTGGTTCATATAAGAGCCCTCGATCCTTTACAAGAAGTTCCACATGAGGGCCCAGTGTGTGATTTGGTATGGTCAGATCCAGATGATCGTAATGGATGGGGTATTTCACCTCAGGGTGCTGCTACATATTTGGACAAAACATTTCTGAAACATTTAATCATGCCAGTGGTTTCACACTGGTTTCTTGTGCTCAGCAGCTTGTAATTGAGGGGTATATAATTAGAGTCATGGTCGGAATGTGGTTACCATTTTCAGTGTGCCCAGTTACTGTTATCGTTGTGAGAACCAGGCTGCTATCATGGAATTAGATGACACTTTAAAATATTCCTTCCTTCAGTCTGACCCAGCACCTTGTCAGGGAGAGACTCATGTTATCCTGTGCACCCCAGACAATTTCCTATAAATTCCTCCTGGGAGAAAGCCTGCCTTTGTATGTGGAAGTATACTGGCTTTAAAAATATACACATGTGCACACACACACACACACACACAAGAAGCAACAATAATCTATGTGTATCTGTAACAAATTGAGAATTGGACTCTGTCTTAGCATTATACTATGTCATGAACCAACATGTGCCATACTAGTGATGAGCATTTAGAGCAATGGTGAGTGCTGAGACTGAAATATAGTGCAGTTCTAGATGAGTCAGTTTTAACAGTTTGCCTGCTGTATTTGTAGTAGCCATTTTCCTCTGGACTGTTGAAGCAAAAACAAACAAACAAAACCCCAACCAACCAAACGAACAAACAAAAACCCTTCACTCCTTTTGCACTTATTTGGAAATTTAGTTATGGCATTTAATGGCATGCATTAATAGAGTTGGAATTTTATCTTTAAGAAAAATTCACAAGCTAACTTTCACTTAATCCATTATCCTTTATTTTATTAAAGTGTATAATTAACTTAAATGAAGAAAAGATTCTTGTTGGAAGTATGTTGTCATAACATTTAAAGAGATTTCCCAACCCTGGCTGGCGTAGCTCAGTGGATTGAGCGTGGGCTGCGAACCAAAGTGTCACAGGTTCGATTCCCAGCCAGGGTACATGCCTGGGTTGCAGGCCATAACCCCCAGCAACTACACATTGATGTCTCTCTCTCTCTCTCTCTCTCTCTCTCCCTCTCCCCCCACCTTCCCTCTCTAAAAATAAATAAATAAAATCTTTAAAAAAAGATTAAAAAAAGAGATTTCCCTTCCTCCTAAATTACTGTTTTATGTTGATCTGCATATTTCTGTATATTTGTCATGACAGTGCTTGCATCCCTTTGACACATTGAGCAAATAAACTTTTTGTTTTAAACAAACAAAAAGAGAAAAACATTGAAGTAGATTATATCTGCATTTTTGAGCAACTGTGAGGACTGTTTTGTTGGTATATAAAAAGAAACACATTTTACATTTGTTCAAATGTATGTTATAGTCTGTTTTGAAGTCAAAAGTATTCATATATATCCTCTTAAATAACAACAAAAACAAAACAAGTAGATATATAGGTAAGCCAAAGCTTGCTCTGCACATTAGCAAGGGAAAATGCAATGTGAACCAAAGTATACAGTGCAAATTTGGATTTAGATAAGCCCTGGCTGCAAAAGGGAAGAAGAATGGGCATAAAAAGAAACATGGTTGGAAAGGGAAATTTTGCTGCTCATTTGAAATTATACTGGGAAATATAAGACATATTCAACTTTTGTCTCTTTCTGTCAAATCCTATAAGTGTTGCTTGTGAAAATGAGGCCCTTCCATAGAATCACAAGGAAAGCATTTCAGGGATCTACATATGGGAGGTTGGGACATGATAAGGTTTTTTTGTAGAAGCAAAATGAAAGGACTGCCCCTGGATTCCCAGTGTCTCATCTCTGTCTGTCCTGCTATCAAAGAGTTGAGCATTGGCTTCATTGGGCCCAGAAATAAGTCCACTTTCCAGACATTTTGTGCCATTTATTCAGTTCATGTCTCTGTCCTGATCTGGCTAGCTTAATTTGTTTTCCCAGCTGCACTCTATAAGGCACTGTGACCAGGGTTGCTTGGAGTCCACACAAGCAGGGCCGCAGGCTGCTGTCAAGGGTATTAGGGTTGCTATAGTGAGAGAAAGCATGAACAAACCCAGGAGCAAGTGTGTGTCACTGAGAGAGGGAAAGAGAGAGAGACTGTTAAGCCTGAATTAAAATGTCTCTGGCTTGGGAAGGACGAGGCACCCTTTCAAACTAGCCAATCAATTTTCCAATCTTTTGTGGGCTGATGCTGGATCTATACCCTAACCAATCCATTTCCTAGATCTTCTTGGGTTCTTTGTCACTTACCATATCTGATCCTCTTCCAAGACTAGACTGGTAAGCCTCTATGGTTGCCATCTTGGCTTCTACACTACATGCCTCAAAGTAGAAGCATCTAGTAGATGGTCTACTTTGACCATCTTTGCTTCTATTGGGCATGTGCCCAGCAGAGGAATTTCTCCTGCTGTTTTTATTCCTCCCCAAATAATGATCCTTCCTGCCCACTTCAGGCAATTAAGTCCTGAGGGTGGAGAATACCCTGGGAGAGTGTGTGAACCTGTAACTTCCTAGTGAAACAAGTCGGCTCACTGTCCAGTTCAACTCCCTGGTTTATTATGCTTAAGGATGTCTGATTTCCTTTTCTTCCTTCACTTATTAATATCTAGTTACCTATGCTAACATAAGGAAGGAAAAGTTAAAACTCTGAAGCAAAGGTATCTAAATCTCTAAGAAATTATTTCACTAGCTAAGTCAAAGGTAAGCTAAGATCTATTACAATGAGAAATAATACAGTAAAATTTTAACTCCAAGAATTGAGAAACTCTGGACTTCCAAAACTTGAGAATAAAACATTGTGTTTGAATGTATAGGATAACAGAAGAATTGGATTAGAATACATAATTATATAGCTTAATAAAGTATTGGATTAAGATCAACAATTGTTAGAAATTTAATAAAGATGTTTTCAAATTTTACCCAAGTATTTGTACTTTTAAAAATTTGCTCTTAATAATTTAATATTTAAAATAAATTGTTTTCATTTTATCTTTTGTTCTCAATTTTGTAATCTTCAAAATATTATTTATTCAATTCATTTTAACTATAATGTGCTAAAATATTTTATCTCATATTCGAATTCTGGTGAGGTTGAACATTTTTTCAGTCGTCATCTTAGGTAAGCTCTTAATTCATTCATGTCCTTTCTTCATATATTTTGTTTTGTCATTTTTACTGATTTGGATAACACGTTTTTAAGAATGTGTTAGGAATGTGTTTGAGACTTTGCTATTTTTATTGCTGACATATAATACAGTATCTTCCCTTATCCTCAGTAGATAACATTCCAAGACCCCTAATGGATGCCTGAAACTTGGATCTTGGATTGTACTGAGCCATATTCATACTGTTTTTTTTTTCTATACATATGCATCTTTTCACTTAAAGGAAGCACTTTAAAGCTTCTCTTTAGCATGTTTGAATTTTCAGCATCACAACTCTTGTGCTTTGTGCCATTATTTAGCAAAATAAGGTTTACTTGAACAAACACTGAGATACCATGACAGTCGATTTGATAACTGAGATGGCTACTATGTGATTAACAGGCAGATAGTATATAAAGGGTGAAAACATCAAATAATGGAATAATTCATGTTTTGGGCAAGTGGAGCAGGATGGCTCAAAATCTCATTATATCTCAGAATATTGTGTAATTTAAAACATATGAATTATTTATTTCTGGAATTTTCCATTTAATTTTTTGGATCATGGTTGACCAAGGTTAATTAAAACTGCAGAAATGAGACTTCTGGCCAATGTGGAGGCATAGGTAGAAACACTTTGCCTCCTTGCACAGGCAAAAGGACAACAACAAATTTAAAAAATAGTAACCAGAACTGCCAGAAAATTGAATTGTATGGAAGTCTGACAACCGAGGACTTAAAGAAGAAACACTCTACTAGACTGGTAGGAGGGGCAGAGATGGGCAGGGGGGTGAGAAGGACATGTGGCAAAGTGGCAGCTAGAGGACCGGGCAGTCCCACATTTACATTCAGATAAACCAAGAGGAACAACTGCAGAGTTAGACATACCTCGCAACGCAGGGTTCCATCCAGTGTGGGGAAATAAAGCCTCAAAACATCTGGCTGTAAAAACCAGTGGGTGTTGCTGCAGTGAGAGAAATTCCTAGCCTCACAGGAGAGTTCATTGGAGAGACCCACAGGGTCCTAGAATGTACACAAACCCGTCCACTCAGGAATCAGCACCAGAAGGGTCCAATTTGGTTGTTGGTAGCAAGGGGAGTTACCTAAAGCTGGCCTAGAGCTGAGCAAGCAGCATTGTTCCCTCTCAGGCCACTCTCCCACATACAGCACAGCAACACAGCAAAGTAGTTGCCCCACCCTGGTGAAAACCTAGGGCTCCACCCCTTACAACATAACAGGTGCACCAAGACAAAGAAATATGGCTCAAAAGAAAGAACAGATCAAAGCTCCAAAAATAGAACTAAGTGTTAAACAGAAAGACAACCTATCAGATGCAGAGTTCAAAACACTGGTAATCAGGATATTACAGGATATTACTAATTTAATATCCTGAATTAAATTATTCAGAAATGGTTGAGTATGGTCACAAAATAGAGGAAGACATGAAGGCTATGCAAGGTGAAATAAAGGAAAATATACAGGGAACCAACAATGAAGGAAAAGAAACCAGAACTCAAATCAATGATTTGGGACAAAAGGAAGAAATAAACATCCAACTGAAACAGAATCAAGAAAGAAGAATTTTAAAAAAATGAGGATCAGAAACCTCCAGGACAACTTTAAATGTTCTAACATCTGAATCATACTGGTGCCAGAAGCAGAAGAGGAAAAGAAAGAAATTGAAAACTTGCTTGAACAAATAATGAAGGAGAACTTCCTCGATCTGACAAAGGAAATAGACATGCAAGTCCAGGACACTCAGAGAGTCCCAAAGAAGTTATATTGAAGAAGAAACACACCAAGGCACATCAAAATTAAATTATCCAAGATTAAAGATAAGGAGAGAATCTTAAAAGCAGCAACAGAAAAGAAGATAGTTATCTACAAAGGAGTTCCTATAAGACAAGCAGCTGATTTCTCTAGAGAAAACTTACAGGCAAGAAGGGGCTGGAAAGAAGTATTCAAAGTCATGAAAGGCAAGGACCTACATCCAGGATTACTCTATCCAGCAAGGCTATCATTGAGAATGGAAGGGCAGATAAATTTCTTCCCAGAGAAGGTCAAGTTCAAGGAGTTTATCATTACCAAGCCCTTATTATATGAAATGTTAAAGGGACTTATCTAAGAAAAAAAAGATAAAAAACTATGAACAATAAAATGACAACAAACTCACAGCTATCAACAACTGAACCTAAACACACACACACACACACACACACACACACACACACACACACACAAGAACTAAGCTAATGACTAGAACAGGAACAGAATCACAGAAATGGAGATCACTTGGAGGGTTATCAGGAGGGAGTCAGAGGGGGTAAATGGGAGAAAAGGTACAGTGAATAAGAAGCATAATTAGTAGGCACAAAATAGACAGGGAGAGGTTAAGGCTAGTAAGGTAAGGGAAATGAGGAAGCCAAAAAACTTACATGTACGACTCATGGATATGAACTAAGTAGTGGGGAATGCTGGACAGTGGGGAGGTGTAGGGTGGAGGAAAAAATTGGACAACTATAATAGCATAATCAATAAAATATACTTAAAACAAGAAAATTAATAGCAATAAAGGCATACCTCAGAAACAAGCAAAATCTCCAATTAGCAATCCAACCTTACATATGCAGGAACTAGAAAAAGAACAACAAACAGAACCCAAAGTAAGTAGAAGGAAAGAAATAATATTGGAGTACAAATGGTACAGAGTCTAAAAAAACAATATAAGATATTAATGAAACTAAGAGTAGGTTTTTTGTAAAGATAAACAAGAATAATAAACTTTAACAAGACTCACCAAGAAAAAAGAGAAAGGACCCAGATAAATAAAATAAAAAATGAAAGTGACAATTGACAGAAATCATCACAGAAATAAAAGGATTATAAGAAAACTGAACAATCATTATATATGCCAACAAATAGGACAATCTGGAGCAAATGAATACATTCTTAGAAACATACCATCTTTTAAGACTGAATCAAGAAGAATCAAAACATCTGAATTGACCAATTACAAATAATACAATTGAAGCAGTAATTAAGACACTCCCAAGTAACAAAATTCCTGGACTGGATGGCTTCACAGGTGAAAAAGTAACACCTATCCTTCTCATACTTTTCCCTCAATTTTTATTCCATAAAAATCAAAGGGAGGGAAAATTCTCAAGCTCATTTTACAAGGCCAGCATTGTCTTGACTCCAAAACCAGAGGAAACATTACAAAGAATGAAAATTATGAGCTAATATCTCGGTTGAATATAGATGCAAAACTCCTGAAGAGAATATTAGCAAACTAAATCCAGCAATACAGTGAAAAGATCATATACCATGATCAACTGGTATTTATTTCAGAGAAGCAGGCTTTAATATGTGCAAATCAATAAATGTGATACACAACATAAACAAAATAAAAAATAAGAATCAGATCATCATACCAATAGATGCAGAAAAAGCCATTTATGATAAAAACTCAGCAAAGTGGGAATAGAGCAAATATACATCAAAATAATATAACAACCCCATAGCTAACATCATACTCAAGAGAAAAAATAAAATCAATTTTTTAAAGATCAGAAACAAAGAGATATCCATTTTCACCACTTTTGTTTAACATAGTACTGGAAATCCTAGTCACAATAATCAGAGAATAATAAAAAGACATAAAAGGCATCCCAATTTTAAAGGGAAAAGGAAAGGTGTCATTTTTTGCAGATGGCATGATATGTATATAGAGAACCCTAAAGACTCCACCAAAAAATGTCTACAACTGATTAATAAATTTAGTAATGTAGCAGAACACAAAATAAATATTCAGAAGTTGGTGGGAATTTTATATACCAATAATGAACTGTCAGAGAAATTAAGAAAACAATGCCATAAAATTATAAAATAAATACTTAGGAATAAATTTAACCAAGGAGGTAAAGTTCAGAAAATTTTAAGACACTGATGAAACAAATTGAAAATGATACAAATAAGTGGAACCGTATATTGACCTCATGGATATCAAGAATTATAATCACTAAAATTTCCTTACTACCCAAAGCAATTTATAGATTCAGTACGATTACAGATACATATACAATTACAAAAACAATTACAAATACAAATACAATACAAGCTAATGGCATGTTTCACAGCACTAAAACAAATATTCCAAAAAATTTATATAGAACAACAACATACACTGAATAGCCACAGAAACCTCGAGAAAGAACAATTTTGGAGGTGTCATGCTACCTGATATTAAACTATACTACAAGGCCATAGTAATAAAAACAGAAGGGGACTGGGATAAAAATAGACACATAGACCAAAGGAACAATATAGAGAGCCCAGAAATAAACTTATGCTTATATTGTAAATTAATATATGACAAAGGAGGCAAGAACATACAATGAGTATGTTGTGTTTAATAAAAGTATTGGGAAAATCATTCGGATATATATAAAATACAGGACCCAGCACAAATAAGACCCCCTTTTTTGTTACAAAATCTCTTATTACAAAATTACAAGAATATAATTGTGTAACAATTGTACCCATATTATTACCCTACCAATGACACTAAAGCAGGCATTACTTCTGCCAGACCCTGTATAAAGGTGAACCACCTTCTTACATCATATACAAGGAAAAAGTCAAAATAGATTAAAGACTTAAATGTAAGGCTTGACACCAGAAAACTCCTAGAAGAAAACATAGTAAAATATCTGACATTTCTTTTAGCAATATTTTTTATGATCTGTCTTCTAGAACCAGGGAAGCAAAAAAAAAAAAAAAAAAAAGGAAGAAGAATGGAACTAAACCAAACTGAAAAATGTTTTACACAGCAAAGGAAACTATCTTACAAATGACAACCTACTGAATGAGGGAAGATATTCAAGAATGATACATCTTGTAAAGGGTTAATATGCAAAATTTACAAAAAACTTATAAAATTCAACACCAAAATAATAATCCAATTAAAATGTTGGCAGAGGAACTGAATTAAAAGTGATATACCAATGGCCACTAGAAATATGTAAAGATGCTCAATGCCACTAATAATCATAGAAATGCACATTAAAATCAAAATGAGTTACTACCTCACACTTCTGACAATGCCTATCACTTACAAATCAACAAACAATATGTTGGCAACAAGTGGAGAAAAGGGAACTTTCATGCACTGTTGGTGAAAATGCAAACTGGTAAAGTCACTATTGAAAAGTGTATAGAGGTTCCTCAAAAAATTAAAAATGGAACTATTGTAGGACCCAGTGATTCCACTTCTGGTTGGCATGTCCAGAAAGTATCTAGCTATGATATAAAATGGAGATATTTACTGAAGAAGATACAAGACCCAACAAACATTGTACACAGGAGAATGATGCCTTCAAAGTGGGCACCTTGGGACCTCACAGTTGTCCTAATCACCATCAGCTGCCCTGTCATATTTTCTTGAATCTCATCGAAGGTCTGATACCTCTTCCCTTTCAAAGGTGATTTTAGATTTGGGGAAAGCTAAAGGTTACAGGGCACCAAATCTAGGCTATAGGGGAGCTGAGTCACCTGGGTGATTAGATGTTTTGCCAAAAACTCTGCATGAGACATGATGCATGAGCAGGCACATTGTGGTGATAAAGCTGTCAATCACCAGTTGCTCATAGCTGAGGCCTTCTGAATCATTGAAATAGTTTCTGCAGAAAAATGTCTAAGCTTAACGCAAAATTTTATGCAGGTTCAGTGCTCTACTCAGTAATTTTTAATGTGATGGCCACTCAGTACACATGCTCACTCAACAATGTCTACCACCCCCACCAACTAGGTCAGTGACATTGTCATTGTTCACGCATGCTCATTCCAGTCCACTCTGTTTGGCTGCCAGGTTACAGTGATGTCTCACAAACTGTTCTTGTTATATTAACAATTGTTGAACTTTTTCCAGACAAACCTCATTTTATATATATGTGTGTGTATGTATATGTATACATATATACAATATTTCTCTTTCACTGACTGGTTTATTTCACTTAGCATAATAATAACAACAACAATAATATATATGTATATATACATATATAATGAAATATTGCTCAGCCATAAAAATATTGAAATCTTACCATTCGCAACAGTATGGATGGACCTAGGAATGAGTCAGGCAGAGAAAGACAAACACCATATAATTTCACTTTTATGTGGAATCTAAAGAACAAAATAAACTAACAACAAAATAGAAACAGACTCAGCAATATTGAGAAGAGACGGATGGCTGCCAAAGGGGTGGGAGGTTGGGGGCTGAAAGAAAAAGAAGAAAGGATTAAGAAGTACAAATTGGTAGTTAAAAATAGTCATGGCAATGTAAAACATAGCATAGGGATTATAGTCAATAATATTGTAATAACTACATAGGGTGCCAGGTGGGTATTTGAAATATCAAAGGAATCACTTTGTAAAATATATGATTGCCTAACTACTATTTTGCAAACTTGAAACTAATACAAAATAATATTAAATGTTATCTGTAATTGAAAAATAAAATTTAAAAATGTACATATTATGCCACCTGTTACAGAATTCAGCCACAGCGGCAATTCTACCTCAATATATAGTATCAAGAAAGTCCCATTTTATTATCTAAGAAATTTCTATCTGTAGATGGGTGGATATAATGCTGTGGTACATTCACACCATGGAATACTACATGGCTATAAAAAAGAAGGAACTCTTACCTTTTGCAACAGCATGGATGGACCTGGGAATTATTATGCTAAGTGAAATAAGGCAGTCAGTGAAAGACAAACACCATAGGATGTCACTTAAAGGTGAAATCTAATGAACAAAATAAACTGATCAATAAAACAGAAGTAGAAGCCCAGATAGTTGGAATGGACTGGTAGCTGTCAGAGAGGAGGGTGAGGGGGAACTGGATAAAACAGTGTTCAGGGACCAGCCAAAGAACATATATGCATGGCCCGTGGACATGGACAACCATATGGTACCAGCCTGAGGGAGGGTGGTGCAGGGTCTGGGTGGAGGTAGGCAAAGGGGGAAAAAGCGGGAACAACTGTAATAGTGTAAACAATAAAAAATAAATAATAAATAAATCCATCATACAATGGGAAGAAAAAGTCTTTTTAATTTTTTTCACATATAAGCTATTCAACTTTTTACTTTGCTGGGTACCTTCCTGAGTAAGGTAGTGGTGATTCATTTCCATATTCTCAAAAGGCATCATTTTAATATTTTTCCCCTACAATATGTATTTCCTTTAGAGTAAATATTTCCAGGTGTCTTTTGGAACCAAGTGCCAAGGATTCTCGTTAATAATGCATCACTGAGCCCTGGCTGGTATGGCTCAGTGGATTGAATGCCGACCTGTGAACAAGGGGCTCACTGGTTCAAGTCCCAGTCAGGGCACATGCCTGGGTTGCAGGCCAGGTCCCCAGTGAGGGGCGCGTGAGAGGCAACTGCACAATGATGTTTCTCTCCCTCTCGCCCTCCCTTCCCCTCTCTCTAACAATAAATAAATAAAATCTTTTTTAAAAAACAATGCATTGCTGAAAAAACTTACCCAATATGTAAAGGGCTAATATACCTTGAAATACATCTATTTGACAAACAAGGTTTCAATATCTTTAAGCACTTTCTGTGCAGCAGGGGATTATAGTCATTACTTGAAAGTCTGACCTGATAATGGGATCCAGTTTTGTTGGAGTCTGGCATACAACCTAGAGATAAAATTGGATAGGCTGTGTAACTTTTTGGAATGAATACCAGGGTAGGGAAAATAATACTCTAAATTTTATGAAATAATGTCAGTATTTTGTGTGTGTCTAGGGAGATTAACCTTGCTTTATGTTAGTCATTGTTCTGCAAACAACTTATGAAATTGACTTAATAGTTTTTATGCTGACCTTCACCTCTTTAAGGGGTGTGTGTGTGTGTGTGTGTGTGTGTGTGTTTAAACCAGAACCTAATTTCTATCTTCTATGGGCTTTTAAAAGTTGTCTCCATAGCAATGACCAATGAGAGGAAATGATTACACAGGTTCTGGCTAATTATATATATACATATATATATGTAATTTGATTATTATTATATATAACTCTATATATTATATATTATTTTATCGTTATATATTATATTACTTTTTAATTATTATTATTTTATATGTATAGTATTTTATATAGTTCTATTTGTACTCTATATGCCATTACTGGCTGCCTCCATGGCAACAGCCTATGAGCACATACATCACTCCATTTTTTGTGTATGCTCTTCTGTGTGTGCCCTCATGCACTTGGTGGTATCATAAAGCATCTAAGAGCCATACTTTACAGCCAGTTGCTTTTGTACCCTGGGGACCTCCTTTTCCTTCCATACCTTCAGTATAGTACTGATTACAATTGTCTTTTTATAATCATATTGATTCAAATTCCAAATATTTTGGTTAAAACAAAGTTATGAACCACAGGATACAATGAACCCATATTAATATTATTCATTTTTTCAAATTATTTTAGAGAAAATTTTTACTTGCTTTCCCTGTAATGAACAGCAGAAAATACAAATTTACTCATTAGGTACTCTGGACCCTGGGTTCTCATATATACAAATCTCTTATCAATTTTCTATGAATAAAGACTTCTTGTAAATAAGAACAGTGCTACCCATTCAAGGTGTGAAACATTTTTGAAGCTGTCTTAACTCTAAGCATGGATTAAAAGAATTGCAAAAAGGTGAGAATGAAATAATTTAAATTCTAAAATATTATGTTAAAAATTTTTTAAAGGAGGCAAAAAATAAAGAGAATGAAAAAGTTGATTAATAGCTCAGAAACATAAAGGCATTATATACATTTAAAGTATCAATAAATGATTAAACTAAAGAGAAGACTACTTTGTATTTAGATGTCTTAATTATTTTGCATATTTTTAACTTTTAGATTTTCTTGAGCTATTTTGATTACAATCCACACATACAATAATACTGCACTTGTAATTTCTATTTCAAACCTGAAAAGCATTATTTAATTCAAAGCAGTTGGAACTTTGGAAACATAATTTAGATTATTTGAATGTGAGTACATCCAGTTATTTTCATCCTTTTTAAAAAAAATTAACAACAAATATTATAATTGCATGTAATATCATTCAAACTGGTGATCAACTGGCAATAGGACTCCTTAGAAAGAAATGTTCCAAAGACAACATTCTCCTGAGGGATGGGGAATTGTCACCCATTGTAAAGAAAATCAGATACTTTCTCTTTACGGATTAGGTCTTCATGAATGTTTTTTTTCAAAATTTTTTAAAAATGTTTTAATTGTTGCTCAAGTACTGTTGTCTCCATTTCCCTTTGCCACTCTCCCCCACCCCACCAACCCCCACCTCCCACCCTCAATCGAGAGTCCTTCTTGAATGAAGTGTTGTCATTGTCTCTTTCTCTTAGGCAAGAGATGCGGGCTGAAGATCAAGTATACAAGGGAAGATTAAAGAATCACATTCAACAATAAGTGTTGAAGAACAAGAGTCCAGTGTGCTTACAATTACCACTCAGAAGTCAGAAACCACAGATCAGGAACATAGTCAAAAGAGCATCATAAGATTACTTAAACTTTGTCATTTCCCCATGGATTTTTATTTTGTCAAAAAGCAAGAAAGCTTGAAACTGTAGAGACTATGCACCTTTGCTAAATTCATAGTATTAATCACCCAAAATTACTCTTAAGCAATACTTGGGAATCCAGACTGTTTGAACAATTTTCTACAGTTATTTATTTATTTACTTATTTATATTGTTCAAGTATAGTTGTCTCCATTTTCCTGCCACTGCTGTCCCCTGCCCCACCTACCCCCACCTGCCACCCTTAATCCTAAACCCCTTTGGCTTTGTCCATGGGCCCTTTATACATGTTCCTTGACAACCCTTCCCTTTCTTTCCCCTGTTATACCTCTCCCCCGTCTCTCTGGTTACTGTCAGTTGTTTTTTTTTTTAATTCAATGTCTCTGGTTATATTTTTTTAATTCAATGTCTCTTGTTTGTTCTGTTGATTAGATCCCACTTATAGAAGAGATTTAAAATTCATAGTTCTGTTTCAGCAATTCCTCACATTTCTTCCATTTTTTCCTCTAATTTTATTTACCTCTTATTGCAGTATCAAATTACCAGCAATGGAATGTTTCCAGTTGTTCACTGGTTCTCTGTTTGCCAAGTGTCATTTCAATGTAATTGTCCAATACCAGCTTTTCTTTCCCACCCTGTCTTATCTGTAAGAATTAGGTTCTATATCACTTTTATATGATATTAATTTATTAGATAAGAGTGATTTGTCTAGTGTTAAAAAGTATTATTTTCTTACTGTACAATTTTTAAAATGTAAACTATTTTTCCCATTTGTTTCCTTAAACTATGGTTGAATCTAAAGATATTCAAGACTAGAAATCTTTTAAAGTTTATGCCCTTGGCACAGTTATGCAACAAGTGGAAAGTCATTTCCAGCACTAAAATTCACTTGGTTGAAATTCACTTCCTTTCTTGGTTTCTCTCATTTTAACACCAATAATTCAATCTCATTGATCAATTTATTTTTAATTATAATTTTTTTTACTTTATTATTATGGCACTATCATTATTTATTAATAACTCTTTATGTTTCTTTATAAGCTGACTTGTCGTCCAAAGGATTGTGACAATGAAGACAGCCCTTCTGCAACTTCATTTCTTACCTTCCAATGAAAACCCCAAGAAAACCACACTGTAAGAGCTCTTAAAATGCCACAAAAGTTAATTTGATCCTTTCACTATTAATGGTCAAGTTTATTGAGGGCTTACTATGTGTTAGGCAATCTCCTAAGCACTTTATATGCATTTGTTCAATTTATCCAACACTGCAAAGCAGGTACTTATTATCCTAACTTTATAAATGAGGAAATGAAGGCATGAAGAAGTTAGGTAACTTGTTCACAGCTGCACAGTTAATGAGAGGAAGAACTAGGGTTTGAATCTGGACAATCTGGCTCTCAGTTAACTATTATTCTACAGTTCCTGTGATCTTCAAGGACTTTTACCTTCCTCCATTGGGACACTCAAGTTAAAATGCTCCCTTCACCTTAATATGCTAAATGGACAGTGAAATTTTTAAATATTAGCATTAATTAAACTACAAAAATTGAGGTTAGAATCATAAAGGCTGTAAGAGAAACCAATGTGTATCCCCCACATAAGCTCTGTTGTTCCTAGAGCTTTTGGATACTGTTTTCATAGAAACCATTGCCTGTGGGAGTGACTTAACTACTTTTATTTAAGTAGGATGATTGTGTTCTTTTAAAGTATTGTTACTAATAAGAAAAAGGTAAAATACCTGAGAAAGCATGAGTGAGAACAATGTAAATTGGTGATCAAAAATTTTTTATGATTTTTTACATTATTTTTATTGTATTTTTTCTGTTACCATTTACCCACCCATACAATCTCCTCCTATAATCACCATGCTGTTGTCCATGTCCATGAATTCTGTCTCTTTTTT
The DNA here is from genome assembly GCF_019186645.2 of Phyllostomus hastatus. NCBI lineage: Eukaryota > Metazoa > Chordata > Mammalia > Chiroptera > Phyllostomidae > Phyllostomus > Phyllostomus hastatus. Next base: position 11,898,869 of record NW_025333543.1, on the reverse strand, counting down.
TCTTTTTTTCTTTTTTGCTCAGTCCCTCAACCCCACAACCCACCACACAGCTTTCAGTTTGTTCTCTATCTATGAATCTATTTCTATTCTGTTAGTTGAATCTGTTTGTTAAATTTCACATATGAGTGAAATCATATGGTACTTGTCTTTCTCTCACTGGTTTATTTCACTTAGCATAATACTCTCCAAACCATCTATTCTGTCACAAAGGGGAAAATTTTCTTTTCTTTTTTTTTTCTTTTTTACAGACAAGTAGTATTCCACTGTGTAAATGTACCACAGGTGTTTTATCTACTCATATACTAATGATACTTGGGCTGCTACCAAATCTTGGCCATTGTAAATAACATTGCAGTGAACAAAGAAGTGCATATATTCTTTCAAATTAGTGTTTCAGGTTTCTTTGGATATATTCCCAGAAGTGGAACAACTGGGTCATAAGGCAGTTCCACCTTTAAGTTTTTGAGGTAACTTCAAGCTGCTTTTCAGAGTGGTTGCACCAATTTGCATTCTTACAAACAGTACCAAAGGGTTCTCCTTTCTCTGCATCCCCACCAACACTTATTGTTTGTTGATTTATTGATGAGAGCCAGTTTGACAGGTGTAAGATGAGATACCACATTGTGGTTTAAATTTACATTTCTCAGATGATTAGTGATGTTGAGCATCTTTTCATATGTCTGTTGGCCTCTCTATGTCCTCTTTGGAGAAGTATCTATTTAGGTGGTTTGCCCATTTTTTAAATTGGATTGTTTGGGTTTTTTTTTTCTTTTTTCCCTATCTATGAACAAAGTATATATTTATATTTTTTGTACTTTCTTCAGTTTCTTTCTTCAGTGTCATAATTTTCCAAGTACAGGTCTTTTACATTATTGGTTAAATTTATTCCTAGGTATGTTATTCTCTTTGAAGCAATTGTGATAGTAATGTTGTTTTAATTTAATTTAATTTAATTTAATTATTTTTGAGAGAGAGAGGGAAGGGAGAGAGAAAGGGAGAGAAACATCAATGTGTGGTTTCTTCTTGCACACCCCCCACTGGGGGCCTGGCCCACAACCCAGGCATGTGCCCTGACTGGGAATCAAACCAGCAACTTTTTGGTTTGCAGGCGCACACTCAATCCATTGAGCTACATTAGCCAGGGCTGTGATTGTGTTTTTAATTTCCCTATCTGATAGTTCATTTTTGGCATATAAAATGCCTTTGATTTCTGAATGTTAATTTTTTATCTTGCTACTTTACTGATTCATTTTTAGTTCTAGGAATTTTTCAATGGAATCTTTAGAGTTCTCTCTATATAATATCATGTCATCTGCAAATAATGACAGTGTTACTTCTTCCTTTCCAATTTGGATGCCTTTTATTTCCTCTTGTTTGATTTCTGTGACTATGGCTTCCAGTACTATGTTGAATAAGAGTTGTGAAAGAGGATATCCCTGTCATTTTCCCGACTAAACAACACTTGTAGCACTTGTAGTTTTTGCCCATTGAGTATTGGTTGTGGATTGCCCATATCGGTTGCCCATATTGGTTGCGGATTTGTCATATATGGCCTTTATTATGTTGAGGTTTGTTCCCTCTATTTTCATGTTGCTAAGCATTTTTATCTTAAATGGATGCTGGATTTTTATCATATGCTTTTTTTTGCATCTATTGATATGATCATGTGGTTTTTATACTTCATTTTGTTTATGTGTTTATTACATTTATTGATTTGCTGATATTGTACCAAACTTGCATCCTCGGAGTAAATCATACTTGATCATAGTGTATGATTTTTGATGTATTGCTGTATTTGGTTTGCTAATATTTGTCTAGAATTTTAGCATGTATGTTCATCAGGGATATTGGCTTATAATTTTATTTTTTTTTGGTAGGGTCTTTATCTGGTTTTGGAATTAGGGTAAATCTGGCCATGTTAAATGAGCTTGGGGTCTTTCCTCCTCTTGAATTTTTTGGCATACTTTGAGAAGGAGAAGTGTTAGACCTTCTCTGAAAGTTTGGTAAAATTCACCTGTGAAGCCATTTGGTCCTGGGCTTCTGATGTTGTGAATGTTTAAATTACTGCTTCAGTTTTACTGTGTGTAATCTGTCTATCATATTCTCTGAATCTTTTTTATTTAGTTTTGGAAGAATGTATGCTTCTAGGAATGTATCTATTTTGTCAAGATTGTCTAATTTGTTGGCATATCTTTGGTTATAATATTTTCTTTAATCTTAGATTCCTTCTGTGTCAGTTGTTACTTCTCCTCTTCATTTCTGGTGAGTCTGGTTAAAGTTTGTGAATTTTGTTTATCTTTTCAAAGAACAAGCTCTTGTAATTACTGATCTTTTGTATTTTTTAAATTATTTTTTATTGTTGTTCAAGTATAGTTGTCTCCATTTTCCCACCACTACTCTCCCCTACCCCAGCCACCCCCACCTCCCACCCCCAATCCTACTCCCTTTGGTTTTGTCCATGGGTCCTTTATATATGTTTCTTTATGACCCTTCCCATTCTTTCCCCTATTATCCCCCTCCTCCCTCCCACCTGCTTACTGTCAGTTTGTTCTTCATTTCAATGTCTCTGGTTATATTTTACTTGCTTGTTTGTTTTTTTTTATTACATTCCAATTATAGGTGAGGTCATAGGATATTTGTCTTTCACCACCTGCCTTGTCTTAGCATAATGCTACATATTTATTTTCTAGATTCTATTTCATTTATTTCTGCTTTGATTTTTATTGTTTTCTTCCTTCTATCTAATTGGGCTTAGTTTGTTCTTTTTCAAGTTTCTTTAAGTGTTACGTGAGATTGTGTGTTTGAGCTTTCTCTTGCTTCTTGAGATAGGCCTGTAATGCTATGAAGTTTCCTCTTAAAACTGCGTTCCCTGTGTCCCACAGATTTTGCATTGTAGTGTTCTCATTTTCACTTGTTTAAAGGTATCATTTGATTACATACTTGAACTCATTGTTAACCCATTAACTGTTTAGTAACATGTTATTTAACTTCTATGTCTTTGTGTATTTTACAGTTTTCTTCTTGTGATTGATTTATAGTTTTATAGCATTATTGTCAGAGCATATATTGATATGATTTCAATGTTCCAAAGTATATTAAGACTTGTTTTGTGTCCTAACATGTGGTCTGTTCTAGAAAATGTTCCATGTGCACTTGAAAATAATGTATATTGTGCAGCTTTGAGATGAAATGCTCTGAAGATATTAATTAAATCCATTTTATCTAGTGTCTCATTTAAGGCCGTCATCTCCTTCCTGATATTTGTCTGAAAGATATATCCATTGATGCCAATATGGTGTTAAAATCCCCTACTTTGTCTGCATCTCTGTCAATCACACACTTTAAGGCCATCAAGATTTGCTTTGCATATTTAGGTGCTCTTATACTGGGTACATAAATGTTTACTAGGGTTATATCTTCTTGTTGTATTGTTCTCTTTATCATTATGTACTGTCCTTCTTTGTCTCTTATATAGCCTTGGCTTTGAAGTCTATTTTGTCAGATATACTTATTGATACCACAGCTTTTCCCCCTTTCCATTTTCATTAAATATCTTTTTCTATCTATTTACTTTTGGAATCTATACATGTTTTTTTTTTATTCAGACACTACTAGCATTCATCACATACTGAAATAAGTATATGTACTTGGCGTACAAATGTTGGAGAAGTGTTTGCATGAAAACACGCTTTGTATGACACATACTTATTCCCAAGTTGTTTTGAGGTGTTCAAACATTTCTTGTTTATTCCTTCCTGTGTATTATTTACTCTAAATATTACCTTATTTACTTCTGGCTGGTCTTTTCATAGTTTCTATGTCTTTTTCATGCTGTTGAACATCCTTATAATAATTAATTTGAACTCTATAACTTATAAATTGATTGCCTGTATTTAATTTGTCTTTTTCTAGACAATGCTTTTTTAATTGTTCTTCAAATACAATTGTTCCCATTTTCTACCTCATCATGGCTGTAGGTGCCACCCATCCCTGCCTCCAACCCTTGAACCTACCCCTTTGGCTTTGTCCATGTTTCCTTTATACATGTTCCCTGAAGGCCCTTCCCCTTTTTTCCCCCATTATCCTTCTCTCCACTCCTCTCTAGTTAGTGCCAGTTTGTTCTTTTTTTCAATGTCTCAGGTTATTTTTTGCTGCTTGTTTGTTTTATTGATTAGGTTCAGTTTATAGATGAGATCATATGGTATTGGTCCTTCACCGCCTGCCTTATTTCACGTAGCATAATGCTCTTGAGTTCCATCCATGCTGTCACAAAGGGTAGGAGTTCCTTCTTTCTCTCTGCTGCATAGTGTTCCATTGTGTAGATGTAACATAGTTTTTTTATGCACTTATTTACTGGTTGCTTCCAGGACTTGGATATGGTAAATTGTGCTGTTATGAAAAATGGAATGCATAGGTTCTTTGGAATTGGTGCTTCAGGATCCTTTTGGTATAATCCCATCAGTGGTATTGCTGAGTCAAAAAGCAGTTCCATTTGTAGTTTTCTGAAGAAATTCTATACTATTTTTCACAGTGGCTGTACCAGACTGCATTCCTACAAACAATGCACTAGGGTTCCCTTTTCTCCACATCTTCTTCCACACTTGTTTGTTGCTTTGTTTATGATGGCCATTCTGACCGGTATGAAGTGGTTTCTCATTGTGGTTTTAATTTGCATATCTCTGATGGCTAGTGATTCTGAGAATCTTTCATATGTCTCTGGGGCCTCTATATGTCCTCCTTGGAGAAATGTCTGTTCAGGTATTTTGGCAATTTTTTAATTGGATTGTTTGTCTTCGTGGAGTAGAGTTCTGTGAGTTCTTTATCCATTTTGGATAGGAGATCAAACCCTTGTCAAAGGTATCATTTGGAAATGTATTTTCCCGTATGGGTGGTTTCCTTTTCATTTTACTGCTGTTTTCTTTACCCATGCAGAAGCCTTTTAATTTAATGAGGTACCATTTGTTTATTCTTTCCTTTATGTCCCTTGCTTTAGGGGACATATTAGTAAAAATGTTGCTGTATGAAATACCTGAGATTTTCCTGCCTATGTTCTCCTCTAGGACTTTAATGGTGTCACAACTTATATTTAAATCTTTTACCCACCTTGAATTTACTTTTGTGTATGGTGTAACTTGGTGCCCAGGTTTCATTTTTTTTCTGCATGTAGCTGTCCAACTCTCCCAACACCATTTGTTGAAGAGGTTATTTTTACTCCATTAATGCTTCTGCCCCCTTTGTTGAAAATTAATTGACCATAGAGACTTGAGTTCATTTCTGAGCTCTCTGTTATGTTTCGTTGGTCTGTCTGTTTTTATACCAATACCAGACTGTTTTGATTGCAGTGGCCTTGTAATACAGTTTGCTATCAGGTATTGTGATCACCCCTACTTTGGACTTCTTTCTCAAAACTGCAGCAGCTATTCAAGGCCATTTATGGTTCCATATAAGTTTTTGAAAAGTTTGTTCTATATCTGTGAAATATGCCATTAGTAGTTTAATGGGATTGCATTGAATCTGTAAATTTCTTTGGGCAATATGGACATTTTGACGATGTTAATTCTTCCAGTACATCAACAAGGTATATATTTCCATTTCTTTGTGTCTTCCTTCATTTCTTTCTTCAGTGTTGTGTAGTTTTCTGCATACAGGTCTTTTACCTCCTTGGTTAGGTTTATTCCTAGATACTTTATTTTTCTTGTTGATATATCAAATGGGATTTTTTCCCTTATTTCTCTGTCTGATATTGCATTGTTGGTATACAAAAATGCCTTTGATTTCTGGATATTGGCTTTGTATCCGCTGTTTTGCTAAATTCATTTATTAGGTGGAGCAGATTTTTGGTGGAGTCTACAGGATTTTCTGTATACACTATTATGTCATTTGCAAACAATGAAAGTTTTGTTTCCTCCTTTTCTATTTGGATGCCTCTTATTTCCTTTTCTTGTCTGATTGCCATGGCTAAGACTTCCAATACTATGTTGAATAGGAGTGCTGAAAGTGGACAACTTTGTCCTGTTCCTGATCTTAGTGGAAAAGATTTTAGTTTTTTCCCATTGAGTATGATGTTGGCTGTAGGTCTCTCATATATGGCCTTTATTATGTTGAGGAATGATTCTTCTATCCCCCTTTGCTGAGTGTTTTTATCATAAATGGGTGTTGTACCTTATCAAATCCTTTTTCCACATCTATTGGTATGATCATGTGCTTTTTGTCTTTGCTTTTGTTTATGTGATGTATTATGTTTATTGATTTGCAAATAATGTGCCATCCTTGCATTCCCTGGGATGAATTGCACTTGATCATGGTGTATGATCTTTCTAATGTATTGTTAGATGCAGTTGCCCAATATTTTGGTTTAGTTTGGTTTGGTTATGGTTTAGTGTCTATTTTCATCAGCAATATTGGTGTGTACTTTTCTTTATTTGTTGTGTCTTTATCTGGTTTTGGGATTGAGATGATACTGGCTTTGTTAAAAGAGTTCGGCATACTCCCCTGTTCTTGGAATTTTTGGAATAGTCAGAAGAGGATAGTGGTTAGCTTGTTCTTAATGTTTTCTAAAATTCTCCTGTGAAACTATCTGACCCTGGGCTCTTTGGCTAGGAGGTTTTTGATTACTGCTTTTGTTTCATGAGCTGTTATTGGTCTGTTCAGGCTTTATTCCTCTTCTTCATTCAATTTTGGGAGATTATATTTTCTATAAATTTGTCCATTCACCTGGTTTTCAAATTTCTTGGCATATAGTTGTACATTAAATTTCTTACAATCCTTTGTATCTCTGCAGTACCAATTTTAATCTCTCCTCTTTCATTTCTGATTCTGTTTATTTGAGTCCTCTCTCTTTTTTTCTTGATGAGTCTGCTTAAAGGTTTGTTGATTTTGTTTATCTTTTCAAAGAATCAGCTCCTGAATTTATCGATCCTTTGGACTGTTGTTTTAGTCTGTATGTCATTTAATTCTGCTCTGATCTTGGTTATTTCCTTCCTACTACTAGCTCCTGCTTTGTTTTTGTTCCTCCAGTTCTTGTAGATGTAAGGTTAGGTTGTTTATTTGAAATGTTTCTATCTCTTCTGGGTAGGCCTGCATTGCTATGAATGTTCCTTTCAGGTTAGCCTTTGCTATGTCCCATAGATTTTGGACTGTTTTGTGTTCATTTTCAGTATTTGCAGAAACTTTTTTTCTCTTTTCCTTGGTCTCATCATTAACCCATTCATTGTTTATTAGCATGCTACTCAATTTCCATGAATTTGAATGCTTATGAGTACTTTCCTTGAGGTTCATTTCTACATTTAGTCCCTAGTGGTCTGCAAAAATGCTTGATATGATTTCACATTTTTTAAAATTTGTTGAGGCATGTCTTGTGTCTTACTACATTTTCTATCTTTGAAAATGTTCCATGTGCTAATACATCACATAAAGAAAATGAAAGAAAAAACTCACATGATCATAACAATAGATGTGGAAAAAGGATTTGATAAGGTACAGCATTCATTTATTATAAAAACACTCAGAAAAGGGGGATAGAAGAATCATTCCTCAACATAATAAAGGCCATATATGACAGACCTAAAGCCAACATCATACTCAATGGGAAAAAACTAAAATCTTTTCCACTAAGATCAGGAACAGGACAAGGTTGTCCACTTTCACCACTCCTATTCAACATAGTATTGGAAGTCCTGGCCACAGCAATCAGACAAGAAAAAGAAATAAAAGGCATTTGAATTGGAAAAGATGAAGCAAAAATGTCATTGTTTGCAAATGATATGATAGTGTACATAGAAAATCCTATAGACTACATGAAAAAATTACTCTGCCAAGTCAGTGAATTTGGCACAACAGCAGGATTCTAAATCAATATCCAGAAATCAAAGGCATTTCTGTATGCCAACAATGAAACATCAGGAACAGAAATCAGGGGAAAATCCAACTTGATATATCAACAAGAAAAAGAAAGTACCTAGGAATAAACCTAACCAAGGAGGTAAAAGACCTGTATTCAGAAAACTAAACAACACTGAAGAAAGAAATTAAGGAAGACACAAACATTGGAGGCATGTACCATGCTCATTGATGAGAAGAATTAATGTCATCAAAATGTCCCTATTACTCAAGGTAATTTATAGATTCAATGCAATCCCTATTAAAATACAATGATATATTTCACAGATATAGAACAAACTTTTCAAAAATTTATATGGAACCATAAATGACCCTGAATGGTTCCAGGAATTTTGAGAAAGAAGAGTGAAGTAGAAAGGATCACAACACCTGATATAAAATCATATTACAAGGGCTCTGTAATCAAAACAGAGCCTGGTACTGGCATAAGAACAGACACATAGACCCATGGAACAGAATAGAGTGCCCAGAAATAAACCTTTGTCAATTAATTTTTGTCAAAGAGGATAGCAGAATAAAATAGCCCCTTCAACAAATGCTGTTGGGATATATGGACAGCTACATGCAAAAAATGAAACCCAATCACCAACTTACAACATACACAAAAATAAATGCAAGGTAGATAAAAGACTTCAATGTTTGTCACATCACCATAAAAGTTCTATGGAAAACATAGGTAGGAAAATCTCAGATATTCCACCCAGCAATATTTTCACTGATATGTCCCCTAGGGCAATGGGCATAAAGGAAAGAATAAGCAGATGGTACCTCATTAAATTATAAAGCTTCTGCATGGGTAAAGAAAACAGCAGTAAAATGAAAAGAGAACAAAGTGTATGGGGAAACATATTTGCCAATGATACCTTGGACAAGGGTTTGATCTCCAAATTATATAAAGAACTCACACAACTCCACTCCAGGAAGACAAAATACCCAATTAAAAAATGGGCAAAAGGGAGGAAGATGGTGGCAAGGTAGGAGGGAGCAGATCCGACTTCCTCCTACACGTGGGAGAAAAACCTAGTCGATCTAAGGAGAAACAGAGCAAACAGATGAAAGTACCCTAGCATATATGAAAACAGGAGACCAAAAATTGCAGCAGACATTCAAAAACCAGATGGTAAGGAGAGTGCTTTAGGACAATAAGGTCCCAGGGACCAGCACAGGGACAAGGTAGGCTTCAGCCACAGGCCCAGCTCCCGCCAGTTCTGTTACAGGGTTCTTGGGAGAGACCTGGGTCAACTGCTCCCTCCCTGGCCAAACAGTTTGAGCAGCACCAGGAGAGACCTGGTTGCTTGAAGTCACAGAGAGGGGAATAAGGACTAAGTGGCAAACACACAGAGGTTGTGAGCACCCACACAGTCTGTGGACTCTGGATGGGGAGAGTTGACAGTCTCTCTATGACAGGCCATGACCCTGTTAGTCTCTGGTCTGGCTGGAGAACTGGGCTGTGTGAGAGGCCAGGCCACTGTACTGAGTGGCAGGCTTAAGTAGGAGGAATTTCTCAAAAAGAAAAAGTGAAAAAAGACACACTCTTTGGGGAATTCTCCTGTGCTCTGGCTTCCTCCCCACCCAGCTGGGCAGCACTTCTGAGGGGGCATAGGAAGCTTTGTGCACCTACATAGCACTGGGAAATGTGCACACATGAAACCCTGGAGTCAACGGCAGCCTGGCTGAGTGCAGGCCCAAAACTTGGCGAAAGTGCTCTGCAGAAGGACCCAGTCCACATTGGTAACCCTGGGGAGAGTGCCCTCTCAGGAAGGCTTGGATCCCACACCCAAGCTCCTCAAAGACGAACCAGATTAGCTCTGCTGAGAGTGCACTGCTAGCCCTGGGGAGAGTGTGCAAGAGGCTGACTGAGTGCAGATTGGGAAGGGAGAAAATCCCCTCAGCCTGCTGCAGCCAGCACAACCAGAAAAACCTGTATGGCCGGTTTGAAAGAGCAAGAGGTTTTGTTTTTTTTTAACTAAGTTTTATTTTTTTAATATTTATTATTTTTTATCTCTCAATTCCTTTTTTATTCTCTCTCCTTCTCTCTTGTTTTATTCATTCTTCCATTTTTTGCAATTTTATCTCTTCTTCCTTCCTTCTGCTTCTTTTTTTTCTTTTAAATACCCACAAGTGAGACAAAAAAAAACCCCCCCAAAAAACCTGTAGGTGTGAAAAGACCAGAGTTGGAACCAAAGAGTGGGCATCCCAACAGCTGAGAGAGTGAGAGACAAATTTTACTTTGCTACTACAGAGAACCTGCAAGTTATTACATATTTGTATTATTTTTTCATTATTCTTACATCTTTTATTTTAATAGTATTTTTGTATTCCTCTTCTTTCTATTTAGTCTTTGATTGGCTGGTTATATTGTATCATTTGGCAGGTTTCCCCTGTTCTCTCTTTCATAGAGTATTGCTAATTACTGTCCTTTACTTCACTTCTGTTCCATTAGCACACTACTCAAGGTCATATACTTCCTATTCTTGTTATCTAGATTACATAGATTTTGTCATATCATTGTTACTCTAATATTACTGTAAATAATAGCTATTCAATACAATTATAAATGCTTCACAACACCCCTCCCAGATCTTAGCCCACTTCACAGTTTCCTGAACTCTACTACTGTAGTGGTTAACGCTATTCTCTCACACACTACACCTATTTACTATCCTTTACTCTCACCTTACCTTAGAATCTGACCTCCCACAACCTCGCTCCTCTCTGGATCCAACTCACAACATTTTCCTTCCCAACAAGAGTCTTATCTTCTTTAAATCCTTTCCAAAAAGTGGCTAGTTGGGTGGAGTATCATGGTTAACACTATACATATCCAAAGGATCTCCTATATCTTCTCTACCAGCTGCTACTGTAAATATAATAGAATACTTTCCTGCTGTCTTACACCATTTTGCCTTCCCCCTTCAACTGATCACAAAAAAAGAGTAGGTGGAAGTGGTGAACACCAGGATACCCACTGGAAGAGAAAATCAAACAACAAAGGAACCACCAACAGAAAAAAACAAAAGAAGGTGAAAGGGGGAGTGGAAACCACACTATCCTCAATCCAGGACCTATCTGGAAATACAACTAAATAGTAGAGAAACTACCAGAACAAACAACTGAACAAGAGCAAGACAGAATCCTTAAAACATTGTACACATGGAAGAAGCAGCTTCAACACAACCTGCCCTCACCAGCAAAACAACATACAAGAGGTGATGGACACAGTGACCCTCAGTTAACCAGCTGGTGGGAGGGACCCACCAAAGAAAGACCCAATAACAAAACCAAAAGACGAGCACAAAGACAACTTAAATGACAACCCAAGATCACTGAGCTCAGGAGATCAAGGAGACTGCACAACTGAATCTCACAGGTGTTTGATCGCAGAAGCTCACACCTTAAAGCCAAGCAGCCAGAACAGATCAATTTAAGAAGCTGAGGCTAAAAGAAAAGTCTCACAAACAATGAGAAGACAAAGAAACAATCCCCAAATGAAAGGAAAGGAGGAAGCCTCAGAAAGAATGCTAAATGAAATAGAGGCAACTCAACTACCAGATATTGAGTTCAAAGCAATGATTATCAGGAAGCTCAATGAGCTCAGGGAGAATTACCAAAAACTACAGGGAAAGTACAATGAACTCACTGCAAACTATATCAACATGAAAAAGGAAATAAAACTATCCATAAAGGCCAAGAGGAAATGAAGAATACAATTTCTGAACTGAAGAACACAGTAGAAGTAATCAGAAGCAGGATAGATGAAGCAGAAGATTGTATCAGGGAGTTTGGATGACAAAGTAGAAAAAAAAAACACCCAGAAAGAAGAAGGAAAGGAAAAGAGGCTCAGAAAGAATGAAGAGGGATTAATAGAAATGAAAGGCAATATGAAATGTAATAATATCAGTAACATAGAGATACCAGAAGGAGAAAAAGAAGAGGAAGAGAAAGAAAATGTATTTGAAAAAGTAATGCTGGAAAACTACCATAATCTGCTGATAGAAAAAGTCACACAAATCCAGGAAACACAGAGAGTCCCAATCAAAAGAACCCAAAGAGGCCCATCTCAAGACACATCATAATTAAAATGACAAAATTCTAAGACAAAGAGAACATCTTAAAGGTAGCAAGAGAGTAACATATAAGGGAACCCCGATAAGGTTAGCAGCTGACTTCTCAATGAAAACGCACCAACCCAGAAGAGAATGGGAAGAAATATTCCCAAGAATTAAGAACCAGAGGCCTGCAACCAAAGCTACTCTACCCAGCCAGGCTTTGCATAAAGATAGAAGGCCAAATAAGGAGCTTCCCAGACAAAAGAAGTCTAAAAGAATACACCTCCACCAAACCAGCTCTGCAAGAGATGCTAAAGGGACTGCTGTAAGGACAGGAAGGAAAAGAGGGGGGGGGCAGAACACAGGTATGATAATGGCAATGAATAAGTACCTATCAAATATAACCTTAAATGTAAATGGATTAAATGCTCCAATCAAAAGACATAGAATAGCTGAATGGATAAGAAAGCATGACCCACACATATGCTGCCTTCAGGAGACCCACCTCAGAACAGAAGACTTACACAGGCTGAAAGTGAAGGGCTGGAAACAAATTTTCCAGCAAAAGACAGGAAAAAAGGCCTGGGTAGCAATACTCATACCAGACAAAATAGGCTTTCAAAAAAGGTCCATAAATAGAGACTCAGAAGGTCACTACATAATACTCAAGGGAAGAATCCACCAAGAAGATATAAATATTATAAATATATATGCACCCAAAATTGTACAACCCAAATACATAAAGAAAATGTTAGAGGACTTCAAGAAAGATATTGACAACAACACAATTATAGTAGGGGATTTTAACATCCCACTGTCAAAAATGAACAGATCTTCCAAATAAAATATCAACAAAGATACTGTGGCTTTCAACAATGCTCTAGATGAAATGGATTTAACTGCTATATATACAGCCCTTCATCACATAGAAGCTAAATACACACTCTTTTCAAATGCACATGGAACACTTTCAAAGATAGACCACGTGATAGGAAACAAAGCAAGCCTCAACAAATTCAACAAAATTAAAATCATATCAAGCATTTTCTCTGACCACAACGGGCTAAATCTACCAACCAACCCCAAGGAAAAAAACCCAAAGCACTCAAAATCACTGAGATTGAATAGGATACTATTAAAGAATGAATGGGTCAAGAATTAAATTAAGGAAGAAATCAAAAAGTTTCTGGAAACAAACAAAAATGAACTCACAACAACCCAGAAGTTATGGGACACATCAAAACCAGTCCTGAGAGGGAAGTTCATAGTGATACAGCCCTACCTAAAAAAGATAGAAACATTTCATGCGAACAACCTAAGCCTACCTCTACAAGAACTCAAGAAACAACAAGAAAGACAGCCCAGAGCAAGAAGAAGGAAGAAAATAACCAAGATCAGAGCAGAATTAAATGACATAGATACTAAGAGCACAATTCTAGGGATCGATGAATTCAGGAGCTGGTTCTTTGAAAAGATAAAGAAAATCAACAAGTCTTTAAGCAGGCTCATCAAGAAAAAAAAAAAGAAAAACCCAAATAAACACAATCAGAAATGAAACAGGCCAGATTACAACTGATAGAACAGAAATACAAAGGATTGTAAGAAATTACTATGAAGAACTGTATGCTAAGAAATTTGAAAACCTAGGTGAAATGGACAAATTTCTAGAAAAATATAATCTTCCAAAACTCAGTGAAGAAGAAGGCCTGAACAGACCAATAACAACAAAAGAAATTGAAGCAGTAATCCAAAAACTCCCAACACAAAAGCCCTGCACTGGATGGTTTCACAGGAGAATTCTACAAAGCATTTAAGGAAGAGCTAACCCCTGTCCTTCACAGACTATCCCAAAAATTCCATGAAGGTGGAAGACTCTCAAATTCTTTTTATGAGGCCAGCATCATCATAATCCCAAAACCAAATAAAGATATAATGAAGAAAGAAAACTTCAGGCCAATATTGCTGATGAACATACATGCTAAAATCCTCAACAACACCACATCCAACAGTACATTAAAAAGATCATACACCATGACCAAGTGGGATTCATTCCAGGGATGCAAGGATGACACAATATTCACAAATCAGAACATGTAGCACATCACATAAACAAAAGCAAAGACGGAAATCACATGATCATACCAATAGATGCAGAAAAAGCATTTCATAAGGTACAGCACCCATTTATGATAAAAACACTCAGCAAAGTGGGAATAGAGGGAGCATTCCTCAACATAATAAAGGCCATATATGAGAGACCTAAAGCCAACATCATACTCAATGGGCAAAAACTAAACTCTTCTCCACTAAGATCAGGAACAAGACAAGGCTGTCCACTTTCACCACTTCTATTCAACATAGTTCTGGAAGTTTTAGCCCCAGTGATCAGAGAAGAAAAAGAAACAAAAGGCATCAAAATTGGAAAGGAGGAAACAAAACTGTCACTGTTTGCAGATGACATGACAGTGTACATAGAAAATCCTATAGACTCAGCCAAAAAACTGCTTGACCTACTAAATGAATTTGGCAAAAAGCCAGGTCAATATCCAGAAATCAAAGGCATTTTTGTATATCAACAATGAAAAAACAGAAGGAGAAATCAAGAAAAACATCCCATTTCCTATAGCAACAAGAAAAATAAAATATCTAGGAATAAATCTAACCAAGGAGGTAAAAGACCTGTATTCAGAAAACTACACAACACTGAAGAAAGAAATCAAGGAAGACACAAAGAAATGGAAACATATACTGTGTTCATGGATTGGAAGAATTAACATCATCAAAATGTCCATACTACCCAAAGCAATTTACAGATTCAATGAAATACCTATTAAACTCCCAATGGAATATTTCACAGACATGGAAGAAACACTTCAAAAGTTTATATTGAACCATAAATGGGCCCGAATAGCTGCTGCAATTTTGAGAAAAAAGAGCAAAGTAGGAGGGATCACAATACCTGGTAGCAAACTGTATTACAAGGCCACTGTAATCAAAACAGTCTGGTACTGGTATAAAAGCAGGCACATGAACCAATGGAATAGAAGAGAGAGCTCAGAAAAAACTCAAGTCTGTATGGTCAATTAATTTTCAACAAAGGGTGCAGCAACATAAAATGGTGTAAAAACAGACTCTTCAACAAAAGGTGTTGGGAGAGCTGGACAGCTACCTGCCAAGAAATAAAACTCTAGCACCAACTTATACCATACACAATAATAAATTTATGGTGGATAAAAGATTTAAATATAAGCCGTGACACCATTAAAATCCTAGAGGAGCACATAGGCAGGAAAATCTAAAGTATTTCATGCAGCAACATTTTACTGATATGTCCCCTAGAGCAAGGGACATAAAGGAAAGAATAAACAAATGGGATCTCATCAAAATAAAAAGGTCCTTCACACCTAAAGAAAATAGTATTAAAATAAAAAGAGAACCAATCATATGGGAAAACATATTTGCCAATGACACCTCAGGCGATGGTTTAATCTCCAAAATATATAAAGAACTTACACGACTCCACTCTAAGAAGACAAGCAACCCAAGTAAAAAATTGGCAAAGGACTTGGAACAGACACTTCTCCAAGGAGGACACACAGAGGATCCAGAGACATATGAAAAGATGCTCAGTATTGCTAGCTATCAGAGAGATGCAAATTAAAACCACAGTGAGATACCACTTCACACCAGTCAGAATGGCCATCATAAACAAAGCAACAAGCAACAAGTGTTGGAGAGGTTGTGGAGAAAAGGAGCCCTAGTGCCCTGTTGGTGGGATTGCAGCCTGCTACAACCACTATGAAAAACAGTCCTGGAGGTTCCTAAGCCTCTACTCATTTTTTTGAATTCTTGTTTCTTCATTCTTTCCTGGTTGAATGTTTCTTTCTTCCTTCTGGTCCACATCATTGATTTGAGTCCCAGTTTCCTTCCTGTCACTGTACATTTCTCTTTATTTCACTTAGCATAGCCTTTATTTTTTCATCTAACTTGTGACCACATTCAACCAATTCTGTGAGCATCCTGATTACCAGTGTTTTGAACTGTGCATCTGATAGTTTGGCTATCTCTTCATTGCTTAGTTGATTTTTTTCTGGAGCTTTGATATGTTCTTTCCTTAGGGCCATTTTTTGTTGTTTGTTTCAGCATGCCTATTATGTAGTAAGTGGCAGAGCCTTAGGTGTTCACTAGGGCAGGGCAACCCACATCTCTGTGTTGTGACACTGTATGTGGGGGAGGGGTTCAAGAGGAAACAATGACACTTGCTTTGCTCTCTGCCTGATTTCAGTCACTTCCCTCACTACCCACAATCCAATTGGGCCCTTCTGGTGCTGATTTCTGGGTGCGAGGACTTGTGTACACACTAGGACCCTGTTGTTCTCTCCAATGAACTCTCCTATGAAGTTGGGAGTTTCAACCCCTACTGGTGTTTTCAGTCTGAGGTTTGAGATTTGATTTCCCCGTGCTTGAACTCTGGGTTGCATGGTCTCTCACTCTCCTCAGTTGTTCCTCCCTGTTTATCTGCACATGAATGTGGGACTTCCCAGTCTGCAATCTGCTGTCTCATCACTTTGCCCCATCCCTGGTCCTGCAGCTGCTAACTTGCTGTGAGTCTTCTGTACCTGGGTGCCTCTCACCACCCCTCCTACCGATCTGCATGAATGTTTCTTCTTTAACTCCTTGGATGTTGGACTTCCTTATAGTTTGATTTTATGTCAGTTCTGGTTGATATTTTGTTTTCAAATTTGTTGTTGTCCTTCTTTTGGTTGTGCAAGGAGGCACAGTGTATCTACTTATGCCTCCATTTTGGCTGGAAGTTCCAACCGTAATGTAATTTTTGGATGGTTTCATTCTCATTCCTTTTTATTCTGGGTTCTTTCTTTGTCTTCCCATTTTATGTGATACTTTTTGTTTATTTCTGTGATTCTAGTTGCTCTACTTTGCCAGCTGTCTTTTAGGATGAACTTTAGTGGTAAGAGTTCTATGGGACTCAGTGGTGTGGTCTTTTTGATCTTCTTGTCTAGATGCTCTAGGGCTGCCCTTTCTTCCATTTGTGTGGGTTCTCTTGTTGTACTTGGGGCTCCTTAGTTGGTGGGTTCTCTTCTCCAGTGGGTTTACTGGTATTCTCAATTCACAGCTTAGTTTGTATGCTATTGTACAAGTGTTGGTTAACAAATCACTATTATCAAACAACCAAATCTATTACAGCAAAAATAACCCCCTACCACATCAGCAGTCTCAAATGCAATTGAACTAAGATTTATAAAGGTGAAGACAGATTGCAGATATTATATGGCAAAGGGAATATGAGATTACTAAAAGAGGGGAAATGTTGTGTAGTAAGTGGGAGGAGAATTGATAAGAGTTGGGATAGAACTGAGGAGAAGAAAGGGAGAGAGCAAAATTTACAACATAAGTAAAACACTTAAGGGCAGTGTGAACAAGTCAGTAAGAAGAGGGAAGATTATAATGTGAGGTTTGAAGTAAAATTGAAAAGGTGTTGAACCAACGGGAGCAAAGTTGCAGAAAAATCACAGCAGGGTCAATAGCAATGACAGTTGAATGAAGTTTAATAAAGTTCAAATGGATTAAGAATACTGTAGAAGAGCAAAAAGTGAATATGTGATGTCTACAGTAAAGAAAAATGGTTTTGAGAGGATGGGGTTAGCAAGCTAATAAAAGTAAGGATTACAGCTCAGGTTGAGAGAGGGGGGAAAAGAAAGAAAGAAAAAAGAGAAAGAAAAAACAATGAAATAAAATTCATTACTCAACTAATGAAACGTAGGGAGAAAGTGGAATTGAGTAAGACAGTGGGACAGTATTCTATGGGGTTTAAATGCAAACAAGTAGTGAAAGTAGTGAACAAATAGGATATCCATTGGCAAAGTACAGCAATAACTGTGATGTTTCACTCAGCTAGCCACTGTTTGTGAAAGGTGAAAAAGTAATAAGACTCTTATTAGAAGGGAAAAGAATGTTAGCTGACAAGAAAGAAGAGTGCTTATGCAAGGTTATATGGAGGAGAAATACCATGAGTAAGGGATAGAAATTTGGCATGGTGTGACAGAGAATATAGTTAACCACAACTATAATAAAGTTCAGGAAGTTGGCAAAATGGATTAAGATCAGGGAAGGATGCTGTGTGAGAATTGGAATAACAATAGTATGATAAGAAACATATAATCTGAATAAAAAGAATAAAAAGTAAAAGACCAAGATTTGTGTGTTATGTGGATTGTGAGTGAAATGAAAGGAGAAAAATTAAAATGCAATATGAAAGGGCGAATAAAAAATGAATCAAACAATAAAAACAAAAACAAATAAACAGAAAGAGAAATTTGTAAAAAAGCATGCAAGTTCTGAAGAAGAGCAAAGTGAAATTTGTCTCAGCTGTTGGTGTTCTCCTTCTGACTTCTTTCTGTGTCTGTCTCCTGTTTTCTCACTGCCCCTGATCTTATTGTCTTATTCTTGAAAAAAACTGAAAAAACCCTCCTACTGATTTTAAACCTTCCAATCTGGTTGTACAGGTCTTCCCAGATCCTTCAGGAAGAGCAGGGCTGGGCTCTCATTTTTATCCTTTCCTGTGGTCCCAGGAAAATGGGGCCTCAGTCTGGGGTACAGTATTCATGGTGCTAGTTTCCAGCCCACAGCCTCAGAGCACTGTGTGGTCCACATTGTCCACTCTGTGCATTTGCGCCAGGCCAGCACCAATAATCCACCTCATTTTGCAATCTTCTGAGCGGCCTGTGAGGTGCACTGAATGGGAGCAAATCACAACATCCCCCTCTTTGTTGGCCTGACCACTGTGCAAGCACAAAGTCCCTGCATGGTGGCTCAGCTCCCCCATTGAATGAAGTCTTTCTGAGCATCCCTGCCTCTTTGAGCCCCTGCTTTGATTAACCTGTAAAGCCCCCTGAGTGGGTGTAAATTGTACCCCCACTCCTCCTTCTTCACTGGCCTTACCACAAAGCACCAGGTCCCTGCACGGCAGCTGAGAACATCTTTTGAGAAAAGTCCCCTTGGGTACCACCTGCTACTCCTAATAAGTGCCTGGCTTTCCACACATTTCAACTTTCTGACCAGTCCAGAGCCTATCTTGGCCATGGCCAGTCACTACCTCTCTCTTCTCCCAGCTCCAGGTGTCACTTGACTTTCCAGTTTCTCTTGTACTATCCCAGCTAGCAACCACTGCCCCAGCCATGGTATGTTGTTGTTTTTGGGTCACTTATTGCCTTTTTATCCCCCCAGTGGCTTTAAGTGTCCAGGTCTTTCCTGACGAGTTGGACACTTTCCTGCTTTGGGAGAGGATGGAGCCACTAGGTTGCTATCACTGACCCAGCTTTCCTCCAATGCTCCCAGCAGCTGCACTCTATCATGCAAGGCCCAGGGACCTTCTTGTTGGCCTACAAAACTTCCTTACCACCCATTTTTAAGCATCTCCTGCACTCTTTGGCTCCAGACTTCATGTCGGCTGGGATTCTGTTGGCTGTTCACTCTGTTCTTCAGAAGATTGTCTAGATGTTCCAATTGGTTGCAGGAGCAAGTGGACTCAGCTCCCACCTACATCGTCACCATCTCAAACCTGTCTACTGTGTAATTTAATGCTGATGTATCTTTGTTGATGTTTGTCTGGAAGATCTGTGCATTGTTTACAGTAGGGTTTTAAAATCCCCTACAATTACTGTATTGTTGTCTTCCTAAAAGTCCTCCAAGATATTCTTTATATATTTAGGTGCTCCTATATTAGTTGCATATATGCCTACAAGGGTTATATCTTCTTGTTAGACTGGCCCCTTAAGTATTATTAGGATGTTGTCTGGCTCTTGTAATATCTTTGTTTTGAAGTCTATTTTGTCAGATAGAAGTATTGCTACCCCAACTTTCCTTTTGCCTCCATTGCATAGGATACTTTTTCCATCCCTTCACTTTTAAATATTTTGTTCTGAGGTGGATATTTTGTAGACAGCATATTTGTATTTTCTTATCCATTCAGCTACCCTACATCTTTTGATTGGTGCATTTAATCCATTTACATTAACACCAGTATTGATAGGTTCTTATTCATTTCCATTTTTTTCCATTGTACCTGTGTTCTTTTCTCTATTTCTTCTTCTTAAAGCAGTCCTTTAGCATCTCTTGCAATGCTGGTTAAGTGGAAATGTACTTCTTTTGCCTTTTTTGGGGGGCAGAGGAGTATCAGGGAAGCTCTTTATTTTACCTTCCATTTTAAATGAGAGCCTTGGTCTATGGAGTAATCTTGGTTCAGTTCCTTGCTTTTCATTATTTGGGATATTTCATGCCAGTCCCTTGTAGCCTATAGAATTTCTGTTGAGAAATCAGCTGACAGCCTCATCAGAATTCCCTTGTAGGTAACTAATTGTTTCTCTCTTGCTGTCTTTAAGATTCTGTCTTTGTCTTTAAACATTGTTTTCTCAATTGTGATATGTTGGTGTAGGACTCTTTGAATTTATCTTGATTGGAGCATTCCGTCAAATTAAGGAAGCTTTCTGTCATCATTTCTTCAAACATGCTTTCTATACCTTGTTCTATTTTTTCCTCCTTCTGGTATCCTTATTAAGCAAAAATTGTTATGTTTCAGGTTATCATAATGCTTTCTCAGGCTATCCTTGTTCTATTTAAATCTTTTTTCATTTTGTAGCTCTGACTGCATGTTTTTCCACCCTGAGTTTCAAAGTGCTAATTCAATCCTCTGCTTTATCTGGCTTGCTTTTAATTCTTTCTAGTGCATTCTTCATTTCAACTATTGCATTCTTCATTTCCAACTGGCTCTTATTCATAGCTTTTATGTCCTTTTTAATGCTGGTGTAATTTTCATTAAATTCCTTGAACATCCTTATAATCATTACTATGAATTCTATGTCTGATAATTTGCTTGCCTCAATTTTACTTATCTCTTTTCTGGTGATGCCTCCTTTTCTTTCACTTGGATGTTGTAACATTATCTCTCCATTTTAGCTGTCTCTTTTTGTTTCTTTCTATGAAGTACGTATATCTGCTTTAACTCCCTGTCTTGTGTGGTGGGCTTATATGGTAAAAGTCCTGTGGGTCTTAGTGGTGCAGATTCTTTGATCTCCTGATCTGGATGCTGTAGGAATGCTCTTTGTGTGGGTTATGTGGGCTTTCCTGTTTTATTTGGGTAATGGATATTGTTGGCTTTTCATTGGTGGGGTCTTTTCTCCAGCTTGCTGACTGAGGGTGTTAACCCCAGCCATGTTTTGTACATTGTT
The DNA here is from genome assembly GCF_019186645.2 of Phyllostomus hastatus. Taxonomy (NCBI): domain Eukaryota; kingdom Metazoa; phylum Chordata; class Mammalia; order Chiroptera; family Phyllostomidae; genus Phyllostomus; species Phyllostomus hastatus. Next base: position 11,877,676 of record NW_025333543.1, on the reverse strand, counting down.
GTGTAGGTGCTGGTAGAACAAAGCAGAACAACACACACAAAAAAATGAAACTAGAAAAAGCAAAATTCCCCCATGAGAACAGCAACTTTAATGACAAAAGATTAAAGTATAATAAAAGTGGACAGAGAAGTAAAACATAAAACAAAGGAGAAAATAAATGAAAAAGAATAAAGGAAGAACAAAGACAACAAAGTTATTATGGGAGGAGAAAGTGGAAAGAACTAATGTGACTAATGAATTCAAAGAGGAAAACAGGACAAAAGGACAAAGAAAGAGAAAGAATAATAAAAATAACAAAGGAAAGAAGTCAACAAAGGGGTAATCAATACTAAGTAAAATAAGAAATATGAAAAAATATAGAGCAATAACAATAGAAAAAAGAAAAATTATCCTTTTCCCACCTCCTATCTGGTAACTGTCAGGGAAGAACAAACTATCAGTTTGTTCTTTATTTCAATGTCTATGGTTGTATTTTGCTTGCTTGCTTTGTTGATTAGATTCCACTTAAAGGTGAGATCATAGGGGAAGGGCCATCAAAGAGCATGTATAAAGGACACATGGACAAAGCCAAAGGGGGTAGGTTTGAGTGTGGGAGGAGGGATGGGTGGGGGGGTGTGGTGAGTTAAAAATGGAGACAACTGTACTTGAACAATAAAATAAATAAATAAATAAATAAACAGATAAATAATAGAAAATAGACAATAAAATGGCCATGAAAAAAGACAAAAATAATAAAACGAACAAAGTGGAATTTGTCTCAGCAGACTTAGTGCTTGCCTGTTGGGTTCTCCCTTTGGAAACAGCTCTGATTTGTCTGAGGCTGGTACAATCCAATGTCAGGTACTGTCCATGTCTAGCCCTCAGCAGCCTATTTGAGCTACAAGTGATCCACAGTTTGTGGGTGATTCCTCTGAGTGTTCTTGTCCTCTGGATGGACCCAGCTGCTCTACAAAGCAGGGTTTTATCAGCACTGGGCCTAGGGTTGTCACAGAAAATGTCCCAGGCCACCACAGGATCTGCCTCTGCCTGTCTCTGCCTGTTGGCCTTCTGTCAGTCTTAGAGTTGTCACAGACAAGACTGTTTCTTAGAGGGCTTCTGGAAGACTCAGGGGGTGGTGGGGCTCCTGCTGGGTCCTCCTTTTGGATATGGCTGTTATGTTCTCTGAGGCTGGTGCAAGCCAATGTCAGGTGCTGACCACATCTAGCTCTCAGCAACCTGTTCAAAGCTACAAGTAATCCACAATTTATTATTTATTCCTCCAAGCTTGGCTGTGCCTGGGTTGGGCCAAGCTGCTATGCCAAGCTGGGTTTTATCAGCAGTGGATCCAGGGATGTATCACCAAGTGATCAAAGTCACTGCAGGATCCACTTCTGCTTGTCTGTGCCTGCCAGGCTGCTGTTAATTTTAGAGTGGTCTTTAAAACTCATCACAGATGTGACTATTTCTTAGAGGGCTTCTTGCTGAATCAAGGGAGGTGGGGGTGGCAGGTTGGGACTCCTGGACCTCCCATGGCAGGTGACTTTCTGACTTCATGAAAGATGTTGGGTGTGTTCTCTTGCCCCTGAGCCACTAGTATGATCTGTATGGAATTTGTTTTCCTGTACTTGGCAGGGCTAGACCCCTAGTAGGTTAATGGGTAGAGTCCTTAAAGCTCAGATTTTGGGTCTGCAGGAAACCAGGAGGCTATTTCTATGGCTTTACTGTGAGAGGGAAGTACCAGTCTGTTTCCCTGGAAAGTATATGATATGACTGTGCCCTACAGCCCCTCTCTGCTATACCCTGAATCTGTTTATGTTGTTTCCTCAGCAGGGGTTAAGATGCAGGATATGAGAAAAGAAAGAAGAGAGAAAAAAAAACCCAGCAAAACACAGAAATAAATTAAAAAGAAAAAAGAAAAGATGCAGGGTGAGGTGAGCAGGATTCCAGAAGTTGAGGGGAGCAGTATCCAACTGGGTAAGGTAATTGTGCCTTTTCCCTGGGAGGAGTGTACTCGTCTCAAGAAAGATGGCTGCTGCAGAATTGAGGTATAACCCAGCACATAATACCCCATAGTTGCTCCTCCATGTCTCTCAACATTGTCTCCCACTCAAGATTCTCCTCACACAAGTCTAGTCCACTCTGCCCTCCTTTAGCTTGGGCCCAAAGCAGGTGGTTATGGACACAAAACCTGTGCTTTGGACCCTTTAAGAATTAAGAAAGAAAAAGAAAAAAATAGTGACTTCTTCTCCAGCAGGTCTTGTCCCTCACAAGCCAAGACAAACCCTGCAGCCTTTCATCTCTGGATGCTACATGGACTACTGTTCCTGAAATGGTGCTCTGTGCTTGGGAGTCTGGTTTTTGATTCCAGCTTCTCTCCTTTGAAGAGGAAGCTCCTGCAGCTGCACCTCTGCCTCAGCCTACTTCCCTTGGGAACAGGCCAACCCCTTTAATGGCCTCACCCTTCCTACTGGTCATGGTATTTTTTTTTCCTGTCCTTAGCAGAAAGTCCCTTTTTGGGGTAGTCTTTAGTTTATTTTGGGTATATAGTCCTCCCCAAATTTTATTTTCAATTTGGTTCTGGGAGGAGATACGTGATATACTGTGCTACTCCACCACCATCTTGTGACCCTGAATCTGGAATTTTCTTCCTGTGAGGCCACAAGTGGCAGTGGAAGCTTACTCCAAACTAAAATATCACCAAACTACCTAATACGAAGGGGCCTCATCACACTCAGAACCAGAAAAGTCAACTGAAGCAGATTCTCTCTCTTTACCTCCAAAATCTTTTCCCAGCAATTACTGCTTAGAATTGTTGGGTGATGGGTACACAATGCAATGTATAGATCATGTATCATAGAAATGTACATTTGAAACATATATAATCTAATTAACCCATGTCACCCCAATAAATTTAATTTTTAAAAAATTTAAAAAGAGAATTGAGAGACAATTATCCATGAGTCCCATTTGTTTCTGTATGTCTTGCAAACCAAGGCACTGACTGCACTTTTTCTCAACTATCTTTTTCAAGGATGTTTGTAAAGATAAAAGACTAGGAAGATAGAGATATTATCTCCCTCAAGAAAAAAGAGTAGGCTTGTTTACAGCCTTTGATATAGACAGAGTATCTTCATCTGGAGCAGTAGGCAGGCACTCCTTCTGCTCATTAGAAAATATCTGGGTTTTCCAAGCTTGGTGTTCCTTTCTTATGCAACCCTAAGGAAATTGGGGTTCTGGGCATAAGTACAAATGCTGATATCTGGCAATTGCTATTTCTCTGAGTAATAAAACTTTTTGTCTCTGACCAGGAGGCTCATGTCTTGTTCTGTAAGTATCCACGCAACAGTGGCAGACTAATTTGTTAAGTTGCCAAGTAGTTAGTGTATTAGTTTTTGGCAAGCTAACTTGTTAGTTTGCTGCTAGAAGCAGTACATTTCAATTATGATTGTGATAAATATATATATTAAAATGTTAAAAAATGTCAATTATGTTTAATTATATTACCTACTTTCTTCAGACAAAACTTTTTTATATACTAACTAATTTAGCACAGGAGCAAGATGTTATGTGTAAAGGAAAACATAATTGATAGACAAAAAAGAGGTTTGGGGATTAACTGTGAATGTTGATTTTATTCCATTTAAAATATTATTTTAATTATAATACTGAAAGTTTTATGTATATAATTCTACAGTTTTAAGTGCTATTTGTTGTTTTTTTCCTTATCTAAGCACTTTTAGAAAAATTAAATTTCCTCAGTGACCCAAAGGACAAACACAACTGAAGTTCCCTTTTCTACTAACAAAGCTCTTGAATTACCCTGTTGCTGAGTAGTGAATTATGTTTCCTTATGTTTGTGGTAGAGGATGGCTCAGTGTTAGTTTGTTGTGGTTGAAGTTTGAGCCTAACACAACTTTAAGGTATAAAGACAAAAATAAGACCCATATTTTATGCCTTTAAACATATTTCATTATTAGCTTTAAATTTAGATTTAGATTTTTTTGTTGGTATATCTCAATACATGTCCACTCATTCATTCTCCTTACTTTATAATTTATATATAGGTCAAGAAAGCTCTCTTTGTAAAACAGCTTTCTCTCAAGATCTACCATCTTCAGAAGCTATATAAACAAGCTGTACAGAAAATGCACCTGCTTTCCTTGGTTTGAACAACTTAATTATTTTATTTTTAGGCTTTGCACATAGGAGAAGAGCAATGGATACTGGTTAGAAACTGGAGTTGAATGTTAAGTATATCATTGTTTTTTAAGACTATCCTATCTGTAAGATTAGGATTTTACCCAGGCTATTTTAATCAATAAAACAGGAGAGTAGCATGTGCCCTTTCTTTTTGTAAATATCATAGATGAAGAACTATTTTTCAAAGAAGACATTCTTTAATTGATAACTGAAAAATTAAAAGATCACAGTAAAAATAAATGTAAATTATGATCTTTAAAATATTTGATAATTGGAATTAGGGCAGTTATAATTTCATTTTAGAGGGTCTAAATTAGAGAGATTTGTATAAATCTGTCTCTCAGGTAAATTAGAAAGATTTGATAAAAGCAATAATAGAAAATAAGTTGGAAACTTTAAAACATTTGTCATTTTTTGAGCTTTGAAGGTTAAGTGCTACAAATTAAATACTCACATTCATGATTATTTAATTGGAGGATAAAACTGATTCTTAAAACATTTAATGATAATAAAAAATTGGTAGAAAATATTTATCTGCCAAAGAAGTATTAAGTCTTATCTCTGCATTATCTTCTTTGATAATCACAGCTATAATTATTCTAATTTTATGTGTAAGGAAACTGATAATTATAGAAATTAAATTACTTTCCCAAGTTTATATAGCTAATAAATGATAAAAATTTAATTCATCACTGTTAACTCTTACAGATAGATAATGATAGCATTTTTCAATGAAAATGAAAATTCCATTGTTTTTAAAAATATGATCTGGCACTTGATATTGTTTCAGAAATCATATCTGAAGAAGAGATTTGCATTTCTTCTGTTTCATTCAATTCAACCCTCAACTTGAGACAATCTATGGAAAAGAGTTTCTTTTTCACATAAACAGCCTGAGGTGACTTCTGAAAATGGTTTGATATTTACTCCACCCAGAAAACCACTGAAAAGCATACAAATCAAGAGTTTGAATTTTTGTGTTCATTTTAAGAACACTTGTGGCGTAGCTCAGTGGATCGAGCTCGGGCTGCGAACCAAAGTGTTGCAGGTTCGATTCCCAGCCAGGGTACATGCCTGGGTTGCAGGCCATAACCCCCAGCAACCGCACATTGATGTTTCTCTCTCTCTTTCTCTCCCTCTCTCTCTCCCCCTCCCTCCCTCCCTTCCCTCTCTAAAAATAAATAAATAAAATCTTTAAAAAAAAAAGAACACTTGTGAAACTTCCCAGGCCATCAAGGGTATGCATATTCAAAAAAAACATTAAGTATCTGAAGGATGTTACATTACAGAAACAATGTGTGTCATTTTGTCACTACAATGGTGGAGTTGGTAGGAATGTCTATGCCATGTAGTGGGGCCGGACACAGGGTCAGGGGCCCAAAACAACATGGAGTTTTTGCTGCATGTACTTAAAAATGCACAGAGTAGTTCTGAACTTAAGAGTTGAGATAGAGATTCTCTGGTCATTGAGCACATCTAGGTGAACAAAGCTTCCCAGATGCAGCAATAGATTAATCCATACATGAGTTCTTCCTGGCACATTGACATAATCTCTTTTTTTATTGTTGTTCAAGTACAACTGTCTCCATTTTCACTCCATCATGCCCCCTGCCCCACCCATCCCTGCCTCCCACCCTCAAATCTACTCCCTTTGGCTTTGTCCATGTGTCCTTTATACATGTTCCTTGATGGTCCTTCCACCATTATTGCTCTCCCTCCTCCTCTCTGGTTACTCTCAGATTGTTCTTTATTTCAGTGTCTCTGGGTATATTTATTTGTTTTGTTGACTAGGTTCCATTTATAGGTGAGGTCGTATGGTATTTGTCTTTCACTGCCTGACTTATTTTACTTAGCATAATGCTTTCCAGTTCCATCCATACTGTCATGAATGGTAGGAGTTCCTTCTTTCTTTCTTTCTGCTGTGTAGTATTCCATTGTGTAATGTGCCATAGTTTTGGATCCAGTCATTTACTGATAGGGACTTAGGTTGCTTCCAACACTTGGCTATTGTAAATTGTGCTGCTATGAATATTGGGGTGCATAGGTTCTTTTGAATTGGTGTTTCAGGATTCTTAGGGTATAATCCCAACAGTGGTATTGCTGGGTCAAAAGGAAGTTGGGTAAAAGACTTAAATATAAGTCATGACACCATAAAAGTCCTCCAGGAGAACATAGGCAGGAAAATCTCAGATATTCAATTGAGCAATATTTTTACTGATATATCCCCTAGAGCAAGGGACATAAAGGAAAGAATAAACAAAGGAAGTCTCAAAATAAAAAGCTTCTGCATGGCTACAGAAAACAGCATTAAAATGAAAACAAGAACCAACTGTATGAGAAAACATATTTGCCAATGATACCTCAGATGAGGGTTTGATCTCCAAAATATATAAAGAATTCACAGGACTCCAATCCAGGAAGACAAATAACCCACATTGAGATAATCTTTACTAAAAAAGAGCAGATTTTTCCTAAACAAGGAGAGGTGGTTGCGTGGAAGAAAAAGATAACTCAGAAGAAACTGAAGAAACAAAAGTTGTGATCCAGGAGTAAATTCATCATAGAGTTAATGCTAATAGAAGTAGAAAATTTAAAAAAAATTGCATATGTTGGAAAAAGCTTGTTAGAAACCAATTAATGTTTAAACTACCAAGATTTTACCTACCGAGGCTGTTAGGCTAAAACTATCACTTAAGAAAATATTCAGGAGGGGAAGATGGCAGCGAGATAGGTGGGAGCAGAGTCCACTTCCCCCTGCACATGGTGGAACACCTAGCCAGTGTTCAGAGGAACAGGGTGAACAGCCAACAGTATCCCCATATATAAAGATTGGAGAGCAAAACTGTAGAGGACATTGAAAAATCAGACAGTAAGGAGAGAGCTTTGGGACAATAAGGTCACTGGGACCAGCACGGGGACCAGGGCGCTGCTGCCCCAGGCCCAGTGCCCACAGGGTCTGCCACAGGATTCTTGGAAGAGAGCCACATCAACTGCTCCCTCCCCTGCCAAACAAGCTTTGAGCAGCACCAGGATGGACCTGGATGCTTGAAGTCACTGGAGGGAATAAGGACGAGGTGGCAAACATAGTGGGGCAGAGTGCACCCGCCAAGACTGTGGATGCTGGTTGGGAAGAGTTGGGCAGTGATGGACCCTGACCCAGACAGTCCCCAGTCTGGTTGGAGAGATGGGTTGTGTGAGAGGCCTGGCACTTGTTTGGAGCAGCAGTCTTCAATAGGAAGAATTTTCTAAAAGAAAAAGAGGGACTCAGCAACTGTTTAGGGAATTATTCCACAGCCGCTGACCCCACCACCCCCAGCGTGTGCAGCCTCCCCAGCCCCAGCTGTGGGCCCACCTCTGCTGCCAGGACTGGGACTGTGCCCCTACCCCTGGCCACAGCAGTAGAGGGTGCCCAACCATGCCTGTGACCCCAGTGGCACTCCACAGACCCAGACACCCTCCACCCCACTGTGGCGGAGGCCAAGCCCTCACACCCGCAGCCCCGGGGTGGAAAGCAGCTGACCCCACCACCCCCATCACCAGAGCAGCAGCAGTGGAGGCCATGTGCTCACATCTGAAGCCCCGGGATGGCGCGCATTGGAACCTGTGGCCCAGAAGCTGCCAATCCCATTCCAGCAGTGGAAGCTGAGCCCTCACACCCACAGCCCCCAGGGACAGAGCATGCCTGACCAGCCACGGAGAAACACCTCGGACCCAACCCCCACAGCCGGGGGCTCAACAGCAGAGGAGGCACCCCCATCCTTCAGGGCCGACTGACTCCCTCAGAGGAAAGCAGCAGGGCTCAGGGAGTCAGAAATCCCCAGAAAGACTTAACTCAGTGGGGCACTGAACTACCCTGAAGAGACCTGAGAGTCCAGTGGCATCTATGACAGCAAAGAGCAAGAAGGTGGTATGTGAGTTTCCCCTAATTGGTGAACCTCAAGGATGGCACCACTGGTAGACTGCAGGCATAGGTACAGAAGGGCACTAGGGGCCTGGCAGTGAATAGAGGAACTGGGCTGGAGGCTGGGCAACTGCTAAGAGTGTTTCTCAGACCTGGCCCCCACCCCCAAAAAACCACAGGAAGGGAGAATATCGAAACCAATTCCCCTCAGTCTGCTGTAGCCAGGAAGACTAGCAGAACTGGCTTGGCTTGTTAAAGCCAGCAGGAGGCCTATGTATGTATGTATGTATGTATATATGTATATTCTGCTTCCTTTCTTTACTTCTTTTCTTATTCTTTCTTCCTTCTCTCCTTTAAAAAAAATTTCCCACAAGTGACACAATAAAACCTGGAGCAGTGAAAGGATCAGAGTTAGACCCAAAGAGGGGTCATCACAACAACTGAGAGAATGAAACAAATTTCACTTTGCTACTCCAGAGAACTTACAAGTTATTGTATATTTGTATTATAATTATTTTTTAATTATTTTTACATCTTTTATATTATTAGTATTTTTTATTTCTCTTCTGTTTAGTCTTTTTTGCTTGGTTTGTTAAATTGCTTTGTTTGACTGGTTTCCCTGGTTCTCTCTTTCCTAATGTATTTTTAATTTTCCATCTTTCACCTCATTTGTATTCAAATAGCACACTACTCTAGGTCCTCTACTTCCTATTCTTCTTATTTAGATCACATAGATTCTGTCATATGATTGTGCTCCATTACTATTGTAAATAATTGCTGTATCATAAAACTGTAAATAATACATAGCATCACTCCTGGATCTTAGCTCACTTTGCTGTTTCTGGAACTTTATTACTGTGGTGGTTAACTCTATTCTCTCACACACAACACCTATTTTCTATCCTTTACTCTCACTTTACCTCAGAATCTGACCTCCCACAAGCTCACTGCTTTCTAGATCCAACTCACAATCCTTCCCACCCTGAACAAGTGTCTTATCCACCCTTTCTAAAAAGTGGCTAGTTGGGTGAAATATCACAGTTAACACTACACATATCCAAAAGATCTCCTATCTCTTCTCTATGGGTTGGCACTTTAAATGCCATAGAATATATTCTCTCTGTCTTAATCATTTTGAATTCCCCCTCCAACTGATCAAAAAAACAGTAGGTGAGAGTTGTGAACACCTGCTGTAAGAGGAAACCCACCAACAAGGAACCACCAATGGGAAACAACGGAAGAAGGTGAAGGAAGCAGTGGAAGCCACAATAACCTTAGCCCAGGACCAATATGGAAATATAACTAAATGGTGGAGAAATTACCCAGAACAAACAACTGAACAATAGAGAGAAGCCTCAAAACCTTGTATATGCAGAAGAACCAGCTTCAACACCTCTCCACACTTGCACAACAGAATACAAGATGTGGTGGATGGAGTGACCCTCAGATAACCAGCTGAAGGGAAGGAATCACCGAAGAAAGACCCAACAACAATCAAAACCCAAAGACATACAGAGAGCCAACACAAACAAACAGCTCAAGAGCAGTGAACTCAGGAGACCAAGGCGACTACAACACTGAATCTCACAGGTCTTCTACCATAGAAGTTCACACCATAAACCCAGAGAGTCAGAAGAGATCAGTTTAAGAAGCAGAGGCTAATAAGAAGAGTCTCACAAACAATGGGAAGACAAAGAAACAATCCCCAAATGAAAAGAAAGGAGGAAACCTCAGAAAGAATGCTAAATGAAATACAGGTAAGTCAACTATCAAGTATTGAGTTCAAAACAATGGTTATCAGGAAGCTCAATGAGCTCAGAGAGAATTACCAAAACTACAGGGAAAGTACAATGAACTCACTGCAAACTATATCAACATGAAAAAGGAAATAAAAACTATCCATAAAGGCCAAGAGGAAATGAAAAATACAATTTCTGAATTGAAGATCACAGTAGAAGGAATCAAAAGTAGGCTAGATGAGGCAGAAAATTGGATTAGTGAACTGGAAGACAAGGTAGAAAGAAATACGCAGAAAAAGCAAGAAAAGGAAGAGAGACTCCAAAAGAACGAAGAGGGGTTAAGGAAAATGCAGGACAACATGAAACATAATAATATCCATATAATAGGGATACCAGAAGGAGGGGACGAAGAGCAAGGGATACAAAACGTATTTGAAAAATTAGTGATGGAAAACTTCCTTAATTTATTGAGAGTAAGTCACATAAATCCAGGAAACACAGAGAGCCCCAATAAAGAGGAACCCAAAGAGACCCACTTCAAGACACATCATAATTAAAATGGCAAAATTCCAGGACAAAGAGAGAATCTTAAAGGAAGCAAGGGCAAAACAGGAAGAAACATACAACAGAGTCCTGATAAGACTAGCAGATGACTTCTAAATGGAAATGCTCCAAGCCAGAAGGGAATGGCAAGAAATATTCCAAGTAATGAAAATCAAGGGCTTGTAAACGAAACTACTCTACTCAGCAAGGCTCCCATCTAAAATGGAAGGCCAAATAAGGATCTTCCCACACAAAAGAAACCTGAAAGAGTATGCCTCCTCCAAACCAGTTCTGTAAGAGATGCTAAAGAGTCTGCTTTAAGAACAGGAAAAAAAAAACAATGAGAGAGAAAGGAACACAGGTATGAAAAAATGGCAATGAATAAGTACCTATCAATAATAACCTTAAACATAAATGGATTAAATGCTATCAAAAGACACAATAGCTAAATGGATAAGAAAGCATGACCTACACATATTCTGTCTACACGAGACCCACCTCACAACAAAAGACCTACACAGACTAAAGTGAAGGGCTGGAAACAAATTTTCCAATCAAACAGAAAGGAAAAAATAAAAAAAGCCAGGGTAGCAATACTCATATAAGACAAAATAGACCAAAAAAAAAGGGGGGGGCCATAAAAAGAGATCCATAAGGTCACTTCATTATACTCAAGGGAAGAACCCATCAATATTGTTAATATATATACATCCAATATAGGAACAACCAAATACATAAAGAAAATCTTGGAGGACTTCAAGAAAGGTATTGACAGCAACACAATTATAGTAGGGGATTTTAACACCCCACTATCAACAATGAACAGATTTGGAGAGCTTTATGTTAAGTGAAATAAGTCAGGCAGTGAAAGAGAAATACCATATGATCTCACCTTTAACTGGAACCTAATGAACAAAATGAACAAATGAAGAAACTATAACCAAAAACATTGAAATTGAGAACAGGCTGACAGTGACCAGAGGGGAGGCGATAATGGGGGAAGAGGGTGAAGGGTTTACAGGAACAATTATGAAGGACACATGGACGATAAGAAGGGTCGGTGGAAACAGGGGAAGGAGGTAGTGTGGGCTGGGATGGTGGGGAGAGGTCGAGGGAAAAGCACAAAACTGTACATGAACAACAATAAAATAAAAAATAAAGGAACAGGGAAAAGCTAGGACAATTCAGATGTTAGAATTTAGCCTTAATTGATGGGCTTAAGTGATTAAAGCAGTGACTTGATAGGCTTCAGTATCTGCTTTTGAAAACAGGCCTTTACCTCTGAAATTTTTCTTCTGGAGGGTGGCAGTGGGCAGCAGAACCCAAAGCACTGTTTGGTCGGTAACACCTCTATTGCAATGTGGTTTACATTAGCCAAGATTTTAGGCAGACTTACAGCCTATCAGTATATGAATGGGAAAAAAGGCCTGAGGAGTTCTTTTTAAGTTATGTTCCTTCACTTATTTTGTTTACAGTTTTGGGGTTTCCCAGAAAACACAGTTTGTGGTAATAACAACACTGAAAGTAAGAACAATCTGACTATACCCAGAAGAGAGCTGGGAAGGGACAATGGGGAGAAGGGTTTTCAGGAACTGTGATGAAGGACACATGAACAAAAAACGAGGAGTTGGGTGGAAACAAGGGAGGGAGGAGAATTTGGCTGGGGTAGGGGGAGTGGTAGGGAGGAAATGAAGAAGACTGTAACTGAACAGCAATAAAAAAGAAAATAAAATATTCAGTGTTTCTGTTGAGAAGAAATTTACTTAATTCAATGATATTAAGACTACAAATTTTACCACTGGTTGGTAAAATCCAGTGGTAAAATGTTAAAGTACTGGATTAATGCTTTAACAGCACTAATCAATTAAGCCTCATAATATTGCTGAAATTGAGCTCTAGCTGTCCCACAGGGTCACACCATCACATATCTATAACCTTCAACTGCAGACCCCAATAGTCTTTATCCTGGGCAGCTGTGCAACTGCTTCTGGATCCTATTAGCTGCCCAGGCAATGTGAATGGCAGCAGGCTTCTAGATTACCCAGGTTCGAGCAACCTGCATTTCCAGTGTTGGTCAGGAGATAAAGTATTTGCCCTTGGTTTTGCTCTGCTCTTTCTCTGCAGCAGTTCTGAAAAGTGAATAGTCTATCCAAACCATAATTCTTTATTCAACCAGTCAGACCTAAGGTGGCCTTATATGTAGTTGTAGAAGATAACTGCTTCTTTCATGTGATTCACAAGACCTTCAGCAGAGAATCTTGTAATACCTTGCCCCACTCTCATTCTACACTAAATTTCCAGTGATTAACCTCCTATAAACTTGGGATTCTTAGAAAAACCTCAAATTACCTTATAAAAAGGATTTAATTTTGATAGGCACAATCGTCTTTTCTGGATGAAATTCAAAATTTGCTTACTCACTTTTCCCCCTACTTTTCACAGTTCCAACATTTCTTCTCCCTTCTGACCTCTGCTGTCTAGGTTTGATGTTTTAGAAGGAGATCCATGATTTTATTCTAGCCTGTGCTCCTGCCTTGGCCAAATGAGCCAAGGTAAAGGCTCTGAGCTCCAAATTTTGTCATATTGCTAACCCATCTGACCAGGGTCCCATCCTTTGTGACTCTGTCCAAGCTCTAACTCAACTACTATGTTTGACCAAGCCATTGGTTTAATAACTAAGAACTTACAACCAAATTGCTCCAGCTTCATAGGGGTAATCTTCAAGTCTCTCTAGACTACCCATCTCACACCTATCATTATTCCATTCACACCAGAAGTCATCAGTGTGTGAATGTATCCACTGTTATTCCATCTGTGAGACACTGCCAAGAGAAATTAATACTAGAGATATTGCCTCCAATTTATACAATGAGATTGATACATGCATGTACAATTCTGGTCACTCTAATTGCAATAGGTTCCAACCCTTGTTTTCATTAGATGTATCTTTTAAGATAAAATTTCACCCAGAATTATAGTATAGGTTGATGTATTCAATAACTTTTGAGCATATACCATGTACCAAGCACCGCACATTTGCCTCAGTATATAGAAATGCCACCCTGTATAATCTGACTCTGTCTGCCATTCCCATTTCATTTTACCCTCTTATTAAAACACCCATAGACACAATGGACTTTTTTATGTCCCTTTATGTCAAAATTTCACCTGCCTTAATTCCTTTGTACTTTCTGCTTTCCCCTCCTGGAGTGCTCAGCCACCAGATTCTCTCCTGTCTGCCTCTATCATATAATTCCCACTTCAACTCAAAGTTACTTTCTTGGAGAAAGTTTCCCTGACCAGCCAGTTTAAAATTAACTGGCCAATGTTTATTCACTCTTTATCACATTCCCTTGTTCAATTTTTTCAAATTATTGATTGACATCTGAAATACCACATTATTTTACTTATTTACTTGTTTATTGCTGTCTTCCTCACACTCCTCTGTAATGTAAACTTTATACAACTGTGTACTTTGGGGTGCTTGGGGCATTGTTGGTGGTGAATGGCTATTTGTTAAATAGACTGTGGGGGAACAAAAGAAAGTCCCCACCTTCACATAACTTTCAGTTAGAGAAAAAAAATTAAATAATGAATGTTATTTACTTTGGGGGTTGGTGCCATAAAAGAACAGAATCTCTACGGTTCCATGAAGGTAGCGTGAAGGAAGTGAACTGGAAGTAGTCAGTCATGTAGATATCTGAGGGAAGAGTTCCTGACAGATGAGGGAAAAGGCAATAGTAAGGCCTTAATGGCATTTTAAAGGCATATCTGGCCTGTTTGAGGCAGAGTGGAGTGAGCCAGAGAGGGGAGTATTAGAAGATGAGGTTAGAGACATAATGGGTTACGGTAGCAGGGCTGTTTCATTGAGTGCAACTCCTAATAATTTAGACAGTAAAACTCACATTCCTATGAAGAAGGCAATGCACTTGGAAAGTATTTCAGGTTTCATGGAAGTTTTTTTCACCTCAAAATCAATTAGCGTGGGCTAATTGATTCTCCTTAGGTTCACAGGATATCAGACTATTCTAGTGTATCCAATTACATCTAAACCTCAGAAAAGGATGCAAAATTGTAAACAATCAGATTTTAATCATACTGGACCTCCCAGAATTGATCTTTTAAAAACTCTAGACAGTCACTTACTTATATTATGGTATTTTGATCCAAGGTAAAAATGAAGGGTTCATTTTGATTTTGATGCTTGAGTCCAAAGTAATCTGATTGCTTATGGCAACTTGTAGGTGGATGTATTTATGCCAGAAAAATAATTTTGTTTCATTTTTAGAGTTCTTTTAACTTTTCGGTGGAAGTATTCCACTTCAGAAGGTAAAATTCTATTTAAAAGGTGAACTTCTTGATATGCAAAACTTCATCCACTTCCCTCCTGTGCTGGTGAGGCCTGGTGAGGAACATGACTACATCACTGGGCTCAAGATTTCTGTGGCTTAAAGAAGTATAAAGATATAACTTGCTCCAGGGCCAGGCTGGAAGCCCCTTCAGCAGCCTGTCTCCTATTCAGAGATGAGATGAAGATTTAGAGGCTTTAAAAATGATCCTGTGATTTCAAATCATACAAAAAGTAGCTGTCATGGCAACCAGTCTGAATATTGATTTTCTTTCTAATGACTGGTTCCAGGTCAGGTCTAATGACCAGCTCTATTCTTTGTGTAGTTAAGAGAACCCAACCATCAGTCATCATCAAAGACCTAACCCTAGCCTAGAAATGGCACCTGGACCCCCATGCTCTGTTTGCTCCATCTTTCTATACTGCCTCTTTCTTTTCTACTTTTCACCCTTCCTTTCTTTGAGGCTACTCTCTTATTCCTTTTCTTTTTCCTCTTCTTCTACTGCAAACTACCTTGTCCTTGAGTATCACTTTGAAATTTTCAAAGGTCATGTAAGTTCATTTGATAGTGCTGGCAGATGGACCTCTCTGACTTGATAAGGCAGTAGATGATTGGAAAGTAAGGGAGCTGAGCTTAATTAAGGTAATTGATCCACCTGAAGGAGCACAGCTAGGAACAGTTTTAGCCAGGGATTGAGGTCATGTCCTGTGAATTCAAGTCCCCTTCTTTGCTTCCTTTTCCATGAGCCAGAGCATTTCTAGTGTCACTTAAGGACAGGTAGGATATGACCCTTATCTGCTAGAGCCAGCCTTTTCTCCCCAGATTCACTTTTATAAAAAATATTAGTCTGAATTTGATTAATTTTCTCTGAGCCATAGAAAAGGTATTACAAAGTACAAGAAAAAAATTGTAACTTTCTTTCTCTGCCTTTTAAGTTAACTGAGAAAGCCCAGCCCAGCAAAAGTATGGAAAGAAAGAAAGCCACTAAAGTCAGGAGCTGTGTCAATGTGAGGAGAGGGCCTTACCTGGGGATGGCACATTGCACCTGGGACAGGTGTTGTGTTATATAGAGGAGGCTGGGAATCCTTCATTTCCAGAAGAGTTGAATCATTACTGTTTAGTTTGGGTTGGTAGTTTATAAAGAAATGTATCTTTAAAATACTAGCAATCAGTTGAAGTAAAACAAAACAAAACAAAACAAAACCACCTGCATCTTCAAAATTCATTGGCAAACATAATATTGATGAGTTTCTCCCCTATGTTTTCTTCTAGGAGTTTTATGGTATTAAGCTTTATGTTTAAGTATTTGATCCATTTTGAATTAATTTTTAAGCATCATATGAAGTAGGGGTCCAATTTCATTGTTCGATGTGAATTTCTCCAGTTTTCCCAACACCATTTGTTAAAGAGACCCTGCTTTCCCTATTGGGTATTCTTTGCTCCCTCATTGAATATTATTAGTGCCTGTCTGTATTAGATGAAGACAGACAACCTAATTCTAGTAGAATGGATAAAGCTTCCTATAGGAGGGGACATTTGGGAGTTAGTACTAAGAAGTTAAATCACAGAGTGGCAAAAGGCACTTAGGCAAAAGGACCATTTTGCACATAGATCAGAAGTTGAGAATAGCATGTTAGACCTGTATTATTTTCAGTTTGTGT
This sequence comes from Phyllostomus hastatus, assembly GCF_019186645.2. NCBI lineage: Eukaryota > Metazoa > Chordata > Mammalia > Chiroptera > Phyllostomidae > Phyllostomus > Phyllostomus hastatus. The sequence continues at coordinate 11,861,304 of NW_025333543.1, read as the reverse complement.
AGAGTGTGACCACAGAATCTGAATATTGAGACTGAAAAGATCATCAAGGGATAGATTGTCAAAGGCCTTATAAAAATATCTTACGGAGTTCAAAATTTGTCCCAAGAGCAATGGGGACTCATTGAATGGCTTTAGACAGGGAAGTGACATGATCATATTTGTACTGTTGATAAAATCATTCTGTTTAGCATGGAGAATAGACTTGAAGGAGGGAAGAATGGAGACAAGGAGGCCAATTAAGAGGATATAGCAATAATCCAGGCAGCAGATGATAATTTGTAGTGAAAATATGGTATAGAAGGATGAATTTGAATCCTCCTGTTGCATCTCCAGATACCCTATCTACATTTCTTACTGCTACACTGGACTCTGTGGGGGCCTCTGCCCCACATAGGCTATATCAACTTTGCCCTCCATTTTCCAGTTACATGTGTCCAATGGAAGACACTTTTAGATGACCAGAAGGAAGGAGAAGAATGAGGTTAAAGTACTCATTACCCCCAGATTCTGTCCATTTTGGTCACTGCAGATTGATTGCCTCCCTCTAGCAGAGACTACAGTAGTCCTACCTATATAGTTCCCTTCTTTGGCTCTGGCAACCACTCATTTACTCTTCCCTTCTTTGGTTTAGGTGTGGTGGCTTCTAGGACACCGCATTACTCTTATGATTTCCTTTAGCCCTACTCATATTTTTGTAAATAAAGTCATGAATTATATACCAATGTTTTGGTTAAGTATGGACTGCACATATGATGGTAATACCATATAGCCTAGGCTTTTAATAGGTTATGTTCTCTAGGTTTGTGTATGTACACTCTACGATGTTCACACAACAATAAGATCATTTAAGGACATATTTCTAGATTGTATCCCTGTAGTTTAGTGGTGTATGACTGTATTCTCATTATGAAACTCTCCTCAAATTATGTATGGAATCTGCCATTTGTTTTCTGCTGGGGATCTGGCATGCACAAGATAACAGGCACAGTAGGTTGATGTAGGAAATTGTAAAATGGTATAATTGAAAAAAATTGTGTGTGAGACAGACTGCAGAAGAGGGAGAAGTTTCTGATGATAATTCCTATATAAAACACATTGAGAAATGTTTTGAAAGCAGATAAGGCAAGAAGGCTTGGTGAATACGTATGTGGTGCAATGAAAAGTAGGAATCAAATGCAGACTTGTGTAGCCACTGTGGAAAACAGTATGGTATTTCCTCAGAAAACTAAAAATGGAACTGCTTTTTGACCCAGCAATTCCACTGCTAGGACTATACCCTAAGAATCCTGAAACACCAATTCAAAAGAATCTATATACCCCAATGTTCACAGCAGCACAATTTACAATAGCCAAGTGCTGGAAACAACCTAAGTGCCCATTAGTAAATGAATGGTTCAAAAAACTGTGGTACGTTTATATGATGGAATACTACCCAGCAAAAAGAAAGAAGGAACTCCTACCCTTCCAACCGCATGGATGGACCTGGAAAGCGAAATAATCCAGGCAGTGAAAGACAAATACCATTTGATCTCACCTTTAAGTGGAACCTAATCAACAAAACAAAAAAGCAAGCAAAATATAACCAGAGACATTGAAATTAAGAACAAATTGACAGTAACCAAAGGGGAGGTGGGAAGGGTTGTCAGGAATATGTATAAAGGACACATGGACAATTCCAAAAGGGGGTAGGATCAAGGGTGAGAAGTGGTAATGGCTTCAGTGGGACAGGGAGTGGTGGGGGAAAATAGAGACAACTGTACGTGAACAACAATAAAAATGTGAAAAAATAAATAAAAATAAAAACTACATCCCCCAAATTTAACAATTACTAAATCCCCATTTTACTAATGAAGAAGCCAATGTTCAGAGAAGTTCAGCAATTTATCTAAAGATGCTGAGTGCAAATAACAGCAGTATTGGGTTTTAAAGAGCAGGATGGATTGATTTTTTTTTGAAGACCACTCTGGTTGCTAAATTGAGAATAGGATGGAGGACAAGGGCAGAAGCTGAGAAAGAATTGCAATAATACAGGCAAGAGATGAGCAGTGGATAAAGGAGCATTTTTTTTTAGGTGCGGTCTAGCAGTACTTCTCAAATTTTTACATACATGTGAATCGCTGGGAGTTTGCTAAAGTGCTTATTCTAATTCTACAGTTCTGAGATGCAGCCCGAGATCTTAAATTTCTAACAAATTTCTAGGTGATGCTAATGTTGCTGATCCAAAGACCACAGCTGAGAAGCAAGAGTCTACATAACCTGATAGATTGCATTTGGAATCTCCTGCATGAAAAGAGAAGAATCCAATGTCATTCCTGTATTTTTCCTTCAAAAAAGCACAAAGATTATAGTGACATTTGTTGGGATGTGAAAGTTTATCACCACTTCTGCTAAGTTACCCTACTACTGTCTGGTGGGTTGGGAAAACTTCTTAGGAGAACTGAGTGACAACTTACTTTGGCAAAATAGCCAAATTTGGGATTACAATAATGTAGAAACATATTTCTGACTCAGAAATATGACACATGAACTAGAATAAATCCAAGCTCTTAGCAGTAAAATCATAATTTTCTGATGAGTATGCATACATTGCCAAGCACTTGGTTACAAGTATGGTTTATGGATAATTTTTTCCCCAGAGACATCAGGTGCTTTTAGAGGGTGGTTTTAAAATAAAATACATCATAGAACAGCTGAAGTCAACAGGACAAAAGAAATAATCCTAATACTTTCTCACATACTGACCAACAGTTGTCCACTTGTCCCTAAAAAGCCCACAAGCTTTATATTCCTCATAAAAATACCTCATAATGATACCTCTGTTGAATATATGTAAAGATGTAAGTTACCCTCAAGCAGTTTTTCTCTTCTTCTTCTTCTTCTTCTTCTTCTTCTTCTTCTTCTTCTTTATTTTTTTTTTTTTGCCAGTGGACTAGCTGTAAATTTTGGCAAGATCCAGAAATAATTAACTTTGAAAAGTTGATTGTATTACTTGAAGTACTACTTTATAGTATTAACTAATTTGCATATATTGTTTTGAAAAGTGTAGATTTCTATTTCTGCCCATTCTTTCCTTCTTGACTCCAATAATCTGTATGTAGAATACCAGGAGAGTTTTTTAATCTTTTTCACAAATTTGCCAAAGGGAATATCTTCACAGATACCTGGTCATGCAAAGGACCCTCTTGTTACTGGCTGACATTTTGGTTTTAGTTGGGCTGGAGTAAGTAGACCAAATAGTTTTTTCTCCTCTAAATTTATACTAAAATTTTGGGTTGTATTTATCTGATTGAAAAACAACAACAAAAAAAAGCCCCTGATAGTTGAAGAAGCAATGATAACAGCTCATGAAAATGATAAGGTCATGGGGAAAACTTAGTTCCTCTTTAGCTGCATTGGCAGACATCCAAACAGAAAAAAAAATGATATTCTCAAGAAATAGAATCCCAAGTAAAAGGCACATCATGTCCCTTCCACTATGGCCAATGGTGATGCTCTCATTCTTTTTTTTTTAAGTCTTACCCAAGGAATATTTATTAATTTGAGAGAAAGTGGGAAGGAGGGAGGTAGGGAGGTAGGGAGAGAGAGATAGAGAGAGAGAGATAGAGAGAGAAATATGGATATGGATGTGGGAGAGAAACATTGATTGCTTACCTCCTGTATGCTCTCTGACTGGACACTGAACCCAAAACCTAGGTATATGCCCTGACCTAGGATGAACCTGTTAGCAGGGAGAGACCTGAGTATGGCTCCCCATTCCAAGTTTGTTCTTCTGTTCTTGTCTTGTTCACAAGAGGTGAACTCAATAGAGAGACAACATGTATAGTGGAAATTAGATAGCACATTTATTTATGAAATACATATAAGCACAAAGCTGCAAGCAGGTCCCTAGATAGTCTTAATGCCCCACATATAGAGGAAATAAAATTGTTAGTAAGTTTGTTAGTAATTTTGTTTTATATACTTGAGTGGCTATAAGCAGGCACTCAGCTAATCTGAGTGTGCCAACTTTTGGGGTTCAGGGGCTGTATATTTTACTCTAGGTATCCCTAGGTATCCCTAGGGATCCCCAGCTTCTAGGTATCCCTTCTTCTCAACTTTGCTAATAATGTATAGCTACAAAGGCTTTCTTCCTTAGCTAGTAAGATTCTTTTGTATTAGTTAATAAAATTGCTACAAAGGCTCCCTTCCATAGTACACAGGGTTTCAAAGACTCCCTTTCTCCTGCGCTCTTTGCTTATGATGTTTGGAACACCTAGCAATCTTCTCAGACTGGGTTCAGGACTGCTGAATAAATGGGTGAGACATATCTCCCCCCTTCTTCCTGCCTTAGTTTACTCACCATCTTCCTTAACATTCCCCCCTCAAGCACTGGTTACCCAAATCTTTGGGGTGATGACTGCTCTGGCTACTTCCTGCTATAAAAGGAACATTGATACTTCTTTAGTTCCATCCACTTGCTAACTATTATCCAGAGGTGGTATAGGGAAGTGCTTGTCCCTCAGTCTTTGATAGATACCTGGAGCCTGGGGTTCTAGGGCTTGATAGTAAAGTTGACAAAAGGGTTAGTGAAGCATGTCTAACCTCCTCCCTTTTCCTCCTACTGAACCCTGGCCTTTCTCTCCTGGCCCTGGATGTAGAAGACTGGATTGGCTCTGGTTAACATCTCATTTAAGGAGACTCTAGGTTTCTGGATAAGCTTCTGGCATTTTCTCCTAATATCAGAGGAAGATTGAGTTAAAAACTTATCTTTTAGTATGACCTTGCCTTCATATGATTCTAAATCCAGGTTGGTGTATTTGATAAGTGCTTCTCTTAGCCTTTCTAAAAATATGGTGGGGTTTTCATCTGGACCTTGACTGAAAGTAGAGACCTTGGTATAGTTCATAGACTTTTGTTGGCCTGCCTTGAGGCCCACTTTAATGCACATTATAAAGTGATTTTGGATTTGGCAAGATGGCGGAGGAGTGAATGGAAGTCACACCAACCTCCTCCCAGGACCAATCTAGAATTACAAGTAAATTGTGGAGAATAACCCAGAACAAACAATTTAACAATAGCTAGAGAGAAGCCTTATAACTTTGGACAGACAGAAGAATCAGTTTCAGCACTAACTGATGGGTAAAGAATGTGGTGGAGACTTGAGAAGGCTGGCTGGGAACCCATAGGTGACAGTGCCAGAGGAGTAATTAAGCAGATGATTGGATCCCCCTGGAAAGAGTGGGGTCTAAGCCCTAAGCTGGTATCCCTGGCCTAGAGCACCCGACCCCAACAAGTTCACAGAGAACAACCAGCAGCTAAAAGTGGCAAGGTTGCTCTCTGCCAGAGATGGATGGGTGGAGATGCAAAGAGCTTTTTAAAGGGCTAATGCACAAATTTTCATTTGTAGCTACTCACCCTGGGCTCTGGGAAAGGTGGGAGCAGAGTGGGATAGAGACGCTTGAGGAGACACTGGGAACAGAGGGTTTGGGAAGAGAACTGAGAGAGTAGCCACTGGGATCCTGGTGCTGAGTCATTACTCCTATGGCAGCAGCCATTCTTCTCAGGCAGACCACTCCCCTCCAAGTGACAGCATCCTGAGGGGAAACAAGAGCTTCAACCCCAGGAGGGATTCTGCCCCAGTTTATCATGCTTAAGGCTGACTGCTGAGTGCAGAGTGACTAGATTAACAGCTGAAAGAGACAGTCACAGACAGTAGATCCCTGGAAGTCTCAAACAGGCTTCCTAAAGTCAGATGGGGTCAACATCTGAGATTACCAGACACTCATCTAGAAAGAAAAAAACAGTGGTAAATACAAGAGGCTACTGAGACAAAATCCACTGTGGTCTTCTCCATGATTTGTGATATTTTCTTTCCTGCATAGCTTTTTAACATTCATTTCTTGTCCAGCAAGTTTGTGCATATTCTGCCTTCTTCATTCCCTTTTTTATTCATGATGTAAATTTTACTTCCTCTCTTTGCATTGCTCCAACTCCCAACTCTTATTAGTGTTCTTCCCTCTACCCTCTTAAAATCATTTTTCTTTCAATAGGTTATCTCGTATTTGCTCTCCTTTCTTATAATAATCTTAATCTCTTTACACCCTTATTAATACTGGTCATTTGCTGTTGATAGTGGAATTGAGGGGATAGAGTTATTTTTGCATATATAGATTAGTTTTCTGGCCTTTGTGGTTTTGTTCTGGCAGCACCTGCACAACAGCATAAAAGTGATGGTGGGTGGACTGACCCTAAGATAACCAGCTGGAGGGAAGGACATACCAAAGAATGATCTAACAGCAATAAAAACTCAATTACATCCAGAACCCAGCATAAATGGCATAAAGGGCATTCTAAGAGGATCAAAATCAGCAAATCAAGGAGACTGCACCACTGAATCTCACAGGTTTCCTACCATACAAGATCACACCACAAAATCTAGGAGTCAAAACAGATCATTTTAAGAAGCAGAAGCAAACAAGAAGAGTCTCACAAATAATGGGAAGACAAAGAAATGACCCTTCAAACAAAAGGAAAGGAGGAATCCTTAGAAAGAGTGCTAAATGAAATAGAGACAATTTAACTTTCAGGCATTTAGTTCAAGACAATGGTTATAAGGAAGCTCAGTGACCCAGTGAGCTCAGTGAGAATTACCAAAAACTGCAGGGAAACTATGAGGAACTTACTGCAAACTATATCAGCATGAAAAAGTACATAGAAACTATGAACAAGAGCCAACAGGAAATGAAGAATACAATTTCTGAATTGAAAAACAGAGTAGAAGGGATCAAAAGCAGGCTAGATAATGCAAAGAATAGATTCAGCAAGCTGGATGACAAACTAGAAAAAAACTCCCAGAAAGAGCAAGAAAAGGAATAAAGACTCAGAGAATGAAGAGAGGTTAAAGGAACTGCTGGGCAGCATGAAACATAATAATATCTGTTTAATGGAGATATCAGAACGAGAAGAAAAGGAGCAAGGGATAGAAAATCTGTTTGAAAAAAATAATGATGGAAAACATCTCTAATTTGATGAGAGAAAAAGTTAAACAAGTCCAGGAACCAATGAGAGTCCTAATCAAGAGAAACCCAAAGAGCTCCACTCCAAGACAAATCATAATTAAAATGGTGAAATTCAAACACAAAGAGAGAATCTTAAGGGCAGCAAGGGAGAAACAGGAAGTAATATACAAGGGAGACCCAATAAAGCTAGCAGCTGACTTCTCAACAGAAATGCTACAAGCCAGAAGGGAATGGCAAGAAATATTCCAAGTAATGAAAACCAGAAACCTGGAAACAAATACTCTACCCAACAAAGCTCTCAATTAAAATGGAAGGCAAAATAAGGAGTTTCCCAGACAAAGCAAGGCTAAAAAAAATATACCTCCACCAAACCAGCATTTCAAGACATGCAAAGGGAGGTGCTCTAAGAAGATGAAGGAAAGAAAAAGAGTGAGAGAAGGAGGAACACAGGTACAAAGGGAGTAAAATGACAATGAATACATACCTGTCAATAATAACCTTAAATGCAAATGTTTCAAATCAAAAGACATAAAGTACCTGAACAGATAAGAAAACATGATCTGCACATATGTTGCCACAAAGGGACCCACCTCAAAACAAAAAATGTACACAGTCTGAAAGCCAAGGGTTTAAAAAAAACATTCCAAGCAAATGTACGGGAAAAAATAAGTCAAGGTAGCAATTCTTACATCAGACAAAATAGACTTAAAAAACAAAGGCCATAAAAAGAGACACAGAAGGAGACTTCATAATACTCAAGGCAAGAATCCATCAAGAAGACATATATATTGTAAACATACATGCACCCACCATAGGATCACCCAAATATATAAAGAAAATCTTGGAGGACTCCAAGAAAGATAAAGAGAGTAAGGCAATTATAGTAGGGGATTTTAACACCCCACTGTCAACAAAAGATAGACCTTCCAAACAAAATATCAACAAGAATATTGTGGAACTGAACGATGCATTACATCAAATAGCCTTAGCTGATATATATAGAAATTTTAATCCCAAAGGACCAAAATACACATTCTTTTCAAAGGCACAGGGAACATTTGAAAGATAGAACACATGAGAGGACACAAACAATCCTCAATAAATTCAAGAAAATTGAAGTCATGCTAAGCATCTTCTCAGACCACAAGGGATGGAAACTAGAAACCAACCACAAGGAAGAACTCAAAAACATTCAAACTCATGGCGACTGAATAGCTGCTATTAAACAATGGACGGATTAATAATGAGATAAAAAAGAAGTAAAAAAGTTTCTGGAAACAAATGAAAATGAACACACATCAGTCCAAAACCTATGGGATACCAAAGGCAGCCCTGAGTGGGAAGTTCATAGATATACAGGCCTACCTCAAATAGATAGACATTTCAAGTAAACAACCTAACACTACAGCTGCAGAAACTGGAGGAACAACAGCTAAAAACCCCAGAATGAGTAGAAGGAAGAAAATAATCAAGATCAGAGTAGAATTAAATGACATAGAGACTAAAAGAACAATTGAAAGGATTGATAAATTCAAACATTAGTCTTTGAAAAGATAAACAAATTGAAAAGACTTTAACCTCACTCAACAAGAAGAAAAGGGAGAGGACCCAAATAAATAAAATCACAAATGAAAGAAGAGAAATTACAATTGATACCACAGAAATACAAAGGATTATATTATAAGAAATTACTATAAACCTGGGTGAAATGGATAAATTTCTTGAAAAATATAATTTTCCAAAACTGAATCAAGAAGGAGCAAAAAGCCTGAACAGGCTGATAACAGCTGCAGAAATTGCAGAAATTACTGCAGCAGTAATCAAAAAGCTCCCTGAAAAAAAAAAAAGAAAGAAAGAAAAGCCCTGGGCTGGATGGTTTTCCAGGAGAATTTTGCAGAACATTTAAGGAACAGTTAACCACTATCCTTCTCAGACTACTCCAAAAAATCCAAGAAGAGAGAAAATGCCCAAACTTTTTTTTATGAAACCAGCATTATCCCAATCTCAAATTCAGATAAAGACACAACAAAGAAAGAAAGCTTTAGACCAGTATTGCTGATGAACATAGATGCTAAAATCCTCAACAAAATATTGGCAAACTGCAATCAACAATACATTAAAAAGATCATACACCATGATCAAGTGGGATTAATCCCAGTGATGCAAAGATGGTACAATATTCACAAATCGATAAATGTAATATATCACATAAAGAAAATGAAAGACAAAAATCACATGATTATATGAATACATGCAGGAAAAGCATTTGATAACATACAGCACCCATTTATGATAAAAACACTCAGCAAAGTGGGAGTAGAGGGAGCATACTTCAACATAGTAAAGCCATATGTGAGAGACCTACAGGCAACATCAAACTCAATGGGCAAAAACTGAAAGCTTTCCCACTAAGATCAGGAACAAGACAAAGATGTGCACTTTCATCACTTCTATTCAACATAGTATTGGAAGTCCTAGCCACATCAATCAGACAAGAGAAAGAAATAAAAGCCATCTGAATTGGAAAAGAGGAAACAAAACTGTCATTGTTTGCAGATGACATGATAGTGTACATAGAAAACCCTATAGAGTCTACCAAAAATCTGCTAGACCTAATAAGTGAATTTTGGAAAGCAGCAGGATACAAAGTCAATATTCAGAAGTCAAAAGCATTTTTCCACACCAAAAATAAAATATCAGAAACAGAAATCAGGAAATAAATCCTATTTGCTATAGCAACAAGAAAAATAAAGTACCTAGGAATAAACCTGACCAAGGATCAAACCTAACCTAGGAATAAATCTATCCTAAAGACCTGTACTCAGAAAACTACACAACACTGAAGAAATAAATTAAGGAAGACACAAATAAATGGAAGCATATACAGTGTTCAAGGATTAAAAGAATTAGCATCATCAAAAAGTCTTTATTACCCAAAGTAATTTATAGATTCAATGCAATCCCTATAAAAATAGAAATGACATATTTCACAGATATAGAACAAGCATTTAAAGAATTTTTATGGAACCATAAACAACCCTAAATAGCCACAGCAATTTCAAGAAAGAAGAACAAAGTAGGAGGAATCATGATACCTGATATCAAACTGTACTACAAGGCCACTCTAATCAAAACAGCCTGGTACTGGCATATGAACAAACACATAGACCATGGAACAGACTAGAGAAACCAGAAATAAACCAAAGTCTATGTTCAATTCATATTGAAAAGGGAGGTGGAAGTATAATATGGAGCAAAAATAGCCTCTTCATTAAATGGTGCTGGGGGATCTGGACAGCTACATGCTGAAAAATGAAACTCAGTCACTGACTTACATAATACACAAAAGTAAATTCAAGGTGGATTAAAGACGTAAAAGTAAGTCATGGCACCATAAAAGTCCTAGAGGAGAACATAGGCAGGAAAATCTTAGGTATTGCACACAGCAATATTTTCACTGATATGTCCTCTAGAGAAAGGGATATAAAGGAAAGAATAAACAAATGAAACTTCATCAAAATAAACATCTTTTGTATAGCTAAAGAAAACCCCAGCAAAATGAAAAGGGAAACCATTGTATAGGAAAATTTATTTGGAAATGGTACCTCACACAAGGGTTCGATCTCCAAAATATGTAAAGAACTCACATGACTCCACTCCAGGAAGACAAACTATTCAATTAAAAAATGAGCAAAGGACCTGAACAGACACTTCTCCAAAGGAGGACATGCAGAGGCCCCAGAGACATATGAAAGGATGCTCAGCATCACTACCCATCAGAGAGATGCAAATTAAAACTACAACAAGAAACCACTTCACACCAGTCAGAATGTCCATCATAACCAAATCAACAAACAAGTGCTGGAGAGTATGTGGAAACCCCACATACAAAAGGAAACCCCAGTGCACTGCTGGTGAGAATGTAAACTGGTGCAGCCACTGTGGAAAATCATAAGGAGTTTCCCCAGAAAGCTAAAAGTGGAACTGCCTTTTAACCCAGAAATTCCACTGCTGAGACATTACCCTAAGAATCCTGAAACATCAATTCCAAAGAACCTATGCACCCCAGTGTTCATAACAGCATAATTTACAATACCCAAATGCTGGGAGTAACCTAAGTGCCCATCAGCAAATGAGTGGATCAAAAAACTGTGGTACATTTATACAAGGCAACATAGTTTTTATCAAACCTCCTGGTTTCTCTTATTACCTTTTCCTATTCAATGTTCAATAGTGTCTGCCCCAGGACAATCATAGCATCCTTCAAAGTCAATGTGTAGGCTAGGGTAAGGTGTAATACTTATTTGGGTTGTCAGAATAGCTTCCCAAGTCTGCCTTAATCTGTTTAAATTGAGAAGGATTTATGTTCTAGGTGAGGGAAGGTCCCACTCTCCTGCAGCCTCAATTAATTGTAAAAACTTAGTTGGTGGATAGGGCCTAGGGCCAGAAAACTTGAGGTTTGCTAACTGAGCTGGAGTTCTCAGATATGGCAGTAGTAATGAAAATGTTGTGGGCACCTCTTCTAAAGGGCTTTTTCCCAAAGGTAGGGTGTGGATGGGTATGTGCCTATGGAATGGCTACTTGATGGCATTGTGGTAAGCTTACATTTGTAGCACCGATGCCCTCTGGCCCTTAAATAGAAGAATGCCTGCACATATGGGAATTTTGGCCACCTGTCTAGGCATTTTCAAAAGAGAGAGTTGGAATATAGTACTGTAATTTAAGTTTCCATGTAGTGGCCAGGATTCCCCATCACCTAACTGATATTGAAGCCAAGCAGCATTGCAAAAGAATGCCAGTTTTTCTTCTTTAGAGTTTGGGGGTCAAACTGTGACCAGTTGGAAAGGATATAGCTCAGTGTGATCCCACCTGGAATAGACTCCTGATTTCCCATATGGAAGGAAGAAACACCAAGGAATTAGAGAGCCCAGCATCCAATGGTGTAAAGTGGGGGCTCAGTGTTCCAGAACCTGAGACCCTGTGTATCCAGAATTGACATCTCTGTTATGGAAGGATCATTCCAGGAGATGAGAGTGTTTGTTTCTACCTTCCTTCAGCCTATTTTTAATTGGCTGGTGGCTGTTGCCTTTCTTCTGTCCTGTTTTGATTGTTAAAAACACTGATAGCTATTTCTACCAGTTGCTTAGTTGGGTCCAAAGTCTACCTTTGTACCTGATATCTGGGGTTCCCTGCTGGATAAAATGCATTCCCAGAAGTGCTTGGCCCTCAATAAACTTAGAGTTTATGTTTGCTTCCTTTTGTAAAGGTCCAGTTAATTGTTCCTTGATGTGGACCCTAGCTTGTGGGGTCCGCCACACTGTGGATGAGACACGAGATATTCATATGGACTACCAAGTCCTCTGGAGGAAAAGGGTGAGTGAGCCTGGCTTTTCTCTCAAGGGGAGCAAATGCTGCGGCCCTTGCTGTGACCCAGGCTTTATTGGGTTTCTCAGCACTTTACAAGATGGTCCTCATTTACTATGCACAGGTTCACTTTAGGTGGTTACCTTTTACAGAAAAAACAAAGGACTGCTAATCACATCACAGAAGAAGGATATTTGCAAATAGAAAGGGAAAAGTTGTTGAACTGGTTACACTTCATACTGGGGAGTTTTAGCATGGATTTTAGGAAGTTACAGTAAGCACTTGCTTTCTCAATTCAGGGTGAGGAGGTTTTAGCAAAAGCAAGTCTCAAAGCGGCCTAGATACATTGCAGACCTGATTCCCCATGGGAGAACCTATCCGTGGGCATGGGTTCTGTGCATCTCTGAGTGGGACCTAGGCCCACACCACGCAGAATGGTTTCCTACAGTTCCTGAAAAAGTGCAGGGTTTTTATTCTCTCTTGTTCTTCATCTGTCCTAGTTTGATTGACCTAGTTAGGGTCCTGATTTGGGATTGCAGTTCCCCCTGGTTGATATATGCATGCTTGACTATGACAGCTAGCTAATGTACTAGCATCAGCTAATTTATTAGCATAAGTCTTAGCAGATCCTCTCTGTGTTGCTTTTCATCTACAGTGCAGCAGTGGGAGAGAACAATTTGTAAGTCAGTCTAAATTAGGTCATAGGTAATTACCATTGACAAATGAATTTACTTTTTATAACAACATTTTGAATGAATTAATTCATTTCCCTCTGCTTAATTGTACCTAGGTTTCTGTTGGGACATAACAGTTGGTTTTCAAACATCAAAAAGAGCTTTTGGCCTTTTCATTTGTCATTAAAGTTATCTTTGACATTTACCTATGTGCCTTTCCTTTTCTTACTTACTTCTTTTTCCCCATTTCTATTTTCCTTCTTGAGTTTCCTACTCCAGTGCCTTTTCTTCCTGCATGTCTCTTTTCTTTTTCTTTTCTTCCCTTTTTTCCCTTCCTTAATTCCTTTTTCTTTTTGCTCCTTCCCTCTACACAGCTCTTCTTAAACTCACAGACTCTTTTCAACTTACACAAACCCTCTGTGACTTACACAGATCCTCTGCAATGTACACAATCATTCTATAACTTACATAGTACTTTCTGCGAGACATTCTAAAATAACCCTAAGAGATATAAATGAAAGTATATTAGAACTTTGTAGACTCTTAGACATTTTTATATAATTTCCTTATTTGACAAAGATTTCCATGTCTTTTAAGCATATTAAACAAGACCGATTACTCCAAATTTTATTTTCATAAGAAAAGAAATAAATCCTAGGGATATTTCAGAGACCCTTTGAAATACCTCAAAGCTATTCCAGGGTAAGAAAAAGTCTTAAAATTTAAACCCTGAAAAGCTTTCCAAACATACTTGACCTAAGAAATGTATTATGAAATAATAAATGTTGTGACTATTTAAGGTGATAGTAAAAGGCATGAAACACCAATATAAGCTGACAAAACTTAAGTTCTTAGAATTGAGAGAGATGAAGTTAGGCATCTGATATAAAATCACACATAATTACTTTAACCCTTTGCTTTTTAGGCAGATATAGGAAAAACTTTCTCCCATTTATTATATTGAAAATAACCAATCAAATTTGGTATTAGCTTACTTATACAATTTTCTCTCAAAATTTATTCTTATATCTCTTCAATTTGTATAGCCTCTCTGCAATACACACAGTCCCTCCTAGTTTTTTTATTTCAATTCATTCAGAAATAAAACAGTTCTTTTCCTCATTGGAGGATACACACAATTTTCAAAAGTGAGTTGTTTTATTACCCAGTGACTTTGACAATTTGCAAGGAGGCTGGAAAAGAACCAGGTAGATATCAGCTTGAGCAACCTTAAGCTGGGGGTTCAGAGTGATGGGTGCCCAGCCCTTATTTTGCATGTCCCTGGGTGAGCCATAGTTACATTACAGTTTTAAAAGTACCCATTTTTCTCTTTTACACTGAAGAAGGAGGAGTTATTGCTGCTGGAGATAACAAAACAGAAGAAAGACTTAGGGTAGAGGAAGTAATAGGAGAGATCCTAGGTGGGCTGCTTTGTCTCCCTAGAAAAGGTATAGGAAAGGAGTGAGTCAAGTCAGGGCTGCCTTGGTTCACCTTGAAGTCAGAGGAAAAGGGGGCCCTTGAGACAGGATCAGGGGTAAATCTGGATTGAGCTGCCACTGCCCATTGCTCCCCTGGCTGCAAGTCTCCTTGGGACCCTTAAAATTTAGGGGGAAATAAAATGTTTATGCCCAAGAAGGGCACAGCTATTTCTTGAGAAGGAGGAAGAGCAAGACACTTGCCTGGCAAATACAGCACTACTCCTCAGAGGAGAGATTCAGCGGGCTTATGACAGGTCAGTGATTCAAACTTGTCGTTCCTTGGGCAAATGGCCAGAAAACACTAGGGCATTTGAGTAGTGGGTCGAAGTGTGCTGTTTTGTGAGAGGGGCTCCCAAAGGCCTTATCACTTTGGTCATCCTCAACTCTGTTACATTACATTGATGTCATGCAAACTGTTTTCATTATATTAATGGTGGATGAAACTTTTCTGGACAGACTTCATATATTTTGGAAATTAACCCCTTATCAGGTGTATAATTGGCAAATATGTTCTACCATTCAGTGGGTTTGGGGGTTCATCTGATTGCTGTGGCTAGGACTTCCAACACTATGTTAAATAAGAACAGTGAAACCGGACATCCCAGTCTTGTTCCTGATCTTAAGGGAAACACTTTCAATTTTGTCATACATGGCCTTTATTATGTTGAAGTATTATTTTTCTATTTCTACTTTGCTGAAAGTTTTTATCATAAGTGGGTGCTCAATTTTATCAATGATTTTTCTGCATCTGTTAATGTGATCATGTTATTTTTCATTTTGTTTTGTTTATGCAATGTGTCACATTTAATGATTTGTGAATATTGCATCAACTTTACATCCCCAGGATAAATCTCACTTGATCATGATGTATGATATTTTTCAGTGTATTGCTGGATACAGTTTGCTAATATTTTGTTTAGGATTTTAGCATATATGTTCATCAGGAATACTGGCCTCTAATTTTTTTCATTGTAGTGTCTTTGGCTTATAAATTAATATAATTCTGGCCTTGTAAAATCAGCTTAGATGTTTTTACTCCTCTTGAGATTTTTTGGAATAGTTTGAGAAAAACTGATGTTAGTTCTTTGAATGTTCAGTAAAAGTTGACTGTGAAGCCATTTAGTCTAGAATTTTTGTTTTCTGGGACTTCTTTTGGTTACTGCTTCTATTCCATTAGTTGTAATTGGTCTATTATGGTGTTCTGATTATTCCTGATTAAATGTTTATAGAAATTTATCCATTTCACCCAAGTTGGCCAATTTCTTGGCATATAGTTGTTCATAGTACTTTTTTTTTTACAATCCTATGTTTTTCTTTCTTTTTTTTTTTTGTTATTCTTGTTCAAGCATTCTTGTTCATTTGTTGTTTCCATTCCCTCCAATGCTCCCCTCAGCCAAACCCATCCCCCCTCCTACCTTCAAGCCCATCCCTTTTGGTTTTGTCCATGTGTCTTTTATACATGTTCCTTGATGATTCTTCCCCTGTTTCTCCCCATTATCCCTCTCCCCACTTCCCTCTGATTACTGTCAGTTTGTTCTTTATTTCAATGTTTCTGGTTATATTTTGCTTGAATGTTTGTTTTGCTGATTACACTGGTCAGAATGGCCATCATAACCAAATCAACAAACAGCAAATGCTGATAAGGTTGTGAATAAAAGGGAAGTCTAGTACACTGTTGGTGGGAATGCAGACTGGTGCAGCAACTGTGGAAAACAGTATGGAATTTCCTCAAAAAACTAAAAGTGGAACTGCCTTTTAATCCAGCAATTCCACTGCTGGGACTATACCCTAAGAATTCTGAAACATTAATTCAAAAGAACCTATGCACCCCAATGTTCATAGGAGCACAATTTACAATAGCCAAGTGCTGGAAGCAACCTAGGTGCCCAGCAATAAATGAGTGGATCAGAAAAACTATGGTACATTTACACAATGAGATACTACACAGAAGAAAGAAGGAGCTCCTACCATTCACAACAGCATGGGTAGATCTAAAGAGCATTATGCTAAGTGAAATAAGCCAGATGATGAAAAGCAAATACTATGTTTTTCTGTGATGTCAGTTGTTATTTCTTTTTCATTTCTGATTTTATTTGGTTCCTCTCTCTCTCTCTCTTTTTATGAGTCTAGTTAAAGGTTCATCAATGTTTATTTTTTAAGAACCAGTTCTTACTTTCATTAATATTTTTATTTATTTTGTCTCTATGTTACTTATTTTTGCTTTGATCTTTATACTTTCTTTCTTACTCAGGGCTTTGTTGTTGTATTTCTGGTTCTTTTAGATGTAGGGTTCAATCATTTATTTGAAGTTTTTCTTGCTTCTTGGGATAGACCTGAAATGCTATGATCTTCCCTTTGAGGACTGCTTTTCCTGTCACCCATAGATTTTGGGTATTGTGTGTTTGTTTTTTATTTGTTTCCAGGTAATTTTTGATTTCTTCCATTATCTCATTATTAACCTAGTCATTTGTTAAATATCATGCTATTTAGCCTCCATGTGTTTGAATGTTTCTAGTTTTTTTACTGTAATAAAATTCTAGTTTCATACCATTTTGTGAAAATGCTTGGTATGATTTCAATTTTCCTGAACTTGTAAAGACTTATTTGCATCCCAACATGTGGTCTATATTTGAGAACATTTTATGTGCACTTGAGAAGAATTTGTATTCTTCTGCTTCCGGATGAAATGTTCTGTAAATATCAATTACATACATCTGATTTAGTGTGTAATTTAAAGTCACTGTTTCCTTATTGATTTTTTTGTGGAAGATCTATCCATTTATGACAGTGGGGTGTTAATATCTCATACCATGACTGTGTTGCTATCAATCTCTCTCTAAAGTTCAGCCAATTTTCTTTACACATTTAGGCACTCATATTGGGTGTATATATGTTCACAAGAGTTATATCCTCTTGTTAGATCAATCCCTTTAGTATTATACAGTGATCTTCTTTATCTCTTGTTATGGCCTTTGCTTTGATGTCTATTTTGTTAGATATAAGTATTGTTACCCCAAGTGTTTGTTTATTTTCATTTGCATGGAATATTTTCTTCCATCCCTTCACTTATAGTCTCTGTGAATCTTTTGTTCTGAGGTGAATCTCTTGTATATGGGTCATAATTTCTCATCCAGTTACCTACTGCTGTTTTTAATTAAAGCATTTAAAGCATTTACATTTAAGGTTACTATTGATAGGTATTTATTCATTACTATTTTCTTTATACCTATGTTCTTCTGTCTATTTATTCTTGTGAAAGCAGTCCCTTTAGCATTTCTGGAAATGCAGGTTTGGTGGTAATGAACTCTTAGTTCATTTTTGTCTGAAAAGCTCTTTAATTTGCTTATCATTTCAATTGATAGCCTTGCTGGGTAGAGTATTTTTGTTTGCATGTCCTTGTTCTTCATCACTTTGAATTCTTCATCTCAATTTATTTTGGCCTGAAGTGTTTCTGTTGAGATATCAGCTGACAGACTTTTGAAAACTCCTTTGTAGGTAACAAAGAGTATCTCTTGTCTTGCCTTTTAGATTCTCTGTCTCTATTATTTTAACCTTTGCTATTTTAATTATAATGCATCTTGGTGTGGGGTTTGAGGGTTCATCTTGATTGGGACTTTTTGTGCTTCCTGAACTTGTGTGACTTTTTCCTTCACCAGGGTAGGGAAGTTTTCTGCAATTATTTTTTGAACAGTTTCTCTAACCCTTGCTCACTTTCCTCTCTTTCTGATACCCCTGTTATACAGATGGTGTTATGCTTGATGTTGTTCCAGAGATCCCTTAGACTTTCTTTGTTTCTCTTCTCTCTCTTTCCCCCTCTCTCTCTCTTCTCCTTGGGCACTTACTGTTATCTAGTCTTCTAATTTGCTGATTCAATTTTCAGATCCATTTAACCTGCTATGGTTTTTTTCTATTGTATTCTTCACTTCAGATGTTGTATTCTTCATTTCTATCTGGTTCTTTTTTTAATAGTTTCTATGTTCTTTTTAATGCTTACTATCTCTTTAAGTTCTCACTGAGATCATTCATTCTTTAATGTCCTTGAAGATTCTTACAACCATTGTTTAAACTCAGCTTCTTGTGTTTTGGTTCCTTCCATTTCATCTATTTCATTTACTTCTTTCTCTGGAAATTTCTTTGGTTATTTTTTGGGGGGCATTTTTTCTTTGTCTCCCCATTTGGTCTCTCTGTGTTAGGTAGATATGTTATGACTGCCAAACTTGTTATGATGGTTTTATGATGAAGGTGTCTTTTTGGGCTCAGTGACACAATCTCCTAAATTTTATGAGCTTTGTGTTCCAGGAATGTTTCTTGTGTGCTATGCGTACTCCCTGTTACAGTTAAGTTCTGAATGCTATTTGTCCTTTGGTGAGAGAAGTTAATTCTTCAGGCTAGGGGACTATAAGGGCAAAACTCTTTCTCCTTGTATAATATGTGCAGGCACAGCCCCTCAAGGTGTGGTTGTTTGCAGTGGGATGTGGTGACTGCCAGAATGCCCCTTTGGGTGTTCCAGTTGTTGTTGGGGACCACTTTGTATGGTGTCAGAGACTGCAGCCCCATGTAAGGTAGGCCTTGAAAGAGGCCTGTAAGACTTGACTGGAAAACTGGGAATGCAGGAGACAGGTATGACCTAGTGCTAGGACCGAGGATTCACATTGGAAATCAGGCCTGGAGAATGCATTGTATCCTTTGAAGCTTGCTTGCTTTGTATAGCCATACTGATATAAACCAGATGTTTAAGGTCAAAACATGAGGAGTTAACTCCTAATCTCATGAACCATGCCTCAATGACCCTCTGGGGTGAGCATATCTAACAGACCCCGATAATACCTGTTTTCTGTAACTCTGGCCTTTAGACACATATTGATGAGCTTTGCATTCATACTGTAAACCCTTGTGCATACAGATCCCAATAAAAGCCATTTCAGAGAAGGGCTTGGGCATTCTCTACTAGAGGGAATTGCCACCCCCTTTCCCAATGGAACAACAGATTGTGTCTGGGACAACTCATTCTCATCCAGAGCAGCTGGAAGAGCTCTGTGGGATGGGGCTTCCCACAAGTTGTGTGTCTAGTTGAGTTAAATTGTGATGTGGTCTGGAGCCCACCATTAGTTGCATTGGTTAATTGTCCACTTGTATAGGGTTCATGTAGAGATTGCTGTCAGCTGTTATGTGTATCCTGCCTTGGGCTACCTATTTGTAGCTACCACACTGTTCACTCTTTTTGTCTGCATCTACTGGGCCTGAGTGTGCATGGGAGGGGCCAACCTGTGTAAAACAGTTGTTTTCTTCCTGTTTAGAGTTAGGGGCAAGTCTGTAAGAGGACTGAGGCTCCCTGAGATCCACCTCCACATTTCAGCTACTTCACCTCTCCCTGAACTTCCGGATCTTCCTCTGATTCTTCCAAAGAGAAACTGTAGGGTGAGCATGGGCTAGCTGTGATAGGTCTAGTGGGTCCCCTACTTGGGTATCCCACAGTCAGACACTTAATCAAGGAAAAGTAGCTCCTGCTTCAAAGCCAAGCCCCTCAGTTTCTGCTATGGTCTCCAACTCTAGTTCCTCCCAGGGGGGTTCACTACGGATGCAGGTTGAATATATCCAGCCATACCCTTTGTAGCAAGTTCAGCTACTCTGGGCTCAGGAGGATAGATCAAGAGAGTCTCCTGTTTTTCATGATGTCCCAGTCTGTAGGAGGGGACTGAGCTCTTTGTCCCAGTCTGTAGGAGGGGACTGAGCTCTTTGTCCCAGTTTATAGGAGACCGTTCTGCATGGTGTGGGCCCATACAGGACCCACACCCATGGATAGGTTTTCCTGTGGGGAATCAGGCCTACACTGTACCTAGGACACTTTGAGACTTGCTTTTGCTAAAACTCCCTCACCCTGAATTGATGCAGCAAGTGCTTAATATAACTTCCTAAAGTCTGTGCTAAACCTAAGTATGGAGTGTAACTGGTTCAACCACTTTTCCCTTTGCATTAGAAAATACTATTCTCTTTGAAGTAATTAGTGGCATCCTCTCCTCTGTTTTCTGTAAAAGGTAACGATCTAAGGTGAACCTGTGAATAGTAAATGAGGACCATCATGTAATCTGCCCAGAAAAGCAATAAAGGCTTGTCAAGGCAAGGGATGAGGCTTTTTCTTCTCTTGAGAGAGAAGCCATGCTGACTCTTTTCTTCCATAGGATTTGGTAGTCCCTGTGAATTTGTCGTCTCATCCACAATGTCATGGACCCCATGAGCTAGGGTCCGCATCACCAGTCCTGGACAACAGCCTCAGGACATTTGACACTTTGAAATTCCCTGCTCTGGCCCACTCTTTCTTTTTCCCATTAAACTCTGCCCAGCAGGGGTGTTCAGGACTTGGAAGGACTGATCTAAACAGTCTCCTACTGTGAGTGGTGTGAGAAGTGCCAGCCTGTAGGAGTGGGGCAGGCACTTCTCCTTCCTTGGGTAGTGTAGGTTAGTGTAAGCTGAACATACTTGGGAGATTGGATTTGCCTCTGTACAATGTAACCATGCAGCCCAGAACTTGCCTGTGTGGCCCCTAGACACAAGCATCCCTGAGAGACACAATCCAAAAATTCCAACTTTGTGTAGCTGCCTGATTTCCTGGCAGGGTGCAGGGTGGAGCTGACAGTCCCTTCTTTGCAAGAGTTTACTAACCCAGCAGGTCAGGTCCTAAAGACCCACCTTGACACACCTCCCCTGTACCACCAAACCAAACAAGGCAGGTTGGAAAGTTCAGTGCTCTTGTTCTTGACCAATCTATATTAGCATCACTTTTTTTTGGATGGAAGGTTAAGCAATAATGAAAAGTGTCTATTTTCATAGATGAGATTTGTGACAATCGACTTCAGCAACAAAATCTTTAAATATACATATTTGTGGCTATCTACACAGGGTAGGGAAAAAGTAGGTTTATAATATTTTTATTAAAAACAATACAGTAAATAATATACAAGAATAAGTCTATGCTTTGCATACTCACAACTGTAAATCTACCTTTGTCCCATCCTGTGTATATAATTAATTCAATCACAAAATTAATAACAACCACAAAACAACAACCAAAGTAATGAAGACAAATAATTTCTTTTAACTGACCAATCAAAACTGTTAGTAGATGTGCACATAGGCATCGCATAAATCATGATTAATTTTCATGTTATATTAGCCAATTATTTTGTTAAACAAATATAAGCACTTTTTACCAGAAGATATGAAATTACCTTTACTATCCTTCTCTTATAGTAACATATTTACTACTATTAAATATTTTCCTTGAAAAGAAATATTCATTCCCTCATATATCCACATTACATCTTTGCTCATAAGCAAGCTTTGATGTATTGACTTGATCCACAGAAATATAGGTAAATTTGAATAGAAGGGGGAGTCTTCTATTATTTCACCACTGCATCCAGATGTGGTATTTTGGAATATCAATATACTTTATACATATATTACAAATTAACGTTATTTCTGCAGTTTGTGCTTTTGCTTGACTATCACTTGGGAAGTTGACTCATGAATGCTTTTCATCTCTTTTGTGACCTGGGTCTGACTGGAGCTACATTTCTCTACCTCATTGGAGGTAGTTGTTAGGTGTTTAAATATATTGTCTTATTTAATCCTTAAAAAAGGTTGATAAAGTAGGCATTATTCCATGTTATAAATGTGAAAACGATGTTTCACAGAGGTTATATAATCTAGTTGAGGTTACCTATCCATCAGATGACAGAGGTAGAATCTAAATTAACCTCTGAATGACTATATTATATTTGCATGGTGCTTTGAGGGTATTTTTTTTTTAGATACAGATACTTAGGTTTTCTTACACTAAATTTACATTTGACTATATATGGACTACTTTAGAGGATTTGAGGTTGAGTATTTAGTAATCATTTTCTTCAGTTAATTGTTTTAGTATTTTAATATTTGAGTTTGTTAAAAGGCTGAATAAACTATTTGACAACACTGTCCAGGCAGATTTTTGACAGAGAGATTTAATCTGTCTGCATATTGATTAAGATAATCACTTTTGACAGTTTCCAATGATCACATTGGATTATGGATAGTATTAATTAAGATAGAGAAAAAAATCTTCAGTCAGTAGAGAATTATTGAGTTTATAGGAAGGAAAATGTATACTTAAACACACTATATATATATATATATATATATATATATATATATATAACTTGAAAAAGATAAATATTCCATGCTACATTTGCCACCAGAGGGAGTCATATGAATACTATAACATATTAACAAGGAAAAAGGGAAAATCATTAACTATTTTTTTCTAGTTCCATTGATATTTCAACTAGCATTCAGAATTTGGTAGAACTAGTGTAGCTGTGGGAAAAGACTTAAATATCTCACTATAAGGTTGAAAACAGAAACATCTTGCTTAAATTAGTCATGGAGGGTAAAAGCTAAACATCAAGACAAAGTAATAGACACATTCCAGATTTTAGCAATGCAAGTTTAATGTTAAATTAAAACTAAAAAATTAAGCCATGAATTCTTTTGTTCTAAAAATCACTCAAAATCCCTTTAAAACTCTTTTCTAGAATCAACAATTTCATTGATGTTTCATTAAACACATCTTATTTGACCAGTTTAATGCCTGTACCAGGATGATGGTATTTGTTACTGACAGTAAATAAAAATGTAATGAAAAGAAGCATAATAGGTATAAAGGTTCATCAGCTAAAAACCATTTTATATACCTATGCTCTCTGAAACTTAGTCCAATATTTCTCAATTGACAAGCTAGGGGAAAAGATATATTATTTAATAACTGGTAGCTTTGTAACCCAATTTACTTTACATCTAATTTTAGAATTGATCATTCATCATTTACCAAAACCTATTATATACACAGCACTAAATTGTCCACTAAAATCAAGATACAGTGACAATATTTTTATTTTTTAATTAAATTTCATTGTATTTTTCCATTACCATTTATCCCATTTGTACATACCACCCCTTGCAATCATACACTGTTGTCCATGTCCATGAGTGCTTTCTCCTTTTTGCCTGACACCTCAACCCCCAACCCCCAACTCAGAGTTGTTAGCCTGCTCTCTATTAGTCTGTCTCTATTTTCCTTGTTAGTTCAGTTTGTTCATTAGATTCCACATATGAGTGAAATCATATGATATTTGTCTTTCTTTGACTGGCTTATTTTACTTAGCATTGTGTAAATGTTCCGTAGTTGCTTTATCCACTCATCTACTGATGGACACTTGGGCTGCTTCTATGTCTTAGTGATTGTAAATACTGCTGCAATGAACGTTGTGTTGCTTGTTATTTTGAATTAGTCTTTTGAGTTTCTTTGGATAATTCCCAGAAGTGGAATCACTGGGTCACAAGGCCCATTTTTAATTTTTTGAGATATCTCTTTACTGCTTTCTACAGTGGCTACACAAATCTGCATTTCCATCAATAGTGAAAAAGGGTTCCCCTTTCTCCACATCCTCACCAGCAACCCACTGAATGGAGAACATATTTGACAATAAATCTTAGATAAGTTCTGAAGTAATATTGAATGCTCTTATGTAAATCACTAGTTCTCAAAATGTGGTCCCTAGACAATTACCTAGGAACTTGTTCAATATACAAATTCTTGTCTCAGTTCAAGGAATAAGTGTTTTTATAAACACCTTAATTCTGATACACACTTAAAGTTTGAGAACCACTGATAGAGGTTTATATAGTCTATTGAAACAGTCCAGCAACTTATAAAAATGAAAACATGTGCTTTCTGTTTTATTGTCATAGTTATTTTTATGGTTAAATTAAAAAATATAAATAAAATGGATGATCTTAGAAAATTGCAACTTTTGTAATAGCAAATAGTCATTGATTAAAGTAATTAAATTTAATAATTATAAACATATTAGAGAAACAGGAGTAAAAAAATATGTGCTTTTTGTCAAACAGCAGGGAAAGCTGTTTTTTTTCTCTCTCTACAAGCATAGTTTTTGTCTAATCACATTTTTTAAATTTTTATCTATAATTTTGTGATTATATGATTGCTTAGAATTTGGAAAGAAGGTGCTTTAAAAATGCAAACTTCACAAGAGTAAAACAAGTTTTACCTAGACAACTAAAAACAAGATAAATATTTCAAGATTACCTTAACTTTGTACTTTATGTAATTTTGGATTGTCTGAATTTTTTACAAGATGCATGAATTACTTTCAATACAATAGAAAATGTATTTCTAGTGGATAAAAAGTGTTTCCAAATTAAATTTTAAAGTCTAGTTGTAAGCAAGTAACTGGAACATGACAAAATATGGTCCTTACTTTCATTTACCTAAAAAGACTGAATTGCTTCTATGATTATTTTTGTAACATATTGACTACTAATATTTCAGATATAGTTACGCACATGCAATCAGTAATAAGGAGATGGTCTAATCAGTTCTTTGTGAATGACCTACATGCTTGTAATTGGTTCTATTGATCATTTAGAGCTGATTTTAAAGACTGACCTGGAACAAGTATAAAGGACACATGGACAAAAACTAGGGGGGTCATGGAAATAGGAAGGAAGTGGGGAGGGTTGAGAAAAGGCTGGGATGGGAGTAAAAGACAGAAAACTATACTTGAACAACAATTAAAATAAAATAAAATAAAAATAAAGACTGACCTGGGTCATCTTATTATAATAGAAGGCATGAAACAGTAAGCATACAAACACACAGATACAGCTGCAGAGGTTTAGTTGGTGCTCAT
Source organism: Phyllostomus hastatus (assembly GCF_019186645.2). Taxonomy (NCBI): domain Eukaryota; kingdom Metazoa; phylum Chordata; class Mammalia; order Chiroptera; family Phyllostomidae; genus Phyllostomus; species Phyllostomus hastatus. The sequence goes on along the minus strand of NW_025333543.1, from coordinate 11,836,039 downwards.
TCAGTTATATCGGCATAGTAAACTATCTCCCTCTAATAATTTGTCTTTCCTTATATACAAAGAATAATGTTAACATAAATTCTTTTTCCTGTTTGCAAGAAAAAGTAAGACTATATATACATTTGTTGAAGATGGGTTAGATAGATGAATGCCTAAAACTTTCCTGATCCTCATGTAGGAAGTAGTAAGTGGTTTTGTTCTTTCTTCCTGATCTTGAAATGACCAAATTCACATAATAGAAAACAAAGTATTGGGGAGGGAAGATGGCGGCATGGTAAGAGGGAGCAGATTCCACTTCCTCCTACACACGGGAGAAAAACCTAGCCTATCTATGGAGGAACAGAGCAAACAGCCAACAGTACCACAGCATATATGAAAATAAGAGATCAAAAATTGTAGCAGACATTGAAAAACCAGACAGTAAGGAGAGTGCTTCAGGACAATAAGGGTCCAGGGATCAGGGTGGGGACCAGGGAGGCTGGAGCCCCAGGCCTCGCACTTGCTGGGTCTTCCACGGGCATCTTGGGGGAGATCTGGGTCAACCGCTCCCTCCCTGGCCAAACAAGGATTGAGCAGCACCAAGGGAGTCCTGGTTGCCTGAGGGCGCAGAGAGGGGCATGAGGACTGAGGGGCAAACACACAGGGGCTGTGAGCACCGACGCATAGCCCTGGGAAGAGTGTGCGCCCTAGCCTATGTGACCAAGAGTGGACTGGCCATGCGCCTGCGCCCACCACCCAAGGATAGTGTGCTTTGTGGAAGACCCGGAGCCCACACCCATTAACCTGGTGGAAATGTGTGCTCTGCAGGAACCCTGGAGCCCAGAACTGTAAACCCAGGGAAAGTGTGCTTAGGAGGGCCCGGATCCCACACCCAGGGCCCTGCGGAGAGGTGTCAGACTGGCTCTGGGGAGAGTGCATGACTAGACCTGGGGAGAGTATGTGCGAGGCTGATTGAGCCCTGAATGGGAAGGGAGAAAAGTGAAACCAATCGCCCCTCAGCCTGCTACAGCCAGCAAGCCGGAAAAACTAGTATGGCCAGTTTGAAACCCAAAAGAGGCTTCTTTGTTGTTTTGTTTGTTTGTTTCTTTGTTTGGTTTCTTTAAGTAATTTTTTATTTTTTAATTCTTATTCCTTTTATATCTCTCAACTCCTTTTGCTTCTCTTTCCTTTTTTCTAATTTTATTCCTTCTTCCTTTCCATTTTTATCTCTTCTTCCTTCCTCTTTTTTCTTTTTCCTTTTCCTTTTTTCCATTTTCTTTATTCTTTTTTAATTTCCATTAAGTGAGACAAAAAAAATAAACGAGAACTGTGAAAAGACCAGAGTTGAACCCAAAGAGGGGGTACCCCAACAGCTGAGACAGTGAGACAAATTTCACTTTGGTATTACAGAGAACCTGTGAGTTATTGCATATTTGTATTATTATTTTTTCATTACTCATATCTTTTATTTTAATAGTATTTTTGTGTTTCTCTTCTTTCTGTACAGTCTTCTTTGCTTAGCTGGTTATATTGTATCATTTCACAGCTTTCCCCTGTTATCTCATACATAGTGTATTGCTAATTTACTGTCCTTCACTTCACTTGTGTCCATTAGTACACAACTCAAGGTTCTATACTACCTATTCTTGTTATCTAGATCTCATAGATTCTGTCATATGACTGTTGGTCTAATATTACTGTAAACAATAGCTATTCCACACAATTGGAAATACTACACAACAGCCCCCCCCACCCCCCGCCAAGACCTTAGCACACTTCAAAATTTCCTGAACTCTATTACTGTAGTGGTTAACTCTATTCTCTCACACTACTCCTATTTACTATTCTTTACTCTCACCTAACCTCAGAATCGGACTTCCCACAACCTCACTGCTTTCTAGATCCAACTCACAATTCTTCCCTCCCCCCAAAAAAACTTTTATCTTCTTTCCATCCTTTCAAAAAAGTGGTTAGTTGGGTGGAATATCACAGTAAACACTACACATAGCCAAAGGATCTCCTATTTCTTCTCTACTGGCTGCTACTGTAAGCATCATAGAATACTCTCTTCCTGTCTTAAACCATTTTGCCTTACCCCTTCAACTGATCATAAAAAAACATTAGGTGGAAGCTGTGAACACCAGGATACCTGAAGGAGACTGAAAAACTGAATCTCACAGGTATTCTACCACAGAAGTTCACACCATAAAGCCAGGGAGCCAGAACAGATCAATTTAAGAAGCTGAGGCTAACAAGAAGAGTCTCACAAACAGTGGGAAGACAAAGAAACAAACCCCAAATGAAGGGAAAGGGGGAAGCCTCAGGAAGAGTGCTAAATGAAATAGAGGGAAATCAACTATCAGATAGTGAGCTCAAAGCAATGATTATCAGGAAGCTCAATGAGCTCACAATGAGCTACCAGAAACTACAGGGGAACTACAATGAACTCACTGCAAACTATATCAACATGAAAAAGGAAATAGAAACTACCACCAAGGGCCAAGAGGAAATGAAGAATACAATTTCTGAACTGAAGAACACAGTAGAAGGAATGAAAAGCAGGGCTGATGAAGCAGAAGATCAAATCAGCAAGCTGGAGTACAAGGTAGAAAAAAAAACACAGAAAGAGCAAGAAAAGGAAAAGAGGCTGAGAAAGAATGAAGAGGGATTAAGAGAAATGCAAGATAATATGAAACCTAATAATATTCGTATAATAGGGATACCAGAAGGAGGAGAAGAAAAGCAACGGTTAGAAAACCTATTTGAAAAAATAATGATGGAAAACTTTTCTAATATGATGGGAGGAAAAAGTCACAAAAATCCAGGAAACACAGAGAATCCCAATCAAAAGGAACACAAAGAGGCTTGCTTCAAGACACCTCATAATTAAAATGGCAAAATTTCAAGACAAAGAGAGAATCTTAAAGGCAGCAATGGAGAAACAGGAAATAACATACAAGGGAGCCCCAATAAGGCTAGCAGCTGACTTCTCAATGAAAACGCACCAACCCAGAAGAGAATGGCAAGAAATACTCCAGGTAATAAGTACCAGAGGTCTGCAACCAAGGCTACTCTAGCCAGCAATGCTCTCAATCAAGATAGAAGGCCAAATAAGAAGCTTCCCAGACAAAAGAAGTCTAAAAGAATACACCTCCACCAAACCAGCTCTGCAAGAAAATTTAAAGGGCCTGCTTTAAGGAAAGGAAGGAAATGAGAGTGAGTGAGAGAGAGAGAGAGAGAGAGGGGAACACAGGTATGATAATGGCAATGAATAAGTACCTATTGAAAATAACCTAAAAAATAAATGGCTTAAATGCTTCAAAAAAAAAAGACATAGAATAGCTGAATGGATAAGAAAGCATGACCCACACATAGGCTGCCTATAAGAGATCACTTAAGGAAAAAAGATCTACACACACTAAAAGTAAAGGGCTGGAAACAAATTTTCCAAGCAAATGGACAGGGGAAAAAAAGCTGGGGTAGCAATACTCATATCAGACTAAATAGACTTCAAAAAAAGGTCCATAAAGAGAGACCGAGAAGGTCACTTCATAATACTCAAGGGAAGAATCCACCAAGAAGACATAAACATTGCAAATATAAATGCACCCACATAGGAGCACCCAAATACATAAAGAAAATGTTAGAGGACTTCAAGAAAGATATTGACAGCAAGACAATTATAGTAGGGGATTTTAACACCCCACTGTCAAAAATGAACAGATCTTCCAAACAAAATATCAACAAAGATATTGTGGCATTGAACAATGCCCTAGATGAAATGGACTTTAATGATATATACAGAACCCTCCATCCCAAAGAAGCTAAATACACATTCTTTTCTAATGTACATGAAACATTTTGAAAGATAGACCACATGATAGGACACAAACAAGCCTCCACAAATTCAAGAAAATTGAAATCATACCAAGCATCTTTCCTCACCACAAGGGACTGAAACTACAAACCCAACCCAAGGGAAAGAAAAACCCAAAACACTCAAAAATCAAGGAGACTGAATAGCATGGTGTTAAACAATGAATGGGTCAAGAATGAAATTAGGGAAGAAATCAAAAAATTTCTGGAAAGAAATGAAAATGAACTCACAACAACCCAAAACATATGGGACACAGCAAAGGCAGTCCTGAGAGGGAAGTTCATAGTGATAGAAGCCTACCTGCAAAAGATAGAAACATTTCAAACAAACAACCTAACCCTACGTCTACAAGAACTCAAGGAACAATAAGAATGACACCCCGGAGCAAGAAGAAGGAAGAAAATAACCAAGATCAGAGCAGAATTAAATGACATAGAGACTAAAAGCATAATTCTAAGGATCAATGAATCCAGGAGCTGCTTCTTTGAAAAGATAAACAAAATCAACAAGCCTTTAAGCAGGCTCATCAAGGAAAAAGAGAGAAAACTCAAATAAACACAATCAGAAATGAAAGAGGAGAGATTACAAAGGATACCACAGAAATACAAAGGATTGTAAGAAATTACTATGAATAACTGTATGCCAAGAAATTTGAAAACCTAGGTGAAATGGACAAATTTCTAGAAAAATATAATCTTCCAAAACTCAGTGAAGAAGCAGCAGAAAGCCTGAACAGACCAATAACAGCAGATGAAATTGAAGCAGTAATCCAAAAACTCCCAACACAAAAACCCTGCACTGGATGGTTTCACAGGAGAATTCTACAAAGCATTTAAGGAAGAGCTAACTCCTATCCTTTACAGACTATTCCAAAAAATCCAAGAAGATGGAACACTTCCAAACTCTTTTTATGAAGCCAGCATCATCCTAATCCCAAAACCAAATAAAGATATAATGAAGAAAGAAAACTTCAGGCCAATATCACTGATGAACATTGACACTAAAATCCTCAACAAAATACTGGCAAACCACATCCAACAATACATTAAAAAGATCATACACCATGACCACGTGGGATTCATTCCAGGGATGCAAGGATGGTACAATATTCACAAGTCAGTAAATGTAATACATCACATAAACAAAAGCAAAGACAAAAACCAAATGATCATATCAATAGATGCAGAAAAAGCATTTGATAAGGTACAGCACCCATTCATGATAAAACACTCAGCAAAATGGGAATAGAGGGAGCATTCCTCAACATAATAAAGGCCATATATGAGAGACCTACAGCCAACATCATACTCAATGGGCAAAAACTAATATCTTCTCCACTAAGATCAGGAACAAGACAAGGCTGTCCACTTTCACCAATTTTATTCAATATAGTACTGGAAGTTTTAGCCCCAGCGATCAGAGAAGAAAAAGAAACAAAAGGCATCAAAATTGGAAAGGAGGAAACAAAACTGTCACTGTTTGCAGATGACATGATAGTGTACATAGAAAATTCTATAGATTCAGCCAAAAAACTGTTTGACCTAATAAGTGAATTTGGCAAAAAGCCAGGTACAAATCAATATCCAGAAATCAAAGGCATTTTTGTATACCGACAATGAAACAGCAGAAGCAGCAGTCAAGAAAACAATCCCATTCAATATAGCAAAAAGTAAAATAAAATATGTAGGAATAAACCTAACCAAAGAGGTAAAAGACCTGTATTCAGAAAACTACACAACTCTGAAGAAAGAAATCAAGGAAGACACAAACAAATAGAAACATATACCGTGTTCATGGATGGGAAGAATTAACATCACCAAAATGTCCATATTACCCAAAGCAATTTACAGATTCAGTGCAATACCTACTAAAGTACCAATGGCATATTTCACAGACATAGAAAAAAACACTTCAAAAATTTATATGGAACCATAAATGACCCAGAATAGCAATTTAAGAAAGAATAGTTAAGTAGGAGGGATCACAATATCTCATACTAAACTGTGTTACAAGGCCACTGTAATCAAAACAGCCTGGTACTGGCATAAAAATGGGCACATGGAGCAATGGAGCAGAACAGAGAGTCCAGAAATAAACCTAAGTCTCTGTGGTCAATTAATATTTGACAAAGTGGGTAGGAACATAAAATGGAGTAAAAATGGCCTCTTCAACAAATGGTGTTGGGATACCTGGACAGCTATGTGCAAAAAAATGAAACTCAATCACCAATTTACACCATACACAAAAATAAGTTCAAGGTGGATAAAGATTTAAATAGAAGTTGTGACACCATTAAAGTCCTTGAGGACTTTATGGAGAACATAGGCCAGGAAAATTTCAGGTATTTCATTCAGCAACATTTTTACTAGGGCAAGGGACATAAAGGAAAGAATAAACCAATGGGATCTCATCAAAATAAAAAGCTTCTGCACAGCTGAAGAAAAACAGTATTAAAATAAAAAGAGAACCAACTGTATGGGAAAACCTATTTGCCAAAGATACCTCAGACAAGGTTTTAATCTCCAAAATATGTAAAGAACTCACTCGACTCCACTCTAAAAAGACAAACAACCCAATTAAAAAATTGGCAAAGGACTTGAACAGACACTTCTCCAAGGAGGACATAGAGAGGATCCAGAGACACATGAAAAGATGCTCAGTATTGCTAGCTATCAGAGCGATGCAAATTAAAACCACAATGAGATACCTCTTCACTCCAATCAGAATGGCCATCATAAACAAAGCAACAAACAAATGTTGGAGAGGATGTGGAGAAAAGGGACCCTAGTGCATCGTTGGTGGGGTTGCTAGACTGGTACAACCACTATGGAATTTCTCAGAAAACTAAAAATGGATCTGCCTTTTGACCCAGCAATTCCACTGTTGGGATTATATCCTAGGAACCCTGAAACACCAATCCAAAAGAACCTATGCACCCCAATATTCATAGCAGCACAACTTACAATACCTAGGTGCTGGAAGGAACCTAGATGCCCATCAGTAAATGAATGGATCAAAAAACTATGGTACATTTACACAATGGAATTCTATGCAGCGGCAAGAAAGAAGGAACACCTACCTTTTGCAACAGCATAGATAGAACGGGAAAGCATTATGCTAAGCAAAATAAGCCAGGCAGTGAAAGGCAAATACCATATGATCTCACCTTTAACAGGAACCTAAACAACAAAACAAAGAAGCAAAATATAACCTGAGACACTGAAATAGAGAACAGGCTGACAGTGACCAGATGGGAAACGGGAGGGAATTTCAGGGGAAAAGGGGAACAGTTTACAGGAACAAATATAAAGGACACCTGAACAAAAACTGCGGTGGGGGTGGAAATGGGAGGGTGGTGGGGAGTGATGGGTCAGTGTGCTGGGATGGTAGTAAAGGACAGAAAACTGTACTTGAACGACGATTAAAATAAAATTAAAAACAAAACAAAACAAAGTATTAGGCTAGCAATTATCCATGTACCATAAAAGTTCTGGAATCTTAGAAGTTGAAAAATAAGGTCACAATAAATTTTCCACAATTCCTCTCCTCACAGCTCAGAATTAGAATCTGCTGATCAGTCTTTCAAGATGACTCTCATTGTGGATGGTCACTAATGAGATTTTTATGAAGTGTGTATTGTTAGGACAGTATAGTTTCAAAGAAAGAAGTCATGAACTTACAAACAGAATTTAATTTTAATGTTCATTTGAATTATCTTCAAAGAAGTTTTAAAATAGCACTCAAATTGGAAACTAAAAATTTTATACAATGATGTTGGAAAGAATGTATGAGAATATTTTATGACCTGCCATGCACATGTAAATTATTATTCATATGAACTATGATTGCTTTCTATGTATTTCAAAAAGCTCTATATTTACTTTGATTCTTAAAGCACTTGAGAGAAAGAATTAGTTTCAAAACTCCTTGACAGTTATGTAAAGGAGAAAGTATGATGAAGGACATATGTTTTTGAGTCAGGTATAATTTAAAGGGGGTAGGGCTGAGAGTGGGAGGTGGGGATGGTTGGGGCAAAGGGGGGAGTGGTGCAGGGTAAAAAAAGACAACTGTACTTGAACAATAATTAAAAAATAAAATAAAATTCTTATCATGTATTGTATAAGCTATGTAGCATCGGACAAGTGTCATTTAATTCCCTTTGTCACCTACTCCCCTTATTTCATACATATAATGAGAATAATAATAGTTTGTTCTCCAGGTGGGGATTATGTGTAGCAATGCAGGAAAATGTATAGCTTTTTAAAAATAAAGTATGATAAAATTATTTTCTTAAAATTTTTTTTATTGTGGACACTATTACATGTGTATGTGTCTATGTGCTATGCATATTTGCCTATATGTTCTTTGGCCAATCTCTTCCAGTGCTCTATTCCTCATCCCCTCTGAGATCTGTCATTCTGCTGCATGTATCACATCTCTGATTTTATTTTGTTCATTAGATTCCACATATGAATGAGATCATATAGTATTTGTCTTTCTCTGATTGGCTTATTTTTCTTAGGAATAATAATCTCCAGGTCCATCCATGTTGTCACAAAGGGCAAGAGTGATTTCTTTTTTACAGCTGCAAAAAATTTCATTGTGCAAATGTACCAGAGTTTTTTTATCCACTCATCTACTGATGGGCACTTGTTTCTAGACTTTGGCTACTGTAAATTACACTGCTATGAACATAGGAGTGCATATATTCTTTCTGATTAGTGTCTTGGGATTCTTAGGATATCTTTCCAGAAGTGGGATTGCTGAGTCAAAAGGCAGTTTCATTTTTAATTTTTTGAGGAATCTCCATATTATTTTCCACAGTGGCTGTATCAGTCTGTATTTTCTATTTTCTCATAGTGTATGATCTAGATAAAAGTAAGTGTATGGCTTATAAATATATAATTATGCCTGAGAACATGCCTCTTGAGAGTTGAACACAAAAGATTTTTATTACCATTTTATCTTATCTACTACTACTGCTTAGTGGAAAGTGTGTTCTAACCTTTTGACAAGTAAACCACCTCAAATGAAGAAGTTATTTATTATTCTACTGACTACCATTATTCAATCTTTTGAAAATCCCAAGAATACTATGGTATTTATCATAATTTTCATTTTTCTAATTTGTGAATCAATGATATATAGATCAGGAAATAGAGAGGGCATCTTGTTTCACTTCTGTTTACATTGATTGAAATTTTGTACATTCTTTATATTTTAATTTTAAGAAGTATTTTTGTAGCTGCTAAACACATACTGTCACAGTTAATATTGACATAAACCTTATGTTGTCTTTGAAAGTAAGAAATGGTTAAGGAAGATGTAAGTATTTGATAAAATCAACTGAGAATAATTGCTAAAAGTAATTAAAGGGCTGCAGGTGTCAAGGAATCATCTGACAAAGTTTGCTTAGAAAAGAATTAATTAAGTATAGTATTTTGCCATGTATAATGCACACCCACATTTTTACCCCAAACTTTCAGTTAAAAAATCTTTCATTTAAATTTTTAATTCAATTTTTCATTTATTTATATTTAGATACTTGTTTTTTTGTATTATATAGGAACTTTAGCATTTATTTTTAAACATATTATGGTACAAGAAATTTTATGTAACAAGTAATTATAAAACACAAGAACAGATACTAAGTACAAAAATTTTTTGTACTAGTAACATATTTACAATATTTACACATCATAGAAGGTGAAGAACTCTTCATCATTGTCAATATAAGAAGTATCATCTTCTTCAATTTCTATATTACTAGTGTCTTCTGAGAGTCACTTCCCTCATCCCAGTAAATTTCATTATACTTAATTCCATCCACAGCATTGCTGATGCTGCATTTTCAGAACAATTCCACAACTACTTCCTTCTTGACACTGTTCCATGATCTTAGGATCTAATTAGAAATCTGGGCAATGGATGCTTTCTTGATACTGCCTGTAGGTGTTAAATCATTACCAGTGGACTGCATCCACGATGCCCACTCTTTTTTATTAAGGCTTTGAAGGGCTTGTTTACTGACACATTAAGGTTGCATTTGGCTGGTTAGCTCACCAGGTATCACAGCAAATTGGGTTTTCAAGTCCGCTGCAATTGCTTTTGCACTTTGTGTAACATGGGCTTTGAAGTTTCCAAAAACAAGTAAAGCTATTTTTCTAAGTAATCCTCCAGGCCTTCATGACCAGATTTTGTTACACCAGATTTTCATGCCTTCTTCATTTAACCTTCCTTTTTCATGTATGTGGACAATAACTCCATTTGGAATTTTTTCTTTTGGAAACATTTTTCTTCTTATTTCTTTTTTTATTGTCCAAGTACAGTTATCTTCCATTTCCCTCCCCCACTCTACTCTCCCTACTCCAGCCATCCCCACCTCCCACCTTGATCCTAACCCCCTTTGGCTTCATGCATGTGTCCTTTATACATGGAAACATCTTTCTTTTAAAGATGATCATACATGGCAGCTTTGTCCTATCTGCACAACAGTCTAGAACAACAGTGAAATGTGTTTTCTCCTGACCACTAGTTTTAACAGCCACAAACTTTGCTCCTTTGATGTGCACAGTTCTGTTGGATACTATATCAAATGTGAGTTGGACCCATCCATATTGGTGATTTGGGATAACTCAAAATTGTAAGTCTTTTGAAGATTGATAACATAATGAAATTCCAAAACTTGATTCTCATAAGCTGTTGGAAGTTTGTGGGCAAGTTTCATTTATGTCTGCATGCTCAAACTTTCTTTCTTCATAAAGTTAAAGCACCATCTAAGTATCCCTGAGAAATCACCAATATTTTTTTTCTCATGCAATCTTTTCACCTTCTTCTTGTATCATCTTGGTCAAAACAATGACCCCAGTTTGACACTGCTGCAGAATCTAGATCTTCACCTCCTGTTCCACTGATGGCCATTTTGGAGTTTTCACTCACATTGTCTTGGCACCTGAAGAAGCTTCCTGTTGCCTCCACAGTCTGATGAGACTTTCCATGGAAGGAGATCCAAAGTGTCTCTTGGCAGCTCTGTTGCCATGCTTTTCAGCATATTTAAAAACTTTTAGCTTAAATCTTGCATTGTACAAAAATAAAACAATTTCAACATTTCCAAGGGATTTTCTGATAATGTCTTCCACCAAAAGCGTAGGAAGAGAAATGTCACACTGTTCATCCTATGGTAATAAAGACGGCATCACCTATCTTATCAAGTGGATAACAATTGGAATCATCTATCTTACTCTGTGGATAATAATATGTCTCTTTTCATTTCATACATTGATCATTGGCACAAACTGCTTTTGTTGCAAGTTCATCATAAATTAAACAAAACCAGTTATTGTATCCCAGAGTATTATTTTGCATAAGGATATAGTTTTTGCTTTCTAGAGTTACACTTTTAACACATAAGCATAAATAAAACAATTACAAACATTTACACAGATATAGTATTAGTACTACCCATGTATAATGAGCATCCTTATTTCTCCCTCAAAAATTTGAGCAGGCATTGAACAAATGTCCTAGATCAAATGGACTTGCTGATATATACATAATCTTTCATCCCAAAGAAGCATACAAATTCTTTTCAAACGCACATGGAATATTTTCAAGATAGACCACATACTAGGACACAAAACAAGCCTCAACAAATTCAACAAAACTGAAATCATTCCAAGCATTTTCTCAGACCACAAAGGACTGAAACTAGAAATCAACCTCGAGGAAAAATTCAAAATCACTCAAACTCATGTAGATTGTATAGCATGTTATTAAACAATGAATGGGTCAAGAATGAGATTAGTGAAGAAATCAAAAAGTTTCTGAAAATAAATGCAAATGGGCTCACAACAACCCAAAACTTATGGGACACAGAAAAGGAAGTCCTGAGAGGGAAGTTCATTGTGATACAGGCCTACCTAAAAAAGATAGAAACATTTCAAATAAACAACCTAACCTTAAAACTGTAAGAACTGGAGGAACAACAACAAACAAAGCCCAGAGTGAGTAGAAGGAAAGAAATGACCAAGATCAGAGAAGAATTAAATAACATACAGACTAAAAGAATAATCCAAAGAATTAATAAATCCAAAAGCTAATCTTTGGGAAGATAAAAAAAAATTGACAAGCCTATAACCAGACTCCTCAAGAAAAAAAGAAGACCCAAATGAACAAAATCAGAAATGAAAGAGGAGAGATTACAACTGATACCACAGAAATGCAAAGGATTGGAAGAAATTTCTATGAACAACTATATATGAAGAAATTTGAAAACCTAGGTGAAATGGACACATTTCTAGAAAAATATAGTCTCTCAAGACTGAATGAAAAGAGGCAGAAAGCTTGAACAGACCAATAACAGCTGATGAAATCGAGGCAGTAATCAAAAAGCTCCTGATACACTAGAGCCCTGGACTGGATGGTTTTACAGGAGAATTTTACAAGACGTTGGAGGAAGAGCTAACCCTAATCCTTCTCAGACTATTCCATAAAAGTCCAAGAAGAGGACTATTCCATAAAAGTCCAAGAAGTGTTCGAAACTCTTTTTATGAAACCAGCATCATCCTAATTCCAAAACCAGGTAATGATATAACAAAGGAAAAAACTATAGGACAATATTGCTGATGAACATAGATGCCAAAATCCTCAACAAAATATTGGCAAACCATATACAGCAACCTATTAAAAAGATCATACACCATGATCAAGTGGGATTCATCCAAGGGATACAAGGATGGTACAATATTCACAAATCAGTAAACATAATACATCACATAAAAGAAAGACAAAAGTCATATGATCATATAAATAGATGCAGACAAAAGCATTTGATAAGGTACAACACCCTTTTATGATAAAAACACTCATGCTGCCCAAACTGCTATTCCCATTCAGCAAAGTGAGAATAGAGGGAATATTCCTCAACATAATAAAGGCAATATATGAGAGACCTACAGCCAACATCATACTCAGTAGGAGAAACTAAAAGCTTTCCCACTAAGATCAGGAACAAGACAAGGGCGTCCACTTTCACCACTTCTATTCAATGTAGTATGGATGTTGTTGCTACAGTGATCAGACAAGAAAGAGAAATAAAAGACAACCAAATTAGAAAGGATGAAGTAAAACTGTCACTGTTTGCAGATGACATGATAGTGAACATAGAAAACCCTATAGACTCCACCAAAAAACTATTTGACTTAATAAGAGAATTTGGCAAAACAGCAGGGTTCAAAGTCAATATCCAGAAATCAAAGGCATTTTTGTATACCAACAATGAAACAACAGAAGCAGAAATCAAGGAAACAATCCCATTTGATATAGCAAAAAGAAAAATAAAATACCTAGGCATAAATCTAACCAAGGAGGCATAAGACCTGTACTCAGAAAACTACACAACACTGAAGAAAGAAATTAAGGAAGACACACAAAAATGGAAGCACATGTCATATTCATGGGCTAGAAAAATCAATATGTTCAAAATGTCCATATTGTCCAAAGCAATTTATAGATTCAATGCAATCCCTGTAAAAATACCAATAACATGTTTCACAGATATAGAACAAATATTTCAGAAATTTATGTGGAATTGTAAATGACCCAAATAGTTGTGGCAATTTTTAGAAAGAAGAACAAAGTAGGTATTGACATCAATATCTGATGTCAAACTATACTACAAGGACTATAGGCCTATATTGCTTATACTACAAGGCCACCTTAATCAAAACAGTATGGCAATGGCACAGGTACAGAAACAGATCAATGGAAGAGAATAATGAGCCCAGAAGAAATCCTAAGTCTTTATGGTCAATTAATATTTGACAAAAATGGCAGAACCATAAAATGGAATGAAAATAGCCTCTTTAACAAATGGTGTTGGGTGATCTGAATAGCTACATACAAAAAAGACAAACCTGATCAACAAATTACACCACATACAAAAATACATTCAAGGTGGATAAAAGACTTAAATATAATTTGTGATACCATAAAAGTTCCAGAGGAGAACATAGGGAAATCTCATATATTTCACACAGCAATATTTTCACTGATATGTGCCATTAGAGCAAGAGACATAAAGGAAAGAATAAACATATGGGACCTCATTAAAATAAAAAGCTTCTGCATGACTAAAGAAAACAGCATTAAAATGAAAAGACAACCAGCCATGTGAGAAAACATATTTACAAATACTACCTCACACAAGGGTTGGATCTCCAAAATATATAAAGAACTCACATGACCCCATTCCAGGAAGACAAACAACCCAATTAAAAAATGGGCCAAGGACTTGAACAGACACTTCTCCAAGGAGGAAATATAGAGGGCCCAGAGGCATATGGAAGGATGCTCAGCATCACTAACTATCAGAGAGATGCAAATTAAAACCACAGTGAGATACCACTTCACTCCAATGAGAATGGCCATCATAAACAAATAAACAAACAAGTGCTGGAGAGATTGTGGAGAAAAGGCAACCCTAGTGTACTGTTCATGGGAATGCAGCAACTGTGGAAAACAGTATGGAATTTCCTCAGAAAACTAGAAATGGAACTGCCTTTTGAACCAGCAATTCCACTCTTGGGATTATACCCTAAGAATCCTGAAACACCAATTCAAAAGAACCTATTCACCCCATTTTTCATAGCAGCACAATTCACAGTAGCCAAGTGCTGGAAGCTACTTGGCTAGCTTCCAGCATACCTATGTGCCCACCAGTAATTGAGTAGATCAAAGAACTGTGGTACATTTACACAATGGATTACCATGCAGCAGTAAGAAAGAAGGAGCTACTATCCTTCACAACAGTATGGATGGAACTGGGAAGCATTATGCTAAGTGAAACAAGCCAGGCAGTGAAAGAGGAATCCCACATTATCTCACCTATAAGTGGAGCCTAATCAACAAAACAAACAAGCAAGCAAAATACAACCAGAGACCTTGAAATAAAGAACAATGTGAGAGTAACCAGAGAGGTGGGGGAAGAGAGATAATAGAGGGTAATGGGGGAGTCATCAAGGAACGTGTATGAAGGACACATGGACAAAGCCAGAGTGGGTGGGTTTGAGGGTGGGAGTTGGGAATGTGTGGAGTGGGGTGGGGGTGTGATGTGATGAAAATAGACAATTGTACTTGAACAACAATGAAAAAAATTTTAGCAAAAAGTGTGTATTATCCAAGGCAAAATGCGGTAGTCTGTGATCAGCACTGTGGTGACCCTATTTCCTCCCTTAGTAAGAAAAGAAAGCAAGGAACAGAACAGAGAGATTATCTCTTCATATAATTTAAAAAGCACAGGACGTGTTATTCCTACTTATTAAAGAGATAACTTTCAATATACAAAATCTTTACAAAATAGGAAAGGTAGATATATTATGACAAGAATATCACCCTAACTATTTATTTTATTTTTAAGTAGTATTTATTTCTCCATAAGATCCAGTTTTGCTGTACTGTGAAAATCGGCTCAGATTCAAATAGCACTTAAAAAGGTAACTATTTGAGGTAAAATATTGCAATGCTTAGGAAAAATTTCTTTTGAACAGTCAGTGTTGCAAGGTGGGAATGAGGCTAATGAGTATAAATGATATTCATTATCACTTCTGATTTATGAGTCCCTTGGTATCAAAAGTTGGGGCTGTTATTCCACTTTGCCCAATGTTTAGCTGCCATGAATTAGGATGCCTTTAATGGTAAATCATTAAATTTGCTGTTTTTCTCCCGTGGTTTTTGGTTTTTGTTTTCAAGACCAACACATTAGATTAGCTGTTCAATCTATAATCACAGATTAGAGTTATCTAAAGTGCCTTTAATCTCTTTGGAACCACACTCTAACCGAGAGAGTCAACTTGCTTATTTCTTTTTTAATCCTTTTTTTAAAAATATTTTTATTGATTATGCTATTACAGATGTCCCATTGTTTTTTTTCCCATTATCCCCCTCTGCCCTGTTCCCCATCCACCAGCATTCTCCCCCTTTAGTTCATGTCCATGGGTCGTACACCTAAGTTCTTTGGCTTTTCCATTTCCCATACTATTCTTAACCGCATCTTGTCCTGCATTTTGTACCTATCATTTATGCTTCTTATTCCTTGTACTTTGTCCTCAATTTCCACCCCTCCCCTGCCCCACTGATGACTCTCCATGTGATCTCAATTTCTGAGACTCTGTTCCTGTTCTAGTAGTTTGCTTTTGCTTTTGTTTTCTTTTTTAGGTTCATTTGTTGATAGTTGTAAGTTTGTTGTCATTTTACTATTCGTAATTTTGATCTTCTCTTTTCTTAGAGAAGTCCCTAACATTTCAAATAATAAGAGCTTGGTGATTATGAACTCCTTTAACTTGACCTTATCCAGGAAGTACTTTATCTGCCCTTCCATTCTCAATGACAAGTTTGTTGGATAAAGTAATATAACTTGTAGGTCCTTGCCTTTCATGAATTCAAATACTTTCCAGCCCTTTCTTGTCTGCAAGTTTTCTTTTGAGAAATTAGCTGATAGCCTTATGGGAACTCCTTTATAAGTACCTCTACCCTTTTTTCTTCCTGCTTTTAAGATTCTCTCCTTATCTTTAATCTTAGGTAATGTAATTATGATGTGCTTTGGTATGTGTTTCCTTGGGTCCAACTTCATCAGGACTTTCTGAGCTACCTAAACTTATATGTCTATTTCTTTTGCAATATTAGGGAAGTTCTCTCTCATCATGTTTTCAAATAAGTTTTCAATTTCTTGCTCTTACTCTTGTCTCTCTGGCACCCCTATAATTCTGATGCTGGAGCATTTAAAGTTGTCCTGGATGTTCCTAAACCTCTCCTCACTTTTCTGAATTTTTGTTTCTTCATTCTGTTCTGGTTGAATGTTAATTTCTTCCTTGTGCTCCAAATTGTTGATTAGAGTCCAGGTTTTCTTCCCATCACTGTTGATCTCCTGTACATTTTCCTTTATTACACTTTGCATAGCCTTCACTTATTCCTCTATTTTGCAACCATTCTCAGCCATTTCTGTGAGCATCATGATTACCAGTGTTTTGAACTTTGCATCTGATAGGTTGGCTGTCTCTTCATTGCTTAGTTCTATTTTTGGAGATTTTATCTGTTCTTTCATTTGGGCCATATTTCTTTGTCCCTGCACCTGTTATGTTGTAGGGTGTGGAGTCTTAAGATTGATCAGGGCAGGGAAACCCACATTGCTTTGTTGTGGCACTGTATGTCAGGGAGAGGTCTGAGAGTGAACAATGCTGCTTGCCTGGATCTTGGCTTGTTTTCAGTCATTTCCCCTACTACCCACAATCAAATTGGGCCCTTCTGGTGCTGATTCCCAGGTTAGTGAGTTTGTGTACATTCTGGTACCCTGTTTGTCTCTCCAACAAACTCTCCTATAAGGCTGAGAGTTTCTCCCACCACTGCAACACCCACAAGTTTTTACAGCCAGAGGTTTTGAGGCTTTATTTTCCCATGCTGGAACCTTGGGTTGTGCTGTCTGTCTCATTCCTCAGTTGCTCCTACCAGTTTATCTGCATGCAAATGTGGGACCACAGAGTCTGCCAACCTCCCTGTCACTGGGTCCACCAGCCACCTGCCTCAGCCCTCCAACCACCTTGCTGTGAGTCCTCTCCTCCACAGCTGCCTGTCTCTGCCTCTCCTACCAACCTAAATGAATGTTTCTTCTTTAGCTCCTTGGTTGTCAGACTTCTATACAGTTTGATTTTCAGGAAGATCTTGTTATTTTTTTTTAATTTTAAATTTGTTGTTGTCTTTTTGATTGTACAAGGAGGCAAAGTGTATCTACCTACACCTCCATCTTGACTGGATGTCCCAACTTGCTTACTTCTTTAATGTTTTTCTGGTTGCCACTTGTCTGCCCCTTTCCAGATATTTATCAGATCCTTACATTTTCCCATTCTTTTAAAATGATTTTTTAAATTAATACAATTTTCCATGGCTGGTGTGGCTCAGTGGATTGAGTGCTGGCTTGCAAACCAATGGTTTGCCAGTTCAAGCACTAGTCAGGGCACATGCCTAGGCTGTGGGCCAGATCCCCAGTTGGGAGCATGTGAGAGGCAAACACACATTGATATTTCTCTTCCTCCCTTTCTTTCTTTGTTCTCCTCTCTCTAACAATAAATAAATACACTCTTTAACAAAGTAATATAATTTTTAAGTGATAGATTTAAGTTTGTTTAACATAGTGTTCTATTTGTTTATGGATGATAGCCATGAGTTCTTCCTATATAATTTTTGGAAATAATAATAATGTTACTATATTTTTAATAATATAACTTTTAACTGATTCAGTGACCTTGGCCTCTCTATTGTTTCAAAAAGTATTGTTTTGTTGTCTCGAGATATTATTGGAGTCTTGCCAGTATATCATTGCCAATATAAAGATAATTATTAAATCAAATTGAAAACAATTTTATATGAACAAACACACATGTATTACTCTTCTCTTTGTATATATGTTTTTACTTCTACTTGTAATTTGACACAGGTATGCTAATAAGTACAAACAGAAACAGTGATATAAATTTATACTAAATAATAAATTATTTCTTATAATGCAGAATAATTTACTTTTTGTTCATAGCCTGAGGCTAAGTACCATCAATAACACTGTCTTGAAAATAATACCTGAAGTGTTTCAAATTGTATAAAGTCATTTTGTCAATTCTTCTTACTCTAAGGAAATGTGAAATTAACATTAATTACAACCAACGATGTTCTAATAGGCACTTAATAACCAGCTCTCTGGGAAAAAAACCTTGATTCTTAGAGTTTTCTGATTTCCATGGTGTAAATACTTTCACCAAGACTAATTTCAACTATTAACCTGATGAGATGGAAGTAGAGTGGGAAGAATTGCATGTAATTGGATATTTCAAACTTTTATAAGCCAGCTCCAGCCCACCACTCACATTATATGCCACTTATATAAATAGTTGTTTGGCCTAATGAAAGTTGAAATTATAAGATTATTTTAAATGTAGTTTTTACAGAGTACTAATAGGTTTTGTTGTATGCTAAATTACATGTAGATTTATATATATATAATATATAAATTTTTCTTTTTTTGAGAGGCATGAAACAAGAAAAATGATCTGAGTACTTCCAAAGAGATGATTATTGTAGTAAAGATTGTGCTAGAACAAGTCCCAGGAATCAAAAGTAGTGACAGGTAGAGATATAAATGATTCTAAGTCCTTTCCAGTTGGAGACCAATCCCTCCATGTTAACCCTGAGTTTTATTGCTGCTGTTTCTAATATTTCTATTTATAACAGTAGTGACTAGAAAGCATCCCTCTTCAGTGACTTAATTATTTTGCATACATACAGCTTTTTGTGTTCACATAAAAGGTAGTTTAGAGTAGTGCTCCTCAAACTATAGTTGACAAATTATGTGTTACTGTTCTGTAATGAGAACAGTGAAAGAATTGAAATAAAGGCTTTAGAAGATTTTAGAGCAGTGATTTTCAATCAGTATGCCACAAGAATTGTTAAAACATGCAATATCTGACTATTTGCCACAGTCAACCTATTTTCCCTTAAGTTGTCAAATAAAAAAATGACAACAGGCAGCACAACAGCTGTCCAATGTGACTAAATCAGAATTATGCCTATTTTTTTTAGATCTGCAGCAAATATACATATCTTTGTATGCCACAGAATTTTAGTAATTAGTTTGTGTGCCATGAGATGGAAAAGTTTGAAAATCATTGTTTTATATCAATTTAATTGAATGTCAAAGTTTATAATTGGTGGACTCATAAAATAGATTTATATTATTAAAATGAAAATAAACCAGTTTGGACTTTAACTATATTTTTATAGAGTGAGTTGTTAGATCTGACTATGATGAAAGATTAAAGATTAATTTTGAAAATATGTCACACCTCATTTTGTATAAAAGTGAAAAATGAATATACTGGGCTTGCCAAAATGGCTTAAAAATATCTTCTTTAATTTCTGTCAAAACTTTCTGTGAGACAAGTTTTCCTATTTTTGAGTGTTATTTTTAAAAATGGAAACCATGTAGAAATGCATTGTTGTCAATCCAAACTTGATTAGATAATTTGACAAGAAGAAAGCAAATATTTACTACATTAAAATTTTAAAATATTGATATTTTGGTGTTAGTTCAAAGTGTGTGAATAGGCATATAATTTGGGAAATTGCTAGTTCCTTGCAAATTCTTTAGTTACCATTGTGGGATGAGAAAAAGTTACAAGTATATTAAAAATTTCCTAAAAAGAAAAAAAACCTCATAGACACAACAGTTTGGTGATTATCAGAGGGAAGAGGAGGGAGATAGCAGCAGGTAAAGGAGGTGATAAATGGTAATGAAAGTGGAGGGTAAACACACAATACAATATACAGTTGATATATTATAGACTTGTACACTTGAAATGTATAATTTTATTAACTAAAACCACCACAATAAATTTAATAAAAGGTATTTTTTCCTATATTAATTGCCTATGCACACACTAAAACATGTTTAGTTTCCTAGTTCTTTGTAATTCTTGTTTTCCTATGTTTCTTCAGATTGTACCTGTTAAAATGTAAATCCCTATTTGTTGAATATAATAATAAATTAAACTTTTATCTTATATGTCTTTTAAACTCATTTTTCTAATAATTTATTTTAATTTTATTTAATAAAAATATTAATTAACAATGAAAAAACTGGTCCTTCTCTACAGATAGTTTGAAAAGCACTAGACTACAGCAAGTACTTGTCATATAGAAGTTGTTAATAATTACTTATTAAACAAGAGGAAGATTAGAGTTTCCAATAAATTATGGATAGAACCAGAGGTTTTTAAAGTCTATATTATTATAAATTAATTATTAATATAAAATATTTAAAATTTTATGTTAATCATCAGATAGCTTCTTATTTACACACTATAACTTGCTTTGTTTGCTGTCAGTAGTAGGTATTTCCCTATATCTGTCCTGAATGAACATTTCTGAATCTTCTATTGTGGTTACTATAGAGTCTCAGGTCACAGAGCAAACAAAATAATCCTTTAAAAATAGGTAAATATAATTATGTATCATATAAAATCTATGTAAATAGTATAGATTGGTGATTGCATAGTGGAGGGGGTATAAAGGGCTTAAATGGAAAAGGGTAAAATAAAATAAAATTTTAAAAATAAAATGTAAATCATATATGTATCTGTAAGGTTTTATGTGATTAGCACCCCACCCACCTGTATGACTTCATCTTACCCTTATTATACTCTAGGCATACTGGTCATATTTGTGATCCTTGAATAAGCCAAACATGCTCTCACCTTAGGGACTTTTGACATTTCCTCTGCTAGATGCTCTCTGTTCAAATCTTTCCACCATTGGCTTTTTTTCATTCTTGGAGATTTCTTATCAATAGCATATTCTAGAGAGTCTTTCCCCTCATCTTTATGACCTATCACATAGCCTTTTTAAAAATAGTTATCATGGTGTAAGGGGGGACTGCACCCCAGAAATGGGGTGGGTGGAAGAGCACCAAAGGCTGTGCATACATGCATTGCCCTGGAAACTGGGATGATGCATGCATGACTCAACAGAAAAGAAGCACTGAAGTGCTGACACCTGGAGCTAGGGAGGTGATTGGATGGGAGAGACATACTCTCCCATCTGCTTTGGGGGAGAGGGTCGTTAAAAGTGGAGCATGTGGTAAATACATGCTTTTGCACTCCCCTCCACTGTCTGGCTGGTCAGTGGCTGGGGGCTCAGCCTCCTGAACTGGTGGGCATTAAGGGAACCACATTATCCAGGAGCATTCCTTGTGCTGCTCCCTGAGGGTCCTGGGAACTGTTCTGCCGGGGGTGTTGTGGGCACCCCTGGTAAAGGGGGAAGGGAGAGGCCTTGGGCCTCATTTCTGGGGGTCCCAGAGGGTAGCATGCCTGGGTTGCAAACCCATTACCCATCCACTTCTTGTGCGCTTTTCCAGTGGGGGGCCACATCAGCATTGGCCACCTGCCTGCCACTCGCATGCTCCTCTGGTAGGGGTGCTCATTAGCAGTGGACACCTGTTCACTGCCTGTGTGCTCCTCCAAGAGGCATCCCATTAGTGGCGGCCACCTGTCCACTGCCCACATGCTTACATGCTCCTCTTTGGTGGCCCATCAGCAGCACACAGCTCTCTGTCTCCAGCTCAGGCCTGTCAGTGGAAGGCCTTGCACCCCTTCCCTGTGAGTCAATGGCCAACTGCCCAGAAGCTGCCACTGCAGCCACTTCCCTGCTGTCCATGTTCTCTTCCTGCAAGGGCCCTGACAACAGCAATCCTCACCATCCATACTGCTCTGCCATTCCATCTCAGGCAGGACTTTGGACCCACTACACTAACGTGTGATGGGGCTTAGCAGACCTCTGGAGGGCAGTGGCTGGAGAAAGAGGGCAGTACCATGTGAGTAGGATGACTGGATGCACAGATTCTGAAGGATGGAAAGGATGGTGGTTTTGGGTGGGAGGAGGGTACCTGGTGTAGCCTTGAACTGAGCTTTCAGAGGGTGGTAAGTTGATTTTCTTTGAGACATTTTAAAGGAAACAGGCTTTGAGGCACAAATCTGGCATTATTTCAAGCTCTCTATACTTTAAATAAAGACTTCCTTTTCATTGGACTCTCTCCAGAGTTTTTTTCCCATTGGCACCAAGTGGTAGGACCCCACTGGCTGTTCTAGAACTGCATGAGGCTCTCTGGTAACTAAAGTGGCACCCAATGTGGGACCCTAGCTGCTCGTGGTAGATCAACCCCCTCCAAGGAGTGGGAGTGTGGGGTTTCCCAGTTTCTGGGAATTTCTCTGCACACCTGCTACAGTTGCTGCTGCTTAAATACATTGGCAGGTGGAAAGAAAATGGGTCTGATAAAGCCACTGGGAAGAAGGAAGGATCACCTGAGTTTGGGGGCTGTGAACTGGGGTCTGTGTGAGGACTGGATAAGCTTTTGGGAGGCCATTGCTTGGGGTCACTCTTTGTGAGATTGATTGGCAGAAAAACTTGTTTGTGAGCATTTGTTATGATCATGGAATCATGGATGCCAGTTTTATCTATGTTCCCAGGTTGCCTGGCTTCTTTCGATCATCAAGTCAGGCCTGTTTTGTGCTACGCTAGCAGGGGTTTCTCTGGGTTGGTTCCTGGCGGGAGAATATTGGGTAGAATTTTAGCAGACTGAGGTACAGACAGCCATTATCCAATGTCCAAGAAGTATTGGTTTATTATTGTAATACTGTATTCCTATGTATGTTGTGGATTGACCCATGGTTGGTGGTTTCCTATTCTGAACTATTATGCAACTGGAACAGTATTGCCAGCGGTTACACAAATGGGATGAAATCCATTATGTCAAGGCATTTATGTCATTGCATAATAGGATTTCATCAGAGAGAGAGGTCCACTTAATGGTGCAGAGACAGCAAGGGGCCTTGAAATCCTGATAGTACACAGGAAGAAAAGGTGAATGAGGAAATAGGCCTCATTAATGCTCTGAACTCAAGGGACACAAGGTTCATAACAGGGGGACCTCCTCCATCATTACTCCTGCCACTAGATACCCCTGAAGTAGGACCCATGGAGCCAACAGCTCTACTCCTATGTGATGAGGAATGGGTCTCCCTCTCAAAGACCCGTCAGGGCACCCATTTTGGCCAGAGACCCTCCCTATCCAGAACATGGCAGTTTCATCTGAGGCAATACACTATTGTTGGGGACTGCCCTGCCTGGTTTCAGGAAGCTGTAAACCCCTGTGACTTAGGCTGAGTGAAAGACCTCCGGACCAGAAGCCATTAAGGAGACAAAACTTATTTCCCTGGCATGAACGCTGCCTGTTCTAATGCCTGGCTTTCCTATTGCATGATCAGCAGTCAATGATGGGTAACAATTCTCTAGGAAAGAGAATGAATCTAAGATAGACGCCGTCACGTGAGAATGCCCTAAGGGAAGAGACTCGGGGCTGTGGATAAGAAGGGGTGATGGCATCAAACCCTGCCCCCTAGGCTTTGTCAAAGCCTGAATCCTTGTGAGAAATCCAAGTCTCCCGGCTGCCTTTGTTTTCTGTGTTAACTCAGGCCTGTGGAAATAGCAGGGGTGGTGCAGCCCAGACCTGAAATGGCGGACCCCCAGGGTAATCAGGCCTTGGACATAGAATACGCAAGATCCTGTGAGATCTGTTTACTGGAGGATGTTATTAACTTGGAATTTGAAGGCACAGACAGGAAACCAAAAACTAGCCCTTTGAGCCCTGTTAGATAAAACCCCAAACTTTGCTCAGAATCACAGTGGGGGTTCTGTCTGCACCTTTGTAAGTCACCTACTTCTTTTGATATTTTCTGTCAGACTGTGAATCCACAAACTAAGTCTGTTTTCTCAATAAAAATCTGCTTGGGAAGGGAGATGGGGTGCTCTCCACTAGAGAGAGTGGCCATGCTGTTTCTATTCCCCCACAGAACCATGGTTGTTTCTGTGTATGTTTTTCCTTGTGTTTCGACAAGCATCCTCAGCAGAGATAGATACTGCTGGATGGTACTCCCTACACACTATAGGTGGAATAATTCATGAAGGCCAGTCCCTTGGCTACTATTGGGCCCATGCTCCACTCTCTACATTAGACTTACTGAATTGGAAGAATTCCAACCCCTCATATAGAAAGGATCCTCAGAGAATGGCAGATCTTATCACTTCCATTTTTGCCTCTCAAGATCTGTACTGGGCAGATGTATAGGCTCCCCTTAATATCTTGTTAACTGCAGATGAGAAATGGCTGGTTATAAATAAGGCAAATGAAAAAGCCCAATGTCTCCACCAAGAGAGTTCCAATGGGATCCCAAAACCAGCTGGGGCAATTCCTCTGACAGAGCCTGACTAAAACACAAACAGTGGAAGCCTAGTTTTCCTGGAACATTGCAGAAAGTGCATACTGGAAGGCCATAAGAAAGGAGTGCCCAGGCAAATGAGCCTGAATATGATATAGGCCATGCAGCAAAAGCCAGATAAGGAAACTTCTGAATTTTGGAGAGGATATATCAGGCCTGTAGAAAGCACACTGATGCTGATCTGCCTGCACTGGAAAATGTGCTAATGGTGAATATAACTTTTATTGGGCAAAGTGCCCCGGATATCAGAAAGGAGCTCCAGAGTTTAGATGGGGCTTTGGGAATGAATCCCTGTCTTGCAGCCATTCAAGGCCAGGAAAGTTCAGATAGGATTTACGCAGATGGAAGAAAATTAGTGGAGCTATCAGGATGTCTGACATGTTTTTATTCTGGGGTGGCACAATCTATGCATGCCACATGCCGTGAATCACACTGCAGGAAGTCCCAACTCCCTTATATACTAAATGCACACAAAGCCAGCTGGGTGACAAGGTATTGGCACCCAGATAACTGTGATTCTGTGCATGAGGGCCCATACTCAAGGTTATATGAACACTGCTAAATCACATATGTCTGGGCATTCAAGTGAGGGAGCCTGACTGACTTCATTTTCCCTACATTCCACACCTTCAGGGTTCCTTACCATACAATCTATAGGAGGGTGTCTTTCCATGAGGTTCCCTTGGTGAGGAGGGCAGAGCCCTGTACCCAAATGCTGCAATAGCAGTACAAACTGCAGTACAAACAGCATGCAACAGCATGCAACCAAAACATAAGCACTGCCACCCAAGACAGCAATAACCCACTGCCATTCAGTGGTTAAGGATACCCACCATTCCTGCAAGGGATCACCTGTTAAGCATTTGATAGCATGGGTCTTAGAAGTTAATGCCTATAGCAATTAACTAACATTGTGTTGGACATCTGGAATGTATATGCAGCATTCAGCTCCAACTAGGGCACATATCCCACCTTGGGATGCAGTGATCGTATCTAAGGCCATATGATTTTGTAAGGGTACTTTTCTCAATTGATATATTTCCTTATTTAAGAGGTTCAAGGAATCATATGTTGCATTTAATGCACAATCAGTGTGCAAAGCTAAAGCAGTTATCTCAGTCTCATCATTCCAGGGGGAGGCAAGAGGTTCATGCCTGGTCACATGATATACAGTGATTTGTTTCTGGTAGCCTAATTCCCATAGGTCTGGCCATAAGGCCTGCCCCCATAATGGCCTATGCATAACCATTCACTTATTTGCATGCCATGTAAAGATCCATAATGTTAGCCCCTGGTACACTGCCCAACTACCTGTGCAAATAGTCAGGGGCAGGGCTTCATTTGAAACCATAAGCCACATGGCCTACAGTCTGCCCACTGGCTACTCTGACCTACTCCAGTGTTAAACTAGATCTGTTTCTGGTTGAATTGTCACAACAGTACACATGGCATGCTGGCCCTTGCTGGATCCATCAGTATATCATGCATCTGAGGGAATAGGTATCTGCCCTTCAGGAAAGGATCTAGCTTCCATTTCTTCTATTGTGGCAGGGGCAGGATATTTTTCATCTACACTGGTAACAGGGCCTAACACTTCCTGCAATTTGGCCCATAGTGGGCTAGTTGAAAGAGTACTCCTTGTTACAGATAAGCTCCCTTCTTAGCTAACATGGTTGTCGGGGTTGTCCCACTGTGAGTCTCGGCTATCCAGTCTTGGACCCACGCCGCCAATGGGATAAGTGTTTGTTACAGTTACTGGGACAGTTCCTGTTATAACCTCCATGACCAACCACCACCACCAGTTGCTTTTCAATCAGGGAGTACTGTACCTCTGCTTCCTTCCATAATTGGGATCAGTTTCTGGTGGCCTAATTCTCATAGGTCTTGCCACAAGGCCTGCCCCCATAATGACCTATACATAACCATCCACTTATTTGCATGCCATGTAAAGATCCATAATATTAGCCCCTGGTACACTGCCTAACTACCTGTGCAAATAGTCAGGGGCAGGGCTTCATTTGCAACCATGAGCAGTGCACCCCAGGGGTTGACATAGCCACTCTGATTGCTGCCATAGACCCCACCCAAAGCTTTCTTGTGTCACATGCACATCTAGCTCACAAGGCCTGGCAGGATCCAAAGTGTGCAAAACCCAAGTGTGTTTAACGGTGCGCTTCACTCCTTGGAATGCTTGTTCCAAGGTCAGGGTCCGGTCCCAGCTGTCTCCCTTTTTTACCAAGGCATTCAAGTGGCAAACAGCCTGAGTGAAGTGGGGCACAAACACTCTCCAGTACCCAAGTAGGCTCAAAAATGTCTGGAGCTCTTTCACAGTGGTAAGGGTACAATATACCTGAATTTTATCTATCACTGCATGAGGGATTATTTCTGTTTTACCCAACCAGACAAACCCCAAGAATTTGACAGATAATCTAGGTCTTTGTAACCTGGCCTCTTCGACTTCCCAGCCACATGACTTCAGGTGTGACAACACTTGGAGCACTGCTTTCTTTAACTCGGTAAGAGAATCACTGGTTAGAAAATATCATCAATATAGTGAAAAAAGATTCACATCAACAGATTATGGCCACTTATCCAGGTCTCCCACTACAAACCCATGACAGAGAGTTGGGCTGTGAAAATAGCCTTGAGGGAGCACTGTAAAGAGCTATTGTTGGCCTTTCCATGTGAAAATAAAGTGATCTTGACTCTCCAGAGCAATATCAATGGAGAAAAAGTCATTTACTAGATCAGCCACAAAATGGTAAGTTTTCAGCTCATTAGTTAATTGGTCCATTAAGTTCATCACAGAAGGGACTCCTGCATGTATTCGAGGAATGACCTTATTCAGCTCCCGGTAATCTACCATTATTCTCCACATGCCATTCAGCTTCTTCACTGGCCACATGGGAGAGTTGAAGGGACTGTAGGTAGCCCTAATTATTCCTGCCTTTATCAACTCTCCTATAGTAATTGTGATGTCCTCATGGCCTCCAGGCAGCCAGTACTGCTTCACTGCCACCACCTGTCATGGTGATGGCAACTGAACAGGGAGATGCTCAGTATGTCCCTGCAGAATAGCTTTTACCACTTTCACTCTCAGGTGGAACTCCCCCACAGTGGTTTGCAGCCATAACCCTCAGAGTACATCAGTGCCCAGGATAAACTCAGGAATGGGGGACACATAAACAGTATATTCATAGGGGGCAGTCACCAAATACTCAGGGAAAGCCAAAAAGCCTTCACCTTTATACTATATCCCCCATAACCATCAATAGAGGCCTCAGGCCCCAGAAACTTGTCAGGATTTCCATATGGGAATGTATACTCTGCCCCTGTGTCTATTAGAGCCAGGACCCACTGAATATTTGTAGGGGACCAATGGATAGCCAGTTCCATATGTGGTCTCTAATCCTTGCCCAACCCCTATAGACAATGTCCATATCTCCCCCTATTCAAATGTCCAAAGGATATTTCCCCCTCTTCTCAGGAGTTTGGCACAGCCAGGTGTTTTTCAAGCTGGACAGGACAGGTCTCTTGGGTCGTGTCCCCAGGTTTTCTCCTCACCTCTTTCTTCTTCTGGGACTGCAGAAATTGTTGGTCAGCTTGCAATGGTCTCCAGAGTTCTAATAAGTAGGCTTTAGATTCCTATTAATATTATTTTGATCTACTCCAGACCCTAAAAGGTCTGACCACATCTGGATCCTAGTCACCCACACTGGGTTGCTCTTTAACTGTGAGAGAGAGGGAGCCTGAGATACCATCCTCACTCCTTTCTGCTGCCACCGAGTCTCCACCTCCCTCAGACTTGCCACCATTGTGGAGACATCATTAATGTGACACCCACCATATGGGGCCAGCATAGCCATGAGGGGTCCAAAAGAGGCAGAAGGGGTGTGCTGAAGCACCAGATCACTCATTCCTGCTGTAAAGCATTCATCATTGGGGCCATGAGTATTGAGATTGCACATGGCCTGGTGCATGCCCAATTTCCACAGGATTTGCACTAAATCCATGTAGGACTGCCACTTACACACAGTGTCTGACAGACACATCTCCTGCATCTGTCTAGACTGTATGAATTGCGCCATGACCATTCTAACAGAGAATGAGATCCCTGCCTCCTCATGTTCTGCCAGTTATTTTGCAGCTGCTGGCGTAGGGGTGGGTGAGTTGTAATAAAAGCTAACTTTTCCATTTCACTATCAGTGCACATAACACTATCCACCCCTAAATCCCAAAGGTGAAGTAGCCATGCTGTCAATGGCTCCCTGGTCTGCTGCCAAAATTATTTCCCCAGATCGAGTAGTTTGTCCTATGTATAGGGATGATATGTTGTGTGCTCAACCATCTGGGCAGGGCCAGCTGGATTCCTCCCAGGTGCCATCGGCTGCCTCGACTTCATCTTCTGTAACACTACTGGGTGCGCCTGCAGGGAATGCTTTGCCTCCTTCCCCTCCTTTGATTCCTCCTCCATGACCTGGGAGGGGGATCATCTAGGCTCTGCCATTCAGAGGTCTTCCTCCAGGGTGCAGATCTGGACCTCCAAGGCTTCTTCTGTTCTTCAGAGTTCACGTAACTTCACTATATTGTGAAGCACAGTTCTGTCTCAGCTCACAAATTTGAAAGAAACACCCAGCTCACATTTCCTGTGGCCGCCAGGGCACTCAGCTTCTCCAGGGTCTCCCCGACCACCTGGAGGGCCTCTACTGTGTGGGGTGCACCACTAACATTGGGCCAGTCTTGGTGGAGGGAGCCCAAGACGCTAGGAGCCCTGACACCAAATACCACATACTGGTGGCAGACCACCCCTCTAAACCCCTCTCTGGGGGTCCCGATGGCTCCATAACATACTGCAAAAAATACTGCCTCCTATGCCAATTGTCTTGAAGCCATTCAATGCTAGGCAGGTTCACACAGGATTCAGACAGACAGAAGAAAATTCGCTGAGATGTCGGGATGTCTGACATGCCTTTATTCTGGGGTGGGGCAACCCCATGCATGCCACAACCCACAAGTCACACAGCAGGAAGTCCTGACTCCCTTATATACTAAATGCCAACAAAGCTTGTGGGGTGCCAAGATAAAATATAATAGAGTATGATTCTGCTCATGAGGGCCCATGTTCAAGGTTATATGAACACTGCTAAGTCATAGTTGCCCACACATCCGAGTGAGTGAGCCTGACTGACTTCATTTTCCCTATAATACCTCTCAACTGGCAGATATAGATTTTGAAGTCTACAATGCTTGGGAAGCAAGGAAGATAAAGCAGAAGATGGTGTTCTTAGAAACAAGGTTGAAAAACCAGAAGAAGAGGCAGGGCCCTAAAGGGAAACAGAGAGGCCTGCTAGGCACCAATCAATGTTCCTATTGCAAGGAGGAGGGTGATTGAAGAAAGGACTGCCTGAAATTCAAACGGGGAAGTAGATGGAAACCCTTGATGAGAAATTCTAAAAAGGCAAGGGGAGTCTGATGATGAATGAGGAGGCCCGGGGTCTCCCTTGGACATCTTCCAACCTATTACTATTTCTCCACAGGAACCCCTGGTACAGCTAATGGTGGTGAACAAGCCAATTGATTTTCTCATAGATATGGGAGCTACATACTCAGTGCTGAATACAAATGTAACCAAGGAAAGCTTCAGTACAGTAATAGTTACTGGAGTGACTGGATAATTATAAAAACAGGCATTCCTGCACCTCCTAGAATGCCAGTTTGGGGTTCAAGAGATTGCATAGTTTTCTCTACACTCCAGCCTACCCTTGTCCACTGCTGGGCCAAGATTTACTTTGCAAATTGCATGAACAAATAACTTTTTCTCCTGAAAAGCAGCAATTATATATAGATATCCCACTGGAATGTGCTTTCCAGCCCCAGGCATCCTGACTTGACCTGAAGGTCCCAGAGGTGAACTCTTCCCACCTGAGATCTATAAACATGTCAATTAAACTATTTGGGCTAGTGAAACCCCAGGTGAAGCAGTTAACATGTAGCACATAAAAGTCACTTCAAAAGAAGTGGCATGAATCTCACAGAAGAAATAGTAACCCCTCAAAAGGGAGGATTTAGAAAGGATTTAGTCAATATTGCCTAAGTTCTTAAAATCATGACTAATTTGGTCATACCATTCTCCCTATAACACTCCCATTTTGCCAGTCAAAAAACCTCATTTTAACAAATATTGATTTGTACAGTATCTTAGAGTTATAAATGCCATTGTTCAGGACACTTACCCTATGGTGGCTAACTCCTACATTGTGTTTACCATGATAGCTGGAGATAGGAAATGATTTTCATTTTTTAGACTTGAAGAATGCATTTTTCTTCAACCCAACAGATGAGTAGGCTCAATTACTGTTTGCCTTTGAATGGCAGGACCCAGAAACAAAAACCATGCTCCAATACTGCTAGACAGTGTTACCACAAGGATGTAAGAATTCCCCAATCACATTTCATGAAGTATTAGTCAAGAACTTAAGGGATATACAATTGAGATCAGGAGTTCTTCTGTAATATGTAGATGACATGTTGACAACCAGAAATACCTACAAGGACTTACTGCTCAACACCATCACAGTTCTAAATCATCTGGCAAAAAGGGAATATAAGGTGCCACCTCACAAGACCCAGATTTGCAAACAGGAGGTGGCATACATGGGATTTCCACAGAAACAGGTACTAGGAGCTTGATGGTGGATAGAAAGAGAGACATTGATTGCTACACTAAAAATCTCAGTGAACCAAAGGCAGCTTTGTGAGTTCTTAGGGATTAGACTGATCTGCCAAATTTTGATTCTAAACTTTTTGCTTATAGAAAAACCATTGTATAATTCTTTCCAAGGACTAGACTGAAGACTTTTAATGGACAAGAGACTGTCAGGTGGCATTTGACATCTTGAGAAAAAAGTGAGTTTTGGCTCCTGCACTAGGATTGCCCAATTTATAGAACCTTTGAAATTATACACTCATTAAAGGCAAGGAATTGGACAGGTGGTACTAACCCAGGCTCTAGGAAATACCTCTAAATCCATAGTCTATCCCTCAAGAGATTGGGTCACATCAGAAAGGGATGGCTGCCATACCTCTGGGAAGTAGCAGCTTCCTGTGACATCTGACAGAAAGCAGAGAAATTCACTCTGGGACCACCTACTATGGTATTTGTACCACACCAGATCCTAACTCTATTGGAGCAGAAAGAAAGGTATTGGCTGATGGTAGGGCACATAGGAGAATATCAGGCCATTCTGTTTAACAACCCAAATATCACTGTGCAGACTATCACAACTGTGAATCTGGCCATTCTGCTTCCAAACTCAAAGAGACTCAGCCCTCCAGCAAGACTGCTTAGAAATCATTGATCAATTTTATTCTAGCCAGCCAGATATACTGGACCAGCCACTGGCAACACCAGACTGGGAGCTATATACAGATGGAAGCAGTTTCATGGACAATGGCCAACAATGAGTGGAGTACACAGTAGTTACTATAGACAAGGTAACTGAAGCCTTGTGCTAGGAACCTCAGCACAAAAGGCTGAGTTGATAGCTATTATGAAAGCCTTAGTACTGTCCCAGAGAAAGAAGGTTCATATCTACATGTATTCCAAATATCCTTTCATGATAGTCCATGCCCATGGAGCAATATGAAAGGAAAGAGGACTCATAACCTTGGGGAACAAGGATGTTAAACATGCAGAGGAAATTTTGCAATTGCTAGAGGCAGTAAATCTACTGGACCAGGTTGCCATAATGCATTTCTCAGGACACTGACGGGATGGTTCCCAAACAAGCCAGGGAAACAAAACTGCTGATAAAGCAGTGAGACAACCAGCTGGAGGGCCACCACACCTAGGGGTTTTGATTCTTTGCTTGGACTTGTCAAAATTTAAACTCCATTAACACAGAACAAGATGAGTAATAGGCTCATGAATGAGATTTCACTAACTCTGATTTCAATTCCAAAAGGAAAATCAACACCTGTGATACAATCTTATTCCCTGATGCTCTAGTATATTGCATCCTCAAACACCTACATGAAGGGACCCTTTAAGAAAGGGATGTTTTGATGGACATCATTAGGGCATGTTTGAAGGGCCTCCATTTGCAAAAGACCATTTGAAGGATTACTCCAGCCTGTCAAGTATGTGCCAAAATCAATCCTAAGATGGACTGTGCCCCAGTGGAAAATGGAGTACAATATCAAGGGTTATGTCCATTTGAGGACTGGTAAGTAAACTTTACACAAATGTCTAAAACCAAAGGGAATTTCAAATTTGTGTTAGTTTTTGAGAAGGCAACTGAGGTAGAAAAACTCCTACTTAAAGACGTAATTCTTAGGTTTGGACTGCCTCACAGCTTTCAGAGTGACAATGAACCATCATTCACTTCAAAGATCACCCAGAAGTTTGGACAGAATATAAAATGGAAACTATATGCATCTTGGAGACCTCAATATGAGGTGACTGAGAGAATGAATCACACAATAAAGAAGACCCTTGCAAAAATATGCCAGGAAATGCATTTGAAATTGGACTAGGCACTTTCCATTGCTTTGCTCCAGATTAGGGTAGCAGCCTGAAGTGGGCTTAAGTTTAGCCCTTTTGAAATAGTGTATGGAAGACCCTTCCAAATTTCAATTTTGGGAATACCCAACCCCCAGGTTTGGAGCAATTCAAAAATTAAGCAATATGTGCAGCATTTAA
Source organism: Phyllostomus hastatus (assembly GCF_019186645.2). NCBI lineage: Eukaryota > Metazoa > Chordata > Mammalia > Chiroptera > Phyllostomidae > Phyllostomus > Phyllostomus hastatus. The sequence goes on along the minus strand of NW_025333543.1, from coordinate 11,802,612 downwards.
GGCAAACACTAACTATTGTGCACAAGTTTGCTCATTGCAGGTCCACCTATCTACCTGATGAGCCTTTACACCCATTACAGCTGAGAGACCAAGTCTTACTAAAGACTTGGAAGACTCAAGAACCTGAAGTATAACTTGTCTAGCAGTTAGACAAGCAATTGACTGATCCCTATGACATCCATCTGACAATGTACTCTTCTCTAAAGCTCATGGGAATTAAGCCTTGGATCCACCACACATGGATAAAATGGGCACCACCTTATTATGATGTGAACATTATTGCTGTGGTTGATGCTAAAAAGGAAAGCTGGACCTGTACTCCAGATGGAGATTTGAAATTTCTCTTTCAGAAGAAAACAGCAGACCCCAATACAAAGTGACAATGTTACTTTTCTTTTATTTATGTGTTTGCAAATATAGGGACTTTTGACTATTTGATACTGAGTTAAGGTATGGTCCTCATTGTTAAAAAGGAGAAGGACTGAAAATAAATTATGATTATTTCTGAATGAGTATAGAAAGTTGTGAGAGTTTTAACTTGGAAGAAAAGAAAACTTGGTGCTTGGGTTCAGTTATTCTTTGCTTTAGGTTTTGTTTTGTTTCTTGCTTTCTAATCTTTTGGAGACTTAGGGAAATTTGCTGTTTTGAGCTCATCAGGGATCCTCTATCTCTACAATTGCGGCTTTGTGCTATCAGTATCATTTGGAGTCCAGCTAAGGTGAGAGGTCATGTCTCTGCCATTGGGACCTAGAAAATGTCATTGGGTGCCCATTAGAGTCTGGCTGCAGCAACAGGATGCCTATACCATTGGGGCATTGTGTCTCTGGTGCTGGTTAGAGTCTGACTAAGGTGAGAGATCATGTTTCTTCCAGGAGACCAGTGGATACAATGGTGGGTGAGAAAAATGTCTCCTCCATTGGACCTTCATGCCATTTGGATCTTCATGGCATTTGGACCTTGGAGAGTTTGTTTGTATGATGGGTTAGTGTGACTGGTTGGTGTGAGACAAGATTCTAGTCCTGTCCTTTTTTTTTTTTTTGGTGAGGGGAGAACTCTGTCTTTGCTTTATATTTTTGTTTTGTTTCTGCTTTAAAAATAAATTGAGGTTTCTAAGAGTTAAAATTTCACATTAGGTTAGGAAATAAAGTAATGAAAGATGTAAGGCATGGAAATTCAATATTGGTGGATATTGGAAAGACAAGGATTTTCCTTTTTGCTTTGTATTTTTCTCTCTACCTGATCCTTTGGAATTTGGCATTCATAATAACTGATTAATGACAAAACTTCCCTTGCATGAAACTAGTAAGACCAATTTCATTTTTTTGTCTTTTGTTTTTATTAGTTATTTGTTTATTGTTGTTCAAGTACAATTGTCTCCATTTTACCCCACCATGCCCACCCACTCCATCCATCCCCACCTCCTACCCTTGAACCTACTCATTTTGGCTTTGTCCATGTGTCCATTATACATGTTCCTTGATGGCCCTTTCTCTATTATCTCTCTCCCCACTCTTCTATGGTAACTGTCAGTTTGTTCTTTATTTCAATGTCTCTGGTTGTATTTTGCACGTTTATTTGTTTTGTTGATTAGGTTCCACTTACATGTGAGATCATATGGTATTTCTCTTTTCACTGCTTGGTTTATTAACAGGCACCATGTGTGAGAGTTCCTTAAATAGTAGCTGAGAGCTTTTTTTTTCTTTGAGTAAATTTCTCTTGTTTGCACCCTCTGTTCTTAACAAGTGCCTGACTTTTCATCCAGCCCAATTCTCTGATCCATCCTGAGACTATCTGGGTCAGGATCTGTCACAGTCCAACTCTTCTCCCTTCTCCAAGTGTGATCCAGCTCCCTAATTTCTTTGGCAATGTCCAAGTGTGCAACCACAGTTCCAGCAGGAGGAACACTGCCTCTGTGGGTCTCCCACTCCATCTTTATTCCTCCCACCGAGTTCAAGCGTCCAGGTCTCTCTTGGTATGGGCTGCCTTTCCTGCTCTGGTAGAGGAGGGAGCTGAGGAGTTACAATCCCTGATCTTGCTCTCCTCTACAGCTCTTGTGGCAACCACCAACCCGGTGCCAGGAACCAGGCTGGAGACTGAAGCAGCCTTGGTCCCCGCTCAGGTCCCAGGAACCTTACTGTCCCAACACAATCTCCTTACTGTCTGGTTTTCAACATCCTCTAAATTTTGGCTTACAAACTTCATAAAAGCTGGGATTCCTTTGGCTGTCCTCTCTGTTCTTCAAAAAATCATCTAGGTGTCCCATTTGAGTGCACAAGCAAGTGAATTCAGCTACCACCTACCTCACCATCTTCAGTCTCTCTACCAATTTCATTTTATGATAATAACCAAGACTCTGACTGGAATGTCATGCTGAAGGAGTCATGCCTGAGCTCTGGTTGTTACTAGAAAGCCTTGAGGAACTAAGATTGACTTTGGAATCTGACAAAAGCATATTGGAGAAACAGCCTAGTACCTTGTTTGGTAGTGTGGTCCATGGCAGTCTTTTCAGGGAAGAAACCAAGGTTGCATTCATGAAAGATGGCAAGGAGAAATATTAAGACACATGGAAACCTCAAGGCTTGAGGAATATAGGTACTGTGGACAAAACCATATGGCAGGTGTGGGGCTTGGCTTCTGTGTCCTGAAGTGTTGACTAAGGGTCAATATAAAGTTTCTTCATGTAAGTACCAGCAAAGCAGATTTGAACAGTCTATGACTATGTAATCATTGCTGCTCTTATTGTTTTTATGCAAACAATGAGGCAAAATTGAAAACTGCAGTCTCTTTAATGACAATGAGGGTGATCTTAGGAAGGAAAACCAGGTTTTAACAAAAATCACAATGCTCAGTAGTGAACATCAGACTCTAGTGCAGCTGTCTTTGAATTTGTTTTCACTTGAGAGTTGAACTGGTTTCACATGATAATATCAAATTTTCACTGTTTAATGTCATTACAGCAAAGGCCTTGCAGCTGAATACCTTCTCAAAAGATAGTCTTATGAACTCAGAAATGGTGTAGGCCCCACTTGAGAAGCCCACCTACATTGTTGCCTCCTAGAATTCAGTGGTTTGCCTGTAATAAATGGTTGAGTTGGTGAAGTATGGGGAAGCATGTTGGCTTCACTTTAAAACTGCTTTTCTTTTCTACTTTAAAGGTTCAGATAGAAGGGGTCCAGAAGTGTTAAAGGTGGGAATCTCAGGACATTCCCCTTAACCTAACTTGAGTATAATGGGCAATAGGCCTTTGGAAGGTGTGACATGCCTTGCATACCTTCCTCCAAGGAAGCCATTTTTTTTCTTAATCAGGAAAACTGTGGAATAAATCCCTTTTCTATTCAATTGTTATAGTTATGATTATGCCTTATAACCCTATTGCCAAATTTGTTGCCTCTAGAATATGGCAAGGATGACAAATTGTCCAGCAATGCCATCCTTTGGACATTGCACATGCCACTTTCCAAGAACAACCAACCTACCTTGACCTTGAAAGATACTTTTCCTTGCATGAAAACTCCCTTCCACTCCAGACACTCTTTTGTTAGGGATCTCTGGATCAGAGGATATGTAGGACTATCCTCCTTGGCCAGCAGGAAGTAGTTACAGAATAATGAGACTTCATTCATTTGCCCTTGTAAGATTATAAGTGTCCAGAGTATTAAAGGGGGAGTAATAGCAGAGGGAACTACCCACACCCCCAGAAATGGGAAGGGTGGAAAAACACTGTAGGCTGCGCTTGTGTGTGTTGCCCTGGCAACTGGAGCACTGCAGGTGTCCTGCCAATAAGAGAGAAAGTGAGGAGGCTTAGGCCTAGTGGGGTGGTCCTGGGAGGCAGTGTGGCCAGGCAGCAAGACCCATTCCCCTGCTCCATGTGGGAAGCTGCAAGAAGCCATCAGCAGTTGTGACCCATCCACTGCCCATGTGCCCCTCTGGCAGGTGCCCCATTAGCAGGGGCCACCAGCCTGCCTCCATCACAGGCTAATTAGAAGCAAGTGTGTACCCCGCCTCTGTGGATCAGTGACCCACAGCCTGGAAGTTGCCATGGCAGCTGCCCACTGGCAGCCCATATACTCTTCTAGAGAGGGCCTTGACAATAGCAGTTCCCACCATCATTGCTGCTACAACCACTCCAGCCAAGGCAGGGTCTTGGACCCACCACACTAACATGTGAAATGGGACTTAGCAGACCACTGGAGGGCAGCTTCTGGAGGAAGAGGACAGCACACCATGAGTAGGATGGCTGGACACAGACCCTGAAAGATGAAAAAGATAGTAGCTTTGAGTGGGAGGAGAGGTTCCTGGTGCAACTTTGAACTGAGCAGGCAGAGCGTGGCAAGATGATTTTCTTTGAGGTGTTTTAAATGAAACAGACTTTAAGGCAGAAACCTGCCCATTATTTCAAGCTGTATATACTTTAAGTAAAGGCTTCCTTTTCCTTTTCACTGGACTCTGCCCCCAGAGTTTTTGACAATGGGTGGTGAGCTGTAGAAACCCACTGGCTTTTCTGGAATAGCACGAGGTTCTCTCGTAGTAGTTGCACATATCACTGAAATTATCTTGGATATTTGTTTATTTGCTTATTGTTACTATTCCTTTCCAGTAGAATGCAAGCTCCATAAAAGTGTGGATCTTAGGTTTCTTGTTTGTCTGTGTCCTCAAAGCCTAGTGTTCTGGGCATGATCCTAACATAAAACAAGTACTCAATAAATATATGCTTAATAAATGAATGGACGTGGAGGAGAAGAATCTTTTCACTTGCACTGGCAGCACTGAGCCTCTTGAATTGGCAAGAATGGGAGACCTGGAGAAAACATCTAACTAAAGAGATGAATGAGCCAGGGGAGGCCCTTTTGTCATTATAAAAGCATTCACCTATGGAAATGAAATGTGATTCACAGTAGACAAACTTTAATTCCAGTGCCATATGTAATCACCTCCTAAAATCTTCTAAGACATTTTTTCTTTTTTAAAAGGTTTTATTTATTTATTTTTAGAGAGGGAAGGGGGAGAGAGAGAGAGACAGAGACAGAGACATCAATGTGCAGTTGCTGGGGGCCGTGGCCTGCAACCTAGGCATGTACCCTGACTGGGAATCGAACCTGCAATGCCTGGTTTGCAGCCCACACTCAATCCACTGAGCTACGCCAGCCAGGGCAGATATTTTCAATAAATTCACTGATCCACTTTTCTTTTGAGAGGTCCAACACATTTCATACATCATTTCTGAAAAAATCAGGATTTGTTATAGAATAAATGTTCTTAACATGTAGGATACACAATGCCCTGAAGTTGGATGCAAACTATGAATATGTATGTTTTTTAAAGGAAAATATTATAGCTATAATAAGATTCTAAATAGGTTCATAATTCCTAAAAGATCACTTATACCAAATACATATGGAGGAAAGGCTCAAAACATTTAACATACAGTCTGTGACATTCAGGCACTAGTTTATAATACATACAAAAATTAGACTTTTACAAAAATACTTATTTCTACATAACTACTTTTTGACATATCTAGAATTAAAATCTCCATCATGTATTTGGTAAGATTGATAAAGAAAGTTAAGTGGCAGTCTCTCTGAAGATGATTATTTACACACATTGTACAAATTATTATTTTGGCAAAACAACATAATTAATGAAGCTTATGGCATTGATTTTAGATAAATGAAATGATAACAACAAAAATAACATGGGTTTATTTTCTTGGTATGTGATAATTCCCTCTGTCAAGTATCATAATACTTTTTATATAACAATATATAATATATAATAGCTCTAATCATTACTAGTGGCCAAAATCCATTGATTTCCATATATTTTGATTCTGATCAAAGGGTATTTGAACTTTTGTTTTTTTAAAATAAGGACTAGAAATACTGACATAATTTAGCATTTTGTTCATTACTTCATTTTTAGTATAGGAGGTATTAAATATAATAGATTTACATGTAGATTTAATCCTAATTTAGTTTGGAAACATGTTTTACCTCATGTCATTTAGATACATTCAATCAATTGTAATCTATTTCAGATTGTTGAAAATATCACACATGCCAATTTATGTTGTTCCATTTTAAACTTTGTGATAGAGAATAATGGAAATGTCACTTTTAGAAAATCTACTTTTAGTATGTAATATTTATTTTGCACCTACAACTTGCTAGATGTTAATAGGCTGACTGTTATTGCCTTAACATTATGTTGTTAGATGGATGATTATATACTTTTCTTCTAAGGAGGCAATGTGTCTATTTTGTAAATTAAATCTATTGGGGTCTCAGACTTCTAGCCAAGATGGAGGTGTAGGTAGACATACTGTGCTTCCTTGCACAACCAAAAGAAAGACAACAACAAGACAAATTTAAAAACAAAAAACAACCAGAATTGACAGAAAATCAAACTGTATGGAAATCTGACAACCAAGGAGTTAAATAAGACATATTCATCCAGACCGGTAGGAGGGGTAGAGACAGGCAACTGGGCACAGAGAGGACTCACAGCAAGGTGGTGACTGGCAGACCCAGTGAGGCAGGGGAGTGTGGAGCAGGGTGGGCAAGGCTGCAACTGGCTGTAAGGCAGCAGCTTGCAGACCCAGTGAGGCAGTGGCTGGTAGAGTGGGTGGTCCCCCATTCATGCTCAGATAAACTGGGAGGGACAACTAGGGAGTGAAACAGACTATGTAACACAGGGCTCTAGCATGGGGAAATAAAGCCTTAATCCTCTGAGTGAAAACAGCAATAGGGGTTCAGGAAGCAGTGGAAGAAACTCCCAGCCTCACAGGAGAGTTCGTTGGAGAGGCCCACAGGGTCCTAGAATGTACACAAACCCACCCACCTGGGAATCAGTACTAGAAGGGCCCACTTTGCTTGTAGGTAGTGGGGGAAGCGATTGAAATCAGGCAGAGAACAAAGCAAGTGCCATTATTCCCTCTCAGACCCCTTCCCCACATACAGCAACACAACACAGAGACATGGGTTACCCCACGCTGGTGATATGGAAGGCTCCACCCCTTACTACGTAACAGGCCAGGCTGTCAAGACAAAAAAAAATGGCCCAAATGAAAGAACAGATCAAAGTTTCAGAAAAAAATACAACTAAGTGATGAAGAGATAGCCAACCTATCAGATGCACAGTTTAAAACACTGGTAATCAGGATACTCACAGAATTGGTTGAATTTGGTCACAAATTAGATGAAAAAATGAAGGCTATGCTAAACGAAATAAAGGAAAATGTACAGGGAACCAACAGTGACAGGAAGAAAACTGGGACTCAAATCAACAGTGTGGACCAGAAGGAAGAAAGAAACATTCAACCAGAAAAGAATGAAGAAACAAGAATTCAAAAATAAAATGAGGAGAGGCTTAGGTACCTCCGGATATCTTTAAATGTTCCAATGTCTGAATTATAGGGGTACCAGAAGGAGAAGAGAAAAAGCAAGAAATTAAAAACATAATGAAGGAGAACTTCCCCAATCTAGCAAAGGAAATAGACTTCCAGAAACTCCAGGAAGCTCAGAGTCCCAAAGAAGTTGGACCCAAGGAGGAACACACCAAGGCACTTCATAATTACATTACACAAGATTAAAAATAAGGAGAGAATCTTAGAAGCAGCAGGAGTAAAGAAGACAGTTACCTACAAAGGAGTCCCCATAAGACTGCTGATTTCTCAAATGAGACTTTACAGGCAAGAAGGGGCTGGAAAGAAGTATTCCAAGTCATGAAAGGCAAAGACCTACATCCAAGATTGCTCTATCCAGCAGAGCTTTCATTTAGAATGGAAGGGCAGATAAAGTGCTTCTCAGATAAGGTCAAGTTAAAGGAGTTCATCATCACCAAGCCCTTATTACATGAATTGTTAAAGAAATTTATCTAAGAAAAAGAAGATAAAAATATGAATAGTAAAATGACAGCAAACTCACAGTTATTAACAACCACACCTAAAACAAAAACAAAAGCATACTAAGCAAACAACTAGAACAGAAAAAGAACTGCAAAAATGGAGATCACATGGAGGGTTATCAATAGGGGAGTGGGAAGAGGAGAGAGGGGAAAAAGGTACAGAGAATAAGGAGCATAAATGGTAGATAGAAAATAGACAGGGGGAGGTTAAGAATAGTATAGGAAATGTAGAAGCCAAAGAACTCATATGTAGGACCCATGGACACGAACTCAAGTGGGGGAATGTGGGTGGGAGGGGGTGTGCAGGGTGGAGGGGAATGAAGGGGGGAAATGGAACAACTGCAATAGCATAATCAATAAATATATTAAAAATAAATTTATTGGTGTCTCATTGGTTAGTAACATTGTATAAGTTTTAGGTATACAACTTTATAATACATTATCTATATATTACATTGTGTACTCACCACCCAAAATCTACTCTCTTTTCATCACCATATATTTGTTCCCCCTCTATTCTCTTCATCTTCCTACAATTCTGTTCCTCTCTGGTAACTACCATACTGTTGTCTATGTCTATAAAGTTGTTTAATTTGTTTGTTCACTTGTTGCTTTTTCTTTTGTGTCCCACATGTGAGTAAAATCATATTGTTCTTGTCCTTTTCCATGTGACTTATTAACTTAGTATGTTATTGTCAAGATCCATCCATGTTGTTGCAAAAGGCAATAATTCATATTCTTATGACTAAATAGCATTCCATTGTGTGTGTGTGTGTGTGTGTGTGTGTGTGTGTGTGTATATATATATATATATATATACCACATCTTCTTTATACAATGATTAGTCAAAGAACACCTGTTTCCATGTCTTGGCCATTGTAAATAATGCTGCAATGAATATAAGGGTACATATGTCTTTATAAATATGTGTTTTCAAATATTTTGAGTAAGACAAGAAATACCAAGTGTTACAGAGGATGTGGAGAAAGGAAGCCTTTTACACTACTATTTCTACTACTTTCACACTACTACTTGTACTATTTTTACACTACTTATAGAAGTGTAAATAGGTGTAGTATCTATGAAAACCAGTATGGAAATTCCTCAAAGAATTCAGAATAAAGCTACCATATGAACCATCAATCCCTCTTCTGAAAACATCCTTTTTTTATTTCAGTATTTTGAAAAACACATAATACCTACATATATTTTCTATAATTTTAAAAAGATACTTAAGTTGTTGAGGTCAGTATGAACAAACAGTTGTTATAATGTGATTATATAATGAATATGAAGTCTTTTAGAAATTTAAAGCTTTGATCTATTAATTTGCTAATGCTTCATGGAGACCTTCAAGCATTACGGATCCACATTTCATGTGAGACCATATTTCATATATTAAGAGCCCATAGGAAGTTTATAAATTCCTATGTAATATTTATACAAGATATCTGAATGAAAAAAGATAAAGATATAAAATTACAACAATTCTTTTTCTTAGTCAAGGTATTAACAATTTTTATATTTACCCTTTCCAAGATATGTAGAATGAAAAATACAAGTAAATCTTTGAGCATTCCTGAGGCTACTCTAATTTCTTCCATGTTTTCCTTAAACAAAATTAAGCAATTGAGAACCCTATTAAAAAAATTCATTACATGACTTGCTGGCATGAAAATGCCTCCCCTTATATTAATCAATTATTATCTTGTGAATCAAAATAATATTAGAGAACAATAACTATAAAGAGGTGTTTCTGACTACTGGTACACTATTTTTTGGTGTTGGAGCTGGGCCTATGCATAAAATATTAGACAATATTGAGGTAGTGGCTACTTTCTGATTAAGTAGAGTATCATCTACAAAATTGAACACGAGTCACAAATTGATCATGAAGTTCGCTTTTTTTCTTGGTGGATTGTCAAGTTCCACAGTTAATTCTTTTGCCATACTATTATAATTTATACTATTTCAACATATTTGGTGGCTATATGATTTCTTTTAAAATATGATTTTATTATTTGGATTGTAAAAATGTATTACAGTGAATATGATTTACTTTTATTATCAAATAAATAATTTATTTAAGAAAATTCCTTTTGTATACAAGACAGAATAGTCCAGTGTTGAAGAATGCAGTGGAATGATAGTGATTGTTGGTTCAAGGATCAGATAGTCTGGATGTTTTGTTCCGACCCTAACTAGTAAACTGATGTGAAAAACTGTAGTTTTTCTGTCCCTCCATTTTAAGTGAAAAATTGAAATAATAATTCCTACCTAAATGATTGTTATGAGGAATAATTATTACATGACAAGCAATTTAGATCTGGGACATAGTATGTAGTCAATAAATGTAAGTTATTAAATAGATGGACATTATATTATATTCATGTTACCACAGTGATCCATAGAAGCTTTTGATTAAAACATATCTAGTATCTTGTATTTTTGGTAAGTTGAATTGATTCAGATATTGAAAAGACTGTAAAAGACTGCTTTCTATAATAATCATAATTATCCTGTCTTTGTGTAGGAACTGATCAAGAAGCCTTGACCATGAATTCATTTTGATTTTTTTAAAAAAGAAAACACCTTTTTTAAAAAATCCTCATCTGAGGGTATGACTTTTATTATTGAATTTTAGGTAGACAGAAAGGAAGGGAGAGAAAGAAAGAGAAAGAGACAGAGAGACAGAGAGATGTAAGAGACAAACGTCCTTTTGTTGACTCCTGGATGCACCACTACTGGGGATTGAATCTGCAACCCAGGTATGTACCCTGACCAGGGAATGAATCTGCAACTTTTGGCACATAGGGTGACATTCCAAACAACTCAAACAACTAACTGAGCCACCCAGCCAGGGTAAGAATCCATTTTGATTTTTTTATTGTGATGTATTTGATGACTAAAATTGTATATATTCCAGGTGTGCAATTTGATTATTTGATATGCATATATATTATAAAATTATTACTATAATCAAGATAATTAACATATCTATCCCCTCAGAAAGTTACCATTTTTGCTACCCTTTTAGTAAATTTCAAGTATACAATAAAGCATCAACTAGTCCTATTGTTCATCATTAGATCTCCAAAATGTGTTTATCTTACAGAACTAAACTTGGTATCCTTTGATGAAATCTCTCTCTTCCCCTTCCCTTTCCCTTAGCTCCTGGTAACCACCATTCTAATATCTGATTTCATGACATTGAATATTTTAGATTTCATATATAAGTGAGATCATACAGTATTTGTCTTTCTGCATCTGGCCTCTTTCATTTAGCATAATGTCCAACAGACCCATTTATGTTGTCATAATGGCAGGATTTCCTTTTTTAAAAGCTAAATATTATCACACTGTATGCATATACCACATTTTCTTTATTCTTTCATCCACTGGCAGGAAATTAGATTGTTTCCATATCTTGGCTATTGTGAATAATGCCAAAAAAACATGGGAGTGCAGACATCTCTTCAAGATTCTGATTTCATTTTCTTTGGATATATACACAGAAGTGGATTATTAGATCATAAGGCTGTGCTATTTTTATTTTTTTTTGAGGAATCTCCATAATATTTTCCATAATGGCTATACCAATTTATATTCCCACCAGCAGTAAACAAGGGTTACTTTTTATCCACATCCCTGTCAATACTTATCTATTCTCTTTCTGATATTAGCCATATTACCAGGGATACAATGAAATCTTGTGGGTTCAATCTGCATTTTCTTTATGATTAGTAAAGTTGAGCAATATTTCAAATACCTGTTAGCTATCATTATATATTTTTTGAGAAATCTTTATTCAGGGCCATTGCCATTTTAAATTATTTATTCATTTATTTATTTAAATTATTTTTCTATTGTTCAGTTATAGATTTCCCACTTTTTCCACTGTTCCTATCCCGTGGCCCACCCACACCCTCGATTGGGGGGATAGCCAATCCCCCCAACGTTGTCCGCACCATGAGTCCTTTATGTGTTCCTTGACTTGTCCCCTCCCCTTCTTTCCCCCATTATTCCTCTCCACCCTCCCCTGTGGTCACTGTCAGTTTGTTCTTTATTTTCAAGTCTCTGGTTGTGTTTCATTCTTTTGTTTGTTTTGTAGATTAGGTTCCCATTATAGGTGAGATATACTGTATTTGTCTTTTACTGCCTGGCTTATTTCACTTAGCATAATGCTCTCCAGTTCCATCTATGCTGTAACAAAAGGTTGGAGTCCCTTTTGTTCTTTCTGCTGCATAGTATTCTATTGTGTAAATGTACCAGTTTTTTGATCCACTCATTTACTGATGAGCACTTAGGCTGTTTCCAGCCTTTGCCTATTGTAAATTGTGACACTATGAACATTGGGTACATAGGTTTTCATGAATTGGTGTTTCAGTTTTCATAGGGTATAATCCCAGCAGTGGAATCACTGGATGAAAACTTTTCATTAGTGTCTCTTTATTTAATGTGTGATGTAAGACAACTCTTCTTTTTCTTGTGTGGCCCAGAGATACCAGATTTTGGACACTCCTAAATCCATGTACATTTAAGGTTACTATTGATAGATACTTATTCATTTCCATTTCTTTTCCTTTGGTAGTTGTGCTCTTCTCACTCTTTTTCTTCCTCTTTTTGAAGCAGTCCCTTTAGCATGCCTTGCATTGTGGGTTTGGTGTGGATGTATTCTTTTAGCCTTCTTTTGTCTGGGAAACTCCTTATTTCATCTCCATTTTAAATGAGGATGTTGCTGAGTAAAGTAGTCTTCATTGTAGGCCTTTGCTTTTCATTACTTGGAATATTTCTTGCCATTCCATTCTGGCTTTTGTTTCTTGTAGTGTTGAGAAATTAGCTGCTAACATTATCAGATCTTCATTGTATGTTACTATCTATTTCTCCCTTGCTGCTTTTAGGATTCTCTCTTTGCCTTTACAGTTTGGCATTTTACTTATGACGTATCTTAGAGTAGATCTCTTTTTGTTCATCTTGATTGAGACCCTCTCTGCTTCTTGGACCTGCATGACTTTTCCCTGCCCAAGTTAAAGAAGTTTTCTGTCATTATTCTTTCAAACAGGTTTTCAATCCCTTGCTCCTTTCTTCTCCTTCTGATATTCCTATGATGTGAGGGTTGTTATGTTTCACATTGTCCTGAAGTCTCTTAAACTATCCTCATACTTTTTCAGTCCTTTTCCATTTTGTTGCTCTGCCTGGGTATTTCTTTCTTTTATGTCTTCCAGCTGGCTTATTTGGTCCTCTACTTCATTCAGCCTGCTTTTATTTTCTTCTAGTGTATTTTTTTTTATTTCAGATATTGAATTCTTTATTTCTTCCTGTTTTTTTGTTTATAGTTTCTATTTCCTTTTTCATGCTATTGTAGTTCCCACTCAGTTCCTTATAGTTGTCACTGAGTTCCTTGAACATTTTTATAATTATTTTTTTAATTCTCTGAAAAATTGCTTGCCTCAATTTCATTTTGCTCTTTTATTGAAGATTCCTCCATTCCTTTCAATTGAGTTTTTTTTGTCTACCAATTTTAGTTTACTCTTTTTGTTTGTTTCTGAATCTCAGGATGCTCTGCTTTACCTGCCTGTCTTCATGGAGTGGGTATCTGTGGTGGGAGTTCTGTGGAACTTGGTGTAGTCTTTGATTTCCTTATCTGGATGCTCTAGTGCAACCCTTTATTCAGTTTGTATGGGTTCTTTTTTGTATTTGGGGTTCTCTTGGTGGTGGCTAACTTGTTGGGCTCTCCCCTCTAGCTGGCTTACTGGTAGTCACAACTCCCATCTTGTCTTGTATGCTGTTCTACAGGTGTTGGTTAACAAAGCAATATTACCAGAAAATCAAAACCACCCCAGCAAGAACAACAACAAAAAACCCTACCACATTAGCAATATCAAGAGCAATTGAGCAAAGATTAATAAAGTTGGAGAGAGATTAGGAATATTAGAAGATATGAAAAAGGGAATATGAGATAACTAAAAGAGGAAAAATGATTATGAGTGGGAAGAAGGAGGAGAAAAATTAAGACTAGGGAATAGAAATAAGGCAAATAAAGGAGAAAATAAAATTTAAAACTTAAGTAAAACAGGGAAAGCCAATAGTAAAAATGGAGTAAGAAAAGTGAAGACAATGCCATGTGGTCTGAAGTAAAATTAAAAGGGTATTGAACCAATGGGAACAAAATTACTGAAAAATCACAGCAGGGTCAAACAATGACAGCTGAGTGAAGATTAATATGGATGGAAAGGGAATAAGAATATTGTACCATGGAAAAAAGTGAGTATGTGATGTTTACAGTAAGGAAAAAATGATTTTTTTAACTGTGTGTTTTTTGTTTTTTGTTTTTAATTAATTTATTTTTTAGAGAGGGAAGGAGGGGGAGAGAGAGAGAGAGAGAGAGAGAGAGAGAGAGAGAGAGAGACATCAATGTGCGGTTGCTGGGGGTTATGGCCTGCAACCCAGGAATGTACCCTGGCTGGGAATCGAACCTGGGACACTTTGGTTCCCAGCCCGCGCTCAATCCACTGAGCTACGCCAGCCAGGGCTTAGGAAAAATGATTTTGAATGGACAGGAGATGAAAACTAATAAGTAGTGAATAGAACCCAGGCTAAGAAAAGGAAAAAATTAAAATAAAATTTCTAACTCAACTGATCAAAGGCAAGTGGAAGGCAAAATGCAGTAAGACAGAGGGAGAATATTCTATGGGATTTAAAGTACACACAAATAGGAATTCTACTGGAGAAGAACAGAAATAGCTGTGATAGCCTCACCCAATTAGCCACACTTTATAAAGGTGGAAAGGAAATAAGACTATTATAAAAAGGAGAAAAGAATATGAGCTGACTTAAGGAAGAAAGAATGCTTTTGCAGTAATAGATGGGGGAGAAATAGTAAGAGAGAGAAACGGGAACATGGCATAGTGTGAGAGAAAATAGTTTACAACAACAATAGGAAAGGTCAGGAAGTAATGGAGTAAGACCAGAGAAGGGTGCTATGTGTGATTTGAAATAACAGTGATATGGAAAATATATATAATTTGAGAAAAAAATAATAGTAGTGAGTTAGTTGGAATATAATTGAAACAAAAAAAGAAATGTTTAAAGGCTATGTGAAAGGAAAAAAGATGAAAGAAAGAAAAAATATGCAAGTTTTGAGGGAGAGTGTGGTGAAATTCATCTCAGCTATTTGGCGTTCACTTTCTGACTTCTTTCTAGATCCATCTCTGTTTCTTTTGTTTGTTTATGATTAATAAACTCTATTTACTTATTTTACTATTGTTCAACTACAGTCATCCCCATTTTATACCCACCATTTTCCCCTGCCACATCTGCCCTGGTTTTTTTATCATCTCAAGTTCCAGGGTGGGTTGTCCAACTTCTTGCAAGAGTGCCTGTATCTCCTTCACTGCCTCTAAAGGAAACTTCCATTGAAATTGAGAGGGTGGGTCTTCATTGTCTGCCCTGGAAGCCACTGTTCAGTCTTCTGGGAAAATTATAGGTGTGTTCCCCCTGCCTCTACACTTCTCATCTTAGTCTGTCCCAGTTTATTTCCAATAATTTATAGTTTGTGCTTAAATAGCTGTCCATTTCATGGTGGGGTGGGGTGTGTGACAATATGTGTAAGAGTGTCAGTTCTCTTCTGCTTGGTATAGATAGCACCTCTGTACATGAGCCAAGGTTTGGTGGCACCCTGAATCTCCATTGCTGCACACTTTCTAAACTTCCTGCTTTGATGACCTCAGTGTACTAGGGCTGTAGGACTCAGTGTACTTTATCTCCCTGTGAGGAGTTCAAAAGGAGCCCTTTTAGGTGTTCATCTTTATGTCTTACCCTTGTGGAGTTGTTTAAGCCTGCTCAGCCAGTTTTGCAGATCTTCTCCTGCTCCTACAGAAGGTGGGGGCTGGACTTCACCTTGCCTTCCTGGAGGTTCTGCCACCAAAGGGGGCCCAGTCTGGCCTCAAATAATCTCAGGTGCACAGTTCCAAGCCCACCACACTCACAGCACACTTCACCAATGTGCTGGGCTGGGTTCAGCTGCGGTCAAGAACCACCTCTTTGATCAATCTGCCCAGTTGTAATGAGTGAGAACAAATCACACCCACATTCCTTTTTGCTTGTTGGCAGGTCAGCTACACATGCATGGTCTCTTCCCAGCATACCACAGCTCCTCTTCTTTAAAAAGTCTCTGTGGGAGCTCCCACTGCAGTGCTGAGCCACTGTCTGGCTTTCCACATGCTCTACCTTTCCAAACAGTCAAGAGTCTATCTCCATCCTGGCCAGTCATGGTCCTCCACCTTTAGGTTGGATCTGACCAGATCAAGGTTCAAACAGTATCTCTCTCACTCTCTGGCACTCTCCTGATAAGCATCTGCCACTGCAGCTTGGGTATGCCACTAGCTGTGTTTGTGTGTAGCCTGATTCTCCCTGACAACTTTGCATATTCAAGTTGCTCCTGACTGGATCTGGGGACTCCCTGCCCTGGGAGGGGAGGGCACTGCTAGGCTTCTATCTCTGACAAGGCTCTCCACGAATGCTGGTGGATGCTGCCCCACTGGTTGCAGGTGCTTCGGCAGCCGCGGCTGGTGGTACCATGCCCAGAGACTTTCCCCATCCACCTATAAAACATCCTTCACACCTGTTTTGAGGTATCCTCTATACTCTTTGGCTCCCAAACTTCATATCAGCTAAGATTCCATTGACTGTTCATGTTTTTCAGAAGATCAGCTAAGTGTTTGAGTTGGGTGCATGAGCAGGTGGACTCATCGTCTGAATCTTATTTTATTTTTTAAATTAAATAATTTTTTGTTATTATTCTGTTACAGTTGTCCCAATTTTGTCCACTTTGCCCTCCTCCAACCTCACACACCCACAGTCAATTCCCACACTGTTGTCCATGTCTGTGGGTCATTCACACATGTTTTTAACTAGTCCTTTCCCCTTATTTCCAATATTATCCCCCTTCCCCTTCCCTTCTGGTCACTTTCATTATGTTCCATGTTTCCATGCCTGCAGTTCTATTTAGTCCATTAGTTTATTTTGTTCATTAGATTCCTCTTATATGTGACATCATAGGGCATTTATCTCGCACCAACTGGCTTTTTTCACTTAGCATAATATTCTCCACTTCTACCCATGCTGTTGCAAAAGGTAGGAGGAGTTCCTCCTTTCTTTCTGCTGTGTAATATTCCATTGTGTAAATGTACCACAGTTTTTTTATCCACTCATTTACTGATGGGCACTTAGGCTGTTTCCAGCACTGGGCTATTATAAATAGCTCTGCTATGAGCATAGAGGTGCATAAGTTCTTTTGAATCGGTGACCCAGGATTCTTAGGGTCTATTACTTTTCTCCTATAGAGTTTGTGTGTCATATATTTTAGGTATTAACTCATTATCAGATATACGGTTTGCAAATATTTTCTTTCAATCTGTAGTTTGCCTTCTGTTGATAGTTTCCATTGCTGTGCAGAAGCTTTTCATTTATTGACTGATTGATTTTTTTCTTCAGTTAAGACAATATAGATGATTTATTGTGTGCTGTACATTCAGCCACAACTAAGAACAGACTGAACCCAGAATGTCACCAGGTCCAGGGCAAAAAAACAAAAGGAACTGTTTTGGTGTGATCAAGGTAGGTCTCTCAGAGCTGGTCACAGCAATCAGATAATGATAGCTGCTCTAGATTTGAGGCAAGTTCTAGGCAGTAGCATTCACTGCAACAATTTCTGCCAGCATCTCTGGCCTCCAGTTTTCCATAGTTTTGCTCCTGTGGCTTCCATGAGTGTGTAAGATAGCGATTTACTTGGACTTCTGCCTCATGTTTTTTCTTCTGCACTTTAACTTGAGCATTTGCTGCTTCTTCCACTTAGTGTTCATGGCTCAAAATTTTATAAGAAAATGGTGCTAAGGGTGAGAGCTACAGAAGTTTTTTAGTTTGATACAATACCGTTTGTCTTGTTTTGCTTTTGGTGCCATATCCAAAAATCATTGCATAGATTAATGCCAAGAACCTTTTCACTTATGTTTTCTTCTAGTAGTTTTACAGTTTCAAGTCTTACTTTTAAGTCTTTAATCCATTTTGCATCAATTTTTGCATATGATTCAAGATAGTGGTCCAATGTCATTCTTTTGCATGTGAATATCCAGTTTTTCTAAAACTTTATTGAAAAGCCTATCTTTTCCCCACTTTATGTTCTCAGCACCCTTGTTGAAGCTTAGTTGACTATTGATGTATAAATTAATTTCTGGACTTTCTATGAATCTATTTTGATTTGACAGAACCATTTCAGGGCAATAACATTTTTGCTTATAGGAGAGTCTTCCTAAAATGATTTGGTGCTGTTTCTATCACTGCAATAATTAAGTTTAGAGGAGGGGAGGGTTGGGTGGGTGGGTTGGGGTGGGAGTAAAAGACAGAAAATTGTATGCAACAACAATTTAAATTAAAAAATATTATTGAAATATTAAAAAAATAATTAAGTTTATGTCAATAAATTTTGACACGCAGATTTATAGTGACTTTATTTTCTAACCTTACTAGAGTTCTTTGGGGAGAGATCTTTTTCTTTTACATTTTTGTGTCATTACCAGAAGGTAAATGATGAGGCTCAAATGATGAGATTGCAAGTGACAAAAAATATCGTAGGGCAGGTTTTTTGGGGAGAAAACTGATTTCTCATTCTTTCCATATTTCTTATTACTAGAGTTGTTTCATCCATTGAAAACAAAAGTGGTTATGAATTTCTATCTATACCTACCCTTTGCTTTATTTTTTACAATGCATAGTGAAGGATGTGCTAATTTTTCTCTGAATGATAAACTTACCCAAGGAATATCTTTTTAACCTTATACTAGCAGTGAAGAGGAATACTATGTATACTGTAGAATGTTTTTGTAACTTTTTACAGCACTGTATTAACATCAGATAACAACTGAGGCTGGAGCAAGCTAATAGTGGTTGTTGTTCATTGCTTAAAGTAATCTACAATTACACATGAAGCAAATATTTATGGAACACTTACTATTGCCAGACATGGTACTGGACACTGGCAACACAAAAACAGTAAGACATAATTTCTTTCCCTAAAATTGAAATAGTTTAGTAAGACAGACATTAACAGAAAGGTACAATGCAATAAAGATTGTGACAGAAATGTAAATAAATATCTGTAAATCCTCAATGGGTGGCACCCTTATAAGAATGAATTTAACAAGGAGAAAAGGCAATAAGGACACTGGAGGTTAAGAAAGAGTATGTGAAAACGGATATAGATTTTTAGGATATTGTCTGGTAGGATACATAAGTAAAGTAAGAGGCATGGCAGGAGCTGGGCCAGAAGTGGTTCAGTGGTCCAAATTATGAGGATCAGTGGTCATAGTGCTAAATCTAAAGATGTTCCAAATCAACTGATGAGCAAGTATAAAAGGAAAATCTTAAGATTTTATTCATCCATTTTTAGGGAGGGAAGGGAGGGAGGAGAGAGAGAGAGAGAGAGAGAGGGAGAGAGACATCAATGTGCAGTTGCTGGGGGTCATGGCCTGCAACCCAGGAATATACCCTGGCTGGAAATCGAAAGTGGGACACTTTAGTTCCCAGCCCGCGCTCAATCCACTGAGCTATGCCAGCCAGGCTAAAGGAAAATCTTTTAACCCATGGTATGACGTGATCAGATTTTATAAATAAAACTTTGGCAAAAGTTCTGTAAAGAGGGGGTGGGCAACAGCATCCAATCTCCCACTCCGACAATCTCCAGATCTCATTAGCTCTAAAATTCTGTAGTTTTATAAAAATGTGATTTCTGTAATCATTGTTGAAGAAATAATCTATCTCTGTCTTTCTGACACTTTCAGAGATATTTGTTTTAAGGGGGAAAATATAGCAATGCAAAGCTGGAAGAAACTCTATATGCCCTCTGGTTTATTTCCTACATATGTTCCTCATGGGGAAACAAAATCAAGTCACATAATTTGAGTGAAAAGCCAGGACTGTACCTTGATGTGCAGTACTTACTCTTGTACCACTCTGACATTTTGTTTTGTTTGTGAGAACAGATCAAACTGGGAATGCAGGTGTGCACACATGCATTTTGTGTACAACAGATTTCATTAGGAGAGATGAATAGTTAAATGAATTCTGATATTGCTGGAGGAAAAGAATGAAAGAAAATTTTATTTGACTTGACTTATTTTCTCTATATAATCTTCAACATGAAAGTAATTTGACAGTGGAATCACATTGTAAGAGCCAACTTTATACACAGACACAGAAACTCAGAAATATATTGTAATATTTATTTAACATAATGGCAGCTAGTAGTCATTTGCCTTATTTTATATGAGTATGAAAATCACTTTTCTTTCTTATATTTTCTTTACAGACTAAGCTTGTTATAAGACATTCAATCTCAAGGTATCTTCTTCAGAATATTGCAATGTATTATAAATATTTTGAATAGTTATATTGAATAAAAAATAACATGTGAGAAATTTAATGTATATTAGTTAGTGGATTTGGCTAATCTCCAAAATGTCTATTAGGAATATTAAAGAATTTTAACATTTTCCCAGAAAATCTAGTATTGAAGCTGTCTATTTTAACAATATATTAAAGTTGACCTGTTTACACTATTTAATTTTAGCTTTACAGATTCATAGCTAGAGAAAGCAGGTATGAATACATATTGTTTTAGTCAAGGAAATGGTTTCCAAAGAAAATATTCTTTGGAGTATTCTTCTAATTCAAAGAAGAATATACTTCTAATAAAAATAGAAACCCCAACATAAAATTTGCAAATAATCTTGGAGGTGATTGAAATGTACTTGGCTTTTGCTTGGAAACATATTTTGTAGGGTCATTTTAAATATGGAAAAGAGTTCATTAAAATGATTCTGTTACTTAAAGATATGGAACCTCTCACAGGGATGTCCAACCTTTTGGTGTTTCTGGGTCACACTGGAAGAAGACAAGTTGTCTTGGGCCACACATTAAATACACTGTGACATGTAATTTTAAAAACATTCATGATGTTTTGAGTAAATTTATGATTTTGTGTTGGGCTGTATTTGTAACTATCCTGGGATGCATGAGGACCCTGGGCTACAGGTTGGACACTCCTGTTTAGGACTTCTTCATAGAAAAAAAAATTGATAGACCTGCTGACAAATTAAAATGGTCTCAGCATAAGATGAGATTGTTTTGAGCCAGGTAATGCAGATCTCTGTACACCTTCCTAGTTTTATAATCAATAAGACATCCTTCAGTTTGGGGCACACACAGATGGAGTAAAGGTTTCAAAGGTTGTTAAATAATTTTATTATTGTAAATGACTAAAAGTTATATTTCTGAACCAACCACTCTGTAATTACACAGATGGCCAGAATGATCTAGACTGGTGTTTATTTTGTTACATTCCTAGTTTATCTTAAGAGCATGCAGAGTGCGAATCATGCTGAACTAAAGACCACTATTCTCCAGATATAGATTATGAAATATAGGCAAAACTTGGGTCATATTGAAATCTATGTAGCATTTCAGTAATAATCTCTATGGTTAATTTTCATAATGAATTTACCCTCAATTAAATGTATGTTTATTCATTCTTTAATTTATTCAACCAATATAGAGCTGATAAGCTCTGAGTATTTGTCAGGTACAATTCTAGATGTTGTATAGCAATGAACAAAATAAATGAAAAGTCTTTGTGAAAAAGGAAGATTTTTGGTCTAGTGAGGAAGTTGGACCATAAACAAAAGAGAAAATGTATATTATGGCAGGTGGTGAAAAATATTCTGAAATAAAATAAATTAAGGTAAACAGAAATGGAGAACGGGAAGGGTTGTTATATGTGCTGTTTTATATAAGGAGATAAGAGGTTTCTGATAATGAAGCAATATGAGCAGAGACTTGAAGGAAATGAAGTAGGCCTAAGTAGACCTCTGGGCATAGTGGTTATTGCATAAAGAAAACTATAAGAGCAAAGGCTGGAGTATGTGGTAATATTTTCTTTAAAAAAAAATAATTTTATTGTATTTTTCCCATACTATTTAGTTCCCTTAAACCCTGCTCCTGCAAATCACCACACTGTTATCCATGTCTATGAGTCCTTTTTCCTGTTTGTTCAATTCCTCCACTCTCTAACCTACCCGCCTCACTTAGCTGTGATCCTGCTCTCTATCTATGAGCCCGTCTTTAATTTCCTTTTTAGTTCAGTTTACTCATTAGATTCCTGTTGGGAACTGCCCTGCCTGGTATCAGAAGCTGTAACCCCTGCCAAGGCTAAGGCTGAGGGAGTGGTCTTGGACCTTAAGCCAGCAAGAAGACAAAAGCTTATCTCCCTGGCAGGAGTGCTGCTTCTGCTGCTTCATTCATAACTGAACCCCAATGCTTGGTCAGTTAGCCAATGATGGGTAAGATTCCCCAAGGGGGGAATGATCTAAGACAGGCATGATCACGTGGGAGGCCCCCAAGAAAGGACTTTGGGGGATACAGCAAAAGCGGGTGATGGAACCTCGCTCCTTGGCCGTGGTATAGCCTGGGTCCTCATCCTCTGGGAGAAAATCTCCTTATCTCTTGGTTGCCTGAGTTCCCTTGCTCCACCTAAGCCTGAAACAATGACAGGGTGGTGTGGCTCTGTGCTGAAAAGGGTGAGTTCCCCGGGTGATCAAGCCTAAGAAAGAATATGTAAACTCCTGTGAAAACTGCTTTGTTTAGAATGCACTCAGTTGAATGATAAGGGTCCAAGGAAGAAGTAAGTTTGTCCTTTAAAGTTTTACAGCTCTTTGATCCTGACTCAAAGTAGGCCCTCAGACTTCCTTGCTATCTATTGTTTGATCCTTACTTCCTGGCAATGTTTAATGAGCTTTAGCTGAATCCTTATGCAAATGAAACCAATAAAAAGCCTCTCAGAGGGGGAATGGCGCACTCTCCCCACCAGAGAGAGGGTGGCCAAGCAGCGCCCTCCAGGAGAGAGGGTGGCCAAGGTGATCCCCACATGAGGAGTTGCCCTGCTGTTCCTATTCCCCCACAGGACCTGGTTGTCTCTGTGTATGTTTTTAGCATGTTTTGATGAACGTCTGCAGCCAAGCTGGATACTGCTGGCCAGTATCCTACACAGATTCCAAATACGAATGAAATCGTGTGGTACTTGTGTTTCTCCAACTGGCATGTTTCACTTAACATTATGTTCTCCAAGTCTGTCCATACTGTCTCAAAGGGTAAAATTTTCATCTTTTTTTACAGCCAAGTAGTATTCCATTGTGTAAATGTCCCATAGTTGTTTTATCCACTCATCTACTAATGACACTTGGGCTACTTCCATATCTTGGTGATTGTAAATAACTCTGTGATGAACATAAGGTTTATTTTATTTTATTTTTTAAAATTATTTTATCATTTTTCAAGTACAGTTGTTTCCATTTTCCTCCCACCACTTCCTTCCCCGCCCTTGCCATCTCCACTTCCCTCCCCTGATTCCACCTGCCCTTGCTTTTGTCCATGTGTCCTTTATAGTTGTTCCTGAAAACCCTTCCCCCATTTCTCCCCATTGTCCCCTCCCACCTCCCCTTTGGTCACTGTCAGATTGTTCCTAATTTTAATGTCTCTGGTTACATTTTGCTTGTTTGTTTGTTTTATTGATTAGGTTCTACTTAAAGGTGAGATCATATGGTATTTGTCTTTCACCACCTGGTTTATTTGACTTAGCATAATGCTCTCCAGTTCCATTCATGCTGTTGCAAAGAGTAGGAGCTCCTTCTTTCTTTCTGTTGCATAGTATTCCATTGTGTGAATGTACCATAGTTTTTTGATCCATTCATTTACTGATGGACACTTAGATGGCTTCCAGCACTTGGGTATTGTAAATTGTGCTGCTATGAACATTGGGGTGCATAGGTTCTTTTGAACTGGTGTTTCAGGGTTCTTAGGATATAATCCTAGCAGTGGAATTAATGGGTCAAAAGGCAGATCCACTTTTAGTTTTCTGAGGAATTTCCATAATGTTTCCCACAGTGGATGTACCAGTCTGCATTTCCACCAACAATGTACTAGGGTGCCCTTTTCTCCACATCCTCTCCAATACTTATTGTTTGTTGATGTGTTTATGATGGCCATTCTGACTAGTGTGAAGTGGTATCTCATTGTGGTTTTAATTTGCATCTCTCTGATGGCTAGTTATGCTGAGTATCTTTTCATATGTCTCTGGACCCTTTGTATGTCCTCCTTGTTGAAGTGATTGTTGAAGTCCTTTGCCAATTTTTAAATTGGGTTGTTTGTCTTCTTGGAATGGACTCATGTGAGTTCTTTATATACTTTGGATGTAAAGTGAACATAGGGGTTCTTATGATATTTCAAATTAGTGTTTTGGGTTTCTTTGGATATATTTCCAGAAGTGGGGTTGCTGGGTCAAAAGACAGATCCATCTTTAATTTTTTGATATCTCTTCATACTCCTTTCCACAGTAGCTGCACCAATCTGCATTCCCACAAACAGTACAAAAGCATTCCCTTTTCCCCACATCTTTGCCAGCACTTGTTATTTGTTGACTTTTTGATAATGGGTATTCTGAGAGGTGTGATATGGCATCTCACTGTGTTTTTAATTGACATTTCTCTGGTGATTAGCGACATTGAGCATCTTTTCATATGTCTATTGGCCATCTACATGTCCTCTTTGAAAAAGTGTCTATTCCGGTCTGTTGCCCATTTTTAAATTGGGTTGTTATTTTGTTTTTGATTTTTCTAAGTACTTAATAAATTTTGGCTATTAACCCCTTATCAGATGTATCAGCAAACATGTTCTTCCATTCTGTGGGTTGTCTTTTTATTTCGTTGATGTTTTCCTTTGCTGTGCAAAAATTGTATAGATTGATATACTCCCATTTGTTCACTTTTTTCTTTTATTTCTCTTGTCTGGCTAGATATATCTAATAAAATATTTCTATGAGCAATATTTGAAATTTTGTTGCTTATGTTATCTTCTATGATTTCTATGATTTCAGGTCTAGTAGTATTTTCATTTCTACTAAAAAAAAGGTTGGCACAGGAAAAAGGATAGGAAAATCACACAACTGGTCGTGGGTGGTGCTGGGATTTGAATTTTGGTTTGCAGAAAGGTATAGGGAGTATAGCTATGTCTGGGGAAAGAGCATTCTAGGAAAAACCAAGACCCTTAGGAGAGCATAACCTTGGTGTGTCACTGGAACAACAAAGAAATTAATGAAGCTGGAACACAGAGATCTGGGGAGAGAGTGGTAGGAGATGAAACCTGGTTGTGACATGGGGTGGGATCAAGAGGAACATAGGTATGTAGAGTCTTGTATGCTGTTGGGAAAGCATTGGATTTTATTCTAAATAAGGGTTTTGAGCAGAAGAGTGTTATGATTTTATTTATGTTTTCCAAAGATACTGTAGCTGCTGTTTGAAGAATATTATAGGGGTGGTAAGGGTGTCGATAAGGAAATCATTTAGTAACCTATTTAGATAGATTAGATCAAAGGGAGATTATTCTGTCCTGTTCTAAGGTGGTAGTGGAGGAAAGGGTGAGCAGTAGTTGCACTCTGTATATATTTTGAAGGAAGGATAGTCAAGATTTGCTGATATTATAGTGAAATTCTAGTAGAAAAATCACAATAATTACAAGGTCAAAGCAAGCATTTTTAAAATGATTTACTGAGAATAATGCCCACATTAAAAAATCTGCCTTTCTTTAACTTGAATGCTTCCACTATCTTCCTGGTAGAAACAGTTTCTGTTTGACATAAATATTGCTGCCTAGAAATGACTCATTTAACCTTCATTTATACCAAGAATGCATAATTAACACCATATTTTTACAGAACACTGTGCATCAATTTTTGTCTCAGCAAACTCTGCCGTGTTTGGTTATTTTTAGTTAATGAAGTCATCTGAAGCTCTGTTATCCACAAGGGAGAATCTGCTCTTTTGATGACATTTTAGCTATTTCAAGCATTTATACTTACACACAGTAAAGACATACTGTATTATTATGAAGGATAACATAGGTGATACTATCAATTTAAGAGAGATGAAAATTGCAATTGGAAGAATATACAGATGAGTGTATATAGTTAATGTTTCTGGAAAAAAGTTTGTCTTGAATTATGAAACTTCAGGTATTATCTCCCATCACTGTATATTTCTTATGTTCTGCTTCCATTAAATCAAAGTAATTGTATGATGTTAGGCAGAGTAAAAACAAAATCTTTTCTTCAAAGAATAATAAATCTCTTACTACCATTGTAGTGATATATACATTAGCATTATAAATTTAATAATATTAAATATATGCACATATTTAAATCCTGTGCCTTGGTGTATTAAACCTACAAAGTTGACTATTTTTAAAAATATTTTTATTTTAATTGTTGTTGCAGTACAATTTTCTATCTTTTACTCCCATCCCAACCCACCCACCCAGCCCTCCCCTTCTCCCTCCCATTTCCACCCATCCCTAGTTTATATCCATGTGTCCTTTATACTTCTTCCTGTAAAACCTTCCCGTTTTCCCCTGAAATTCCCCTGAAATTCCCTCTCCTCTCCCCTCTGAACACTGTCAGACTGTTCTCTCTTTCAGTATCTTGGGTTATATTTTGCTTGTTTCTTTGTTTTGTTCTTTAGGTTCCTGCTAAAGGTGAGATCACATGGTATTTGTCTTTCACCTCCTCATTTATTTCACTTAGCATAATGTTTTCCAGTTGCATTCATGCTGTCCCAAATGGTAGGAGCTCCTTCTTTCTTTCTGCCACATAGAATTCCATTGTGTAAATGTGCCATAGTTTTTTGATCCATTCATTTACTGATGGGCACCTAGGTTGCTTCCAACACTTGGCTATTGTAAATTGTGCTGCTATGAACATTGGGGTGCATAGGTTCTTTTGAAATGGTGTTTCAGGGTTCTTAGGATATAATCCTAGCAGTGGAATTAATGGGTCAAAAGGCAGATCCATTTTTCATTTTCTGAGAAAATTCCATATTGTTTCAGATAGTGGCTGCACCACTTTGCAATCCCACCAACAGTGCACTAGGGTCCCCTTTTCTCCACAACCTCTCCAAAACTTGTTGTTTGTTGCTTTGCTCATGATGGTCATTCTGATTAGAGTGAAGTGGTATCTCATTGTGGTTTTAATTTGCATCTCTCTGATAGCTAGCAATACTGAGCATCTTTTCATGGGTTTCTGGATCCTTTTTATGTCCTCCTTGGAGAAGTGTCTGTTCACGTCCTTTGCCCATTTTTTCACTTGGGTTGCCTGGCTTCTTAGAGTGGAGTTGTGTAAGTTCTTCATATATTTTGGAGATTAAACCCTTGTCTGAGGTATCATTAGCAAACATGTTTTCCCATACAGTTGGTTCTCTTTTTATTTTAATGCTGTTTTCTTAAGCTGTGCAGAAGCTTTTTATTTTGATGAAATCCTATTTGTTTATTCTTTCCTTTATGTCCCTTGCTCTAGGAGACATATCAGTGAACATGTTGCTGCATGAAATATCTGAGATTTTCCTGACTTTGTTCTCATCTAGGACTTTAATGGTGACATGGCTTATATTTGTCTTTTATACACCTTGAATTTACTTTTGTGTATGATGTAAGTTGGTGCTCAAGTTTCATTTTTTTTTGCACGTAACTGTCTAGTTCTCTCAACACCATTTGTTGAAGAGACTGTTTTTACTCCATTTTATGTTGCTGTCCCCTTTGTCAAATATTAATTGGCTGTAGAGACTTGGGCTTATTTCTGGACTCTCTGTTCTGTTCCATTGGTCCATATGTCTGTTCTTATGCCAGTACTAGGCTGTTTTGATTACAGTGGCCTTGTAATAGAGTTTGATATAAGGTATTGTGATCCTTCCTACTTTGCTTTTCTTTCTCAAAATTCCAGCAGCTATTCGGGGTCATTTATGGTTCCCTATAAATTTTTGAAATGTTTGTTCTATGTCTGTGAAATATGCCATTGGTACTTTAATAGGTATTGCATTGAATCTGTAAATTGCTTTGGATAGTATGGACATTTTGATAATGTTAATTCTTCCAATCTATGAACACAGTATATGTTTCCATTTGTTTGTGTCTTCCTTAATTTCTTTCTTCAGTATCGTGTAGTCTTCTGAATACAGGTCTTTTACCTCCTTCATAAGATTTATTCCTAGGTATTTAATTTTTCTTTTTGTTATATCAAATGGAATTTTTTTCTCGATTTCTGCTTCTGTTGTTTCATTGTTGCTATACAAAAATGCCTTTGATTTCTGAATATTGACTTTGTATCCCGCTGTTTTGCCAAATTCATTTATTAGGTTGAGCAGTGTTTTGGTGGAGTCTATAGGATTTTCTATGTACACTATCATGTCATCTGCAAACAGTGACAGTTTTCTTTCCTCCTTTCTGATTTGAATGCTTTTTATTTCCTTTTCTTGTCTGATCACTGTGGCTAAAACTTCCAATACTATATTGAATAAAAGTGGTGAAAGTGGACAATCTTGTCTTGTTCCTGATCTTAGTGGAAAAGATTTTAGTTTTTGCCCATTGAGTATAATGTTGGCTGTAGGTCTCTCACATATGGCCTTCATTATGTTGAAGAATGCTCCCTCTATTCCCACTTTGCTGAGTGTTTTTATCATAAATGGGCGCTCTACCTTATGAAATGCTTTTTCTGCATCTATTGATATGATCATGTGATTTTTGACTTTGCTTTTGTTTATGTGATGTATTACATTTACTGATTTGCAAATATTGAACCATCCTTGCATCCCTGGGATGAATCAAACTTGGTCATGGTTCATGGTCTTTTTAATGTATTGTTGGATGTGGTTTGCCAGTATTTTGTTGACGATTTTAGTGTGTATGTTCATCAGCGATATTGGCCTGAAGTTTTCTTTTTTTGTTGTGTCTTTATCTGGTTTTGGGATTAGGATGATGCTGGCTTCATAAAAAGAGTTTGGGAGTATTCCATGAATCTGGATTTTTTGTAATAGTCTGTGAAGGATAAGGATTAGCTCTTCCTTAAAAGCTCTGTAGAATTCTCCTGTGAAACCATCCAGTGCATGTCTTTTGTGTTGGGAGTTTTTGGACACTGCTTCAATTTCATCTGCTGTTATTTGTCTGTTCAAGATTTCTACTTCTTTTTTATTGAGTTTTGGAAGATTATGTTTTTTCTAGAAAGTTGTCTATATCACCTAGGTTTTAAAATTTCTTGGCATATAGTTCTTCATAGTAATTTCTTACAATCCTTTGTATTTCTGTGGGGTCAGTTGTAATCTCTCTTCTTTCATTTCTGATTGTGTTTATTTATATCCTTTCTCTTTTTTTCTTGATGAGCCTGCTTAAAGGCTTATTGATTTTGTTTATCGTTTCAAAGAAATAGGTCCTGAATTCATTGATCCTTAGAATTATGCTTTTAGTCTTTGTGTCATTTAATTCTGCTGTGATCTTGGTTATTTTCTTCCTTTTCCTTGCTCTGGCTGTCTTTGTTGTTGTTCCTCGAGTTCTTGTAGACATAGGGTTAGGCTGTTTGTTTGAAATGTTTCTATCTTTTTTAGGTAGGGCTGTATTGCTATGAACTTCCCTCTCAGGACTGCCTTGGCTGTGTCCCATAGGTTTTGGGTGGTTGTAAGTTCATTTTCATTTGTTTCCAGTAACTTTTTGCTTTCTTTCTTTATTTCATTCTTGACCCATTCGTTATTTAATAGCATGCTACTCAATCTCCACGATTTTGAGTGTTTCAGTTTTCTCTCCTTGGGGTTTGTTTCTAGTTTCAGTCCTTTGTGGTCAGAGGAAATGCTTGGTGTAATTTCAATTTTCTTTAACTTGTGGAGGCTTGTTTGTGTCCTATCATGTGATCTATCTTTGAAAATGTTCCATGTGCATTTGAAAAGAATGTGCATTTAGCTTCTTTGGGATGAAGGACTCTATGTATATTAGTTAAGTCCATTTCATCTAGGGCATTGTTCAATGCCACAATATGTTTGTTGATATTTTGTTTGGAAGATCTGTCCATTTTTGATAGTGGGGTGTTAAAATCCTCCACAAAAATTGTGTTGCTGTTAATATCTTTCTTGAAATCCTCTAAGATTTTCTTTATATATTTGGGTTCTCCTATGTTGGGTGCATATATACTTACAATGTTTAAGTCTTCTTGGTGGAATCATCCCTTGAGTAGTATGAAGTGACCTTCTGGGTCTCTTTTTATGGCCCTTTTTTTGAGGTCTATTTTGTCTGATATGAGTATTGCTACCCCAGCTTTTTTTTTCCTGTACATTTGCTTGGAAAATTTGTTTCCAGCCCTTTACTTTTAGCCTGTGTATATCTTTTTCCTGAGGTGGGTCTCTTGTAGGCAACATATGTGTGGGCCATGCTTTCTTATCCATTCAGCTATTCTATGTCTTTTGATTGGAGCATTGAATTCATTTACGTTTAAGGTTATTATTTATAGGTACTTATTCATTGCCATTTTCGTACCTGTGTTCCTTTCTCTCTCTCCCCTTCTCTCTCTCTCTTTCTCTCTCTCCTTTCCCTTCTTTTCCTTAAAGAAGTCCCCTTGTCATCTCTTGCAGAGCTGGTTTGGTGAAGGTGTATTCTTTGAGACTTCTTTTGTCTGGGAAGCTTCTTATTTGGTCTTCTATCTTGATTGAGAGCATTGCTGGCTAGAGTAGCCTTGGTTGCAGACCTCTGGTTCTCATTACTTGGAATATTTCTTGCCATTCTCTTCTGGCTTGGAGTGTTTCCATTGAGAAGTCACCTGCTAACCTTATTGGTGCTCCCTTGTATGTTACTTCCTGTTTCTCCCTTGCTGCTTTTAAGATTCTCTCTTTGTCTTGGTATTTTGCCATTTTAATTATGATATGTCTTGAAGTGACCCTCTTTGGGTTTATCTTGATTGGAACTCTCTGTGTTTCCTGGATTTGTGTGACTTTTTCTCTCATCAAATTAGGGAACTTTTCCATCATTACTTTTTCAAATAGGGTTTCTATCCCTTGCTCTTCCTCTTCTCCTTCTGGTATTCCTATTGTACGGATATTATTAGGTTGTATTAGTATTATTATTGTCTTGCATTTCTCTTAATCCCTCTTCATTCTTTTTGAGCCTCTTTTTTTGTTGTTGTTGCTCCTTCTGGGTGATTTCTTCTACTTTGTTCTCTAGCTTGGTGCTCCGATCTTCTGCTTCATCAATCCTGCTTTTCATTCCTTCTACTGTGTTCTTCAGTTCAGAAATTGTATTCTTCATTACCTCTTGGCCCTTGTTGATAATTTCTGTTTCCTTTTTCATGTTGATATAGTTTGCAGTGAGCTCATTGTAGCTTCCCTGTAGTTTCTGGTGGCTTATTGTGAGCTCATTGAGCTTCCTGATAACCATTTCTTTGAACTGAATATCTGATAGTTGAGTCACCTCTATTTTATTTAGCATTCTTTTTGAGGCCTCCTCCTTTCTTTTCATTTGGGGATTATTTCTTTGTCTTCCCATTGTTTGTGAGACTCTTCTTGTTAGCCTCAGCTTCTTAAATTGATCTGTTCTGGCTCCCTGGTTTTGTGGTGTAAATTTTTGTGGTAGAATACCAGTGAGGTTCAGTGGTGCAGATTCCTTGATCTCCCAAGCTCACTGGTCTTGGGCTGTCATTTAAGTAGGCTCTGTGTTTGTCTTTGGGTTTTGATTGTTGGGTCTTTCTTTGGTGGCTCCTTCCCACCAACTGGTTAAATGAGGGTCATTCTGTCTACCACCTGCTGTATTTTGTTGTGCTGGTGAGGCCAGATTTTGTTGAAGCTGGTTCTTCCATATGTATAAGGTCTTGGGGATTCTCTCTTGCTCTTGTTCAGTTGTTTGTACTGGGTGCTGTCTCTACTGTTTAGCTGTATTTCCAGATAGGTCCTGGATTGAGGTTTGTGTGGTTTTCACTCCCTCCTCCACCTTATTCTGTTGTTATCTGCTACTGGTTCATTTTTTGTTGGGTTTCCTCTTCCAGTAGGTATCCTGGTGTCCACCACTTCCACCTACACTTTTTTGTGATCCGTTGGAGGGGGAAGGCAAAATGGTTTAAGACAGCAAGAGAGTATTCTATTATATTTACCGTAGCATCCAGACGAGAAGAGATAGGAGATCTTTTGGTTATGTAAAATATTAACTGTGATTTTCCACCCAGCTAGCTGATTTTTAGAAAGGATGGAAAGAAGATAAGACACTTGTTGTGGAAAGAAGATTTGTGAGTTGCATCTAGAAAGCAGCGAGGTTGTGGGAGGTCAGATTCTGAGGTAAGGTGAGAGTAAAGGATAGTAAATAGGTGTAGTGTGTGAGAGAATGGAGTTAACCACTAACTACAGTAATAGAGTTCAGGAAATTTTGAAGTGGGCTAAGATCTGGGAGGGGTGTTGTGAAGTATTTACAATTGCATGGATCAGCAATTATTTACAATAATATTAGAGCAACAATCATATGACAGAATCTATGAGATTTAGATAACAAGAATGGCGAGTATAGAACCTTGAGTATTGTGCTAATGGGACACAGGTGAGGTGAAGGACAGTACATTAGCAATACACTATAAAAGAAATATCAGGGGAAACTTGTCTGGTGATACAATATACCAACCTAGCAAAGGATACTATATAGAAAAAAGAGTAATACAAAAATACTATTTAAAAAGATGTAAGAATGATAGAAAAATAATAATAATACAAATATGCAATAACTTGAAGGTTCTCTAATAGCAGAGTGAAATTTGTCTCACTGTTACAGCTGTTGTGATTCCACTTCTTTGGGTTCAACTCTGGTCTTTTCACAGATCCAGGTTTTTGTCTCACTTGTAGGTATTTAAAAAATAAAAATAAAAAAGGCAGATGAAGGAAGGAAGAAGAGATAAAATTGGAGGAAAGAAAGGAGGAAGGAATAAAACAAGAAAGCAGGAAAGAGAGGAAAAAGAAATTAAAAGAGAATAAAAATAATAAAAATTTAAAAATTAAGAATTGATTAAAAAATAGAGTAAAATTAAAAAGTCTCTTGGTTTCACAGTGGCCAAACCAGTTTTTCTGGTCTTGCTGGATGCGGCAGGCTGAGGGGTGCTTGGTATGGCTTTTCTTCCTTCAGAATCTGCACTGGGTCAGTGGTAAGCACTGTCTGTGGAGCTATGGTGGCTCCTGGGCCCTGTGTCCTGGGTGTGGGAATCAGGTCTTTCTGAAGGGTTACTGATGAGGACTGGGGTGCCACGATGTGCTCCCACACATGAGCACGTGTGCACTCTCGGCCAACCACCTCACCCTTCCCAGCACCATGGGGGTGCACAGGGTCCTCCACACAAGCAAAACCCTCTGTGCAAACTCAAGATTGCTGCCAGGCTGGGTGGCAGGGAGGCCGGCAATTGCTGGCAAATTCCCCAAACAGTGTCTGTCTTTTCACTCCTTCCTCTTGAGAAATTCCTCCTATTCAAGCCTGCCGCTCCACATCACAGCCTGGCTTCTCCCGCAGCCCAACTCTCCAGCCAGACTGGTGACCCTGGGGGTCAGGGCCCATTGTGTGACCCAACCCCACTGGTGTCCACAGACTCTGAGGGAGCTCACAGCACTTGTGTGTTTGCTAGCAACTGGGTTCCTCTCGGTACCACTCAAACCTTGTTTGGCTGGGGAGGGAGCAGTTGTCCAGGCTCCCTCTCAAGGACTCTGGCAAACCCGGCAAGGGGTGCTGGGCCTGGGGCTGCAGGCCCCACCCCCCACCCCCTGCTGGTCCCTGGGACCCTACTGTGTTGCACCACTCCTCTCACCAACTAGTTTTTTGGTTCTGCCACAATCCTTGGTCCCCTATTTTCACATATGCTAAGGTGTGTTGGTTGCGTGCTCCTCCACTCTGTAGATGGGCCAGGATTCTCTCCTATGTGCAGAGGGAATCCAAATCTGCTGCTTCTTACTCCAATGCCATTTTCCTTCCTCCCTCATTAGTTTTGTCTCTAAATACATAGGGACTGTGCCTGCATAGCAACCAGTGGACTATCTCTTTATGTAGTCTCAAATGGGCAGGCAATCAATTCTCTTGTGGATATGTTTGAAAATAATGCGACTTCTGGGTGGAGCTATTTGTAGTCTAAGCCTTGGAAGTTAGGTTTGGATTTGTTATTGAGATTTCAGATTCATAAAACTATAGCTGCTTAAAATTCTGGGGTAAAAATGGAACCTTCCAGGAATGTGTGAAGGAGAAAATAGTGTCTGGTATTGAACCTCAGTGACATTACTATATGAAGGGCAAGTGAAATAAGAGGAGCCATCCAAAACAGCTGAGTAGTGAGCCAGGATAAGAATCAGAGATCAGAACCATGCAGATAGATTGCAGAAAATGTTAGAAAATTTGTATTTATCAATGTTAAATGTTACAGGATAATAGATGATACAAATGTTTAAAATAACAGATTGAACTTGGTAAGTAGATCTTTTTCAAGAACAGATTGGTGGTGTGCTGAAGGTAGAAGACAGATTTTTGTGAATTAAAGAAAAAGTAGATCAGAAAATGAAGTCAGAATACAGACAACTCTTTCTAGAAGTTTGAAGGGGAGAACTAATATGTGGTAAATGAGAAGTGAGGGCATGAGTATTATAGGTCAAAAGCAGGGTGTCCATGGAGAGGGAAGGGTGGAAAGAAAAAGAGACAAATTGTTGAAATAAGGTAACCACGCTGAGACATCATGGAGAGCACAAAGGGAGGTAGTGTTTTTGTAGGAGAAAATTTCTTCCTTTTGACAAAAAAATAGAGAAAACAAAGGTGTGTGTAGGGGAGTTAAATTTTCAGGGAGTCTGGAGGGTGGAGAGTGGGAAGAGGAGTTCAGAGCTGATAATCTCATCTTGTATCTTTACCAGCACTGCACTTCTATTTATGATTCAAATAAAAATATTTCAGTTTACTTAAAAGTAAATGATCAAATTTTCTTCTCATTTTCTCCTCCTCCCTCTAGATAACTACAGTATCTTTCATGGGGATTTTGCTATGTTATTTTAGGAATGTATTCTTAGCATGTGATGATATAGTCAGGACATTGATATAATATACATGGAAATATGGACATGATTATTCTACATATATTTACAGAAAGAAAACTATTAAGCAAGCATATGTGAAACATTTTTATTTTATTTTGAAGAATGTATTACATATGGAATAAGGTTTTATTTGGGGAAAGAGCACTATTGAGCACTATTGAGCACTAAGAGCAATATTGAACCAATTGCAGAGTTAATATTTTAGTAGTGTGGGCCAGAATAATTTATTTCACTGGAAAACCATGAGGCATTTGAGAGATTGGTGACACATCTCAGAACCCTACAAGTGACTTCAAGTCTGAAGTCCAACTGGATCTGTTTTCTGCACCCCAACTGAAGTCTTTCAAGATATACAAGAAGACTCAGCATAGTTATTTAGGTCAAAGACAGAGTGTGACTCTCTTCACAGGATTTCACTACCTAAATTAATTTATTAAATAATTCCTGGCTTCTATTTTATTATTAATTTACTGTGCAGAGATGAGTTGCAATAAAAATCACATTTCTGAATGTTTGATGCAAGGCCAGAGAGAGTGATAGAGATAATATTTTCCAGATTAACCCCTTCATCTTTCTGGTTTTTTATTTTAGAAAAAAAGAAATACACAGCTAAGTTAAATTGAAGGAAGGAAGGAAGGAAGGAAGGAAGGAAGGAAGGAAGGAAGGGGAAAGGAAGGAAGGAAGAAAGAAAGAAAGAAAGAAAGAAAGAAAGAAAGAAAGAAAGAAAGAAAAAAATAGGACTATCTTCTTAATGATGCTAATGTTAATTACTTTTAACAGGATATAATCTCAGGGGTCTGGAATAATAAAGAATCATCTCAGCTATTTAGATAAAATGTGCCTAAGTGCTGTATAAGAATCTTAAATAATATTAACATTTTATAGGTAAAGCAGTTTCTGGATATAATTAAAAGTCATCATTCAAAATCAGAAATTAGGTTCCTATTAGTATTTAACTTCATTCCTTTTAAATCATATTAATATTTTTTGAGAAAGCATATGAAACATTACAGAAAAAGGCATTTCATTAGTCAAAAACATATCCCAACAAAAATTACTTGAATCTGTTAAGAGATTCCTTTTCCAGATTATATTCCTAAATAGTAGAACAAGACCTAGTTTTACATTATTTTAGATGTTGATGAACATTTGTTACTGAACAGCAAGTACAGCCCTGCTGCTATCCTCTAGGCAAAATTCTGGAGACAAAGTTTTGGGGATAAAAGAAAGGAGTTTTTATTCAAAAGCTACACAATTTTGGAATAACATTTTTCCACCTGCATTAGTCACTTAAGCCTATGAATTAAGACTATACTCATTGACTCTTTAATTGTAGCTTTAATACTTAAGCCTATAAATTAAGGATCAACTCTTCAATTCTTCAGTTAGAGGTTTAATCACTTAAGACTAGGCTCAAATCTTTAACTCCTGAGTTCCCCTATCAACCCCACTGTAAGTTTTCTTTTTATTTTTTCAATTTTGTTTTCATTTTTAAATTGTTCAGTTACAACAGAGTTCCACCTTTTCCCCTATTACTGTCCCCCTGCCCTACCCACTCTCACCTCCCACACTGAATCCACACCCCAGCCCCCTGTTGTCTTTGTCTATGAGTTCTTTATACATGTTCCTTGATGACCCTTCCCCTTCTTTTGCTTGTTATCTTCCTTCCCCTCCTGCCGCGGCCAGCGAGGCAGTGGGTTCGAGACGCGCAGTGACGGACTGAAAAGAGAGAGCGGCCAGATGCTCTGGTGGCAAAAGGCAAGTTTATTGAAAACTCCTGTCATTATATAGTGAGATGTTCTAAAAATAGAATGCTTGCTACACGATGAGAGTCTTTGTTCAAGAAAGTTTACACACCCCTCCAGGTCACGTACAGAACATCCCGAGACATGACAAACATCCTGGTTTAGATTAACTCCAAGGACGCAACGCACTGCCCCAAGGCGCCGGCACCTCCCCGTCCTTCTCTTGGGAACAATCCGATAACAAACAAGGCCGGGGTAGTGTCAGGTCACCTCCCCCGAGGCCAAGGAACAGGCCCAAGCATCGTTCTCACAATGCAGGACCCTAACTCTTGACCCCTTCCTGGGGGGCTTGGTTCCCCCACATCTCCCCCTTTTTTTGTTTAGGACAAGGCAATAGGTACCTCATGTCTTTTATAATCCAATCTTTGTCTTTTTTAAACTCGAGGTATAGATTTTGGATATGCCCAAGTAGATATCGCAAAATGCACGGAAGACAAAGCAGTAAGATAAGGACAACGACTCCGGTTCCTAGCCAATTGTACAAGAGTTGGTGAATGGAGGGAAAATAACCGGCTAAAGTGTTAAAGAATTTTTTCGGCATCTCGGGCAATGTCGACGTCCCAATGGGGGGGGGGCATTGACTAGATCCTGTATCTCTTTGTGTAAGGCGGCGAGGTCCAAAGAAGTGTTACAATTATGCCAGATTCCCGTCAGGTGATTCCGCACCTTATCCCAAGGGAATCGAGAAGAATTGTAAGGAAAGGGGGTAACACAAATATGTGAGTATTGGAAGTGACATTTTAGAGAGGAGCGGACCTCGAGAGAGTTCAGCTCTTCTCCGACAACCCTTACGGTATCGTACAGAGCATTCAACTTCTGCTCTATTTTTCGATCCCATTCCTCTTGGGTCTGGAATGCAACAGACACATTGCGAGCTAGCTCGTTAACGAAGTCCGCGGTCTGAACCTCTTCTGTTAGTGCTATGGCGGCGGTGGTGGCCGTAGCTATAAGGGCAATTAAGGCAGATATTCCTGCAATGAGCATTCCTACGAACCGTTTTGTGCGGGCCAACATTAAGTCATTAACTTTTTGGATGATAGCAAAACCAGGGTCCTCATACCAAGGGGTGGAAAGGTTAACAGGTACAAAGGCAAAAGAAGGTTGTTTCAATACAGCAAATGAACTAACATTCATAGATAAATTAAGGCAGTTAGTTAGATAGCACTGATCACAGGTTAGGTTATATACAGTATTATGAGAGACCTGCAAGTCTCCAGCGATGAACGCGAAAGGGTCGGGCACACAAGCTATCACAGAAACATTCTTCTGATTTCCAGACCAAGAGATGGCGTCCTGAGCTCCTATGTGCATCCACTGGACCGCTCTCTTTGCTACGGTAATATACTGAAGAGAGGCCACAGCTTTCCACAACATAGTCTGATAGGTTCTATTGTTTTTGGTCCAAATTCCGTAGAGAAGATTTTTGAGGCCGCAACGAGCCGTTGCGAAAGTCACTCCAGTCACAAACCCCTTGATCGCAAACTGTTTGATTGAGATGGCAAATCCTCCAGGCCGGTCCCCATTGGCTGGGCGACGGGGTCCGACTTCTGCAAGTTGGAATGTCGGCAGGGGGAGTTCCTATGCCAATCGTGGCGGAGGTATTGTTGCGTTTCAAATACAGCATATCAACACCCCAGTGAGTCCCATTACTAAAGTCACTGTCCCAGTCCTCATACCTCTGGATAAGAGTACAGTTTTCCAGAGAGGTGGAGAAGCAAAGCGGCTGCATCGTAGATATGCCTGAATAATTGACCATCGCACTCACTGGTATCACATGTCCGACGGAAGGCGTGCCCAGTACCTGGGTGTTGTTGACATAAACTGGAATGAACTCGTTGTCTTCCCAAGTGACTGGGTGCATGACAGGGGGGTTCGGGACGAAAGCCCAATACACCTCCGCGCTCACCGACAGCCTCAAGAGCCAGATAAGGCTAAGTAACAGCGCCAGCCGGCGCAGCTTCTTCTTCGGCCTCCTGATCCGAGGCTGTGTCGTCAGCGACATCCTCTCCATCCTTCTTGTCAGCTTGCGAATTTTGCTCTTGGGCATGACGAACACAGCGTTCAGGCAGCCAACGAGGAGTCTCAGCGTCTGTAGGAAAAACACACACATACCCTCTTCCCCATACTAATACTGGGTCTGGGCCATGGCGTGACCCGTCAACGGGATCTCTCCAATAAACTTGTGGGTATTGACTCATACGTGGGCTCCAATGGCGGTCAGCTGCAGAGCGCCCCTCGGTATCTAGAGTGAGGAAATTTAAAACGAAAAGAGAATGGGCTAACAGTAATTTCGGGGACCGAGGATCATACCATCTCCCCCCTTTTAATTTAGTAAGCTGGTGTTTCAAAGTAAGATGGGCACGTTCAACAAGCCCTTGGCCCTGTGGATTATAAGGGATACCGGTTTTGTGAATAATTCGAAAAGAGAGACAAAAATCGTGGAAAGTACGGCTGGTATAGGCGGGAGCATTATCAGTTTTCAGTACACGAGGGGTTCCTAAAATGGCAAAACAGGAAAGGAGGTGAAGAATAACGTTACGGGTATTTTTCGCCGGGAAGGGGGTGTAGCGCATAAAAAAATGAGAACAGGTGTCAATCGTAACATGCAAATATTGAAGTTTCCCGAAGGAGGGAAGGTGGGTTACATCCATCTGCCAGAGATCGTTAGGGCGAAGGCCCCTAGGGTTGACGCCAAAATGAGGAACAGGGGATAAGGGAGCACAGGAAGAGCATGACTTGACAATCTGTCGTGCGGCATCCCTGGTCAAGCGGAATTGATATCGTAACGAGCGGGCTGACTGATGGTGAAGGGCATGAGAATCCGTAGCTTGCTGTACCTGTGACAGATAGACTTGTGTATGAAGATCAGCAAAATGATTACCTTGCGTAAGAGGACCAGGGAGCCGGGAGTGACCTCGAATATGTCCGACAAAACAAGGGGAAGAACGAGATTGAAGGAGGGATTGAATTGTAAGGAATAATTGGAAAATAGTAGGGTTGTGAGTATGGATCAGAGGGATTGTTTCAAGGACAGATAAGGCACGAACGATATATTGACTGTTAGTGTAAAGATTGATTGCCTGCTGAAAAAGCTCTAACGCGCGGGACATTGCATAGAGCTCAACTTCTTGTGCAGATGAAAAGGAGGTGGACTATACAAAAGTTTTATCAGGAGTAATTAAAGATGCTCTGCCATTAGAGGAGTTGTCAGTGAAGAGAGAAATGGCCTCTGCGATGGGGTCACTGACGACAACCTTAGGAAAAATGAAAGAGGCAACGTGCGCGAACTGTAGAATCTTGTCATGCGGGAGGTGATGAGCTATTTCACCTGCAAACCCTTCAAAGGCAAGAGCAAAGGAGTTATTAAAATTCATCAACCAAGAATATTGCTCTGCAGTATAGGGGGATAATAATTGTGGGAGGATTCCCTGCCTAGGACTTGTATAGATAATTTACGGCCTTGCTGAACGCGCTCCGCCACCAGGGTAGGGTAGGAAAGAAGGGCTTTCCGCGGGGTGGCGGAGCCATGGAGCCATTGCAAAACACCCTGTTGGTAGAGAGCGCTTGTTGGTGTCAGCGAGGTGGGAATGATAATTAACTGCCAGGGTTGAGTGACATCACAATAGGTCAACTGCGCTTCCTGTAGGGCCCGAGAGACCAGCTGGAGAGCTTGTTTAGCTTCCGGGGTCAAGGATCTAGAGGAAGAAGGGTTAGAGTCTCCATTGAGGATATTAAATAAAGGTTTGAGATCTCAGAGCTGGTCGCAACCAATTTAACTCACCTAGGAACGTCTGAAAATCATGTAACGTTTGGAGAGAGGACGTATTGATGGTTATTCTTTGAGGGGTAAAAAGAGAGGGTTTTAACTGGAATCCCAAGTAGGAGTAGGGATAGGCAGTCTGAACTTTATCGCTTGCAATCTGGAGCCCTGAGGAATGAAGAGCCTGTTGCATGTGAGAAAAGGTATCAAGTAAACGCCGTTCTTCAGCATGTGCAAGGAGGATATCGTCCATATAGTGAATAATCAGAGTATCAGGAAATCGTTCTCGAGTGGTTTGAATCGCCTGTTGGACAAATTTTTGGCATAAGGTCGGGCTATTAGCCATGCCCTGTGGGAGAACTTTCCACTGATAACGTTTCATGGGCTCTTGAAGGTTAATGGTCGGAACACTAAAAGCAAAGCGAGGGCAATCGACAGGGGACAACGGGATCGTGTAAAAGCAATCTTTGAGATCAATGACAAGTTTATAAGTGCCCGGGGAATCCCGGCGGGCGAAGGCAGACCAGGTTGTAAGGCCCCCATAGGGTGCATGGAGGCATTCACTTTTCTTAAATCTTGCAAAAGTCTCCACTTCCCTGATTTTTTCTTAATGACAAAGATAGGCGAGTTCCAGGGGGAAGTAGAAGGTTCAATATGGTCAGCCGCTAGCTGCTCCTGCACCAGCCGTTGCGCGGCAGAAAGTTTCTCTTTGGAAAGCGGCCACTGATCTACCCATATGGGTGTATTATCCTTCCATGCTATAGGATCCGCATATGAAGCAGGAGAGACCGTGGCCGCTAAGAAAAAGACTGTAACGGGGTTCCTGGTTGCCACAAAACTAAGCCCATACCTTCCATAACATCTCTTCCCCATAAATTCACTGGAAGATGGGGAAGAATGAAAGGCTGGAAGGTCCCAGAGGAGCCTTCTTCATGAGACCAATTAAGTAAGGAGGCACTCTGGTAGGGGGAGGAGGATTGTCCAACCCCCTGGAGGGTCGTAGTAGTTGGATGCATAGGCCAAGATTCAGGCCAGTGCTTTAGAGAGATTACCGACACATCGGCTCCAGTGTCTAAAATGCCTCTAAAGTCCTTTCCATTGATTCGGAGCTGACACTCCGGTCGGTCTAATTTAATGGCCCTCATCAAAAATACATCAGTGGATCCAAATCCAGAGGATCCACGGCCCTTCTCCTGTAGGGAGGGCTGTCCAAAAGTTTGATAAGGAAGCAGAACAAGTTGCCCAATCCTGGTGCCAGAGGGTAGGTTAATAATCACTTTTTTCTGTTTTTTGCCATAACCTTTATTTCTCCCGTATAATCAGAATCGATTACTCCAGGAGCTACAAAAAGTCCCCTCATGGTAAAACCGCTTCTTCCTAAAAGTAACCCAGACCGTGCCCTCTGGCAAAGGCCCATATGTGCCAGTAGGTAGAGCCTGCATGCCCATCTCAGGGGTCAAGGTTACATGCTGGGAGAGGCAGAGGTCCAAGCCGGCGCTCCCTGGGGTGGCTCGCTTAAGCTGGGAAATGTCTGGCCGCTGGATACTGGAGGTGAATCCAGCACGGGATTGCTCATTGCCCCGTATATTTGCTGCGGGGCCCGAGGCTGGCCCCTCCTCCCGTTTCCCTGTGACGGGAGGATGTTCCCCTCTCTATCTCTCTTGGAATGACACTCATTGGCCCAATGATTGCCTCTTTTGCATCGGGGACATAAACTAGGAGCCCGGGCCGAAGCTGGCTGTGCGGAACCTGAATTCTGAGGGGTACCTCCTCTGCATTGCCGAGCAATGTGGCCGAGCTTCCCACAATTATAGCAGCTCCTAGGCGGTCTGGGCTTCTTTCTCTTGTTATTTTTTCTAGAGGCCAAGAACTCATTAACTGTTTGTCCTTTTAAGGCTGCAGCGATAGTAAGGCCCTGAACATACCCAGGCCCAATGTCAGCGCACAACTTGATATAATCATTTAAGGTAGCGCGACCCTTCCACGGTCTCATGGCAGCCTGGCAGGCGGTATTGGCATTTTCAAAAGCCATCTTCTTGGCTACTATGGACGCAGCGTCAGTGTCTTCAATGACCTGCTGAGTGGCCGTCAAGAGCCGAGCTACAAAATCTTGGAATGGCTCATCAGGCCTCTGCCGAATTTTAGAGAGTTTTTTTCTTCGGACTCTTGATTTAGGTAGTTTCCTCCAGGCCGCAGTAGCAGCCCATCTGATGAAATCATATGCCGACGCCGGGTATAACAATTGGCGTTCAGCACCTGAATAATCTCCTGCCCCCCTGCAATTGTTCTGCAGTAAGGTTATCCCGGCGAGCTGCGTCTGTTCCTGCATAACCTACACACTGCTCATAATACTCCGTCAGCCATAAAAGGTAGTCTCCCCCCTGTCAACACCGCCTTACATATGGTCTTCCAGTCATGAGGAGGTAAAACATTCCCAGCAATAGTCTCCATGGTAGCAATTGTGAAAGGAGCAGTAGCTCCGTATTGGGCACAGGCTAACTTAAGCTCCTTTAGTGCCTTATAGGAAATGGGCTCATAATCACGAATGTCAAGAACCTCTCCCTGATCATTCTGCCCCTGCCTTCTAATAATGGGAAACAATTGAGACTGCGGGAATCCCTCAAGGGGGTCCCCGCTTGGCGCGCCTGTTGCAATGCTAATTGTAACGGAGAACTGTGCCTAGTAAATCCTGGTGGAGGGTTAAGCCGATGTCCTACACGGGCTATGAGCGGCACCCCAGTGGCAAACAGGGGGGTCCGGAGGAGAGGGAGCTGAGGCTGGGGGCATTTGAACCTCCTGCTTACTAACCCTTTGAACTCGCTCATCCCTTAATTCTTTAAGCACAGACAATAATTCTTTCAGGGTTGGATCCGCCTCGCCGGCCGGCTTCTCATCCTCGGCCGAGGCGAGGAACACCTCCTGAGGGGGGGTGATACGATGCTGCCTGCTCAGCAAGGTCCCCCCCCAATCAACTTCTGCTGGATCGGGAGCCCGCGATTTCTCCGATAAGTTCACTTCTGGCTGATCATACTTCAGCGGTTCCCATTTTAGGGGAGGTGCGGTCGGCGGAGGTGGTG
Organism: Phyllostomus hastatus; assembly: GCF_019186645.2. Classification (NCBI taxonomy): domain Eukaryota; kingdom Metazoa; phylum Chordata; class Mammalia; order Chiroptera; family Phyllostomidae; genus Phyllostomus; species Phyllostomus hastatus. The sequence continues at coordinate 11,759,069 of NW_025333543.1, read as the reverse complement.
GGGAATATAGATTCTCCGCCGAGCGAGCAGCACGGAGACTGCCCCGCGTGCTGCGCTCCCACTTGGCAAGCTCAGAATCCCCCCTTAAGCAGTCTCGAACAAGAGACCAAAGAGAGAACGCATCTACAGGTGTCTTCTCAGGGCCATTAGCTTGATAATGCTCTTTGATGCGCTCCCCCACTTTCTTCCACGTATCTATATTTATAGTCCCTTCTTCTGGAAACCACGGGCAGATCTGCTGAACGAAATCTACAAAGTGATGGATTTGCCCTTTCGACGTGGAAATTCCCCGTCCCCTCAATAGGGAACACAGTACCTGCTCAAAGAGTTCCCTCTCGGTAGAAAGCGAAACCCCCATTTCTACTAGCTCTCTTCGTCTACTCCCTGCTACTTTCGTTTTCTTTTTCTTTCGTGTACTTACCGGGCCCCTGTAGCAGCGGTCCTGTCAGGCTCTGCTGTCATCAATCTCAGGACTCTGGTGGTCCCCCAAAGACCCCTGGTTCAGGTCCCTTCTTCGGGCGCCACTTGCCGCGGCCAGCGAGGCAGTGGGTTCGAGACGCGCAGTGACGGACTGAAAAGAGAGAGCGGCCAGATGCTCTGGTGGCAAAAGGCAAGTTTATTGAAAACTCCTGTCATTATATAGTGAGATGTTCTAAAAATAGAATGCTTGCTACACGATGAGAGTCTTTGTTCAAGAAAGTTTACACACCCCTCCAGGTCACGTACAGAACATCCCGAGACATGACAAACATCCTGGTTTAGATTAACTCCAAGGACGCAACGCACTGCCCCAAGGCGCCGGCACCTTCCCGTCCTTCTCTTGGGAACAATCCGATAACAAACAAGGCCGGGGTAGTGTCAGGTCACCTCCCCCGAGGCCAAGGAACAGGCCCAAGCATCGTTCTCACAATGCAGGACCCTAACTCTTGATCCCTTCCTGGGGGCTTGGTTCCCCACACCCTCCTTTCTGGTTACTCTCAGTTTGTTCTTTATTTACATGTTTCTGGTTATATTTTAATCCCTTGTTTGTTTTGTTGATTAGGTTTCATTTATAGGTGAGATCATATGGTATTTGTTCTTCACCACCTGGCTTATTTCACTTAGCATGCTCTCTAGTATCATCCATGCTGTCATGAAGGGTAGGAGCTACTTCCTTCTTTCTGCTGGGCAGTATTCCATTGTGTAAATGTACCACACTTTTTTGATCCACTCATTTATTAGTGGACACTCAGGATGTTTCCAGCACCTGGCTATTATAAATTGTGCTGCTATGAACACTGAGGTGTAGAGGTTCTTTTGAATTGGTGTTTCAGGGTTCTTAGGGTATATTCCCAGCAGTGGAATTGCCATGTCAAAAGGATCATAGTACCTGATATCAAACTTCACTATAAGGCCACAGTAATCAAAACAGTCTGGTACTGGCCTAAGAAGAGACACATAGACCAATGTCACAGAATCAGAGACCTGAAATAAACCCAAGTCTATATGGTAAAATACCATTTGACAAAGGGGGAAGAAGCGCAAAATGGAGTAAAAATAACCTCTCAACAAATGGTGTTGGGAGGTCTGGACAGCTACATGCAAAAAAATGAAACTCAACCACCAACTTACACCATATACCAAAATAAACTGAAGATAGATAAAAGACTTAAATATAAGTCACAATACCATATGAGTCCTTGAGGAGAACACAGGCAGGGAAATTTCAGATATCCCCCTGTTAGTTTTTAATTATCTTATTTCTATAAGGTCAATTTATAAATTGAAACAATTTAAAGACACCAAAGCTACACAGTTTTGGAAGAATGGCAGGCTTCTACCCAGAACCCAATTCCTCTAGAACACTCGAAGAAGAATAACCCTGCCACCCTCTGCCAGACCAGCCCAATCCTAGGCTATGCTGGGAGTTTCTTCTCCCACCCAAAATACAATCCTTTGGGGTATGCAGGCAGGTGCAGCACAATCATCCCAGCATCCTCAAGGAAGAGAGCCAGAGAGCTAGTCTCTGCCCTTCTTTTATTTTAAATATTCTGGTCTATAATTCAATGCACTCTGGAGGCATTCAGTTTCTTAGCCAGTCCCATCTTGGGCTGTTCACTAGTCTAAGGCAACCTTCTCCTATGGCCTCTCTTTATTCCTCCCTGGTAATAAGATCAGATTTCTCTGTATCACATTGTCTCTGTGTTCTTTCTAGAGTTCGTGGGAGTCTGTCTGATTTTAAACACTTAGATACTAAGATCTAGGAAAAGAGATTTACTCTATTTTTTGTTCTAATGGGGGATTGCAACATTTTGGGGTTGTGTCAAAAGTCTTTAATTAGCTGCATAAGTTGAATCTTTGGTTTCTAGTTAGGGAGTGGTAATGGTGCCAAAGTGTTCTATTTTGTATCTTTAGTATGGACTCTTCCATTCCTTGGGGAAATTGAAAGCCTGAAAATAATGAGAGATAAAGGAAAAAGTGGACCTATACAAAGTATTATAAAATAGGTACATTCTTATCCTTCTTCTTTCATCAGAACTAATTAAGCATCTTAAAGTAAATATCAGTGTTTGTTCTTCCTTAAAGTCTTTATTCATTTATTCAACAAATATTTGAGAAATATTTGGGGATACAGTGATTAGCAAGAAGGACATCATCCTTGCTCTGATAAAGTTTAGAATTTAGTATGAAGAAGAAGAAATTAAACAATTTGCTTATAGGTGAGATCATATGGTATTTCTTTTTCACTGCCTGACCATATGATCTCACCTATGAGTGGAACCTAATCAACAAAACAAACAAGCAAGCAAAATACAACCAGAGACATTGAAATAAAGAACAGACTGACAGTAACCAGAGAGGAGGGGAAGAGGGATAATATAGGATTATAGGGGAAGGGCCATCAAGAAACACATAGAAAAGACATGAAGACAAAGCCAAAAGAGATAGGTCCCAGGGTGGGAGGCAGGAATGGGTGGGGTAGGGAGTGTGTTGGGGTGAAAATGGAGACAACTATACTTGAACAACAATAAAAAATATTGCCTAAATTCATATGCAAATTGAAACTCTAGTATTTTGAAGAAAAAGTTTAAGAAAACATACTAAAGTTGGGGGCAAGAGAGGCAGTGGCAAGTCAGCTCAGACCTAAAGTGAATAGGTGTTTAGCCAGGTCAGAATTGAGAGGTAGAATATTTGAGGCTCATTTTGTTTTGACTTAATTTCTTTTCCTAAGTGATAAATTACAAATACAATGGACATTTTTGAAATATCACATAGATTAATATAGAGAACCAGTCTGCTTGGCAATGGCAAATGTAGCCTAGCCCTAATGGAAAACTGGCAGGCACAAGTCGGCACACAGGAGCCAAACTCACTGATCAGCTTTCCCAGAAAACTAGGCCTGCATTATACCTAGGCTGCTTTGAGGCTTGTTCTTGCTAAAACTCCCTCACCCTGAGTTCAGGCAGGAAATGCTTACTGCATATCTTTAAAGTAACTTCCTGAAGTCTATGCTAATTCTCCCAAGGACTGAGTGTAACCAGACCAATCACTCTTATCATTCCCTTGCAAATGCAACACTTTCTCCTTGTTAATCTGTAAGAAGTAATCAGTAACATCCTTTCCTTTGTTATCTGTAAAAAGTAATCATCTAAAGCAAACCTAAGTATAATGAATGAAAACCTTTTTTGATGTATGCTATTGGAAAGTAATAAAAGCCTGTGCAGGCAAGGAAAATCAAAGGCATAAAGGTGAGAATGTTCCTGGATTGCTAAAAATCTTGGCATTTTCAATGTTGACAGCATCTCCTGAAACATTAGTAGGCTAAGAACTTTCTAGAACTGATTTTGGTCTCACAGGACTATGCTTTATTCTATATCTGAAACATCTTCATGAGGGACCATTTGTCTTCATTAACTTTTAGATCTTGATGTTTTTTGTCGTTTTTCATTAATTTAATTTTATTGTTGTTCAAGAACAGTTGTCTGCCTTTTCCCCCCACAACACACCCCCCTCCGAGAGCCATCCCTCCTCTGATTCCACCTCTCCTTGGTTTTGTCCATGTGTCTTTTACAGTTGTTCCTGAAAACTCTTCACTCTTTCCCCCCATTATTCCCTCATACCTCCCCTCTGGATATTATCAGTTTATTCTTCATTTCAATGTCTCTGTTTCTATTTTGTTCCTTGTTTTGTTTGTTTGTTTGTTTGTTTTTTGTTGATTAGGTTCCACTTAAAGTTGAGATCATATGGTATTGATCTTTCACTGCCTGGTTTATTTTGTTAGCATAATGCTCTCCAGTTCCATTTATGCTGTTGCAAAAGGTATAAGCTCCTTCTTTCTCTCTGTTCAGTATTCCATTGTGTAAATATGCCACAGTTTTTTGATCCATTCATTTACTGATGGGCACTTAGGTTGCTTCCAGCAATTGACTATTGTAAATTGTGTTGCTATGAACATTGGGGTGCATAGGTTCTTTTGGATTGGTGTTTCAGGGTTCTTAAGATATAATCTGAGCAGTGAATTTCTGGGTCAAAAAGCAGTTCTGTTTTTAGTTTTCTGGGGGAAACTCCATATTGTTTTCCACAGTTGCTGTACCAGTCTTCATTCCCACCAACAGTGCACTAAGGTTCACTTTTCTCCACATCCTCTCCAACACGTGTTTGCTGATGTGTTCATGTTGGCCATGCTCACTAGTGTGAAGTGGTATGTCACTGTTGTTTTATTTTTAATCTCTCTGATGGCTAGTGATGCTTAGCATCTTTTTATGTTTCTGGGCCCTTTGTATGTCCTCCTTGTAGAACTGTCTGTTCAAGTCCTTTCCCATTTATTAATTTTTTTGTCTTCCTAGAATAGAGTCATGTGAGTTCTTTATGTATTTTGGAGATCAAACCCTTGTCTGAGGTATCATTGGCAAGTATGTTTTCCTGTATGGTTGGTTCTCTTTTCATATTAATGTAGTTTTCTTGAGCCTTGCAGAAGCTTTTCATTTCGATGAGATCCCATTTGTTCATTCTTTGTTTTATGTTCCTTATCCTAGGGGATGTATCGGTGAAAATATTCCTGCATGCGATATCTGTGATTTTCCTGCCTATGTTCCCCTGTAGGACATTTATGGTGTCAGCACTTATATTTAAGTATTTTACCCACCTTGAATTGATTTTTGTGAATGGGGTAAGCTGGTGATCAAGTTTCATTTCTTTGCATGTAGCTATCCAGCTCACCCAACACCATTGGTTGAAGAGGTTATTTTTACTCCATTTTATGCTTCTGCATACTTTGTGAAATACTAGTTGACCATAGAGACTTGGGTTTATTTCTGGGCTCTTTATTCTGTTCCATTTGTCTGTGTGTTGCCTCTTTTGCCAGTATAAGGCTGTTTTGATTACAGTGGCCTTGTAATACATTTTGATATAAGGTATTGTGATCCCTCCTACTTTGTTCTTTTTTCTCAAAATTGCTGCAGTTATTCAGGGTCATTTATGATTCAATATTAATTTTTGAAATGTTTGTTCTATATCTATAAAATATGCCTTTGGTACTTTAATAGGGATCATTGAATCTATAACTTGCTTTAGGTGGCATGGACCTTTTGATGATAATTCTTCCATCCATGAACATGGTATATACTTCCATTTGTTTGTGTCTTTCTTAATTTCTTTCTTTAGGGAGGTGCAGTTTTCTGAGTACAGGTTTCTTACCTCTTAGGTAAGCTTTATTCCTAGGATGTCATTTTTCTCGTTGCTATATCAAATGGGATTTTTTTCTAATTTCTGTTTCTGATATTTCATTGTTGGCATACAAAAATGCCTTTGATTTCTGAGTATTGACTTTGTATTCTTTGTATTGCCAAATTCATTCATTAGGTTTAGCAGATTTTTGGTGGAGTCTATAGGACTTTTTATGAACAGTATCATGTCATCTGCAAACAGTGGCAGTTTTGCTTCCTCCTTTCCAATTTGGATGACTTTTATTTCTTTTTCTTGTCTGATTGCTGTGGCTAGGACTTCCAATACTATGTTGAATAGAAGTGGCGAAAGTGAATAACCTTGTCTTGATCCTAGTCTTAGTGGGAAAATTTTAGTTTTTGCCCATTGAGTATGATGTTGGCTGTAGGTCTTTTGAATATGGTTTCAATTTTGTTGAGGAATGCTCCCTCTATTCTCACTTTGCTGAGTGTTTTAATCATAAATGGGTGCTATGCCTTATCAAATGCTTTGCCTGCATCTGTTGATATGATCATGTGATTTTGGTCTTTCCTTTTCTTTATATGATGTATTATGTTTATTGATTTGCAAATATTGTACCATCCTTGCATCCCTTGGAAGAATTCCACTTGATTATGGTGTATGATCTTTTTAACATATTACTGGATGCAGTTTGCCAATATTTTGTTGAAGATTTTAGCTTCTATATTCACCAGTCATATTGGCCTGAAGTTTTCTTTCTTTGTTGTGTCTTTATCTGGTTTTAGGATTAAGATAATGCTGACTTCATAAAAAGAGTTTGGGAGGCTTCCATGTTCTTGAAATTTTTGGAATAATCTGTGAAGGATAGGGGTTAGCTCTTCCTTAAATGCTTTGTAGAATTCTCCTGTGAAATGGTTTAGTCCAGGGCTTTTGTGTGTTGGGAATTTTTTGATTACTGCTTCAACTTCTTCAGCCGTTATTGGTCTGTTCAGGCTTTCTGCTTCTTCTTCATTCAGTTTTGGAGGACTATATTTTTCTGGAACTTTGACCATTTCACCTAGGTTTTGAAATTTCTTTGCATATGGTTCTTTGTAGTAATTTCTTACAATCTTTTGTATTTCTATGGTATCAGTTGTAATCCCACATTTTTCTTTTCTGATTGTGTTTATTTGGGTCCTCTTTCTTTCTTGGTGAGTCTGCTTAAAGACCTCTCGATTTTTTTAAATCTTTTCAAAGAAACAACTCCTGGACTTAATTGATCCTTACAATTTTGCTTTTAATCTCAATGCCATTTAATTCTGCTCTGAACTTGGCTATTTCCTTCCTTCTACTTGCTCTGTGCTATCTTTGTTGTTGTTCCTCGAGTTCTTGTAGGGATAGGTGTAGTTCATTTATTTGAAATATTTCTATCTTTTTAGGTAGGTCTGTATCACCATGAACTTCCCTCTCAGGACTGCCTTCATTGTGTCCCATAAGTTCTGGATTGTGAATTCATTTTCATTTGTTTCCAGAAACTTTTTGATTTCTTCACTAATCTCATTCTTGATCCATTCATTGTTTAATAGCATGTTATTCAATCTCCATGAGTTTTAATGTTTTGGGATTTTTTCCTTGAGTTTTGTTTCTAGTTTTAGTCCCTTGTGGTTGGAGAAAAAGCTTGATATGGTTTCAATTTTGTTGAATTTGATGAGGCTTGTTTTGTGTTCTATCATGTGGTCTATCTTTGAATATCTTCTATGTGCTTAAAAAAATCTGTATTTTCCTTTTTTGGATGAAAGGCTGTATATATATCAGTTAAATCTATTTCATCTAGGTCATTGTTCAATGCCACAATATCTTTGTTGATATTTTGTTTGGAAGATCTATTTATTGTTGACAGTGGGGTGTTAAAATCCCCTACTATAATTGTGTTGCTGTCAATATCTTTTTTGAACTCCAGAATTTTCTTTATGTATGTGGGTGCTCCTATGTTGGGTGCATATATATTTACAATGTTGATGTCTTCTTGATGGGTTTTTCCCTTGAGTATAACGCAGTGACCTTCTGGGTCTTCTTCTATGGCCCTTTTTAAAAATCTATTTTGTCTGATATGAGTATTGCTACCCTGGCTGCTTTTTTTCTTGTTTATTTGCTTGGAATATTTGCTTCCAGCCCTTCACTTTCAGTCTATGTAGGTGTTTTGTCCTGAGGTGGGTCTCTTGTAGGCAGCATACATGTGGGTCATGTTTTCATATCCATTCTATGTCTTTTGATTGGGGCAATTAATCCATTTACCTTTAAGGTTATTATTGATAGGTACTTGTTCATCGCCATTCTTTTTTTGTACCTGTGTACCTCTCTCTCTCACTGTTTTTCTTCCTGTTCTTAAAGCAGACCCATTAGCATCTCTTGCAGTGCTTGTTTGGAGGAGGTATATTTCTGAGGCCTCTTTTGTCCAGGAAGCTCCTTGTTTGGCCTTCCATTTTAGTTGAGGCATTGCTAGGTAAAGTATTCTTGGTTGCAGGCCTTTGGTTTTCATTGCTTGGAAATTTCCTTACCATTCCTTCCTGACTTGGAGCATTTCCATTGAGATGTCAGTTGCTAGTCTTATCAGGTCTCCTTTGTATGTGACTTTCTTTTTTTCCCTTGCTGCCTTTAATATTCCCTTTGTCTTGGAATTTTGCCATTTTAATTATGATGTGTCTTGAAATGGGCCTCTTTGGGATACAATGGAATGGGATTCTCTGTGTTTCCTGGATGTGTGTGACTTTTTCTCTCATCAAATTAGGGAAGTTACCCATCATTACTTTTTCAAACAGGTTTTCTATTCCTTATTCTTCTTCTCCTTTTGGTATACTTATTATATGGATATTATTATGTTACATGTTGACCTGCATTTCCCTTAACTCCTCTCTTTCCTTTCTGAGCCTTTGCCCTTTCTTGTTCTTTCTTGGAGTTGTTTTCTACCTTGTCCTCCACCTCACTGATTCAATCCTCTTCTTCTTCAAGCCTGCTTTTGATTCCTTCTAGTGTGTTCTTCAGTTCAGAAATTGTATTCTTCATTTCCTCTTGGCCCTTGTTGATAGTTTTTTTTTCTTTCATTTTGGTATAGTTTGCAATGAGTTCATTGTAGTTTCCCTGTAGTTTTGGTAATTCTCTGTGAGCTCATTGAGCTTCCTGATAACCATTTCTTTGAACTGAATATCTGATAGTTGAGTCCCCTCTATTTCATTTAGCATTCTTTCTGAGGCTTCCTCCTTTCTTTTAATTTAGGGATTGTTTCTTTGTTTTCCCATTGTTTGTGAGACTCTTCTTGTTAGCCTGTTCTTCTTCAATTGATCTGTTCTGAGTCCCTGGGTTTATGGTGTCAGCTTCTATGGTAGAAGATCATAGAAGTGAGATTCAGTGGTGCTGTCTCCTTGATCTCCTGATCTCACTGTGTTTGGGCTGTTATTCAAGTTGGCTCTGTGTATGTCTTTGGGTTTTGATTGTTTGGGGGTCATTCTTTGGTGGGTCCTTCCCTCCACTTGGGTAACTGAGGTTCTCTCCATCTCCATGTCTTGTGTTCTGTTGTGCAGTTGTGGACAGGTTGTATTGATGCTGATTCTTCTGCATGTACAAGGCTTTGAGGCTTTTTTCTCATTCTTGTTTAGTTGTTTGTTCTGGGTAATTTCTCCCTCACTTAGTTGTGTTTCCATGTTGGTCCTTGGTTGAGTTAGTGTTGCTTCCACTCCATCCTTCACTTTATTTGGTTATTATCTGTTGGTGATTTCTTTGTTGGTAGCTTTCCTCTTCCAGCAAGTATACTGGTGTTCACAGCTCCCACCTACTCTTTTTTTGTGATCAGTTGGAGGGGGAAGGCAAAATGCTTTAAGACAGGAGGAGTATATTCTCTGGTATTTAAAGTACCAACCCATAGAAAAGAAAGGAGATCCTCTGGATATGTATAGTGTTATCAGTGATATTTCAACCAACTAGCCACCTTTTAGAAAGGGTGGAGAGAAGATAAGACTCTTGTTCATGGTGGGAAGGATTGTGAGTTGGATCTAGAAAGCAGTGAACTTGTGAGATGTCAGATTAAAGGTAAAGTGAGAGTAAAGGATAAAAAATAGGTGTAGTGTGTGAGAGAATAGAGTTAACGCCCACAGTAATAAAGTTCCAGAAACAGTGAAGTGAGCTAAGATCCAGGAATGGTGCTGTGTAGTATTTACAATTGTATAGGATAGCAATTATTTACAATAGTAATGGAGTAACAATCATATGACAGAACCTATGTGTCTGAGTAACAAGAATAGGAAGTTTAGGACCTAGAGTACTGTGTTAATGGAACACAAATGAAGTAAAAGATAGAAAATTAAAAATAAGCTATGTAAGAGAGAACAAGGGAAACCAGTCAAAAAACGCAATTTGACAAAGAAACGAAGAAGACTAAACAGAAAGAGGAGAAATACAAAAATGCTAATAAAACTAAAAATGTAAGAATAATGAAAAAATAATAATATAAATATACAATAACTTGCAAGCTGTCTAGAGTAGCAAAGTAAACGTCTCACTATCTCAGTTATTGGGATGACCCATTTGGATCCATCTTTCATTCTTTAAATAAATAAAACAGCTCCTGGTTTTATTTTCTTACCTTTAGGAATTTAAAAAGAAAGGAAAAAAGGAAGAAGGAATAAAAAAGAAAGAAGGAAAAGAAGGAAGAAGGAATTAATAGAAGAAAAATTAAGAAAGGAAAGAAGGAGGAAAGAATTAAAAAATTAAAAAAAATCTTCTTGCTTCTTTGAAACCTGCCATGCCAGTTCTGCTGGTGTTCCTGGCTGCAGCAGGTTGAGGGGGAATTGGTTTCGTTTTTCTTCCTTCCTGAGCTACACTCTTTGTAGTTGCCCAGCCCCCAGCCCAATTCTTCAGTTTGCTGCTTGGCCTCCAGTGCCTTTCTGTATCCAGCCTACACCTTCATCCCACCAGTTGCACTATCCTTGAGGCGCACCAATTAGGGGAAACTCACATACCACCTTCTGCTCTTTGCTGTCCTAGATGCTAGGGTGTCTCAGAGTCCCTTCAGGGTAGTTCAGTCTCCCCACTGAGTTAAGTCTTCCTGGGGATTTCTGACTTCCTGAAACCTGCAGCTCTCAGCTACGGGGGCTTCTCTGCCTTCCTCTTAGAGAGCTAGTTGGTCCTGCAGGGTGGGGGTGCTACTATGGCTGCCACTGTGGATGTGGGAGCATGCTTTCTTTGCTTATGCCCACCTAGGGAATAGGGGCTGGATAGAGGTGCCCCTGGGAAGCAAGGTCAGGTGCACTCTATCCCAGGGTGTGAGTGCTAAGCCTTCCCTACTGAGGCAGGACTGGAAGCTGCCAGGCTATGGGGTTGGGTATGAACCATCCCCTGGGCTTTGGGTGTGAGTATTGGGCCTCTATCACCACAGCAGGAGAATAGCCACCCTGGCCAGGTGGGGGTAGGGGTGTAGGAGGTAGGGGCAGCTGCTGCAGCAGAATCCCCCAAACAGCTGCTGAATGCCTTTTTCTCTTTATCTTTTTGAAAAATTTCTCCTATTTAAGCCTGGTGCTCCAAACAAGTGCCTGACCTCTCACACAGCCCAACTCTCCAAGCAGACTTGAGACTGTGTGGGTAAGTGTCCATCATTGCCCAACTCTTCCCAGCTGGGATCCACAGTCTCAGTGGGTGCACTCTGCCCCTCTATGTTTGCCACTTCATCCTTATTCCCCGCAGTGACTTCAAGCATCCAGGTCCATCCTGGTACTGCTCAAAACTTGTTTGGCAGGGGAGGGAGCAGTTGACGTGGCTCTCTCCCAAGAATCCTGTGGCAGATCCCGTGGGCACTGGGCCTGGGGTGGCAGTGCCCTGGTCCCCACGCTGGTTCCAGTGGCCTTATTGTCCCAAAGCACTCTCCTCACTGTCTGATTTTTCAATGTCCTCTACAGTTTTGCCCTCCAATCTTTATATATGGGGATACTGTTGGCTGTTCACCCTGTTCCTCTGAAGATTGGCTAGGTGTTTCACCAACGCACAGGGGAAAGTGAACTCTGCTCCCACCTGTCTTGATATCTTCTCCCCCTCATCATCGTGTATGATCTTTTTAAGTATTGCTGGATGCAGTTTGCCTATATTTTGTTGAGGATTTTAGCTTCTATGTTCACCAGCAATACTGGTCTCTCTGGAGTTTTCTTTCTTTATTATGTGTTTATCTGGTTTCGGGATTAGGATGATGCTGGCTTCATAAAAAGTTTGGGAGTCTTCCATCTTCTTGGATTTTTAAAATAGTCTGTGAAGGAAAGGGGTTAGCTCTTTCTTAAATGTTTTCTAAACTTCTCCTATGAAACTGTCTGGTCCAGGGCTTTGGTGGGTCATGAGATTTTTTATTATTGTTTCAATATCGTCAGGTATTATTGGTCTGTTCAGGCTTTCTGCTTCTTCTTAATTCAGTTTTGGAACATCATGTTTTTCTAGAAACTTGACCATTTCACCTAGGTTTTCAAATTTTTTGGCATATAGTTCTTTGTAGTAATTTCTTATAGTCCTTTGTATTTCTGTGATATCAGTTGTAATCTCACATTTTTGTTTTCTGGTTCTGTTTTTTTGGGTCTTCTCTCTTTTTTGCTCAATGAGTCTGTTTAAAGGCTTGTAGATTTTGTTTATTTTTTTCAAAGAACCAGCTCCTGGGTTTATTGCTCCTTAGATTTGTGCTTTTAATCTCAATGCCATTTAATTCTGCTCTGACCTTGGTTATTTCCTTCCTTTTACTTGCTCTGGGCTGTCTTTGTTGTTGTTCCTCCAGTTCTTACACATGTAGGGTTAGATTATTCATTTGAAATGTTTCTATCTTTTTTAGGTAGGGTGGTATTGCTATGAACTTCCCTCTCAGGACTGCCTTCATTGTGTCCCATAAGTTTTATACTGTTGTGAATTCATTTTTATTTGTTTTCAGAAACTTTTTTATTTCTTCCTTGATCCCATTCTTAACCCATTCATTGTTTAATAGCATGCCTTACAATCTCCATGCATTTGAATGTTTTTGAGTTTTCCCTTTGAGAGTGGGTCCTAGTTTTAGTCCTTTGTGGTCAGAGAAAATGCTTGATATGATTTCAGTTTTGTTGAATTTGTTGAGGCTTGTTTTGTGTCCTATCATGTAGTCTATCTTAGAAAATATTCTATGTCCATTGCAAAAGAATGTGTTTTTGATTCATTGGGATGAAAGGTTCTATATGTATCAGTTGAGTCCATTTGATGTAGGACATTGTTCAATGCCACAATATCTTTGTTGATATTTTGTTTGAAAGATCTATCCATTTTTTGACAGTAGCGTGTTAAAATCCCATAGTCTAATAGTGTTGTTGTCTATATCTTTCTTGAAGTCATCCAAGATTTCCCTTATGTATTTGGGTACTTTTATGTTGGGTGCATATGTGTTTATAATATTTATGTCTTCTTGATGGATTCTTCCCTTAAGTATTATGAAGTGACCCTCTGAGTCTCTTTTTATGGTCTATGATAAGTGTGAAAAAAAATAAAAGACTTCTATACTGAGAAAAAAAGAGTAGTGTGTTATTGGAACATGAGTGAAGTGTGAGAAAGAAAATTAAAATACAATATGAAAGAAAGAATAAGGAAAGCCAGTCAAACAATGCAATTAAACAGAAATAAATTGAAGACAACTAAACAGAAAGAAGAGAAATAAAAATACTGGTAAAATTAAAGTAGTAAAAATAAAGAATAATAATAATACAAATAAACAATAAAATGCCAGTTGTATGGGATAGCAAAGTGAAATTTGTCTGTTTCTCAGTTCTTTGGGCTAGCCTTATACTCCCTCTTTGATCTGTCCCTGACCTTTCAAAATCCCATGTGTTATTGTCTCACTTGGGGGAAGAAAAAAAAAGAGAGGAAAGAAAAAATAAGCCTCCTTTAAATCTGCTAGACAGTTCTGTTGCTATTCCTGGATACCACAGGAAGAAGGGGGCTGGGCTTTGCTTTTCTCCCTTCTTATGGTTTTGCAAGGACAGGGGCCAGGTCCCCATCCTTGCTGGGCCACAATATTGACAGTTGCCCAGCCTCCATTCCAGGTCCTTTGTAAGTTGCACCCCCTCCCTCCTTTCCATCTGTGCCAGGCCTGTGCCTTTAATCCACCAGTTGTGCCTAAGTCCATGTGGTGGGCCTCTTCATTGCTCTTTGTGAGCCCACCATGGCTGGAGCCCACTGCCTGGCAAACAGTGGGAATCAGCTGCTGGGCTAGTGGCTGGAGTCAAGCTCCAGTGCATGGCTCAAATTAGGCTTGGGGAGGCAGTGTGAATCAGGGGCCAGAATCAGTCACAGGGCAAGCAGCACTAGTCAGCCTCTAGGCAAGTGGTGAGACTCAGCTGCTGAATCTCAGCAGCCCAAGTGAAGCACAGGTGAGAAACTGGATTCAACTACCAGGGGAGTGATGTGAGCCAGCTGCTGTGTGAGAGTTCCTTACAAAGTGCCTGAGACCTTTTTTTTTTTTTTTTAGTAAAAGCCTCTTGCTTAAGCCTGCTGTGCTTAACAAGCACCTGGTTTTTCACACAGCCAAACTTTCTAATCAGACTGGAGACTATCCGGGCCTGGGTCCCACACAGCCCAACTTTTGTCCCTTCTCCAGGTGTCACCTAGGCCCCCAATTTCTCTGATAATGACCTAGCTGGTGTCCACAGTCCCAGTGGGTGTACACTGATTCTGTGTGTCTTCAATTTCATTTCTATTCCCCCCAACAACTTCAAGCATACAGGTCCCTTTTGGTGCTGGGCTGCCCTCCCTGCTCTGGTAGGGGAGGGAGCTGGTGATCTAACTCTCCTCCAAGTATCCTGTGGCAGGCACTGGGCTTGGAGCCACAGCAGCCTAGGTCCCTGCACCGATCCCAGGGACCTTAGTGTACCAGCACAATCTCACAGTCTGTTTTTCAATGTCCTCTACAATTTTTGGCCTCCAAACTTTATATAAGCTGGAATTCTGTCAGCTGTTCACTCTGTTCCTTAGAAGATCAGCTAGGTGTTCCAGCTGGGCACAGGGAGAAGTGGGCTTTGCTTCCACTTACCTTGCTGCCATCTTTTTCAGATCTTGACATGTTTTAATCATGGTTCTTCATCCTTATATTGATTGTTTTGTGCCCTGAGGCTGACCTCTTCTTTCAGCCTTTCAGTAACAGTACCATAGAAATTCAAGATAGACTGGTAATACTTATCTTATGGATTATGACATTACAAATTTGCCATCCTTTACATTGTATCCACTTTTCAAGTTTGCACTTGAATAACTTGTATGAAGTCATTTTGACAGATGGTTATATACACACAGGTTATGCTAATGAATGCTTAAGCACCCAAATAAAAAGCAGATATTGCAGCCACTATCCAAAGGCTTTGTAGGCATGAGGCCAACTATGCAGAAGCTTGCCTTTTACCTGCTTTCTCCCCACTGCTGAAAATATGAGAATACATTGACCAAATTTAGCCCCTAAAGAGACTGGATCTTATAGCTCCAATTCTGTTAATATTTTGCTAAATCTACTGTTATGGGTTAAATTGTATTCCCCCAAAATTCTTTTGTTGAAGTCCTAATCCTTTACTGCCTCACTAGGTGAACTTATTTGGAAATTGAGTTATTGTAGATATAACTAGTTAAAATGAGGTCATGCTGGTGGAGTAGGGCAGGACCCTAATCCAATATGACTGGTGTCTTTATAAAATGGGGATATTTGGACACAACCACACAAAATACCACAAAAGGATGAGGACAAAAATCAGGGTGATGTTTCTACAGGACAAAGGATACAAAAGATTGTCAACAAACTACCAGAAGTTAGGCAGGAGTCATGAAACAGATTTTCCTTCACAGCCTTCAGAAGGAACAAACCCTCCAGAACCTGAGACAGTAAATTTGTCTTTAGTCACCTAATTTGGGATACTATGATACAGCAGCCCTAACAAACTAATACATTCAGATTTCAGTTGTTTTACCAGGACTAGTCTAGTCTCCAAACTCCTAATCAAGAAAATGTTACCTGTATCGCAACTCCCTTCTTCGATCTTCCAGCTAACCTTATCTCTGTGATATTTAGTGCCTCCTCCTTCCTCTTCCTGTTATGGAATATACACTCATTCCATTTCAGCCCTTTCCACACCTGCTCTACCCTACTGCTTCCCCTCCTCATTCTCTATTAGTTTTTTTTTCAATTAATTATACATTGCAAAAATTTTTCCATCTTTTTCCAAGTATTTCTTTCTTTAATTCCTCACCCAAGGATAGGTTTATTGATATTTTTTTAGAAACACAAGGGGGGAGAGATAGAGAGATAGAGATAGAGATAGAGATAGAGATAGAGAGAGAAAGAGAGAGAGAGAGAGAGAGATCAGTTGGTTGCCTTCCATACCATCCTGAATGAGGATCAAACCCACAATGTAGGTATGTGCCCTGATCAGGGATCAAACTGTGATGTTTTTGGTGTAAGGGCTGATGCTCCAACCAAATGAACTACCTGGCAAGGACTTTCCAAGTATTTTTTCTGCTTTTCTTACTTTAAATAAAAACTGGCTTTTTAAATTATACCTATTGACGTAATCATATGCCAATATGATTGAAATCTGCCATCATGAACTAATGTTCTGTGG
Organism: Phyllostomus hastatus; assembly: GCF_019186645.2. Taxonomy (NCBI): domain Eukaryota; kingdom Metazoa; phylum Chordata; class Mammalia; order Chiroptera; family Phyllostomidae; genus Phyllostomus; species Phyllostomus hastatus. Next base: position 11,742,783 of record NW_025333543.1, on the reverse strand, counting down.
CCAATATCTTGCTTCTGATTCTTTCTTCATCTGTCTACAACAATTTTTTCTACTCTTTCATATCTCCTATTTCTGTTCCTTCCTTTTGTGATCCCCAAGTCTTAGACATCTCACTCTTCTGCCAAGCTATTGATCCTTTGTTTTCCTTTGCTTTCTTAACCAAGCTGGACTTCTTGGTGTGCCTCTTCAGTATTTTCTGTTATGTCTTAAAATTCTTTGCAGTCTTGACTTTCAGACATACTCACTATAAGAATAAGTTACTCACACTGCCAATTTCTCCAACTTTGTTGGATAAAATGACAAAATAGTGTTGTTGGTTCCAGTATTCATCCATTCTCTGCAGGGTTCTTACTATTGCATAGCTATTATGGCATTTTAAAGCAATTCTTCTGTTCTAGTTTCTGCTCTAATGAAATTCACTTCAGTTGCTGGCAAATCATCTTGTCTTCCACTTTGATGAGGTTCTCCCTATAAGACTTTGTACCCTCCATATCTAAAAATAGATTTTCCTGCATTCCTTCTACCAATAACTCCATGCTTTGTATTCCTCATAATTGTCTATACAGTCAACCAGTGCAAGCCTTCAAATGTGAACCCAAATTTACTTTCCGGAGAATATTTTCTGTTTATATCTTAGCCTGCAGTTCAAGAAGCATTTATAACATTCCCCAAATAGGTTTCAATTCTCAATTTCATGCCTTGGCTAATATTTCATGCTTCTGAGTGCTGCTATTTTTTTACTTCTTATGTTGTCTATTTAAATAATTTCCACAATTTAAGACCCAACTCAAATGCTGCCTCTTTATCAAACCTTTCCTTATCACCTAGCTGATAATGACCTTTCCCTTTTATGGTATACATTCTACAAATATTATGGCAACTATTTTATGATTATAATTTATACATTCAGTTTTTAGATATTAATGGATTCTAAGCTTTTTTATGTCAGGCACAACATTTTATTAATTTTTATATCCCCTATGTAACCTGTAAATAATAGATGTAAAAATAGCATTGAATAAATAAATAATTTTTAAATGACTGTTAAACAATTATAGCCATAGTTACAAACAACTACTTGCATGTATAAATTATTCATCCAAGTGTCTGGAAATAGTTAAACATAAAATTTTCTTTTTTCTTCTTTTTTTTACTAAGCTTCTTTCTGAAGGTGAATATTTTTCTTTTTTTTTAATTTTAATCATGTTCAAATACAGTTTTCTCCTTTTTACTCCCAATCCAGTCCCCTCTCCCAACCTCCCCACTTCCCTCCCATTACTACCCTCCCCTTAGTTTATGACCATGTGTCCTTTAAGTTTGTTCCTGCGAACCCTTCCCACTGTCCCCTTAAATTCCCTCTTCTCTCCCCTCTGGTTACCGTTAGCCTGTCCTCTATTTCAGTGGCTTTGGTTATATTTTGCTTGTTTCTTTGTTTTGTTATTTAGGTTCCTGTTAAAGGTGAGATCATATGGTATTTGTCTTTCACTGCCTGGCTTGTTTCACTAAGCATAATGTTTTCCAGCTCCATCCACGCTGTTGCAAAGGGTAGGAGCTTCTTCTTTCTTTCTGCTGCATAGAATTCCATTGTGTAAATGTACCATCGTTTTTTGATCCATTCATTTACTGATGGGCATCTTGGTTGCTTCCAACATCTAGCTATTGTAAATTGTGCTGGTATGAACATTGGGATGCATAGGTTCTTTTGAATTGGTGTTTTAGTATTCTTAGGATAGAGTCCCAGCAGTGGAATTGCAGGGTCAAAAGGCAGATCCATTTTTAGTTTTCTGAGGAAGTTCCATACTGCTTTCCATAGTGGTTGTACCAGTCTGCAGTCCCACCAACAGTGCACTAGGGTCCCCTTTTTCTCCACAACCTCTCCAACACTTGTTGTTTGTTGCTTTGTTTATGATGGCCATTCTGTCTGGTGTGAAGTGGTATCTCATTGTGGTTTTAATTTGCATCTCTCTAATAGCTAGCGATATTGAACATCGTTTCATGTGTCTTTGAATTTTCTGTATGTCCTCTTTGGAGAAGTGTCTGTTCAAGTCCTTTGCCCACTTTTTAATTGAATTCCTTGTCTTCTTAGAGTACAGTCTTGTAAGTTCTTTATATATTTTGGAGATTAAGCCCTTGTCTGAGGTATCATTGGCAAATATGTTTTCCCACACAGTTGGTTCTCTTTTAATTTTGATACTCTTTTCTTTAGCTGTGCAGAAGCTTTTAATTTTGATGAGGTCCCATTTGTTTATTCTTTCCTTTATGTCCCTTGCTCTAGGGGACACGTCAGTAAAAAAGTTTCTTCATGAAATATCTGAGATTTTTCTAGAAAGTTGTCCATTTCACCTAGGTTTTCAAATTTCTTGGCATACAGCTCTTTGTAGTAATTTCTTACAATCCTTTGTATTTCTGTGGTATCTGTTGTAATCTCTCCTCTTTCATTTCTGATTGTGTTTATTTGGGTCTTCTCTTTTTTTCCTTGATGAGTCTGCTTAAAGGCTTGTCGATTTTGTTTATCTTTTCAAAGAACCAGCTCTTGGATTCATTGATCCTTAGAATTGTGCTTTTAGTCTCTATGTCATTTAATTCTGCTCTGATCTTGGTTATTTCCTTCCTTCTGCTTGCTCTGGGCTGCCTTTGTTGTTCTTCCTCGAGTTCTTGTAGACGTAGGGTTAGGTTGTTTGTTTGGAATGTTTAACCTTTTTAGTTGGGCCTGTATCGCTATGAACTTCCCTCTCAGGACTGCCTTGGCTGTGTCCCATAAGTTTTGGGTTGTTGTGAGTTTGTTTTCATTTGTTTCCAGAAACCTTTTGATTTCTTCCCTAATATCATTCTTGACCTATTCATTGTTTAATAGCATGCTATTTAATCTCCATGATTTTGAGTGTTTTTGGTTTTTTTCCTAGCGGTTGGTTTCTAGCTTCAATCCCTTGTGGTCTGAGAAAATGCTTTGTATGATTTAAATTTTCTTGAAATTCTTGAGGCTTGTTTTGTGTTCTATCATGTGCTCTATCTTTGAGAATGTTCTGTGTACATTTGAAAAGAATGTATATTTAGCTTCTTTTAGATGGAGGGCTCTGTATATATCAGTAAAGTCCATTTCATCAAGGGTATTGTTCAATGCCACAATATCTTTGTTGATATTTTGTTTAGAAGATCTGTCCATTTCTGATAGTGGGGTGTTAAAATCCCCCACAATAATTGTGTTGCTGTCCATATCTTTCTTGAAGTCCTCTAAGATGTTCTTGATGTATTTCGGTGCTCCTATGTTGGGTGCATATATATTTGCAATATTTATGTCTTCTTGATGGATTCTTCCCTTGACTATTATGAAGTGTCCTTCTGGGTCTCTCTTTATGGACCTTTTTTGGAAGTCTATTTTGTCTGATATGAGTATTGCTACCCCAGCTTTTTTTTCCTGTCCATCTGCTTGGAAGATTTGTTTCCAGCCTTTTACTTTCTGCCTGTGTAGGTCTTTTATCCTGAGGTGGGTCTCTTGTAGACAGCAGATATGTGGGTCATTTTTTCTTATCCAATCAGCTATTCTATGCCTTTTGATTGGAGCATTTAATCCATTTACGTTTACGGTTATTATTGATAGGTACTTATTCATTGTCTTTTATACATGTATTCCTCTCTCTGTCTCTCTCTTTTCCCTCCCTTCCTTAAAGCAGTCCTTTTAGAATCTCTTGCAGAGCTGGTTTGGTCGAGGTGTATTCTTTTAGTCTTCTTTTGTCTGGGAAGCTTCTTATTTGGCCTTCTGTCTTGATCAAGAGCCTTGCTGGATATAGTATCCTTGGTTGCAGACCTCTGGTTCTCATTACCTGGAGTAGTTCTTGCCATTCTCTTCTGGCTTGAAGTGTTTCCATTGAGAAGTCAGCTGTTAGCCTTATTGGGGCTCCCTTGTATGTTACTTCCTTCTTCTCCCTTGCTGCCTTTAAGATTCTCTCTTTGTCTTGAAATTTTGTCATTTTAATTATGATGTGCCTTGGGGTGGGTCTCTTTGGGTTCCTCTTGATTTGGACTCTCTGTGTTTCCTGGATTTGTGTGACTTTTTCTCCCATCAAATTAGGGAAGTTCTCCTTCATTACTTGTTCAACTAGGTTTTCGATCCCTTGCTCTTCTTCTTCTCCTTCTGGTATCCCTATTATACGGATATTATTACGTTTCATATTGTCTTGCATTTCTCTTAATCCTTCTTCATTCTTTCTGAGCCTCTTTTCCTTTTCTTGCTCTTTCTGGATGCTGTTTTCTACTTTGTCCTCCAGCTCGCTAATCCAATCTTCTGCTTCATCAATCCTGCTTTTCATTCCTTGTACTGTGTTCTTCAGTTCAGAAATTGTATTTTTCATTTCCTTTTGACCTTTGTTGAGAGTTTCTATTTCCTTTTTCATGTTTATATAGTTTGCAGTGAGATTGATGTAGTTTCCCTCTAATTTCTGAAAGCTCATTGTGAGTTCATTGAACTTCCTGGTAATCATTGTTTTGAGCTCACTATCTGATAGTTGAGTTGCCTCTATTTCATTTAGCATTTTTCCTGAGGCTTTCTCGTTTCCCTTCAATTGGGGGTTGTTTCTTTGTTTTCTCATTGCTTGTGGGTTTCTTCTTTTTTCTTCTTGTTTGTTAATTTGATCTGTTCTGATCCCCTGTAATTATGTGGCAGGAAAAGAAAACTCCAAAAGTTTCTTATGCTCTGTAACTGTAACACTTGCAAAATTTCACACAGGACTGTAGAAGCTGACAAGTTGTAACCAAAGCAACCACCAGTTACTCAAGGTGGTACACAGACTCCCATGATAAGCTCCTGTGCTCTGTAGCTTCTGCAAATTCCTCCTGCGTTTTCTCTTTGTCTCCCATATAAGGTAGCTGGACCTAATTTCTGCATTTGGCTTCTGTAACCTTGCTTTGCCACGTAGGTAGGAAGCCCGGGACTATTTAAACCACGGGAGAGTGAGGATCGGTGCTCAGAGGATTTGGATGTTAATCACCCCCTCTGGGCCCCCGGGTAATAAAGTTTGTGCTTCGTTATCTCCCCGTGTGTGGGTGGATTTTCCACAACAATTATGGTGTGAACTTCTGTGGTAGAATATTTATGAGATTCAGTGGTGCAATCTCCTTCATGTATCCTGGTGTTCACAGCTTCCCCCTACTCTTTTTTGTGATCAGTTGGAGGAGTAAGGCAAAATGGTTTTAAACAGCAAGACAGAATACTATGATATTTACATTAGCAGCCAGTAGAGAAGAGATGGGTTATCCTTTGGCTCCTTATAGTGTTAACCGTGATCCTCCACCCCACTATCCATGTTTTAGAAAGGATGGAAAGAAGGTCAGACTCTTATTGGGGACGAGAGGATTGTTAGTTGGATCTAGAAAGCTGTGAGACTGTGGGAGGTCAGATTCTAAGGTAGGGTTGGACTAAAGATTAGTATATAGGAGTAGTGAGTAAAAGAATAAAGACAACCCCCACAATAGTATAGTTCAGAAAATTGCAAAATGGGCTGAGATCAGGTAGGGGTATTGAGAAGCATTTACAATTGTATAGACTATGTCTTACTAGCAGTAATAGTAAAGTGACAGTCTTGTGGCAGAATTGATGAGGTCTAGATAACAAGAATAAAGAGTATAGAACCTTGAGAGGTGTATTAACGGAACACAGATGAAGGATAGTAACTCATCAGCACCTTGTGACTGAGATACCAGGGGGAACCTATCAAATGACAGTATAACCAGCCAAGCAAAGATTATACAGAAAGAAAAAGAATACCAAAATATTATTAAAATAAAAAATGTCAGAAAAGTGAGAAAAAGATAATACAAATTTACAGTAACTTGCAAGATTAAAAAAAAAGGAAAGAAAAGCAGAAGATGTAGTGCAGGAGAGATAAATCTGGAGTGGAAAGAATAATATTAGGATGAATGGAAGAGAAACATAAGGGATTGAGAGATAAAAATAATAAGAATTGAAAAATAAAATGTCACATAAAACACAAGATAAAATCAATCAACCAACAACAGCCAGAGAAACCAAACAAAACCAAACAAAAACAACCAAACAACAACAACAACAACAACAACAACAACAACAGCAACAACAAACCTCTTGTTGGTTTCTAAGTGGCCAGACCAGTTTTTCTGATCTTGCTGGCTTCAGCTGGCTGAGGGACCTTTGAAATGCTTCTCTCTCTCCCAGCCAGATCTCAGCAAGTCTGTCAGGTACCCTGGGCGCTCCAGAACAGACTGGCTCTCTGGATCTCACTTCCACATTCTTCCGGACTCCGGGGTCTTGCAGAGTTCCAGCTTTATGATCTCAGGAGGCACCCGCGACGTTTTGGCATTCACTGTGGCCTCCCTGGGGGTCATAAAAGGGTGCGCCCCTTCTCCAAACTTTTGAGATTCGTGGTCTAGGATCGCCCAAAGCGCCTCACCTCAACCCTTCCGGGTTCAAAGCGTAGGAGAGTCAGTCTTCCCGAGGGTGCGCGGTGCGCGAGCCAAGCCCTTTCCAGCTCCATGTTCCCCGCCAAACCACACTCCGACCCGACTGGGTGTTGGCGCCTTTCCCTGCTCCCCCATTCGGGCTGGCTGGAAATTTCGGAGCCACTACTGTAGGAATCCAAGCGCCACGTCCCTCCCGGGATCCCCGCACGCGATTCAGGCCTTCTTAAGGGGCACGAGCCAAGCGCGGCCAGACTCTGTACTCTCCACCGATCTGCACTTCCACTGGGCTAGGGTGCTCTTCCAGGCTGCCCCTGGTCCTGTCGGCTAGAGGCCCTCACTTCTCCCTGGTGTCTGGGCGGGCGTTCATAGTCCCTGGGCGATTTTTTCCCAGTCCAACTGGCCAATCTGCTCCTTCTAGCAACACGTTCTCCCCTGGAGTTGCTCACCCCCCATATTCGGGGGAGGGAGCAGCGACTTCCCTCTCCCGGGAGCCCTGGGGCAGAACCCAGAGCACCGGGCGGGTCTGGGGTTCGCACACCCCTAGACCCCGCGCTGATCCCTGGGCCCCTTTTGTCCTGTAGCAGTCTCCTTACCGTCTGGTTTTCCAGTGAGTACAATAATTTTTGATGTCCTGCTTTCAAAAGTGATTCGGTAACCTAGCCCACCTGCTCTGTTTCTCCACCGATCCGCAAGTTTCCCCCCTCTTCACAGAAGCTGAGAAAAACGCTGCCTACAGTAAAGCCACCATCTTCCGTCCAAACATAAAATTTTCAGTATAGAAACCTCATTGTTTCAAGATGTAAGATAATCTTACAAAAGAAAAGCAAACACTGATCTGTTTTGGTCACTATAGGTTTGTTTCCATTTTCTAAAATTGCTAAGAATAATTTTAAAGTTACTTGAAAACAGTGGCTAACCTGGGTGATGGCATGTTATTTGGAAACTTTGCAGTAACGGTTAGCCAAGTAGAGCAAAGGTTTAATAACCTTGGTGGATGTGAGGCAGGATAGTAAGAAGCTAGGAAAAGTCCTGGAGAAGTGGTGTGGGGAAACAGACAAGAAAGTTACAGCCAGCTGGTGAATCACAAGAACTTATCTTCCCTAACTAAAGACTCTTAAGAGTGAATGGTCTATGCCTTACCTCCTTAACCAAAGAATACAAAGTTTAAATTTCCCTGGTCTCAGAAACAGAGAACAGAGACCCAGTTAATGTCATTTGTGCAAGCTAAACCTAAGGACAGATGAAATCGGGGGAACAAAGAACAAAAACCTCCAGACAGATTCAAGATTAAAATCCAGATAGATTCCAGACAGATTCAAGATAAAATTACAACTGTATAAGAGATGAAAGAATATTTCTAGAACCCCCTATGTTCTTCTCTTTTTTATGTATCAACACATTTAAAAATGCACCTGGAAAGCTAATGAATATTCTGCTGAAAACTACCCTAAATTTCTCACATGCAGAAAAAAAATAAAAAGCCCTCAGAACAAAGATGCAGAACAAGCTCACTCTAAGCATGTCCATGCTCCTTTTCAGATATGAACTTTTTACATCTTCCTAAACTCTAAGGGTCTCAAGGAGACTTGCAGACAGGAGCAGTGGGAAGCAGCAGCTTGACCTAGGCTTACCCTCTGATGCTGTCTCCAGCATCCCCATCTCCCACTTCTCTTTGACTTTTAGGTGACCTAACAGTAGCCCTGCCTTGGGTCACTACTTTCTTACAACTTTTCCAGTGACCCCAAACAGCCCTGCATAGGCTTTCTCTTGTTACTTCTTCTACTCCGTCCTTTCTTTGTTTCACTGTCCCCAGCCTTAATAAACATCTTCTCAAAATCATCTGGACCTGTGTTATGAAATCTTTACTACATGCAGTCAAGAATCCACACACTACAGGCCAATCTGAGGCCGACTCACTCTGGGCCAATGCCTGTTGGTAACAGACAGAGTGGAGGGTGAAGGTGGCAGGATGGCCAAGGTACTCATCTTGATGGCCAAAGGCACTTCATATTTGCCAAGACTAGAACCAAAAGAACTAAGTTTAAACTGAAGCACAGGAATGTGATGTATACATGGGTCAAAAGTATTCAAACTGTACACTAAATATGTGCCTTTTATTGTTCTTTAATTATACTTCAAAAAAGTTATTTATTAAATTATTTTAAAAAACCTATACCAAATAAAAACCAAACCAAAACAACAACAAAAGTCTAGGGAATCTAATACATAAAAGTAATTTTTTTTACTATAAAGTTATTTCTTAATTCAGAGAGGGTATAAGGATAAAGGAGAAAACAGATGTTTCTTTCTCTGTATGTAAGTAAGTAAAAATGTGCAAAGCTATCAAAAGCATTCTTTTAGTGCATATGTTTATGATAACTTTTTAGATTTACACTGAGTATTATTTATGGTTTTCTCAAAGGATTGTCAGTGGAGGCATTCTACAAGATACACTAATGTAATTCAGGGAAATGCAAATACAAAACCAGAAGGATAAATTCTAGACTTCTATTTTTTGTGAACTCAGAAAAGTAACAATGCATAAAATTCAGCCATTTAGAAATAAAAAAAGAGATTTATACCAAACATTCTGTTTTGTGTTTTAGGACATTAATTAGACACCTTTTGAGAGGTATGCCTAGGAATTGCTAATGTGGCCCCTCTCCATTTGACTTTATCCCCCCTCCTGTCTTCTAATCTTTCTCTTTGTAACTTCTTTCTTATCCTTTATGCATAATTGAGTTGAAAGATGGAAAAAAGAAGCCTACAAATGAATTTATTTTGATTACAACTTATTTTGCTTTTTATAATGTTGAGCCATATATTATTGACTGGATATGACATTCTGTTATTGGTGAAGAGAGCATGTGCTTTTGAATTATATAAGTCTAAATTTGAATTCTAATACTAGCATTTATCCCCAGTGACTGTAAGCAAATATTTACTTTGCAAAATTGTTGGGAGTTTTCAATGAAATAGTGCACATAACACACAACTCATTGCCACATACTATTAAATACTATTGCCACTGGCACATAGTATTTAATAAATAGTAGGTATTATTCTGTTTCTATTTAGAGTAACATCTTATAATTTTTACTTAAACACCACAAGTTTTGTTGGTCTTAAGTTCTCTTTTTATAATGCTAACAATTCATAAATGTGAGTCAAGTTTAACCCATGTCTACTCCTCCACTCTGGCCTCCAACTTTCACAAAGTACTTTCCCTAGAAAGATGGAGATGAGCTCCCAAGCTTCATGAACCATTGCAAGCAGAGTGGGGGGAAGACTAAAAACTGTCTGTCTATTCCATGCAATGTAACTAGCCCACACTCACTTTTTTTTGTCTTCTATCTCCTCAGGCTATTACTCCTCAGGAAAAAACTGTCTTTAGTGCTAAGCACAGCAACATGCTTGCTGTGAAGTTCTGAGCAAAGGATAACAGAAATTTTGTCACAGTAAATGCTTCTTTCTACTCAGAATTTGACATCATGATGGACTTAGTTCCTTGTGAAAGGAGAATAGCTGCCTAAGACACTCTCAAGGAAAATCTTCTTAGGTATATTAATCTGTTTTTCTGGGCAATCAATGTCCTAACATTTTCAAGAAAAGCTTTTCTTTTTATTTAATATAAATAAAGTTTACTTCAGGACATCTAAACTTAAGCTTACATAAGGAGCACTACAGAAATCTACACAAATGGAAAGTATCAAAGGATTTAATAATTTTTTCACTTTTACTTTTCAGAAAAGTATTACAAGAAAAGAGTCGGGAAGATTTTGAGGAGTTCCAGCCAAGATGGAGTCATAGGTAGAAATGCTTCACTTCCTCGCAAAATCTAAAGAAGGATAACAACCAATTTAAAAACAGAAACAACCAGAACTGCCCAAAAATCAAACTGCATGGTACTCCAAGAAATAAGGAGTTTAAGAAACATTTATCCAGACTGGTAGCAGGGGTTGAGAGGGCAACCAGGTGGAGAGGGCATACAGCAAGGCAGAGACAATGTGAAAGAGGAGGGGGCTGGCAAAACTGATGGTCCTATATTCACACAGATAAGCTGGGAAGAACAAATGGAGAGTGAGACAGACCGTGAAACCCAAGGTTTCAGCATGGAAAACTAAAGACTCAAAAGCACTGGCTGTAAAATCCAGTGGGGGTTGTGAAGGCAGGAGAAACTCCCAGTCTCACAGGAGAGTCCCTTGGAGAGGCTCACCTAGAACATACACAAACACACCCACCTGGGAACCAGCACTTGAAAGGACACAATCCATTTGTGGAAAGGCATGGAAGTGACAGAAAGCAGGGGAAGAGCTGAGCAAGTTGCACTGTTCCCTCTCTGACCCCTCCCCCACAGACAGTGCCACAATGCAGCAAAGAGGGTTGTCCCACCCTGGTGAATATCTAAGGCTCTGCCCCTTACAACATAAGAAGTACAGTGAGACAAAGAAATATGGCCCAAATGAAAGAACAGATCAAAACTCCAGAAAAAGAACTAAGTGATGAGGAGATAGACAACCTATCAGATACAGATTTCAAAACATTGGTAATCAGAATGCTCACAGAACTGATTGAGTTTGGTTGCAAAATGAAGGAAGCAATGAATGCCTTTAGAAGTGAATGCTAAACAAAGTGAAATAAAGGAGCAAAAGGAAGAAATGAACATCAAATTGGGACAAAAATGAAGAAACAAGAATTCATACTCTGGCTGCTGTGGCTCATTGGATTGAGCTCTGGCCTGTGAACTAAAGGGTTGCTGGTTCAATTTCCAATCAGGGCACATTCCCGGCTTGCAGGCCAGGTCTCCAGCAGGAGGTGTGCGAGAGGCAACCATGCATTGATGTTTTTCTCCCTCTCTCTCTTCTTCCCTTCCTCTCTCTCTAAAAGTAAATAAATAAATAGATAAATAGATAAATAAATAAATAAAATAGTTTTAAAAAAGAATTCAAAAAAATGAGAAGAGGCTGAGAAACCTCTGGGATAACTTTAAACATTCCAACATCTGAACCATAGGGGTGCCAGAAGGAGAAGAAGAAGAGCAAGAAACTGAAAACTTATTTGAACAAATAATAAAGGAAATTTCTCCCAATCTGGCAAAGAAAATAGATTTTCAAGAAGTCCAGTAAGCTCAGAGAGTCCCAAAGAAGTTGGACCCAAAGAAGCACACACAAAGGCACATCATAAATACATTACCCAAGACTGAAGATAAAGAAAGGATCTTAAAATTAGCAGGAGAAAAGGAAATCGTTACCTACAAAGGAATTCCAATAAGACTATCAGCTGCTTTCTCAAAAGAAACCTTACAGGCAAGTAGGGGCTTGAAGTATTCAAAGTCATGAAAGGCAAGGATCTACATCCAAGATTATTCTACCCAGCAAAGCTATCATTTAGAATGAAAGGGCAGATAAATTGCTTCTAAGAAAAGTCAAGTTAAAGGAATGCATCATCATTAAGCCCTTATTACATGAAATGTTAAAGGGAAAGAAGATAATCAAAAATATAAACAATAAAATGACAACAAACTCACAACTATGAATAATTGAACTGAAAAAGAAACAAAACAAACTGAACAAACAACTAGAACAAGAACAGAATCATTGAAATGAAAATCACGTGGAGACTTATCAGCATGGAGGGGTTGGGGGGAATAGGGGAGTAGGTACAGGGAATAGGAAGCATAAATGGTATGTAAAATAGATAGCAGGAGGTTAAGAATAATATGGGAAATGGAGAAGCTAAAGAACTAATATGAACAGCCCATGGACATTAACTAAGGTAGAAGGAGTTGGAGGAAGGTGGGTAGGGTACAGGGTGGAGGAGTATAAAAGGGAGAAAAAAATGGGGGCAGCTGTAATAGCATATCAATAAAATATACTTAAAATAAGAGTCCAAATGAATCTTTGACAGTATTTTTTTAAATGAACAGAAAATTTAATTTTCATGTGATAATAGTTATACAAATATTTATCAGCTCATTCAGTTGATTTTACATACTTATAATACTATTTTTTAAAACAAACATGCAATGTTTTCCTGTCCTTATTGCCTCTTTAATTATGAAGGTTCCTGAGATTGTAAATATAACCACAGTCACTTTTTACTAAAAAAGGTTAGTTGGCCATTATCTTATGGACTTGGTAGTTTATTATGTATATTTATGTATGCCCAATTGAATAATTATTTCTACTTTTGTTTTTTGAAGGTTTTTTCTGTTTTCTAAGAGAGTCATTTAATATGACATATTTTAAATTATTAGTCATTTTATAATAAACTATTAGCACTGAAAATTATTTTATTTTGCTCCAATTTAAATTGTTCTTTTTATAACCTATTTTGAAAAACATGGGGAAAAGTTACTTATATGGAATTTGTGGGTTTCTTTTTTTTAAAAATATTTTTTTTATTTATTTTTAGAGAGGTAAGGGAAGGAGAAAGAGAGAGAGAGAGAAACATCAATGTGTGGTTGCTGGGGGCCGTGGCATGCAACCCAGGCATGTGACCTGACTGGTAATCGAACCTGCGACACTTTGGTTCGCAGCCCGCACTCTATCCACTGAGCTATGCCAGCCAGGGGTTTCTTATTGGAATTGAATATTTCTAACTAGTTATAGAAAAATCTGCTGATTCTACTTATACTGAGCCTATGAACAGAAACTATAAAATCTATTTTACATAAGGCTTAGTAAACTTAGTGTCTATGAGTGATGCCACGTGGGCACCTTTGAATAGTGCCAGATGGACATTGAAGATTTCATGTTTTTATTTTACTGATTAGAACAGAGAAGTGGGTGTTACAGGAATATCTTCATGGTATTTCAAAAAAATTGGCTTGTGTTTCCATTCTGGCATTATTCTTTATTTTAAAATAGCTAATGACTAAGGATCAAAGGAATGGGGTTAATGGTGATAAGCTGGAAATTCCTATGACATGAATTATTACCATAACTATGACTGTGGCATATTTAGGTTCACAGTCAGGATTTTAATATTTAAATGCTTAATGTATTAGAGCTGTTAGAATCAATTAGTTTAGCATCATTGTGTTTTTGAACTTAAAGACATCTTAGTAATCCTCTAACCCAAAACTGTATTTTTACTGACAACAAAACAGGTGTAGAGAAGGAAAGAGATTTGATCAAATTTACATGGCTAATTAGTGGTATGGCCACAACCCAGCTCCAGATTCCTGACTTTGAAACTATTACTATTGCTATCACACTATATTGCTAAATTCTTAACAGGGATAAAAATAAAAACTTCATTCATTGACTTTTTTCTCCCTACAGTATGAACTTATGAAACAAAGGAATTTGCCTGCTGGTACTTTTTTATCAAGACAACACTTACTTATTTGACAGATTCTTCCCATGAGTTTCCACATGGACTTTCTTCATTGGCAATTAACATATTAGAATGCAAAACATTTACAGCCTAATTTTATATTCCAATTAAAAGTAATTATCATTTTTAATATAATCCAAATGCACTATAACCATTGCAGAAAACATTTAAAGCAAGCTGAGAGAGAGAGAGAAAGAGAGAAAACCTGCCACAGTAACTACATTACTGACCTCTTCCAGATCATTTCATACTGTGGATATTTTTCTGGAATTAAAAATGTTCATTTTCCCCAGTCTTTTCATCTGGCCTGTCATATGACTGTCCTCATAACCTGAAAGAAATGTCCTATAGTAAATGATTAGAGCAGTAAAAGTTCTGTCTAGTCACAGCATTACAGAAAGATCAAGTTATATGATATAAAGTGCACAAAAAGAGGAACATGTATAAATGTGGAAATGTTTCTTGGCTCTGGTTATTACCAGAGTTTTTGCTAACCAAACTTTAAGTGGTTAAGATGATTTTATATTGCTTTCTCAATATCTTTCTGTTTCCCTTTATTATTTCTACCAACAGCCATTCATTCTCAGCTTAATATCTAGCCTGCCTGAGTCTCAACTCTGCATTTCTGGAACCATTAGGTCCCCTGGGAAGGCTCTGTCCAGATTGCCTAGCACTTCCCTTCCCTACTATTTACAACTCATCCACCATTCATCCCAACTTGACTGTTTCTTATTAGGATCAACCATGGCCAGGGCTGACTACAGGAAGGATTCAAGCTCTTCTTTCCTAGCTCAGTACTGAGAGATTTGATGCGGACCCCGGATCATGTGGTCCGCATCATTATGGATGAAATGAGACATTCACAGGGACTACCGAGTCTGGTGGAGGAAAAGGGATGGCATGGCTTTTCCCTCAAGGGGAACAAAAACCTCAGCCCTTGCTCCAATGAGCTTTTATTGTCTTACTGGACACATTGCAAGAAGGTCCTCATCAACTATGCACAGGCTTGCTTTAGGTGGTTACCTTTTACAGAAAACAAAGGAGCCAATGCTGCTAATCACATCACAGAAAAGGGATATTTGCAAATGAAAAGGCAAAAGTAGTTGGACTGGTCACACTCATCCTTGGAAGGTTTAGCATGGATTTTAGGAAGTTGCTTTGCAGTAATGTCCTCAATTCAGGGTGAGGGAGTTTTAGCAAAAAGCAAGACTTATAGTAGCCTAGGTATATTGCAGGCCTGATTCCCCACAGGACCCACCTATCGTGTGGGTCCTGTGCATCTCTGAGTGGGAGCTGGGCCCATGCCACGCAGAACAGTCTACTACAGAGATTCACCTTTGTTAATTGTGTGGCTCTAATCTGATACCCCTTTCTTGGTAAAGATTAATTTTTCAGATCAAGGACAGCAATGCAGAATATAAGCATCTAGACAGATCTAGATTTAAAATCCAACTCTAGCCGTGACTCATGTTGTGACAGGACATAGCTGAGCAGTAGCTATTCTTAGGTAGGAGCTGACCAGCAGGCATTCCCAGATAAGCAGTTATCTCAAGGTCATACACTAACCCCCGTTTTAGCAGTTGCACTCCTTCCCCTCCTCCTTCTGCCTGTGTAACAAGCATATAAAGAAGCTTCCAGCTTGAGCTCATTGCCCAGAATTTGGATTTTATCTCCTCTGGGTCCGTATGCGTGAATGAACCCCACTTCGTAAACTCGCAGGCCATCTGAGTCGTCTTTTCCGTAACATTTTGGTTTCCTGACTGGGAAGTGACTCACACGAGCAGGCTGTTGCCTCTGGTGAAGGTGGCCTTGGGGCGGCTGGTGGGGCCGGGCGGTGATAAGGAGGTGCACGCGCCCAGGTGATTTTGGGTCCTGAATATCCTGGGCTCCGCAGGCTCGGCCCCTGGACTGCTCTTTGACCCAGGCTGGCAGGGTGCGAACTGGTGGTATCTGGGAAGGCGCCAATCTGGAATCTGGTAAGTGCCCCGCGGGGACCAGGAGCCCGAAAACCAGGCCCACTCTTAGAGTGGAAGGAGGGACTGATCACCCCTCAGGCCGGAAGACCCAGGCAGGGCTCCCAATGTTCGGGAGACCCAGACAGGATTCCCACAGTTCGGGCGGGTGGGAACATAATAAACTCGGTGTGTTTGTGTGAATGACTGTGTTTGTTGCTCCACAGGTGGAAGCCTATGTGTTACAGGGTGCAGCCAAGAGGGGGGACCCCAAATGGGCATTTGAAATGGGGTCCAGAACTTAAGGTGTCCAGGAGATTTTAAGATGTCTCCACCCCCCCACCCAGGGTGTGGGTTGGGGGAAGGGACAAATGGAGCAGGGCCACTGAGAGCTGTTTTGCACAGCAACAGCCTTGCAGCTACCCTCTGGCGTGGTCATTTAACATATCTATAGCCTTTGGCTGGTCGCTTAGATATGTTAAATAGCTGTGATCATCTCTGAGCCAGGGGAATGGAAGTAACTTCCCCACCAAGACGTGACTGGGGGCAGATCCCCCAAGCTACAGCACCTGCATGGGAGCTCGGAGAAGATTGGCTCCTGGACATGGGGCCACACCTGCCCAGACTCAAGATGGCAGCCCAGTAAAGCTGGAAGGATACGAGTTCTGGCATGTGAAGCCGAGTGTGGGAGGAGTCGGAAATGAGGCTGCAGAGGAAGATTGGCCGTGGGGATTTAAAACCCAGACTTGGCGGCCATTGGAGGGAGAACCATGCGCAGCCCTGAGAAGGAGAGCCATGCACAGCCCTGAGGAAGTGAGAACCATGCGGCTTTAGCAGAATAGGGAGGACCTCAGCCACTGAGGGAGAACCATGCTGCTTTAGGAGAGAGAGCCACACAGCTTTAGCAGAGTGGAGACTCCCGCATCCCTGAGAGAGGGAGAACCATGAGGCCTGGACAGAGTGGGGACCCCCACAGCTTTAGAAGGGGAACCACCACCTGGTTTTAGCAGAGATCCCGGCGACTCAGCCGAGGGTGCCGGGAACCCAGGGAGGTCTCCCAGTCGAGATGGAGGACTAACTAAGAACCAGAGGACTGTCTGAGCCATGGACTTCGTTTTCCTTTCCTGAGATACGGTACTCTGGACTGGGCAAAGGGGGGAAGGAAGGAAGGACTGTGACTGTGTTTGTGGGTGTTTTAAGGGACTTTGGGATTTTTGATAAAGACATTAGGTCACTACTTTAAGTTTGAATAGCATTGAATAAACATTTCCTTTCCTTTTCACGAATCTCTGGCATTGAGAGACGTCTTTCCTCTGGTGGCGTGTTGCGCGTGGGTCACCGGCTAGCAGTGACCACGGCACACTGTGGATGGCTCGACAATACGCGAGAAAAAACACACATGCACAGAGACAAACCAGTTTCTGTGGGGAAGTAGGGACAGAATGGCCACCCCCCTAGTGGGGGGGCGCGCCGATCCACCGTCCATACCTGCTTTTATTAGGCTCATTTTGCATAATAACTCAGGTAACGTACAATACTCATTAGGGGAAGTAAGGAACATATAAAACAAAGAACTCTGCCGGTCTATTGAGTTGGGGGTCAAAGAGCTGTAAGGCTGAGGAACAAACTAGCTTCCTCCTAAGACCCTCCTCATTCAACTAAGAGCATTCTTGGACAAAGAAGGTTTCACAGTAATTTACATGTTCTTTCTTAGGCCCGATCACCCCGGGAAATCCGCACTTCCCAGTACCGAGCTGCACTTCCCCGTCATTGTTTCAGGCTTAGGTGGAGCGCGGGAACTAAAGCCACCGAGAGATAAGGAGATTTTCTTCCGGACGCTGAGAACTCAGACTTTGTCAAAGCCGAGGAGTGAGGGTCCATCACCCCCTTTTGCTGCAGCCCCCCCCAAGTCCTTCTTTTGGGGGGCCTCCCAAAGTGATCGTGCCTGGCTTGGGTTGTTCCCCCCGTGGGGAATCTTACCCGTCTTTGGCTAACCGACCAAGCTTTTTTGGGGGTTCAGCAGCAGAAACAGCATTACTGCCAGGGAGATAAGCCTTTTTCTCCTTGCCGGCTCACGGTTCCAAGGGCGTTCCCTTAGCTTTAGCCTAGGCGGGGGGTCTCAGCTTCTAATACCAGTCAGGGCGGTTCCCAACATATCCCCCCTTTTTTTAGTTTTTTAAAATCAATTGTGGTCGTTAAGCCTGTGAAACCTACTTTTGCTGTTTTTCGAATGCAAATCAGAAGAAAAGCAACATCTACATACATCATAAGGCAATAATAGAAATATAAAGCAGAAACTAAATTCTATGGGTGGTGAATACCTAAATTTCTAAATTCAGTGCAAGAAAACATATTAAGGGAAAAACAAAAGTAATAGGTCTGATTACATTTCAATCTTTGAGAGAAATTACACAGATATCAGGAAAGGCAAATTACAAGGCAGTTTGAGCATAATGCAAGCCTGACTTCTTACGAGAGGATTTCTTAACAGATGCAGTTCTGCGCACCGACTCATCACCTACTTTCTTACGTGGGTGTTGAGTTTTAATTTTACGCCTGCCAGAGTGGTTTCTCATACCTTCTCCCTTGTTTTCAGTTAGGACTGCTAAGGGTTCCATAAAGGTGGCTACCTGCTGGTCTCTGACACGACCCTGGGAAAACAATTTGCAAATACACCGAAGTACACAAATCAATATCACAATCAGTAAACAACCAGCAGCTCCAAAAACCCAAATTCTCAAATTAATTCCATCAAACCATGTTTTAGGATTCAGCCAATTAATATTTTCATTAAGGGCTTGAAAAATGTCCTGTTTGGTTAAACGTTGAATGTCCTGCAGCTGATGATGTAACTCCAACTGCAATTTATCAATTTGTCCTTTTAAGTTAGTGGAGAAAGCTCCCCTCAAGCGATGTTGTATATCAGTCCAAGTATGTTGGCTGGAATTCCACTGTAGCGGTGTGACACACAGTCTGGAGAAACCAGGGTCACAGGTTAGGTGTTGACGAATCACGAGAGCGTCCCTGGCGTTCGCCAATCCAGTCCAGTGCTGATTCAACTGCAGAAAGGCGGGTCAGGATCTCCTGATCTATTGAGCCTGTTGGACTAATTCTAAAGTAGCATTGATTAAACCATAAGTGCAACCAGGTGTTAACAAACTGTCGGACTCATAAGGAGAGCAGTGCATTGTTAAATGCTAATAATGCCATTTGGATTCATTCATTTTCTGGTCATATTCTGGAGATAACAGATTTGGAAAGAGTTGGAAGGCACAATTAAATCATAACCACTATTAACGACTGATCTTGTTATATTTATGCAAAGAGACCTTATGTCATCATTCACTCCTTTAGAATGCCAAATTCTGGAGGGATCAGGTAGGGAGAAAAATATAAAGTGTGAAGGAAAATCCTTTTCCTTCTGATATCTACCAGGCTTCTTAAAACTTTCACTTCCACAGACCTTCTGCAACATTCACAAACTCTCTATTCTTTTTCATTCACTTTCTGATATCCACCAAGATTGCATCTCCATGCTTTAGACCTTCCATTACTAACACACACCACATAATTCTTTCTTAAAACGTTTACTTCCACAGATTTTCTGAAACATTCACAAACCTTCTAATCTTTCTTTCATACTCCCTTCTGATATTCACCAAGATTGCATTTCCATGCCTTATACCTTCAATTATTAACTAACATCACATAACTTCTTTCCTAAAACATTTTACTTTTCCATTTATCTTTACAGTTTCCCATTTACATTCCTAGAGTGTGAAGTTTCAACCTTCCCTGGAATCCTCAATTTTTTTTTCAGAGCAGATACAGAGCAAAATCCATCCTTCTCTGTGGGGGTGAAGGTGGGGCCTCCGTGATCTGCTCACTCAATTTGCACACCGTTTCACTGTCAGAATCAGATTCATCATCATCTAGCTCTGTTTTCTTTGCCCAAATGAACTCAAGAGAGTCCCTGACAAGCCTCCAGGTTACAAAGGTGTGTGCACCAATAGATATACCACTGTTTTGCAAAGATTTCAACCTTTCACCCACTTTTTCCCAAACATCAATGTCTAACGTCCCTCTATCAGGAAATGAAGGACAATATTTTCTTATAGATTGCAAAAGCTGAACCAAATGCTTTTCTTTCTTATACTTTGTTATACTTTCTTATACTTCCTTATACTTTGCTTCTTTAAGAACTTGTTGTAATATACGCAGAAAAGATTTCTGCCCTTTAGATAAGTTACAACCTATGTTTACCTCCCTTCTTTTTTTTTAAAGAAAAAGCTTACTTTTATTTACTTTTAATTGGCCAAAATAAATCACCTGATTACTTTTTTTCAAGGCAAATCTTTTTTTTTCCCCAAACTTGAGAATTAAATTACTATTTACCCAATTATAGGCGGTCGCGAAGAGAGAAACGACCTAGAAAAGAAAGACCTACTTCCCTGAAAATTCAACGCATCCCAACACATGCCCGAGAAAGAGTTCGGGGTCGTTGGCCCTTACCTGGGCTGTTAGCGCGCAAATCCACCCGAAGTTGATGCGTTGTCCACAGCGACGGCTCGTAGCCGCTGGTTCCAAGTGGTCTCGAACGGGGTCCCACCTCTGTGGTCCCGAATCGCTGCCCCACGTTTGGGCGCCAGCTGTTGCGCGTGGGTCACCGGCCAGCAGTGACCACGGCACACTGTGGATGGCTCGACAATACGCGAGAAAAAACACACATGCACAGAGACAAACCAGTTTCTGTGGGGAAGTAGGGACAGAATGGCCACCCCCCTAGTGGGGGAGCGCGCTGATCCACCGTCCATACCTGCTTTTATTAGGCTCATGTTTGCATAATAACTCAGGTAACGTACAATACTCATTAGGGGAAGTAAGGAACATATAAAACAAAGAACTCTGCCGGTCTATTGAGTTGGGGGGTCAAAGAGCTGTAAGGCTGAGGAACAAACTAGCTTCCTCCTAAGACCCTCCTCATTCAACTAAGAGCATTCTTGGACAAAGAAGGTTTCACAGTAATTTACATGTTCTTTCTTAGGCCCGATCACCCCGGGAAATCCGCACTTCCCAGTACCGAGCTGCACTTCCCCGTCATTGTTTCAGGCTTAGGTGGAGCGCGGGAACTAAAGCCACCGAGAGATAAGGAGATTTTCTTCCGGACGCTGAGAACTCAGACTTTGTCAAAGCCGAGGAGTGAGGGTCCATCACCCCCTTTTGCTGCAGCCCCCCAAGTCCTTCTTTTGGGGGGGGGGCCTCCCAAAGTGATCGTGCCTGGCTTGGGTTGTTCCCCCCGTGGGGAATCTTACCCGTCTTTGGCTAACCGACCAAGCTTTTTTGGGGTTCAGCAGCAGAAACAGCATTACTGCCAGGGAGATAAGCCTTTTTTCTCCTTGCCGGCTCACGGTTCCAAGGGCGTTCCCTTAGCTTTAGCCTAGGCGGGGGTCTCAGCTTCTAATACCAGTCAGGGCGGTTCCCAACAGTGGCGGACATAACGGACCCGGGGCCTTCTTTCAATAATAGTATATTGTCTCAGGCCCCCCTTGTCTGTTCTGTAACATATGGAGCATGAGCCCTAACCTGTGGTTCCTTGGTCTGCCATACAGTGTAATGGCTGGGAGTTTAACCTGAATTCTACAGGGCAGCCTTAGCTAAGACAGAACCTAAGTGCCCTGAGAGGGGCGAGGCCAGGCCGGCGACCTGAGAGTCCCTTCCCTTGTCTGTCTGCGCCGATTGGGAGAATTCATCATGGTGGGGGTGGTACTGCCACAGTACTATATTGCATGTATGTTGGAGATGGGACAGCAAGCCATGTGGGTACACTGCCTTTTTGGGTAAAATGGAAGATGAGCCACGTGAGTGCCCCACCATGGAGGTTGGAGTGTGCATGGTTGTCACCATCTTGGATGACAGGTCACATGAGAGCTCCTCCATCTTGGAACTGGGCAAGGTGCCAGGCTAAGGACTCTCTTCAGATTATAGGCTGTATGCTGCTGCTGTGTGGGCACTGCATCAGTCTGGTTCTCTGTGTAACTCCTTCTGATAAGAATGGCTCTGGTTCTGAAGGACATGAACTGAGGTCCAAGGGTGAGCAGCTGACCTATAGGGTATTTGCAGGGTCTGAGCATCAGAAAACTGCAGGATGTCCCTGCAAATCTAGGGAATTTTAGTGGAAGGTACCTGCAGTGCCAGGGACTTTTGGCTACCACATGCTGAGTTTAAGTATAGTCCTTACCAGAGTGGGAAAGGAACCAGGATTAAAAGAGAATGATGGTTAAATCTGAATGAGTAAAATTATGTATAAAGAATGTAAAGTTTTAAACCTGGAGTAAAGGAAACCTCAACTATTTGTTTTCTGGTTTTGTGGGAAAACAGCAAATTTCTCACATTGGTGTTGTTTCTGATCAGAAACCCTCTGTACTTGACGACTTGTTTAAGGTCACCTGTAAGACCTAAGAAAGGTCACCTGTAACCGGTCGGGGAGAATGCCTTTGCCACTTGGGACCCAGGAAGGGTCATCTGGGGGCTGATGAGTGCTTCAGCCATAGGCAAAGCAGCCTGTCTCTGCCAAAAGACCAGGCCTGAAGGAGCATGTCTCTGTGAGGCACCAATGGACGCATTGGTGCAAGAGAACGTCCCTACCTGTGTATTGTTCTGGAACTCTGTGTTTTGGATTTTGCTCTGTATCTGCTCTAAAAAGGAAATTGAGGATTCCAGGGAAGGTTGAAACTTCACACTCTGTAGGAAAGTAAATAAAAAATATAATATATATATATATTATATATATAAATGAAGAAAGTCTGTGGGAAACTGCAAAAATTAATTGAAAAGTAAAAGTTTTAGGAAGGGATTACGTGGTGTTAGTTAATGATAGAAGGTATAAGGCATGGAGATGCAATCTTGGTGGATATCAGAAGCTGTATGAAAGAAAGAATAGAAGGTTTGTGAGTGTTGCAGAATGTCTGGAAGTGAAGGTTTTGAGAAGCCCGGTGGATATCAGAAGGGAAAGGATTTTCCTTCATGCTTTATATTTTTCTCCCTACCTGATCCCTCCAGAATTTGGCATTCTGAAGGAGTGAGTGAACACATAAGGTTTCTTTGCATAAAACCAATAAGACCAGTTGTTAATAGTGGTTTTGTTAACCAAGACTTTGACTGGAATGTCACGTCTGAAGGAGGCATGTATGGGTTCTGGTCATCACCAGAAAGCCCTGAGGAACTGGGATTGACTTGCTAAGCTAGTGTAAGCCCATGAGAAAAGCCTGGTACATTGGTTGGTTGTGTGGTTCATGGCAGTCTTTCCAGGAAAGGAATGAAGATTGCTTTTATGAAAGATGGCCAAAAAGGAACCTGTAGGCACAATGGAAGCCTCAAGGATCTGGGTGAAACAACTGGTACAGGTGAAGCCAGATGGCCGGTGTGTGGCTCTGCTTCTGTGCCCCGAGAGGTGCCCTGAGAAGTCAATCTAAAGGTTCCCTGTGTGAGTTCTAGCAAAGCAGACTTAAAGATCATAAGTGATTCAGGCTGCTCTTGGTGTGTTTATGCAAATGAACAGTCAAAATGAAAAGTGGAACTCAAAGTAGTCCCTTTAATAACAGTGAGGGTGATCTTAAGGAGAAAAATTGTGGTTCAAGGAAAATCACAATGCTCAGTGTTGGACATCAGAATGACACAGCTAACTGTCTTGAAAGTGTCTTTTCATTTGAAAGTTGAAACTGGTTTTGTAATATCATCAAAGATGTACAATTTACAGGTACGGAGGACCTGTCAAATTGCCATTGCTAAATGTCATTGTAGGAAGGACCTTGCAACTGAATGTCTTCCCAAAAGAGTCTCACAGGCACAGAGACTGGTTTGGGGACTATTGTGTGAATTAACCTGTGTGTTCCTCTGTTTTCATAGGACGTATGCCTATGACTTCATTATCTGAGTGATTGGTTGCAATATAGGCCTCACTTAAGAAGCCCATTCTTCATCATCGCCCCCTGAAACTCAATGGTTTGGCTGAACTGAGTGGTTGGGTTGGTGAGCAGTTTGAGTGATCTGCGGGCTTCACTTTAGAACTGATTTTCCCTTTTCTGTCTTGATGGCTTGGACAGGAAGGGTTCAGATATCTGAAAGGAGGGAAATCCTAATATATTCCCCTCAGCCCAAGTGAAGTATAATGGGCCACAAGAGTTTTGGATAGGTGTAGCATGCCTTGTACACCTTCCTCCAGATAAGCAATTCTTTACTTAAGTTCCTGCCTTTGTCATTTAGTGATTATGATTTAATTGTGCCTTCCAACTCTTCCCAAATATGTCATCTCCAGAATATGACCAGGATGTCAACGGTCAAGTAATGCCAGTCTTTGGACACCAAGCCTATGACTTTCTGGTGACATCCAACTGACCAGGATTCTGTAAGGTCCTTCCCTTTACAGGAAGGACTCCCTCCATGCTGCACCCTCCCCTTCAGGAGACCCCTGCCCCATGGGTAGGTAGGACAATGTCCATTTCTAGCCAGAAGTAGTTACAAGAAGATAAGACCTTCGTCCATTGTCCTTTAAAAGAATTTAAAGTGGGTGTATATCTGAAATGGGAGACTGTTACAGGGTGCAGCCAAGAGAGGGGACCCCAAATGGGCATTTAAAATGGGGTCCAGAACTCAAGGCGTCCAGGAAATTTTAAGATGTCTTCACCCCTTCCCCAACAGGTATGAGTTGGTGGAGGGACACACAGAGCAAGAACCTGCAGGGCTATTTTGTACAGCAACAGCTTTACAGCTAATCCATGGCATAGTCATTTGACATACGTATAGCCTTTGGCTGGTCACTTAGATATGCTGAATAGCTGTGGCCATGCTCTGGGCCAGGGAGATAAAGAAAGACTCCCCCCCCACCCAAGATGTGATTGGGAGGAAGGTCCCCCGAGTTACACCACCTGAGTGGGAGCTCAGAGAAGATTGGCTCCATGACATGGGGCCACAGCTGCCCATACCCATGATGCCAGCCAGACAGGAGTGAGTACCAGCCATCCAGGATCTGCAGGCTGACAATGAAGCAGCCTTCACCCTCCACCAGTCGTCCCAAACTCATACACCTTCCTGAGCCAGCTTCCCCTGACAGCAACGTGGTTTACCTGCCTTGATCTAAAGGATGCCTTCTCCTGCATTCCTGTGGAATGCAGCCAACCCATTTTTCCCTTTAAATGGAAAAATCCACACACAGAGGTCAAGACTCAGTTGACTTGGACTAAACTGCCCCAGGGGTTTAAGAACTCCTCAACCTTATATTTGGGGAAGCCCTAGCAGGAGGCCTGAAGCCCCTCACTAAGCGGGGCTGAACCTGACAATTCTGCAGTACATGGATGACTTCCTTTTGACGGCCCATCCCAGAAATGGTGCTGGAAGGGAATGTACATGCTGCTGAAGTGCCTGGCTAAATTAAGGAAAGAAGACCAGAAGCACATCCTGAACACACTCCTACTCTTCATGTCGAGTTGCAGAGAGCACACGCTGGGTATCTGAAGTGCCCCCACAGCCATCCTCGCAGTCCTCTGTCACAGCCCTTCATGGTGCTCCATCGGGTTCACCTGCCCCAGCAGCCTACGAGCTCCCTTGGGGTTCTGGTGCGTCACCCAGTGCAATGCTCAGCAACCAGGCTTGTCGGAAGTACTCACGGTATGATCAGGGATGCGGACAGAAAATGGAACCTTAGCTAAATTCTGCCAGGAAACTGGACTGCCCTGGACAGACTTGCTGCCTCTAGCATTGCCTAGGTTGCAGGAGTCACCCCTTGGATCCACTACAGCCGGGCCAAAACAGCAGCAGATCCCGAGGACCTGAGGACTAGGCTTGCACCTAGAATACCCACGCTGAGGCACCAGAGGATGCCAGCCAGTAAAGAAGACACCAAGGAATGGATCATTGTTCCACAAGGTACCTGACTTTAATTGGCACCTTCACAAGAGCATTGGGAATTTGACTAGTTACTGTGACCCCTGCAGAATGGAATCCTATGGAGCGGATCACCCTAGTAATGGTTTATCTCTTTTTGGCCTCTGCATTTGGGTTTATTGTATGCTTCACTTAACAAATGCGGCCCCTGTCTCAGCCCCAGCCTGCAAATGTAATACCCCTGGGCATAGGATTATGCTCAGCGGTAAAGTGGTCTCTTACTATCTCCCAGGGTCAGCTTTCAGCTCCTCCACTGGCATGCCATCAGGTTGCATTCAGCCACAGCAATCCCTCTGCTCTTGGAGAGGGAAGGTGTATGGGACTGGAGTGATATCCAGGACCATAGGATACCAGACCCAGAGGTGTCAGGCATATGGGACCCTGCTTCCTCCGGA
This sequence comes from Phyllostomus hastatus, assembly GCF_019186645.2. Classification (NCBI taxonomy): domain Eukaryota; kingdom Metazoa; phylum Chordata; class Mammalia; order Chiroptera; family Phyllostomidae; genus Phyllostomus; species Phyllostomus hastatus. Next base: position 11,716,724 of record NW_025333543.1, on the reverse strand, counting down.
CCTTGGTCCAGCACTTGGGGCCACAGTGACTGGTAGGGCAGCCACCAAAGTTTTTGCCCTCCAGCGGTACCAGCACCAATATCAGCAGTTGCAACCCTCCCAAGGACCTCAGCCATATAGCCAGGTATATAGTGATGCTAAAGGGATAAAAGCACCTTATAGCATCAAAGGGGGGATTGTGACAGGACATAGCTGAGCAGTAGCTATTCTTAGGTAGGAGCTGACCAGCAGCCGTTCTAAGACAGCAGCCATTCCCAGATAAGCAGTTATCTCAAGGCCCTACACTAACCCCCATTTTAGCAGTTGCACTCCTTCCCCTCTTCTTTCTGCCTATGTAAAAAGCATATAAAGAAGCTTCCAGCTTGAGCTTATTGCCCAGAATTTGGATTTTATCTCCTCTGGGTCCACATGCGTGAATGAACCCCACTTCGTAAACTTGCAGGCCATCTAAGACGTCTTTTCCGTAACAATGTGGCTCATTTGGTTAGGTGTCATCCTGCAAAGTGCAAGGTTGCCAGTTTGATTCCTGGTTGGGACACATGCTTGGGTTGTAGTTTTCATCCCCAGTCAGGACATGTAAGAGGAGCAATTCATCAATGTTTGTGTCTCACAATAATGTTTCTCTCCCTCTCTTCCTTCCTCCCTTCCCCGTGTCCAAAAATAAATAAATAAAATCTTAAGAAAATAAAAGTAAATAAAATTCAACTCTAACTTATTACCTGATTGACATTAGGCAAATACTTTTCCAAGTCTGTTCCTATCTCTTAAAAATGTAAGAAGGCCTACATGAGAGAATTAATGCCATTAATCTGGCAGAAAGTAAGCACCAATATACTATACAGTATGAATTATCATGTAAGGCAAGAGAGCATGGAGAATAAGAACTTGGGAGGTAGTGTTGATGGGAAAGACCTGGTTCTTCTTCCTGACGCATGTAAAGAATTACATATCAGCAAATCTAGTAGTATGTAATCAGTTTATTAGTGGCCTGTTTCCATGGAAGAGAACAGAACTGGGTAGAGTAGGGGGTGAAAGAGAAAGTTTCAGGGCAAAGCAGGGTGAGAAAAGCTAGAGAGGCTAGAGACCAGGGTGGCAAGCCCCTGGGCAGTCTGAGGTCGGGTGGCCAGAGGCCCTGTGGCCCAAGAGCCAATAGCCCCCGAGAGAGAGTGAGTCCTTTGTTCTGAGGACTTATGTAGTTGGTGGGATAGGAGGGAAAAATTACATATTGATTAACGGGTAAATGTGCCAGTTTTCCTGGGGAAATATGATTACCCAAACTTAGGGATGAATGGGGGGTCTGTCAGCTTGAATTTTTATCTTGCTTCAGATTCCATTTGGTCATCTTGTTGTAAGACAAATATGTGACAGGAGGCAGTTAATTAAAATTGGGACACTTTCCAGAGTTATTTATGGGCTCTTTCTATAAGTACTAGGGACTTCCTCATAAAACAGATAGTGACCAGAGGTAGGCAATTAACCAAAGATGTTTTATGGGCTCTTTCTTTGGGCACTGGGGACCCTCTCCCATATTCAGGCCTTGGAATGAAAGCATAGTTTCAAGGCTTTCTTTCCCAGATAGTGGAAATGTTACATAGAATTTCAAAGACTTTCCTTTTTTCTTGCTAACATAGTGTTCTTGTGATGTTGGAACACCTGGCAATATTATCAGACCAGGCTCAGGACTGCTGAGTTAGCATGTGAGACTTGTCTCCTTCCTCTTCCCTGCCTTGGTTTACTATTTATTCTACCTAATTGGTAAAAGGCATTTTCTGGCAACCAGGGGGCTAAATTCTGGCCAGTGACAGTATTACAGTCTCAGAGTTCCTCCTATGCTGTCTCCTGCTTCAGTAGATATATATTAAGTATATTTGAATCTTGACACCATCCATCACTAAGTTATTTTCTTTGCAGGGCTTCAATTTTCTCATCTGTAAACTGGAAGAGTAACAGTGTCTATTTCACAGAAGATTTACTAAGATAATAGCTCTAAGTCACTTGGTACACCATAGCATACATGGAAAGAGGATGCAAGAAAGCAAGTTTTCATTTTACTATATTGCTACCCTCTGACTTTCTCACTGCCATGGTCACCTTTTCTACATTTTCCATTGTTACTTTCTTGTGGGCCTCCCAGGGAACTGGAGAAAGTCTATGCTCATTCACTCATCCATTTATTTATTCATTCAAGGAATGTCTTTTATTGGCTATTGCCATCCTTTCTTTCACCCTTGTATTGGACTGTCTCCCAGAACTGAAAGTTAGGTCTTTCCCCAATGTCTCTCACCTTACATTAGGTGAGCTTAATTTCAAGTCCCCAGCAACTCTATCTTCTTTGTCTTTCTGTGCTTACTGAAGCAATATCCCATAACTACTAACTCAGCTTATCTTTTCCAATTGTGCTTCTTTGACCCTCCTTTTAATCCAGAAATTTTTGCTTTTAAACTAATTATAAAACTTTTTTTCTACTGAAACTTATTTCTCTCTTATTTATTTCCTTCGGGTCTAGGTTCTTGTGCCATCCAACATGACAATGAACTAATTTGATTATCCAGTTGAGCTAATAGGGAAAAGTTAGGGGATATTATTTATCCAACTAGTAATGTATTCTGTGCACCTGCCAAATACCAGGCACTCTAGTAGCTTTTGCAGAAGTCATTAGTTAGTTAGATAAATCCAATACTTGTTTCCATAGATTTTACAGTCAAAGGTGAATATGAAGAAGTAAAAAGACAATTCCAACTATGTACTGAAAATTTCTGACATAGGAGAAGCACATGGGATATGTACCTAATGCAGACTTGCGTGGTCAGGGATAGCTTCCTGAAAGGATAAGAGTCTTAATTAAGAGGAAAGAATGGCTGGAAGTCATTGTTTCAGACCAAAGAAAGTACAAAATCTGTAAGGACAGGGAGTGATCTGTTCATAGTAACAGATATCATTCAGCATGAGTGGAGAAGGAGTGTCAGCAGGGATTAGAAAAGATTAGGTGATACAAGTACACAGAACTCAGGTTACAAGTGGCTTTGTAAACTGCACAAAAGAGTTTAGACTTTATCCAAGGAGTATTAGGGAACCATTCAAGGGTCTTAAATAGGGCAGAGACATTGTAAAGTGTGATTTTAGAAATCTGGTTTTAGCTGAAATATTCAAAATGGCCTGGAAGGAGGGCAATTCTGGAAATAGTCCATCCAAGTGGAAGGATTCTGCAGCATTGACTCAGATGAACAATGAGGATTTTTGAGCCAGAAAAGTATAAAAAATCTACAATCATTCATGCATCCATTTATTTATTTATTAGTTCAACAAATATTTATTGAATGTGCCAGGCACTATTCTGGGTTTTAGGGATTAAATGGTGAAAGCAAAAGACACAGCCCCAGTCTCTGGAGGGGGATTCTCACTGGTTGTGAACAGTGCTAGGAGAGTTTGCTGATATACCACGGGGCTGACATCTGTCTGGAACTTGGAAGGGTCAACTGAAAGACAAATTAAAAAAGTAAAAGGCAAACTTAGATCTGAATCGTTATTTCACAAATAATTATGAACTATTTCTTGTGTGCCAAAACTCTTTTTGTCATAGAGGATACAGCAGTGAAAAAAAGAAGTTCTTTAGGCATGGGGCTTCTATTCTATTTCAAAGTGTTTCTTTTCCAGTCTTCTGATTTATGGTTATTAGTAGGACACTAATATATGGGGTGCAAATAGAGATTTTTATAGGATAGATTGACAATTGAAGGTGAAAAAGAGAAAGAAAGACCAACATCTAGAGAATTCAGGAGAAGAAACAGGTTTGTGTTAAAAATGAGAAGCTCAATTTTGTACATGCTGAGTCTGAAGTACCACAGAGATGTCAAAAAAGAATATGTCAGTATGCAAGAAAAATATAACTGACATTGAAATAAAGAACAAACTGACAGTAACCAGAGGGGCAGGGCAGGGGTATAAAAAAGGGGAAGGATCAAGTAACATGTATAAAAGACCATGGACAGAGACAATGAAGAAGGGTAGGATTGAGGGTGGCAGGTGGGGTGTAAGACAGTGGAGGTGGGGGGAAATGGAGACAACTGTACTTGGACAACAATAAAAAAGCAAAATGTGTGCAAAGCACATCTTAATAGGATTTGAAACATTATAAAGGGTTGAATAAAAATAGTTACAATTCATTCCATGTGATGGCAGCGAGAAAGGTGGGAGTGGAGCCTACTTCCCCCTGTGTACAGGTGAAACACATGGCTGATCTTCTGAGGAACAGAGTGAACAGCCAATGGTATCCCAGAATATATGAAGGTTGGAGGCCAAAATTGTAGAAGACAATAAAAAATAAGATGGTAAGGAGATTTCTTTGGGACGATAAAGGACTGGTGCAGGGACCAGGGCAGCTGCTGCAGGTTTCTTGGAAGAGAGCCAGGTCAGCGGCTCCCTCCCCTACCAAACAGGGACCTGTGAGAAGCACCAGGATGGACCCAGATGCTTAAAGTCATTAGGGGAAACAAAGGTGAAGTGGCAAATGCACAGGTGGGGTTCACCCACTGAGACTGTAGATACTGGCTAGGTCATCACCAGAGAAATTGGAGAGCTGGGTGATGCCTGGAGAAGGGAGAAGAGTTGGGCCATGACAGAGCCTGACCTGGATAGTCTCTGCTCAGGCTGGAAAGTTGGGCTGTGTGAGAAGCCGGGCGCTTGTTAGAAACAGCAGGCTTGAACAAGAGGAATTTGTTAAAAAAAAAAAAAAGAAAGAAAAGAAAAGCTCTCAGTGGCTGTTTAGGGAATTCTCTCACAGCAGCTGCCCCCACTTTCCCCACTGAACCCATGCAGCCACCACAGCCTCAACCACAGGCCCACCCTTGCAGCCACAATCATGGCTGTGTCCCCCGCCCCTGCCACCCCCACAGCAGTGCAAGTTGTGTGCCCACACCTGCCTCCTCTGTGGCTGGCATCGACCTCACCATTCCCATGGCTGTGCCTTTGCCCCAGTCACAGAAGCAGTGGAAACTGTGCACCCAGGCCTGCAGCCCCAGAGGTACGCACCTGCACTTGCCTCCACCACAGCCACAGTGGCGCTCCTGCCCTGCAGGGCCACATTGGCTCCCTCAGAGGAGGGAGGAGTCACCCCCTCTAGAGGAGAGCAGCAGGGCTCAGGGAGTCAGCAATCCTCAGAAAGAATGAACTCAGTGGGAGTTGAACTATCCTAAAGAGACTTTGAGAGTCCCTAGGACCTGGGACAGCAAAGAGTGAGAAGGTGGTATGTGAATTGACACTAACTGGTGCACCTCAAAGACAGCACAACTGGTGGATGGAAGGCATAGACCTGGAGCAAAAGGACACTGAAGGCCTCAGAAAACTGAGGAACTGGGCTGGAGTCTGGGCAACTGTGAAGAGTGAGGCCCAGATCTGGCCCCTATTCTGGCAAAATCATATAAAGGAAGAAAAGCTAAACCTAATCCCCCTTAGGCTGCTGCAGTCCAGAAAACCAGCAGAATTCACATCACCATAGAGCCAGCAGGAGGATTTTCTTTCTTTTTTCTTTTTTCCCACAAGTGAGGCAAAAAGACCTAGAGCTGTGAAAGGACCAGAGTCAGACCCATATAAGGATTATCCCAACAACTGAGAAACTGAGACAAATTTCACTTTGCTATTCCAGAGAACATGCAAGTCATTGTTTATTTGTATCATTATTGAGGAAGTTTCAGAAAGAATGCTAAATGAAATAGAGCAACTCAACTATCAGATATTGAATTCAAAGCAATGGTTATCAGGAAGCTTGATGAGCTCACAGAATATTGCCAAAAACTACAGGGAAACTATAATAAACTCATTGCAAATTATATCAACATGAAAAAGGAAATGGAAACTATCAACAAGGGCCAAGAGGAAATGAAGAAATACAATCTCTGAATTGAAGAACACAGTAGAAGGAATCAAAAACAGGCTAGAGGAAGCAGAGGATTGGATCAGTGAGCTAGAGGAAGAGGTAGAAAACAAATTCAAGAAAGAGCAAGAAAAGGAAAAAGGCTCAGAAAGGAAAGAGAGGAGTTAAGGGAAATGCAGGTCAACATGAAACATAATATCAATATAATAGGGATACCAGAAGGAGAAGAAAAACAAGGAATAGAAAACCTGTTTGAAAAAAGTAATAATCGAAAACTTCCCTAATTTGATGAGAGAAAAAATCACAAATCTGGGAAACACAGACAGTCTCTATCAAGAGGAACCCAAAGAGGCCCACCTCAAGACACATCATAATTAAAATGGCAAAATTCCAAGACAAAGGGAATATTAAAGGCAGCAAGGGAAAAAAAGAAAGTCACATACAAAGGAGACCTGATAAGACTAGCAACTGACATCCCAATGGAAATGCTCCAAGTCAGAAGGGAACGGCAAGGAATGTGCCAAGCAATGAAAAACAAAGGTCTGAAACCAAGAATACTTTACCAATCAATGCCTCAATTAAAATGGAAGGCCAAATAAGGAGCTTCCTGGACAAAAGAAGCCTCAGAAATATATCTCCTCCAAACAAGCACTGCAAGAGATGCTAATGGGTCTGCTTTAAGAACAGGAAGAAAAACAGTGTGAGAGAGTGATACACAGGTAAAAAAATGGCAATGAACAAGTACATATCAATAATAACCTTAAAGGTAAATGGATTAATTGCCCCAATCAAAAGACATAGAACAGCTGAATGGATATAAAAACATGACCCACATGTATGCTGCCTACAAGAGACCCACCTCAGGACAAAACACCTACACAGACTGAAAGTGAAGGGCTGGAAACGAATATTCCAAGCAAATGGACAGGAAAAAAAGAAGCTGGAGTAGCAATACTCATATCAGACAAAATAGATTTTTAAAAAGGGCCATAAAAAAGATTCAGAAGGTCACTTCATTATACTCAAGGGAAGAATCCATTAAGAAGACATAAATATTGTAAATATATATGCACCCAACATAGGAGAACCCAAATACATAAAGAAAATCTTAGAGGACTTCAAGAAAGATATAGACAGCAACACAATTAGTAGGGGATTTTAACACTCCACTGTTAACAATGATAAGATCTTCCAAACAAAATATCAACAAAGATATTGTGGCATTGAATAATACCCTAGATGAAATAGACTTAACTGATTTTATATATATATATATATATATATATATATATATATATATATATATATATACAGCCTTTCATCTCAAAGAAGCAAAATACATATTCTTTTTAAATGCACATGGAACATTTTCAAAGATGGCCCACATGATAGGACACAAAACAAGTCTCAACAAATTCAACAAAATTGAAATCACATCAAGCATTTTCTCTGAACACAAAGGGCTAAAACTGGAAATGAACCTCAAGGAAAACTCAAAATCACTCAAGCTCATGGAGATTAAATAGCATGTTATTAAACAATGAATGGATCAAGAATGACATTAGTGAAGAAATCAAAAAGTTTCTAGAAACAAATAAAAATGAATTCACAACAATCCAAAAGTTTTGGGACACATCAAAGGAAGTTCTGAAAGAAATGTTGATAGTGATATAGGCCTGCCTAAAAAAGAAAAGAAAAAGACATTTCAAATAAACAATGTAACCCTACACCTACAAGAATCTGAAAAACAACAACAAAGATAGCTCAGAGACAGAAGAAGGAAGGAAATAACTACGATCAGAGCAGTTAAATGACATAGAAACTAAAAGGATAATTCTAAGGATCAATGAAACCAGGAGCTGGTTCTTTGAAAAGATAAACTAAATCAACAAGCTTTTAAGCAGGATCATTGAGAAAAAAAGAAAGGACCCAAATAAACACAATAAGAAATGAAAGAGGAGGGATTGCAACTTATACCACACAAATACAAAGGATTGTAAGAAATTACTACAAAAAACCATATGCAAAGACATTTCAAAACCTAGGTGAAATGGTCAAAGTTCTAGAAAAATATAATCTTCCAAAACTCAATGAAGATGAAGCAGAAAGCCTGAACAGAATAATCACAGCAGACAAAATTGAAGCAGTAATCCAAAAACTCCTGACACACAAAAGCCCTGGACAGGATGGTTTCACAGGAGAATTCTAAAAAGCATTTAAGGGAGAGCTAACCCCTATCCTTCACAGACTATTCCAAAAAATCCAAGAATATGGAAGACTCCCAAACTTTTTTTAGAAGCCAGCATCATCCTAAACCCAAAACCAGTTAAAGACACAACAAAGAAAGAAATCTACAGGCTGATATCACCGATGAACATACAAGCCAAAATCCTCAACAAAATATTGGTAAACTGCATCCAGAAACACATTAAAAAGATCATACACTATGACCAAGTGGGATTCATCTGAGGGACACAAGGATGGTACAATATTGGCAAATCAATAAACATAATACATCACACAAACAAAAGGAAAAACAAAAATCACATAATCATATCAATAGATGGAGAAAAAGCATTTGATAAAGTACAGCACCCATTTACGATAAAAACACTCAGCGAAGTGGGAATAGAGGGAGCATTCCTCAACATATAAAGGTCATATATGAGAGCTAAAAGCTTTCCCACTAACATCAGGAACAAGACAAGGTTTCTACTTTCACCACTTCTATTCAACATAGTATTGTAAGTGCTAGCCATAGCAATCAAACAAGAAAAGGAAATAAAAGGCATCCAAACTGGAAAAGAGGAAACAAACTGTCATTGTTTGCAGATGACACGATAGCGTACATAGAAAATCCTATAGACTCTACCAAAAAACTGCTTGATCTAATAAATGAATTTGGAAAAACAGCAAGATACAAAGTCAATATTCAGAAATCAAAGGCATTTTTGTGTATCAACAATGAAACATCAGAAACAGAGATAAGGAAAAAAAATCCCATTTGCTATAGCAAAAAGAAAAATAAAGTACTTAGAAATAAAACTAATCAAGGAGGTAAAAGACCTGAACTCAGAAAACTACATAATACTGAAGAAAGAAATCAAGGGAGGGAGACACAAACAAATGAAAACATATACTGTGTTCATGGATTGGAAGAATTAACATCATCAAAATGTCCATATTACTCAAAACAATTTATAGATTCAACACAAAACCTATTAAAGTACCAATGGCATATTTCATAGATATAGATCAAACACTTCAAAAATTTATATGGAATCTAAATGATGCCAAATCACTGCAGCAATTTTGAGAAACAAGAGCAAAGTAGGAGGGATCACAAACACCTGATATCAAACTGTATTATAAGACCACTGTAACCAAAACAGCCTGGTACCAGCATAAAACAGACACATTGATCACTGGAACAGAACAGAGAGTCCAGAAATAAACCAAAGTCTCTGTGGTAAATTAATATATGACAAAGAGGGCAGCAACATAAAATGGAGTAAAAGTAGCCTCTTCAACAAATGGTGTTGGGAGAACTGGACAGCTACATGCAAAATAATGAAACTCGAGCACCAACTTACACCATACACAAAAATAAATTCAAGGTGGGCAAACGATTTAAATATAAATTGTGCACCTTTATAGTCCTAGAGGAGAATATAAGCAGGAAAATCTCAGATGTTCCACACAGCAATATTTTCACTGATATATTCCCTACAGCAAGGACCATAAAGGGAAAAAATAAACAAATGTTGTTGAGGTCCACCCTGCCTGGTCTCAGGAAACTGTGCCCATGGCTAAGACTGAGTAAGAGGCCTCTGAACCAGAAGACACTAAGGATACAAAATTTATTTCCCTGGCATGAATGCTGCCTGTTCTGTGCCTGGCCCCCAATACTTGATCAGTTAGCCAATGATGGGTAAGAGTTCCCATGGGGAAGATTGCATAAGACAGGCATGATCATGTGGAGGCCTCAGGGAAGGACTTGGGAGGCTGTGGGAATGAAGGGGTGATTGACATCAACCCCTGCCCCCTCGGCTTTGTCAAAGCCTGACTCCTTGTTCTTAATTGTGAGAAATCCAAGTCTCCCAGCTGCCTTTGTCTCCTCTGCCTGACTCAGGTCTGCGGAAACAACAGGGGTGGTGCAGTCCAGACCAGAGTCGGCGGACCCCCGGGATAATCAGACCTGGGACATAGAATATGAAAGATCCTGTAAGATCTGCTTGCTGGAGGGTGCTCTTTAATTATAATATGAAGGCACAGGCAGGAAATGAAACTAAGCTTTTAGGTCTTGTAGTCTTTTTAAATGATAAAACCACAAAATCTCAGCCCAGAATCCCAGCAGGAGATGTGCCGCCTCTTTGAAAGCTAACTACTTGTTTTATCTTCCTTATCAGACTGTAATTCACAAACTGTACCTGTATTCTTAATAAAAGCCCGGAGAACAAGGCATTCTCTGCTAAAGAGAGTGGCCGTTTCATCCCTATTCCTCTACAGGACTCATCATCCATGTGTATGTTTTCTCATGTTTAGAGCATCTGCAGCAGTGATGGATACTGCTGGCCGATATCCATCATAGAATGGGAATTCATCAAAGTGAAAAGCTTCTTTATGGCTAAAGAAAACAGTATTTAAATGTAAAGAGAACCAACTGTATGGGAAAATGTATTTTCCAATGATACCTCAGACAAGGGTTTGATCTCCAAAATATATAAAAAATTCACACAATTCCACTCTGAGAAGACAAGCAATTCAATTAAAAAAATGGGCAAAGGACTTGAACAAACTCTTCTCCAAGGAGGACATACAGAAGGTCCAGAGACATAAGAAAAGATTCTCAGTATTGCTAGCCATCAGAGAGATGCAAATTAGAACCATAATGAGATACCACTTCACACAGGTCAAAATGGCCATCATAAACAAAGCAACAAACAACAAGTGTTGGAGAGGTTGTGATGAAAAGAGAACCCTAGTGCACTGTTGGTGGAATTGCAGGCTGGTACAACCACTATGGAAAACACTATGGAATTTCCTCAAAAAACAGAACGACACTTTGACTCAGCAAGTCCTCTGCTAGGATTATATCATAAGAACTCTGAAACACCAATCCAAAAGAACCTATGCACCCATTGTTCATAGCAGAACAATTTACAATAGCCAAGTGCTAGAAGCAACCTAAATGCCCATCAGTAAATCAATGGATCAAAAAACTGTGGTACATTTACACAATGGAATACTATGCAGCAATAAGAAAGGAGTAGTTCTGACTCTTTGCAACAGCATTAATGGAACTGGAAAGCATTATGCTAAGTGAAATAAGCCAGGAAGTGAAAGACAAATACCATATAATTTCACCCTTAACAGCAACTTAATCAAAAAAACAAACAAGCAAGCAAAATGTAACCAAAGACATTGAAATTGATAACAGGCTGACAGTGACCAGAGGGGAGAAGGGAGGGGATTATAGGGCTAAAGGGTGAAGGGTTTGCAGGAATAGTTATAAAGGACACATGAACAATAACAAGGGGGAGTGGAAACAAGGGAGGGAGGTGGGGAAAGTTGGGGTGGTGGGGGTGGAAATGCAGTAAACTGTACTTGAACAGCAATAAAAAATGTTAAAAAACACTAAGCAAACAACTAGAACAAAAAAGAATCAGAATTGGACATCACATGGAAGGTTTCCATTGAGAGGTGGACTGGAAGAATGGGGTGGGTACAGGGAATAAGAATTATAATTGGTAGGCATAAAATAGATGGTGAAAGGTTAATAATGGTAAAGGAAACTGAGAAGCCCAAGATCTTATATGTACAACCCATGGACATGTACTAAGGGGGCAGGGAATGCTAGATGGCTGCGCAGTGCAGGACAAAGGAGGTATGAAGGGGAAAAAATTGGGAAAACTTTAATAGCATAATCAGTAAAATATAGTTTAAAAAATAAGAGGTCAAATAGAAAGAATGGAGCTCAGTTGGGAAGAATGTATGAGGGTTCAAATAGGCAAAATATTAGCTTTAAAAAATTCAGTAAAGGATGGCCATGGTGTGTAAACAACTGACTATGAATCAATAATTAGAACAATGTGTCGACCAAGATAATGCGTGAATACCAAGCAAACAGGATTCATGAAATAATTCTGCTATTATATTCTCCATTAATTATCCCTTCACAATACAGTCCCAGAAGGCTTTGGAGAGATTTCAGAGTGGGGTAATAAGTGCCATTGGGATATGTCTGGGAACGGTCATACTGAAAGATGAACCTTTAAAGAGAAACTTGGCAGCAAATTCCGTGAAAAGACTGTACTTAGAGTATGGTAATCATCCATTTAATATCTCCATTTTGGTACTTGATGATGTCAGCGAGGTAGGGGAGAGCTGAATCTGCTTGCTTGTGCACCTAACTGGGACACAGCCAATCCTCTGAAGAACAGAGTGAACAGCCAATGGAATCCCAGCTTATACGAAGTTTGGAAGCCAAAAATTGCAGAGGACATTTAAAAACAGATGGCAAGAAGATTTTGTAATCCAATGGGAATGTCTCTGGGAAGTGTGCCAGGGGCCTCGGCTGCTGCAGGAGCTTTGGAGGAGAGCCAGGTCAGCGACTGTAACTTCACAGCTCCCTCCCCTCCTAGAGCAGGGAAGCCAGGGCCACACTAAGAGATACCTGGATGCTTGAAAGTCTCTAGGGGGATAAAGATGCAGTAGGAGACACACAGCAGGTGGTATTCCTGGGCTGGGGCTGTGATCACTGGCTGAAACAGTACCAGACAAATTAGGGAGCCTGGTGACACTTGGAGATAGGAGAAGAGTTGAACAACAACTGACTATGACCCAGATAGTCTCTGGACTAGTCAGAGAGTTGGGCAGTGTGAAAAGCCCAGCACTTGTTAGATATGGCCACCTGCAACAAAGGGGAATTCACTCAAAAAAAGGCTCTCAGCTGCTGTGCAAGGACCTCTAGCACAGTGGGCTAAGCCAGCAAAGAGCGGGGGAAGGGCATGATTTGCTCCAATTCAGGGCTCCTTACAGGCTAATCAAAATGGGGTAGCAGGGACTCAGAGAGGTAGTAGTACCCAGAGAGACTTAATTTAATAAGGGAACTATACTGCCCTGATGGGACTTTGTATACATGCAGTGCCCAGGCCAGCACAAAGGGAAGAGGAGCAATGCCACTTGCTCCCACTAGGTGTACCTCACAGACTAATCAAAGGTTTGTACAACAAGATAGATGAAAGGTGCCTGCCTGATGCATATGGACAGTGAGGGCTACACAATACTCTGAAGACTTAGGCTACAGGTTGGGCACCTGTGAATATTGTAGCCCAGACTGAGCTCCCATCCTCCCAAAACCACAGAAAAGGAAAAAAAAAAAAAACAAGCCCAGACCCCCTCTGCCTAAAGCATCCAGGAAGACCAGCAGAATCCCCTTGGTGGGTTTAAAGTCAGCCAGAAGCTTTTTCTCCCCACAACTGTAAGACAATAAGACCTGGACTGGTGAAAGAACCAAAGACAGATTCAGAGAGATACCAGAAGGCTAACACCAGCAACTGAGACAAATTTCACTTTGCTATCCTACAGAACTTATATTTTATGTACTTTTGTTATTTGTGTTTTCTATTTTTATTTCTCTTCTTTTCATTTAGTTTTCTTTGTTTTGTTTGTTTGATTTCATTGTTTGGCTGGTTTCCTATGTTCTCCCTTTCATATTGCATTTTAATTTTTCTTCTTTCACTTTGCTCATATTCCAATAACACAATATTCTTGGTCTTTCACTTTTTATCCTTTTTATTAATATCATATATTTCTTGTCATATTACTGTTGTTACAAATCCCACACAACACCTTCCCCTGGTCTTGGTCCATTTCTCTATCTTCCTGAACTTTATTACTGTCATGGGTAACTTTATTCTATCATACACCATGTCAAGTTTCTATCACTTACTCTCACTATATCTCACCATCTAACCTTGCATAAGCACTCTGCTTTCTGGAGTCAGCTAACATTCTTTTCTCCTTCTAATAATAATCTTATCTCTTTTTCATCTGTTATAAAAAGTGGCTGGTTGTGTGAAACATCACAGTTATTGCTATACTTCTCCAAAGGATATCCTTTTTGTTCTCTACTAATGGGCACTTTAAAGCCCATAGAATACTCTCCTGCTGACTTAATCCATTTCATCTTTTCCCTGCCCCTGATCACATACAAGATAAGGTCAGAGTTGTGAGTACCAGTAAATACAGTGGAGAGTACAACTCACCAAAAAGGACCCACCAACAGGTGAAGCCCAAGTACAACAAAAGAGCCCACACAAATGAAAGAAAGGGAAACCCTATAGCACCCAGACAAGCAGATCAAAAAGACCACACAACTGAGGCCCAAAGAACTCCTACCATAGACTTCCACCTTACAAAGACAGCTAGCAAAGTAAAGCATTGGGAATCTCAGAAACAAACAAGAAGAGTCACCTAACATAAGGAGACAAAGAACCTGTAATTGAAAAGAATGGAAGGCTCCCCACTAAAAGAAGTAAATGAAATGGAAGCAAGCATATCAGATATAGAATTCAAAGGAATGGTTATAAGGATGCTTAAAGAACTTATAGATGACTGCAAGAAAATGAGTAGGAGCTACAACAGAATGAAAAATGAAACAGAAACTATGAATAAGAACCAGGAAAAATGAAGAAATAAAAAACACGTAAGATGGAATTACAAGCAAGCTGGATGAAGCAGAGGACCGAATTAGTGAGCTGGAAAACAAACTAGAAGGAAATACCCAGGTAGAGCAGCTGCATGAAAAAAAAGACTAAAAAATTACAAAGACAGCTTAAGGGAACTGAAAGACAATATAAAACACAACAACATTCGAATCATAATACCACAAAGAGAAGAAAAGGAGCAAGGAGTAGAAACCCTGTTTGAAAAATAATGACAGAAAACTTCCCGAACATGGAGAGGGGAGAAGCCAAGCAAGTTCAGGAAGCACAGAGGATACAAATCAAGATGAACCCAAAGAGGGCTACCCCAAAACACATCATAATTAAAATGATCAGCTTAAAGACAAAGAGAATCTTAAAAGAAGAAAGGGAGAAACAAAAAGTAACGTTCAAGGAAGTCCAATAGAGCTAGCTGCTGATTTCTTAGTGCAAACACTACAAGACAGAAAGGAATGGCAAGAAATATTCCAAGTGATGAAAAGCAAAGGCATGCAACATCACTAGTCTACCCAGCAAGGCTGAAAGAACACACCTCCACCAAACCAGCATTGCAAGATACACTAAAGGGACTGTAATGAGAAAAGGAAGAAAAAGAGTAAGAGAGAGGCACACAGGTACAAAGGGGGAAA
The DNA here is from genome assembly GCF_019186645.2 of Phyllostomus hastatus. Lineage (NCBI taxonomy): Eukaryota > Metazoa > Chordata > Mammalia > Chiroptera > Phyllostomidae > Phyllostomus > Phyllostomus hastatus. The sequence goes on along the minus strand of NW_025333543.1, from coordinate 11,701,497 downwards.
ATGAATAAGTATCTATCAATAATTACCTTAAATGTTAATGGTTAAATGCTCCAATCAAAATACAAAGGGTAGCTGAATGGATAATAAAATATGACCCATGCATATGCTTCCTACAAGACAGCCATCTCAGAAAAAAAGATGTCCACAGACTAAAAGTAAAGAGTTGGAAATAGCATCCCAAGCAAATAGACAGGAGAAAAATGTTGGGGTAGAAATACTTATATTGGACAAAACAGACTTCAAAACAAAGGCCATGGAAATAGACAATAAAGGATACCTCATAGCACTCAAGGGAAGAATCCATCAAAAAGACATAAATGTAAATATATATGCACCCAACATCGAAGCATTCATATATGTGTAAGGAAAATCTTGGAAGACTTCAGGAAAAATATAGATAGAAACACACTTATTCTAGGGGATTTTAACACCCCACTGTCAACAAAGGATAGATTTTCCAAACAAAATGTCAACAAGGATATTGCAGTATTGAACAATGCCCTAGATCAAATGGACTTAACTGATATATATAGAACCTTTCATCCCAAAGAAGCAAAATACACATTCTTTTCAAATGCACATGGAATATTTTCAAAGATAGACCACATGATAAGTCACAAAACAAACCTCAACAAATTCAAAAAATCTGAAATCATATCAAGCACCTTCTTTGATCACAAGGGCCACAAACTAGAAACTGCCTTTAAGAAAAAATTCAAAAATATTCAAAGTCAAGGAGACTCAATAGCATGCTATTAAACAATGAATGGGTTAAGAATGAGATCAAGCAAGAAATGAAAAGTTTTCTGGAAACAAATGAAAATGAATTCACAACAATCCAAAACTTATGGGACACAGCAAAGGAAGTTCTGAGAGGGAAGTTCATAGTGATACAGGCCTACCTAAAAAAGATAGGTAATAAAAAGATAGGTAAAAAAGAAATATTTCAAGTAATCAAACTAAACCCACATTACAAGAACTAAAAGAAAAATACCAAACAAAGCCCAGAGTGAGCAAAGGAAGGAAATAATCAAGATCAGAGCAGAATTAGAGACTAAAAGAACAATTCAAAAGATCAATAAATCCAGGAGACATTTCTTTGAAAAGATAAACACAATAGACAAACCATTAAGCAGACTCATCAATAAATATAGAGAAAGGACCAAAATAAATAAAATCAGAAATGAAAGAGGAGAGATTACAACTGATACTGCAGAAATACAAAGGATTGTAAGAAATTATTACCAACAACTAAATGCCAAGAAATTTTAAAAACCTGGGTAAAATGGGCAAATTTCTAGAAAAATGAAATCTTCCAAAACTGAATGAAGATGAAGCAGAAAGCCTGAATAAACCAATAACAGCAAATGAAATCGAAGCAATAATCAAAAAACTCCTGGTGCACAAAAACTCTGGACTGATGGCTTCACAGGAGAATTCTACAAAACATTTAAGGAAGAGCTAACTCCTATCCTTCACAGACTATTCCAAAAAATCTGAGAAGAAGGAAGACTCCCAAACTATTTTTATGAAGCCAACACCATCCTAATCCCATAACCAGATAAAGACACAACAAAGAAAGAAGAAGACAGGCCAATGTTGTTGATGAACATAGATGCTAAAATCCTGAACAAAATATTGGGAAACCACATCTTGCAATCTACTAAGAAGATCATACAAAACAACCAGTGGTATTCACCCCAAGATGCAAGGATGATGCAGTATTCACAAACCATTAAATGTAATACATCACATAAAAAAAAGGAAAGAAAAAAATTATATGATCATATCAATAGATGTGGGAAAAGCATTTGATAAGTTTTAACACTCATTTATAATAAAAATAACTCATCAAAGTAGGAGTAGAGAGAGCATACCACAACAGAATGAAATCCATATATCCCCACACCCAAAGCCCTGTGGAGAGGCACCAGACTGGCTCTCAGGAGAACGCACGGCCAGCCCTGGGGAGAGTATGTGAGAGGCTGACTGAGTGTTGAATGGGAAGGGAGAAAAGAGAAACCAATAGTCCCTCATCCTGCTGAAGCCAGCAAGACCAGAAAAAACGGTTTGGCCAGTTGGAAACCAACAAGACTTTTTTTGTTATTTTTGTCTTTTTTTTTAAGTAACTTTTTATTTTTTTAGTTCTTATTATTTTTATGCCTCTCAATTACTAATGCTTCTCTTTATTTCTTTCTAGTGTTATTCCTTTCTTTCCAAATTTATATCTTCTTCCTTTCATCTTTTGCTTTTTTTCCTTCTTTATCTTTTCTTTTTTTTTTGAACTGGCAAGTTATTGCATATTTGTATTATCATTTTTTCATTATTCTTACATTTCTTATTTTAATAGCATTTTGGTATTCCTCTTCTTTCTGTATAGTCTTCTTTGCTTGGCTGCTTATATTGCATCATTTGACAGGTTTCCCCTGTTATCTCATTCATAGTGTATTGCTAATTTACTGTCCTTCATTTGTGTTCCCTTAGTACACTACTCTAAGTTCTATACTCCCTATTTTTGTTATCTACATCTCATAGATTCTGTCATACGATTGTTGCTCTAATAATATTATAAATAATAGCTATTTCTTACAATTGTAAATACTACACAACACCCCTCCCAGATCTAAACCCTCTTCATAGTTTCCCAAACTCTATTACTGTAGTGGTTAACTCTATTCTCTCACACACTACACCAATTTACTATTATTTACTGTCACATTACCTTAGAATCTGACCTCCCAGAACCTCACTGCTTTTGAGGTCCAACTCACAATCCTTCCCTCCCCAACAAGACTCTTATCTTCTTTCCATCCTTTCTAAGAAGTAGCTAGTGGGATGGAAGATCACAGTTAACACTCTACATAGCCAAAGGATCTGCTATCTCTTCTCTACTGGCTGCTATTGTAAATATTATAGAATACTCTCTTGCTGTCTTAAACCCTTTTGCCTTCCCCCTCCAACTGATCACAAAAAAAGTAGGGGGAAGCTGTGAACACCGAGATACCTGAAGGAGACTGAACCACTGAATCTCACAGGTATTTTACGACAGAAGTTCACACCATAAACCCAGGGAACAAGAACAGATCAATTTAAGAAGCAGAGGCTAATAAGAAGAGTCTCACAAACAATGGGAAGACAAAGAAACAATCCCCAAATGAAGGGAATGGAGGAAGCCTCAGAAAGAATGCTAAATGAAATAGAGGCAACTCAACTATCAGATATTGAGTTCAAAGAAATGATTATCAGGAAGCTCAGAGAGCTCACAATGAGCTACCAGAAACTACAGGAAAACTACAATAAACTCACTGCAAACAGTATCAACGTGAAAAAGGAAATAGAAACTATCAAGAAAGGCCAAGAGTAAATGAAGAATATAATTTCTGAACTGAAGAACACAGTAGAAGGTTTCAAAGCAGGATTGAAAAATCAGAAGATCAGATCAGTGAATTGTAGGACAAAGTAGAAAAAAACACTGAGAAAGAGCAAGAAAAGGAAAAGAGGCTCAGAAAGAGTGAAGAGGGATTAAGAGAAATGCAAGACAATATGAAACGTAATAATATCCATATACTAGAAATACCAGAAGGAGAAGAAGAAGAGCAAGGGATAGAAAACCTATTTGAAAAAGTAATGATGGAAAAGTTCCCTAATTTGATGAGAAAAAAAGCCACACAAATCCTGGAAACACAGAGAGTCCAAATCAAGAGGAACCCAAAGAGGCCCACCTCAAGACACAACATAATTAAAATGGCAAAATTTTAAGACAAAGAGAGAATCTTAAAGGCAGCAAGGGAGAAACAGGAAGTAACATACAAGGGAGCCCCAATAAGGCTAGCAGCTGACTTCTCAATGGAAACACTCCAAGCCAGAAGAGAATGGCAAGAAATATTCCAAGTAATGAGAACCAGAGGTCTGCAACCAAGGCTACTTTACCCAGCAAGACTCTCAATCAAGACAGCGTGACAAATAAGAAGCTTCCCAGACAAAAGAAGTCTAAAAGAATACACCTCCACCAAACCAGCTCGGCAAGAGATGCTAAAGGGCCTGCTTTAAAGAAAGGAAGGTAGAGAGAGAGAGAGAAAGAGAGAGAGAGAGAGAGAGAGAGGGAGAGAGAGAGAGAGGGACACAGGTATGTAAATGGCAATGGATAAGTACCTATCAATAATAACCTTAAATATAAATGGATTAAATGCTCCAATGAAAAGATATAGAATAGCTGAATGCATAAGAAAGCATGACCCACACATATGCCGCCTATAAACCCACATCAGGGCAAAAGATATACACAGGCTAAAAGTAAAGGGCTGGAAACAAATTTTCCAAGCAAATGGGAAGGAAAAAAATAGCTGGGGTAGCAATACTCATATCAGACAAAATAGACTTCCAAAAAAGAGCCATAAAGAGACATACAGAAGGTCACTACATAATACTCAAGGGAAGAATCCATCAAAGACATAAACATTGCAAATATGAATGCACCCACATAGGAGCACCCAAATACATAAAGAAAATCTTAGAGAGCATCAAGAAAGATATTGACAGCAACACAATTACAGTAGGGAATTTTAACACCCCACTGTCAAAAATGGACACACCTTCCAAACAAAATATCAACAGATATTATGGCATTGAACAATGCCCTAGATGAAATAGACTTAACTGATATATATAGAGCCCTACACCCCAAAGAAGCTAAATACACATTCTTTTCAAATGTACATGGAACATTTTCAAAGATAGACCATGTGATAGGACACAAAGCAAGCCTCAACAAATTCCAGAAAATTGAAATTATACCAAGGATCTTCTCGAATCAGAAGGAAATGAAACTACAAACCAACCCCAAGGAAAAAGAAACCCAAAACACTCATAATCATGGAGATTTAATAGCATGATATTAAACAATGAATGGGTCAAACGAAATTAGGGAAGAAATCAAAATGTTTCTGGAAAGAAATTAAAATGAATTCACAACAACCCAGAACTTATGGGACACAGCAAAGGAAGTCCTGAGAGAAACCTTCACAGTGATATAAGCCTACCTAAAAAAGATAGAAACATTTCAAACAAACAACCTAACCCTACATCTACAAGAACTAGAGGAACAACAAAGACAGCCTAGAGCAAGTAGAAGGAAGGAAATAACCAAGATCAGGGCAGAATTAAATGACATAGGGGCTAAAAGTACAATTTTAAGGATCAATGAATCCAGGAGCTGGTTCTTTGAAAAGATAAACAAAATTGGCAAGCATTTAAACAGACTCATCAGTAAAAACAGAGGAAAGACTCAAATAAGCACAATCAGAAATGAAAGAGGAGAGATTATACTTGATGACACAGAAATACAAAGGATTGTAAGAAATTACTATGGAGAACTGTATGCCAAGACATTTGAAAACCTAGGTGAATTGGATAAATTTCTAGAAAAATATAATCTTCCAAAATTCAATGAAGATGAAGCAGAAAGCCAGAACAGAACAATCACAGCAGACAAAATTGAGGCAGTAATCCAAAAACTCCCAACACACAAAAGCCCTGAACCAGATGCTTTCACAAGAGAATTCTACAAAACATTTAAGGAAGAGCTAACCCCTGTCCTTCACAGACTATTCCAAAAAATCCAAAATGTTGGGAGACTCTGAAACTCTTTTTATGAGGCCAGCATCATCCTAATCCCCAAACCAGATAAAGATGCAACAAAGAAAGAAAGCTTCAGGCAATATCACTGATGAACATAGACGCTAAAATCCTCAACAAAATATTGGCAAACTGCATCCAACAATACATTAAAAAGATCATACACCATGACCAAGTGGGATTCATCCCAGGGATGCAAGGATGGTACAATATTCACAAATGAGTAAATGTAATACATCACATAAATAAAATCAAAGACAAAAATCACATGATCATATCAATAGATGCATTATAGAAAAAGCATTTCATAAGGTAGAGCACCCATTTATGACAAAAACACTCAGCAAAGTGTGAATAAAGGGACCATTCCTCAACATGAAAAAGGCCATATATGAGAGACCTATAGCCAACATCATACTCAATGGGCAAAAGCTAAAATCTTTTCCACTCAGATGAGGAACTAGACAAGGCTGTCCTTTCTCACCACTTCTACTCAATATAGTTTGGAAGATTTAGCCTCGGTGATCAGACAAGAAAAGGAAATAAAAGGCATCCAGATTTGAAACGACAAAACAAAACTGTCATTGTTTGCAGATGAAATGATGGTATACATAGCAAATCCTATAGACTCCACCAAAACACTGCTCAACCTAATAAATGAATTTGGCAAAACAGCGGGATACAAAGTCAATATCCAGAAATCAAAGGCATTTTTGTATACCAACAATGAAACGGCAGAAGCAGAAATCAAGAACATTTGAAATAGCAAAAAGAAAAATAAAGTACTTTGGAATAAACTTAACCAAATAGGTAAAAGACCTGTATTCAGAAAACTGCATAAGACTGAAGAAAGAAATCAAGGAAGACACAAACAAATGGAGACATATACTGTGTTCACGGATTGGAAGAATTAACATCATCAAAATGTCCATTCTACCAAAAGCAATTTACATATTCAACACAATACCTGTTAAAGTACCAATGGCATGTTTCAGGGACATAGAACAAACACTTCAAAAATTTGTATGGAACCATAAATGACCCCAAATACCTGCTGCAATTTTGAGAAAGAAGAGTAAAGTAGGAGGGATCACAATACCTGATCCAATCTGTATTACAAGGCCACTGTAATCAAAACGGCCTAATATTGGCATAAAAACAGGAATATGGAGCAACAGAACAGGCCAGGGAGCCCAGAAATAAACCCAAGCCTGTATGGTCAATTAATATTTGATAAAGGGACAGCAACATCAAATGGAGTAAAGATAGCTTCTTCAACAAATGGTGTTGGGAGAACTGAACAGCTTCGTGCAAAAAAACAAAACAAAACAAAAAAAACAACAACTCTAGCACCAACTTATACCATACACAAAAATAAATTCAAGGTGGATAAAAGATTTAAATATAAACCATGACACCATTAAAGTTGTAAAGGAGAACATAGGCAGGAAAATCTCAGATATTTCATGCAGCAACATCTTTACTGACATGTCCCCTAGAGCAAGGGACATAAACAAAGGGAAGAATAAACCAATGAGATCTCATCAAAATAAAAAGCTTCTGCACAGCTAAAGAAAAGAGTATTAAAATAAACAGAGAACCAACCTTATGGAAAACATATTTGTGAATGATACCTCAGATAAAGTTTTAATCTCCAAAATATATAAAGAACTTATATGACTCCACTCTAAAAAGACAAACAATCCAAGTAAAAAGTTGGCAAATGACTTAAACAGACAGTTCTCTAATGAGGACATACAAAGGATCCAGAGACACATGAAAAGATGCTCAGTATTGCTAGCTATCAGAGCGATGCAAATTAAAACCATAATGAGATACCACTTCACTCTAATCAGGATGGCCATCATGAACAAAGCAACAAACAACAAGTGTTGGAGAGGTTGTGGAGAAAAGGGGCCCCTAGTTCACTGTTGGTGGGACTGCAGACTGGTACAACCACTATGGAAAACAGTATGAAATTTTCTCAGAAAACTAAAAATGGATCTGCCTTTTGGCCCAGCAATTCCACTGCTGGGATTATATCCTAAGAATTCTGAAACACCAATCCAAAAGAATCTATGCACCCTAATATTCATAGCAGCACAATTTACAATAGCCAAGTGTTGGAAGCAACCTAGGTGCCCATCAGTAAATGAATAGATCAAAAGAGTATGGTACATTTACACAATGGAATTCTATGCAGCACAAAGAATGAAAGAACTCTTACCCTTTGCCACAGCATGGATGGAGCTGGAAAGCATTATGCTAAGTGAAATAAGCCAGGCAGTGAAAGACAAATACCATATGATCTCACTTTTAACAGGAACCTAAATAACAAAACAAAGAAACAAGCAAAATATAACCAAAGCCACTGAAATAGAGGACAGGCTAACGGTAACCAGAGGGGAGAGAAGAGGGAATTTAAGGGGACAGTGGGAAGGGTTCGCAGGAACAAACTTAAAGGACACATGGTCATAAACTAAGGGGAGGGTAGTAATGGGAGGGAAGTGGGGAGGTTGTCTGAAGTCTGAAGGCTGGAGTTCTGTTTCTGCTCAATCACTTCAGCTCCCATTAGTCTCTAACCTTGTTCAGTTATTTTGTTAAAATCAACAACAGCAGCAAAACAACAGCAACAATAGCCAACATTTACCAAATGTTCACTCTGGGCTGGGTACCATACTAAGTGCTTTATATCCATGTTTTGCTTACTTGTAACTTGTGTTGAGTTACTTAACTTCTCTGGGCTCCAGTTTATGTATTTATAAAGTAAGGAAATAATAGCATGTGCTTATAGTGATATTCAAATGGGCTAGTAAATGAAAAAATTTGAAGGATCTTCGGTCCATAGTAATACTTAATAACCATTATTATTTATCATCTCATCAAAGCAAAAATGTAAAAATAGTGGTTGCAACTCCCCATTTTACAGATAAGCAAATTGAGACTCAAAGGGTTGAATTAATTTGTTTAAGATCATAAAGCTAGTGGAAACAGAATGAATACGAAAACTTCCAAGTCTTGTTTTTTAATCTCTATGCCATGTTGGCCCTCCCCTTCCAGGTACCAAAGCTACAGCCACACTACATTATATGTCTGATTAGTGGATCTCTATGTTGAATATGCCCTGAGCTTTCAATTCTCTTTGCCATTTGTTCACTTTATTTCCCCCATTTGAAATTGCCCTAACTTTGTCAAGCAGATGCAATTAATATTATCCTTCAGTACTGAATTAAGTTGCTACCTTTTTTATCTCACCTGCCTTCTCCCATCTTCACGTTAATGTTTTGTCTGTGTTTCTTTAACACTTATCTCACATATGTACCTTATAGCACTTATCACATGTGTCTCATAATTTCTATTCCTGCTGCTAGATGGTGCACTATGAGAGTCAGTAAAAAGTAGTATTTATTTAAAATGTCAGACTCTCTTCTAAGGGCTTCACAAGGATAGAATCACCGACTTCTCTCAATAACACCAGAAGGTATGTAGCCCCCTTTTTATTGATGAGGCATGTAGGGTTAAGTAATTTTCCCAAGATCATACATGCAGTAAATGACTGTTGAACTGAATGATGGCTAGGTAAAAATGCTTACTGAAAATGACTACAATGTATTTTTCCTTTCTGGATGAAATTAACTCTCTCAACATTCTTTTTCTCATGGAGGAGAAAACAAAATGACTTACTTTTTCATCTGGTGATCTTGAATATATGTGTAAGTTAAATATTATTTTATTTTCTATTCAAAATACATTAACCAGGACATGTATTACAATGCCAATTTTAATATTGTGTCAAGAATCTATTATTTTACAAACACACAGAGAGAAAAATAGGAACTGTGCTCTGTCTCCAAACCAAACTTGAAAAACTGTCTTTCTGAAGATGATGTTGTCTCAAGGTACCACAAGGAGGGAGGTTGGGTGTGGGGGTGGGGGTGGGTGGCTACGAATGCTTGGTGTGAGTATTTCCAAACCCCAAATCATCCGTGGCTTCTTTGTAGCCTTTTTCTCTATCACTCATAGGGAAACCATTCTCTGCTTTCCTCCACGGCTTTTTAAAGTTCCAGTCCTTGTATTAAGTGCCTGATCTGGTGGGAGGAAAACTGGCTCTAAATTCCTTTTAATCAAAAGGGCTTGAGCAGCTAATGGACATCCTCTCTTTGGCAAAAGGAGATAATGTAAAAGCCCCTTCTTGGTTTGCAGGAACAGTATAAAGGACACATGGACAATAATGAGGGGGGTTGGAAACAGGGGAGGGAGGTGAGGAGTGCTGAGGTGGTGGGGGGGGCAGTGGCGGTAAAAGGCAGAAAACTGTACTTGAACAATAAAAAAAGTTTTAAAAAGCCCCTTCTCTATTCTAAAAAGCAGACCTTATTTATACAATTCTTTTATAAAGTTAAAGCCACATGGTTTTAATACATTTTAGACCCTGTTATATTGAACTATAAGGCAAAAAAGAATTAGTCCCCCAAATATTTTCTCCATTGCTCCAGTATTCAATATCCCTTTAATTTATTTGACTGTTTTGACTGATGGCAAAAAACAATCCTGTCATTTACAAAGGACATCTTCATTTTGACCACTACATAGACTATCTTTGAACTTATCCTTCAAAATTAAGTAATTCTATCATTTCAATACAATGTAAAAAAGTTTCTGAGAGAACAGAGAAAGTCACAGAATACTAGCATTCCCTGAGAACAAGAGTCAGCAATAAACAATGACCTTAGTAGTCCCTTCAGTTTCCATTCAAAACATTTATAAGAGAATATTATCAAACATGAAAGTGATGTATTTTGCATAGAAAAACCAAACTCACAAGATTTTGGAACTGTAAATAACCCACAGTTCTGATAACCATCTACTTTAATATGTTTAGATAGAATTTGAAACATTACCATATGTCATCTTATCTTTTTTTATATGAAACTAATATGAGTTGGGTTTTTTTTTGTTTGTCTTAATAACAATACAGTCTATGGTACTGTTGGAATAAAATAAAGGAACAAGGTAAATTTAATGGGGAATACATGTAAGTGTTCAACTATATCAACACCTGTTGCAACACAACTCACTATTACATGACCAAAAAGGAATGTGTATCTACAATAGTAAATATGTTCAATTGTATTTGCAATAGAAGTAAATTTTTCAGCTGATAGATTAGGGAGTTTTGTTGTATATCTCCAATAAGGGCCAATAAAAATATTGAGGGAGTGACATATTTTAATAATAAGAGATATGTATCCTGTTTCACAGGTTATTCCCATCTTTGCTTGAGTGCCATGGGAGCGGGCATCTTAATGCCTTCCTTTACCCAGGTGTGCTCATGTTAACTTGCAAGTAGGTATAAGAACGGGAAAAAAAGACCTCTAGGTCTCTTGAAGGAACTGAAATATCTCTCTTGTGTAACTGTGCAGTCAGGACCTGAGGAGAACTTTAACACCCATTTTTTGTTGTGATTTTGTGTATAGTATTATCAATATTGGAACTTAGGATTCAAATATACAAAGATCATGGTGACTAAGCTAAATCAAGAGTTGATAAAACCTGGTTTCTCTTTGTCCTCAAGATCATTGCTGAATTTTTTCCTGATTGCTGGTGGTATTTGAACCTCTAAGCAAAACTCTATAAATATGATCACTGAAATTATATCTACTATAATTTTTTTGAGTTTGACATATAATATTACCAGAATAACTTTTGATCATCATTTCTTTTGTTGTAGTATATTGGATAATGATTTTAGTACCACCAAGGGGACTTTATTGCTAGATTCAACCCAGTGTTGAACATTAAAGTTTGTCTCATATCCAATCAACTTTGGTATAAAGTAAAAATGAGGCCAAACTGAGTCCTCACTAAATCACAGCTTGAGCTGTCTATATATGAAAAAAACTGAATAACTGTATATATCACCTAGACATTTGTTATTTTCCCTTATTTATATTTATATTCTCTTTACAGATATACTATAACAATAAAAATGTCTGCTCCATTACTCCTAAACTCATTTTTCAAGTACAAAAAACCCCAAAGAAATTAAAACAATGAAAAACAATAACAACTCTTCTGGTTTTGTCGTAACATTATTGTAAACCACTCTTCTTACAAGCTAAATATACAGAACCTAACATTTCTACTCTGCCACAAATTAAAACATGATATTTATATTAAAATTCTGAACGAACAAAGCAGGTATAAAAGTCTCTATATTATTGCTTATAAGAATAAATATAAGGATAATTATGACAAACTATCAAATAATGCTTTTAGTGACAATAAAATTTGTCAGTTTATCAGCTTTATACCCCCTATCATTAATGCATTTCCATTTCTAGAGTACAGTAAACAACAAAAATCAAAAAGCAAAACCATAATAAAGCTAGTTTTTCTAGTTTGTGCCTGCTTTCTAGGTTAAAAGAATTATTGTAAAAAACTGTACAATATATTCCAAGAAAAGTAACAGGCCACACAGGTAAGTTTTGGCAAATGCAACTTTATATTGAAATTCACACATCTGTATCTTAAAGAATGAGATTCAGACTCCAATATATTTTTAAATTACCAGAAATCATATTACAAGCTTTCACAAGTTAAATCTGAAATAATTTAAGTGACCAATACACTGAATGTGCAGAAAGTATAAACAAGACTGTGCCTTCTGTAGAATAAACACTTCACAAATTGTGCAGGATGTCATACTAAGGCTGTGGTCTCCCTTTAACAACTGACTTAAAATATAAACATATATCAACTGCCTCATTCTTAGAACACACCAGAATGGGTAGCACACCTCAGAAGAAACTCTCATTATCCCAATGATGTATATCTTAATTTTTAAACCATGTGAGGAACAAGGAAAAAGAGAATTAATGATCTTCCATGTACTTCCAGATGCATGACCATGACCAGTTACTGATTTGATTTTCCTTGATTATTTGCTTCAATGCTAAATAAGATGAAATATACTAGATAACTCTTTAAGGCAATGTGTATTTATTCTAAATTATTAGAACTGCTCATTGTGATTGGTTGCTGTGATTAATGTTGCCTTCCAGACCAGTATCTAGCATTTGCAAAATAAAAAACAATTGAAAAAATTTTATACCCAATCAAGAAGAATAACATAATATAGTTCAATGCTAGCAATTTAACAAGTAGATAAGGAAAGTGATAATTAGAAATAGTAAGGTATTAATTTAAGAAATAAACTCTAATTGGAACCAATACACTGCTTTGGAATGTTCGTCTAAATTTATAAGGTGATTTTTTAAAAGTGTGATAATCCAATAATTCATGGTATATCTTTAGTGGATTACATTACTTTAAGTCCTCAAATATTTTAGACTTCATGAAACAATAATAGTATGAAATGTTTTAAAGACTTTAAACTTCTAGAATTAGTTTTTATTACTATATTTACTTCATGTCAACTTGATTTATTAAGATGTCCAATACTAATTTTTTTATATTTTTCATAAGTAGTGATTTAGCACTGATATTTAGCACCTGTTAATTATATTATCTAGTTTTCAACCACATAAAGAAACTTAGGGCAGAGGTTCAGTCCTTTTTTAATTGCAAACCTTCATGGGCAGTCAGCAAGATCACTCTGAGTTTTAAAATAAGATTACAGTTGAATGATTACAAAGACTGCTGAATGTGGCCCAAATTATTATAGCCACTAATCTCATTCTTTACTTTCTTCTCAAGATGTGGCTACAGGCCACAGTTGCTTAATAGAGAAGGTCAGTGTTTCACAAGGTTAAAGATTTATAAATGTTCCTTCATATAACACAGTAAGGTTCCCTTGGTAACCTGGATTTTCTGCAGTAAAGAAGGGTTGTGCTGAAACAGCGCCTCAGCTCCCTATTGGAGAAAATGCAAACAAAAGGGCTGATTCCTGCTTGAGCAAAACTCATCCAGACAGCAGCTGTTAGAAATCCCCCTGGTACTACAGGTCCTCCTGCAAAAACTCTCCAATAACAGGCTACCAGGTAAGGGCCCCACAAGGTTAGGAAGAGAAAAGTCATTATATAGAACATTCTGCTAATTCTTTTTTCCATTTTGAATTCATCTAAGACCAATAGCCTTCTTCTGCCCATAGTGTTTGCATTTTGCCTGATGCCCAACAAGGTAGGTGGTGTGGGACCCCTTCCAAATCCCGCTAGCCAATTGGCAGCTGCCTGGCCACTGGCTCCTGGGCCATGAAAAGTCCAGTTCTGGCTGACTGCTGCTACAAACTGGACTGGCTTCATTTTCCTTCGATCGTGAACAAAAAATATCAGCTTGAGGTAGACAAGCTGTGTGGCTAGGAGGATGAGAGCAAGGAGCAGCATAAATCCTAAGGAATCATTGGCCCTGAAGGAGCGGTGCTGGAAGGTGCATTGATCTTCTTCTCTAATGAATGAGTAAGTGCCCACATCTAAAACCGGGGGAAATGCCATGGCCACAGATAAAGTCCACACCATGCAGATCACAGCTAGGCACGTCCAAAACGTCAGCCTCTTTGTATAGAAACGGTGATGGGCGATGGCTAAATATCTGGTGACACTGATGCAGAAGAGCATGAAAGCAGTGTGGAAACAGGATAAAACCCCCAGGAAGGCAATCACTTTGCAGGTCAAAGTCCCATAAGTCCAGGTAGAGCCATTTTTAACAGAGTTGAATACAAATGGAAAACAAATTGCAGACCTGAGGATATCAGAACAGCAAAGGTCCAAGAGGAAGTAGTATGGTGCTCTATGCAAAGTCTTATCTTTCACTAGCAAAATGGAGATCAGAAGGTTGCCCACCATGCTGACTCCTATTATGAAACCCAGGGAAGTCAGTTTCAGAAAGGCTGTTAGAGGAGAGAGATTTTGTAAAATGTTGTCAGCTGCATGGCTATAGTTCGCCATAGATGGATGGAAGATCAAGATTACAGCCTCAGTCAAGTCTCATGATCTAGATAAAACAAGGAAAAGATAGATCCATACATTTTTCACTGAAAATGTAATCCCGAAAGAGAACTGATCCAATCTGCAGTAGTGCTTCTCTTTTCTTCCATTTGATTTGCCTCAGAATATCTAGGGGGAAAAAAAGAGCTATCAGTTCTTAAGTTAACAAGCAATGATGTCAGGCAGTGCTAACATAAAGCTGTTGATTTATGGGGAAATAAATAAAGTTTTAATTTTGAATAATATTATTTGCTTTAGTATTTTTGCTTGAGAATCCAGAGAATTAGCTTGCTTAATTTTTTGAGCTAAGTAAATTGAAGAATGTTCCTATTTTGGAGAACATACATTTTAGTAGGTACCTTTAGGACAAAAGGAATACTGTTCCACAATCATAAAATATGCCAGTCCAGGAATTAGTCAGTGATTGCAAAAGAATCTACACGATTGATAATAGGAGACAGAAAGGAGACTATCTACATTTATTTTAGGTCTATTAGAATCTGTCAGTATTTTATAGGTAGTGTCTCTGCTGATTTAGATCCAAAGAACCCTTGCAAAATATTTGTCTTTTAACTCGTGTCACTATTCATGCTGCATATTGTAAGAGCATTTGTTGACTTAAATCATAATTTAAAGCATGAACACTAGACTTCTAAATTAATAGGAACTTGTCCCAGAATTTGACGGTGATTTAATTTTTTGTCTTCCCATCCCCAGCTCACCCCACCTCAGTTTTGGCAAATCATCTCTCTTTTAAGCACACATGATTATTAAAAATGGTTAATGTAAAGATTGGCCAGGAGGACACACCCAGAGAAATAATACACTTTTATTTTTAAATTTTGGATGCTTGGATTCAAATAAATTTAACATTACCTTGTATTTCTTGGGCAATTAAGCCTTTCCATTTACTTTGATAATCTGTGTTGCAAATCTAAAGTGGTTTCATTTAAAAGAAAATGTACATTTTCTCCTAGGTGTCTGGGGACCACATGAGGGAAATCAGCTTCTTCTGTTACTCTCACTAAACATGTTTCCTTTACCACTTTTCACTTGCCAAGAATATGCTGGTGGTAAGCCCAGGCAAAACTGCGTTCTATGATTTTAATTTCCCCTTTGGTACATCCCCTGGTAAATACTGATTTCATCATGCAACATTATGAAACCTGAAATCCGCCACCCCTGGATTTATAATGGGGGGTGGAGGAGGAGGAGGGGAGAGAGACATGCATTACATACGCGAAGATGGGGAGAGAAGATTGCTTCTGTGCTGCAAGGGAACTGTTCCCAGCGATTCTCAGTCTGATATTCCTCAGCCTTGTAAAGCTTTCCAGAAATGGAGATTTGAATAAGCCCTACTGAAGATGCATTGTCTGATGTACTTCCATTATGCAGTTTATTGTTTAACTACACACACACACACACACACACACACACACAGACACACACACACAATAAAACACCACCTGCGTGGGGGTGGGAGGGAGCTCTTTCCCGGCAAACCTGCAGTTTTATGAACAATGTGAGCACTCCCCCCCCACCACCACTACCAAAGTTAACGGAGAGTATGTCCTCCTACCTGTTGATATTGGATATCTCGACAGACTATAGCTTGTTTCTGTAAATTGCTGATATTTTTTCTTTTCTTTCTTTTTTTTGGCTTTTCCTTTCCTTTCCTTTTTCTTTTTTTTCTTTTCTTTTTGCCTTAGTGCTTTCACTAGCAGACAGGCAAGGCTGGGTGGCGCCTGCGCGCTGGAACCTCCTTGAGCTCCAGCCAAGTCCTCTTCTGTCGCAGCGGCAGGTCTCCCGCAGTAAAGAAGAGGTAGCAGCTAGGTCGGGCAGGACCGCAACACTTGGTGGAGCTAACTGGAGCCCAGACCTGTTTTCGGAACTGGCGGAATTTAATGAATGCCCCATCCTGTTTAATATGCAATATTGTGGGTGCGTCTGAACTTACCCCTACCCGCCTGGGAAGAGGGGACTGGAAAGATTCGCTCAGGAACTCAGGCCTACACTTAGCTCTGCTCACGAAAGAGCCACCTTTCCCGGAGTGCCCGAACCCTCGCCTTCCCTGAACATTTTTTCCTTTACTCTTTAAGAGTGGTCAGAAGCATTGGAATCTTTTGTAGGGTTTCTTTTTAAATGATCTCCCCTGCTGACCTTTAAATTTGCCGGTTAGCTGGGGGCGGGGAGAGAAAGAAATTAGAGAGGGGAGGGTGAGCAGGAGAGAGAAATTTTTAAGCAACAGTTAAGAAAAACCTGGTCAATGGGGAACAAGGCAGCCCTGTTTGTAAGTCATCTATTCTTAAATGAACGCAAATATGTATTAAGTAGGGAAAAGCTAAATTCAGACAACTGCAAAATGATTTAGCTCCGTCTATCTTAATAAATATGACTTAAAAATCTCCAATTATAAATGACTATTCCTCGTATTTCAACTCACTGAGCGATAGCTTTTCTTTTTCCTTCTTGCATCTAAGACTTACCAGTAGATTGGTAATGTCAAAGCAGTTGTGTATGTGTTTCCCTTTTTCCCCTTTGTTATTACCAAAGAAAAATACTAAGAATACAAGGAATTAATAAAACTTGACTTGGCGGGGTAGTTTAGTTGGAGCTTGTACTGGTGAGCCAGGGTTTCAGGTGTGGACCCTCGGTATGAGAGCATACAGGAATTAACCAAAGAATGGATGGGTGGAGCAACAAATATGTTTCTCCCATTCTCTGTCTCTGAAATTAAAAAAAAAAAAAGGTTTACACCCGCCCAAAATGTCCGATGCTACCACAGCACACCATGCAGTCTGACATCTGGGTGCTTATGGATGACTCTGGAATCATGCATTTCCTTATTTTACCATTTTGGAACAATATCGTTTGTAGGGGTAATATAACATCTTAAACAACTCCCCACCTCCCCAAAAGTAGCAGACTTGCTTCCATTAATTCCCAGTGTAAAACATCTACTTCTCCTCACACATGCTTGCTGCTTTATAATAATCTGTTAATGAAACAGAAAAAATAAAGATCTTCACGGTAATAATTTGATCTTTGAACAGTGGTAAATACCTCACTGTTAGTGAGAATGTGACACTCTGGGGAACTTCAGCCAACCACATACAGATAATATGGATTAATTTCCATATTGTATTTCTATTGGTTGTACAGCTTTCTGTTTAAAGCTTAAAAATGATAACTTCAATGTCATGATGTCAACACAAAGTCCTATGTTGGTAATACTGAAATGATGTTAAATTTTCCTAATTTGTTTTGGGATGTCCTAAATCCACTAAAATATAGATATCAATTTGTTTTCTTTTTTTTCTTGTTTCTTTATTTTTAATTTTTTTATTGTTAGAAAAATATATAAAGCACCTAACTCTGGCATTCCTTTAATCTAGAAAAATCAATCTTACAGTAGTACTGGAGTAACAACATTTCTATTCAAGTGAAACACTACTCTTTTCTGCCAAATTCAGAAGAAATCAAAACTATATGATGTATTATAATTTCTAAGTGAAATGTCAAATTCATTTTTATGGAACGTCAAATATTTTCAATTTGTTCTTTTTTTACTTCTCAATTAGTGCCTTGGTGTACTTGGCAAAGAGTTATTTCATCAGTTTCATATTTTAAAATATCTGTAAAATAGAAAACAAATTTGCTGAGTACTCATGATTTCACAGATATTTGGTTGTATGGAATAGGGAATATTTATTTAAAAGTAAGTTAAAAGGGTGACTGTCCTGCCAGGCCATGAACCAAAAATTTATTCTGCCAAAATGTATGGGACCAAGATCCAAAGATTTAAATATACTTTAAGAAACAGGTATGGGCTTTCTTAAAAATAGGGGGAAATGCATATGCAATATTCTTACATTTTCACATCTCAGGGTATATTAAGGCTATACTTTTCCTTTGCAAATGAGTATGGCTATATCTACTAGTTCTTGATTTTTTTTAAGCTGTGAAGTGATATGTCCTTTTCTTGCTTCACAAGGGGGCTCAAGAAATTAATAAGGTAGTTGCCATTTAGTTCATTAACTGTACTGGAGCAGGTGTGCCTGACTTGTGGCCTGCCAGCCACATGCTACCCAGGATGGCAATGGATGTGGTCCAACACAAAATTGTGAATTTACTTAAAACCTTTTTATTTCCTCATCAGTTTTCATTAGTGTTTGTGTGTTTAATGTGTGGCCCAAGACAGCTCTTCTTCCAGTGTGGCCCAGAGATGCCAAAAGGTTGGACACCCTGTAAAGTCTGCATCTTACATCAACAGGGATTAAAAAAATATTGAACAACTGAGAAAAATTTCATATAATCTACAAGTTATCAAATGTAAATGTATTGCTTCAAAGTGATCAGATCATAACCTTGTTTGATCTTAGCATTCTTTTTGATTCCTTATATCACCAAACATAGAAAATTATATTAAGAGTAGAGGAACTAAGCCAACAACAGGAAAATACTCTATCCACCCTGGGTTGGAAGGACTCCAAAGGTTTTCAAGTTCTTGGAATGTTACATTTATTATATTGATCAGTGGATTAGGAAGTCTAATGTAATTTGCTTCTTATAATAAATATATGTATTTTTTTTAAATAGCAATTTTCTTCTTTTCAAAATTAATAGGATATTTCATTTTTTCCCCAAGTGATGCACAGTTTCACGATGGTCAAATGAAGTATTTTAGTTGTAAGTATTGTTTATGTGAAAATATGTGTCAGCATGTAAACAATTCTTGGTGAATACAGAGATTAATAAGCCAGGATAAAAGTTCTAAGAAAATACTTTTTAATCTTTTATTTAAAGTGCTATTTCTCCAGCTTAAAGCTTGTCATTAAGTCTTTAAGTAGACATGCCTTTGGTATTCTTAACTCTTACTGAAATCTAAACTTGTGTATGAAAAGAAAATTTTTGTAAATTTTCTGGAAACTATCTTGGTAAGAAAGATTCCCATCAGGAATTTTTTCAGAGAAACATTTTTTAATTGAATTTATTGGAGAGACATTGGTTGATAAAATTGTATAAGTTCCAGGTGTACAATTCTATAATACATCATCTGTATATTGTATTGTTTGTTCTTTGACAACCCAAAGTCAAATCTCCTTGCTTCTCCATTTACCTTCCTGTGCCATTAAGGGACATGTATGAGATCATGGCCACTTAATTTGGAGGTTTGGATTCACAGACAACTAAGACCCCAATTCAAAAGCGAATAGTTGAGAACTTTAGTAAGAGAGAGCAAAGAGAAAAGCAAGAATCAAGAGCATATATCACCAGGCGGGAAATCACCAACACTGGAACACAGATGCTAAGGAATCTTGGAGACAGCAGCATTCGGGGTTTGTCTGGGGAAAGTTCTGAGAGAAACATCCTTCCTTCAGGTAGGATTCCAAAGCCTCACTTGGGGGGCTATGATTAAATATGTTTTAGATAAAAGTGGCTACATGCCAAGAGCCTTGTATGATTTTGACTAACTGTTCCCTCTGGGAGAAGGGCCAATTCTCCTAGGGAACAGCTAAAGATCAAAGGTACTAATGTCCTGGCAAGAAGGGCCAGTTCTCCCTGGGAGAGAGCACTATATTTTGCTTTTCCAATGAAGGTACACAGCTCAGGTGTAAACAGGGAGGATTCTCAAAGTCCCTTTAACCCTTCACCTCCCCACCTTTAACCTCTTCAACCTCTATCCGTACCCCATATTTTCCTCTGGTAATCATGCAGTTGTCTACGTTAAAGAGGTTTTTTTTTCTTTGCTTAATCCCTTTATCTTTTCACCCAGCCCCTCAACCACCTCCTCTCTGACAGCTGTCAGTCTGTTTTCTGTATCTATAAGCTTGTTTCTATTTTGTTAGTTTATTTTATGCATTTGATTCCACATATAAGTGAAATCATATAGTACTTGTCTTATTCTCACTGACTTATTTCACTTAGTGGAATACTCCCCAGGTCCATCTATGCTATTGCAAAAGGTAAGATTTCCTTTTTTATGGCCAAGTAGTATTTTATTGTGTAAATGTACCACAGCATTTTTATTCACTCATTTACTGATGGACATTTGGGCAGCTTCCAAATCTTAACTGTTGTAAATGATGGTCCAATGGACACAGGTATGCATATATTCCTTGGAATCAAAGTTTTGGGTTATATCAGATATAGTTCCAAAAGTGATATCCCTTAGTCATAATACAGTTTCATTTTTAAAATTTATTTCAATTTAATTTAATAATTTAATTTGTTGTTCAAGTACAGTTTTCTGCCTTTTAC
Source organism: Phyllostomus hastatus (assembly GCF_019186645.2). NCBI lineage: Eukaryota > Metazoa > Chordata > Mammalia > Chiroptera > Phyllostomidae > Phyllostomus > Phyllostomus hastatus. The sequence goes on along the minus strand of NW_025333543.1, from coordinate 11,680,660 downwards.
CTCCATCCCAGCCCAACCCCCAATCCTCCCCCATCTCTCCCATTTCCACCCCACCTTGTTACTGTCCATGTGTCCTTTACACTTCTTTGTGCAAACCCTTTCCCTTTTCCCCTGAAATTCCCTCCCCTCTCCCCTCTGGTCACTGTCAGCCTGTTATCAATTTCAGTGTCTTTGGTTATATATTTCTTGTTTGTTTGTTTTGTTGATTAGATTCCTGTTAAAGGTGAGATCATATGGTATTTGTCTTTTACCGCCTGGCTTATTTCACTTAGCATAATGCTTTCCAGTTCCATCCATGCTGTCCCAAAGGATAGGAGCTCCTTCTTTCTTTCTGCTGCATAGAATTTCATTGTGTAAATGTACCATAGTTTTTTGATCTATTCATTTACTAATGGGCACCTAAGTTGCTTCTAGCACTTGGCTATTGTAAATTGTGTTGCTATGAATATTGGGGTGCATAGGTTCTTTAATTTCTTGAGGAAACTCCATACCGTCTTCCACATTGGCTGCACCAATGCATTACCACCAACAGTACACAAGGGCTTCTTTTTCTCCACATCTTCACCAACACTTGTTTGTTGATTTATTAATGACAGCCATTATGATAAGTATGAGATGATATCTCATTGTGGTTTTATTCTTATCTCTCTGATGATTAGTTATGTTGATCATTTTTTCATATGTTTATTGGCCATCTTTATGTCCACTTTGGAGAAGTTCTATTCAGCAGGCCTTTGCCAGTTTTTAAAGTGGACTTTTCTTTATGGTGTTGAATTTTATATGTTGTTTATAAATTTTGAATAATAACCCTTTATCAGATGTATCTTTGTTGGGAACCGCCCTGACTGGTATCAGAAACTGAGACCCCCGCCTAGGCTAGGCTAAGGGAACGCCCTTGAAACCGTGAGCCGGCAAGGAGACAAAAGCTTATCTCCCTGGCAGTAATGCTGTTTCTGCTGCCGAACCCCAAAAAGCTTGGTCGGTTAGCCAAAGACGGGTAAGATTCCCCACGGGGGAACAACCCAAGCCAGGCACGATCACTTTGGGAGGCCGCCCAAAAGAAGGACTTGGGGGGGGGGCTGCAGCAAAAGGGGGGTGATGGACCCTCACTCCTCGGCTTTGACAAAGTCTGAGTTCTCAGCGTCCGGAAGAAAATCTCCTTATCTCCCGGTGGCCTTAGTTCCCGCGCTCCACCTAAGCCTGAAACAATGACGGGGAAGTACAGCTCGGTACTGGGAAGTGCGGATTTCCCGGGGGTGATCAGGCCTAAGAAAGAACATGTAAATTACTGTGAAACCTTCTTTGTTTAAGAACGCTCTCAGTTGAATGAGGAGGGTCTTAGGAGGAAGCTAGTTTGTTCCTCAGCCTTACAGCTCTTTGACCCCCCAACTCAATAGACCGGCAGAGTTCTTTGTTTCCTATATTCCTTACTTCCCCTAATGAGTATTGTACGTTACCTGAGTTATTATGCAAAATGAGCCTAATAAAAGCAGGTATGGACGGTGGATCAGCGCGCTCCCCACTAGGGGGGGGTGGCCATTCTGTCCCTACTTCCCCACAGAAACTGGTTTGTCTCTGTGCATGTGTGTTTTTTCTCGCGTATTGTCGAGCCATCCACAGTGTGCCGTGGTCACTGCTAGCCGGTGACCCACGCGCAACATATCTTTGGCAAATATGTTCTCCTATTCAGTGGGTTGTCTTTTCATTTTGTTGATGGATTCTTTTGCTGTGCAAAACCTTTTTAGTTTGATGTAGTCCCTTTTGTTTATATTTTTCTTTTGTTTCCCTTGACTCAGTAGACAGACATATCATAAAAAATATGGCTAAGATAAATGTCCAACATTTTACTGCCCATATTTTCTTCCAAAATTTTTTGGTTTCAAGTCTAACATTTAGGTCTTTTATCCACTTAAGTTTTATTCCTTTGTGTGGCACAAGAAGGTAGTTCAGTTTTCTTTTTTTCATGTATCTGTCCAATTTTCCCAACCCATATATTTAATAGACTATCTCTACACCATTATATGTTTGTGCTTTCTTCGTCAATTATTAACTCATCATAAAAACAGGGGTTTGTTTCTGGCCTCCCTATTTTATTCCATTGATTTTTTTATTCCAGGCTATTTTTTTTGTGCAAATATCTTGCTGTTTTGATTACTATGGCCTTATAGTATAGTTTGATATCAGGTAGCCTTCTTCCTACAACTTTGTTATTCTTCCCCAAGATTGCTGTGGCAGCTCAGGGCCGTTTGTAGTTCCATACAAATTTTTGGAATATTTGTTTTAGTTCTGTGAAAAATACCATTGATTGTTTTCTAAGAATTGGGTTGAATTCACAGATTACTTTGGGACCCTACAGACATTTTAATGAGGTTAGTTTTTCCTATACATGAACATGGTATGTGCTTTCGCTTATCTGCATCTTCTTCAATTTCTTTCTTCAGTGTTCTCCTATCCAAGTACTAACCAGGCCCTACTCTGCTTAGCATCTGAGATCAGACGAGATTGGGCGCATTCAGGGTGGTATGGCCATAGACTCTTCAGTGTTCTATATTTTTTGGAGTACAGGTCTTTTATATCCTTGGTTAAATTGATTCTTAGGTACCTTATTTTTTGTTGCAATAGTATATGGTGTTGTTTTCTTAATTTCTATTTCTGATATTTTATTATTGGTATACAAAAATGCAACTCATTTCTGGATACATATTTTGTGTCCTTCTACTTTACTGAATTCATTTATCAGTTCTAGTAGTTTCTCAGTGAAATAATTAGGAATCTCTGTATATAGTATCATGTCATGTGCAAATAATGACAGTTTTACTTCTTTCTTTCCAATATGTATGCATTTTATTTCCTTTTCTGGACTGATTGCTGTGACTAGGATTTCCAGTACCATCTAGTATAAGAGTGGTGAAAGTGGACACCCTTATCTTGTTCCTGATTTTAAGGAAAACACTTATTTTTTTGCCTATTGAGGATGATGTAGGCTCCTGGTTTATTATGTTGAAGAATGTTCCCTCTATTCTCACTTTGCTGAGAGTTTTTATCATAAATAAATATGAATTTTATCAAATGCTTTTTCTGCATATATTAATATGATCATGTGACCTTTTCCATTGCTTTGTTTATGTGGTACATCATGTTTAATTTTTAAATTTATTTTTATTCTTTTATTGTTGTTCAATTACAGTTGTATCTTTTTCCCTTGTTGCTTTCCACTGCCCCTCCCGCCCTGGCTCACTCAGTCAGTCCCCACCCTGTTCTCCATTACCATGTCCTTTATACATGTTCTTTGACTAGACCCTTCCCCTTCATTCCCCACAGTCCATTGCTCCTCTCCCTTCTGGTCACTATCAGTTTTTTCCTTATTTCAAATATCTGGTTCCATTTTGCTCATTTGGTTGTTTAGTTAATTAGGTTCCACTTATAAGTGATATCATGTTGTAATTATCTTTTGCTGCCTAGCTTATTTCACTTATCATAATATTCTCCAGTTCTATTTATGCTGACATGAAGGGTAGGAGTTCTGTCTTTCCTCCTGTTGTGTGGTATTTGATTGTATAAATGGAGCACATTTTTTTGATCCATTCATTCATTGATGAGCACTTAGGCTGTTTCCAACACTCAGATACTGTAAATAATGCTGTTATGAACATTGGTGTGTTTAGGTTCTTTTGCATTGGTGTTTCAATATTCCTAGGGTATTCTTAGGGTATCTCAGCAGTGGGCTCACTGGATAAAAAGGCAGGTCAATCGTTAGTTTTTGAGGAAATTCCATACTGTTTTCCACAGTGGCTGCACCAGTTTGCATTGCCAACAGTACACCAGGGTTTCCTTTTCCCCACATCTTTGCAAGCAATTGTTTGTTGATTTGTTAATGATGCCCATACTGAGCAGTTTGAGATGGTATTTCATTGTGGTTTTAATTTGCATCTCTGTGATGGCTAGTGATGCTGAACATTCTTTCATATGTCTATGGGCCCTCCATGTGTCCTCCTTGGAGAAGTATCACTTCCGGTTCTGTGCCTATTGTTTAATTGGATTGTCATCCTTGTGTTGATTCATATGAGTTTTTTGTATATTCTGTAGATCAAACCCTTGTCCAAGATATTATTGGCAAATGTGTTTTCCCATGTAGTCAGTTCCCTTTTCATTTTGTAGATGTTTTCTTTAGCCATGCAGAAGTACTTAGTTTCATGTGGTCCCATTTGTTTATTATTTCCTTTATATCCCTTACCATAGGAGATATATTGAAGAAGGTACTGCTGCATGGGATATCTAGCATTTTCCTGCCTATGTTCTCCTCTAGGATTTCCATTGTGTCATGGCTTCTATTTATGTCTTTTATCCATCTTAAGTTTATTTCAGTGTATTGTGTAAATTGGTGGTTTAATTTCATTTTTTTTTCATGTACCTGTCCAGATGAACCAGCAGCATTTATTGAAGAGGCTATTTTTATTCCATTTCATGCTCCTGACTCCTTTGTGAAATATTAATTGACATGGAGACATGGGTTTATTCTGGGGCTCTCTGTTCTGTTTCACTGATCTATGTGTCTGTTCTTATGCCAGTACTACATTGTTTTGATTACAGTGGCCTTATAATGTAGTGCCATTTCAGGTACTGTGATTCCTCCTATTTTGTTCTTTCTCAAAATTGCTGAGACTATTTGGGATTGTGTATGGTTCAATATAAACTTTTGAAATACTGTTTTATATCTGTAAAATATGTCATTGGTATTTTTATAGGGACTTCATTGAATCTGTAGATTCCTTTGTATAGTATGAGCATTTCAATGTTATTACTTTTCCAATCTTTGAATGCAGTATATTCTCCAATTTATTTGTGTTTTCTTTAATTTTTTTCTTCAGTGTTTCATAGTATTCTGAGTATATTTTACCTCCTTGGTTAAGTTTATTCCAAGGTACTTTATTTTTCTATTGCTATAGTAAATGGAATTTTTCCTAGTCTGTATCTGATATTTCATTGTTGATGGATAAAAATGCCATCAATTTCTGAATATTGTCTTTGTATCCTGCTGTTTTGCCAAAGTTATTTATTAGGTTGAGTAGTTTTTGGTGGAGTCTATAGGGGTTCCTATGCACACTATCATGTCATCTGTAAACAATGACAGCTTTACTTCCTCATTTCCAATTTACACACCTTTTATTTTTTTTTCTTGTCTGATCACTATGGTTAGAACTTCCAAAACTATGTTGAATAGAAGTGGTGAAAGCAGACATCCTTGTTTAGTGCCTAATCTTAGAAGCAAAGCTTTAATTTTTGTCCATTGAGTATGTTGTTATCTGTAGATTTCTTTCTCATATGTGGCCTCTATTATGGTGAGATATGCTCCCTGTACTCCCACTTTGCTGAGTGTTTTTATCATAAATGGGTGTTGTACTTTATAAAATGCTTTTTCACTTTCTCTTGATATGATCATGTGGTTTGTATCTTTCATTTTATTTATGTTATGTGTTGTGTTTATTGATTTGTGCATATTATACCATCCTTGCATCTCTGGGATAAATCCCACTTGATCTTGGTATATCATGTTTTTAATGTTGCTGGATATGGTTTGCCAATATATTGTTGAGGATTTTAGCATCTGTGTTCATCACCAGTGTTGGCCTGTAGTTTTCTTTCTGTGTTGTGGCTTTACCTGGTTTTAGAATTACAATCACAGTGGCCTCATAAAAAGAGTTAGGGAGTTTTCACTCCCCCTGAATTTTGTGGTATAGTTTGAGAAGGATAGAAATTAGCTCTTTCCTAGATATTTGGTAAAATTTGCCTCTGAAGCCATCTAGTCCAGGGCTCTTGTGTGCCAGGAGTTTTTTGATTACTGCTACAATTTCACTAGCTGTTATCAATCTATTCAGGCTTCTGCTTCTTCTTGACTCAGTTTTAGAAGATTATATTTTTCTAGAAATTTGTCCATTCCACCCTGGTTGTCATATTTGTTCATAATAACTTCTTTCAATCCTTTGTATTTTTTATTTTTTAGTCTTTTATATTGATGTTAAATTACAATTGTTTTCATTCCCCTCCCATTAAATTACCCTGCCTTACCTACCTCCCATCTCCTACATTCAATCTCCCGCCACCATAGACTGACAGTTGTCTTTGTCCATGGGTCTTTTATAAACATTCCTTGACTTGACCCTTGCTTTTCTTTCATCCTCTGTATTTCTTTGCTGTTGGTTGTGATTTCTCTTCTTTCATTTCTGATTTTATTTATTTTTGTCCTTTCTCTTTTTTCCTTGATGAATCTTATTAAGTCTTATCAAGAAAAGGCTTAAAGGCTTAAAGGTTAAAGTCTTATCAATTTCATTTATCTTTCAAATAACCATGTCCTGGATTTATTGATCCTCAGAATTGTTATTTTAGTCTTTATGTCATTTAATTCTGCACTGATCTTGTTTATTACCTTCCTTCTACTTGCTCTGGAATTTGTTTGTTGTTGTTTCTCTAGTTCTTGTACATGTAGAGTTAGGTTGTTTATATGAATTTTTTAATTCATTTTTTAGGTATGCCTGTATTGCTATGAACTTCCTCCTTAGGACTGTCTTCACCATTTCCATAAGTTTCGGACTGTTGTTTGTTCATTTTAATTTATTTTCAAAAACTTTTTTATTTCTTTTTTGATCTCATTCTTCACCCATTCATTGTTTAATTGCATGTTATTCAGTCTCCATGAATTTAATGTTTTTGAGTTTTTTTCCTTGAGGTTGATTTCTAGTTTTAAGCATTTGTGATCTGAAAAAATCTTGACAAGGTTTCAATTTTCTTGCATTTGATGAGGTTTGTCTTGTGTCCTGCCATGTGGTCTGTTTTTGAAAATGTCCAATGTGCATTAGAAAATAATGTATATTTTGTTTCTTTTGGGTGAAAGGATTTGTATATATCTATGGGGGAGCTTCATCCAGCAAAGCTCCCCCAGCAGTTTCAGATGAGCATAAGTCTACCAAGACATGATCTGCTTGGGGAGGAAAGGTGGCCAATTTCTCAGAGGAGAAGGGCCTTGATCATCACCTTTTCCCTTGCATATTTATTGATTTCAGATCACACAGGGATACATAGTATGCATGTGAAGCTCATCAATCAATGTCCAAAGAGCTATGGTCATGAAAAACTGACATCATTTACAGATAATAATTGAAGAAACACAGGAAATATCTCTGGTCAGGGTTGGTAGAGTATATATCATGAAGTAGGAAATTTCACTCCTTACTCTTTGAGCTCAAATGTCTAGTTCCTACCAACATGGCAGAGCAAGCTTCAAAGAAAACAATGTATATTCTTTCTCAGGCCAGATTTGCTCCTAGGAGCTGTCTGTCCTAGCACAAGGCCACAGCTGCCTCTGACATAGTTTTCAGGCTGAGTCAGGCTGGGGGAGCAAAGCAGCCAAGATATTAGGAGACTTCTTACAGATAGAATGAGGACTCAGGCTATGACAAAGCTGAGGGGTGAGGGTTTTTCTGCCCCTTCTCTATAGTCCCTTAAGTTCTTCCCTGATGATACCTTTGTGACTGTGCCTGTCTTAGGTTGTTCCTCTCTTGAGGAAACTTACCCATCATTGGCTAACCAGTCATCCACTGGAGTTTAGCAGGGGGATATGAGAGAGGGGATAAGTTTTTGTCTCTTAACGGCTTATGTCCCTAAGGCCTTTTCACTCAGCTCTAGCTGTGAGACTCTTTTCGTACATCATTGAGGCTTCTGTCCCTGAAACCAGGCAGGATGGCTCCCAACATGTATCAATTAAGTTCATTTGATCTAGAGTGTGTTTTCTTGCCACAATATCCTAGCTGATTCTTTGTTTGGAAGATCTATCATTGACAGTGGGGTGTTGAAATCACCTAGTGTAAGTTTTTTGCTGTCTCTATCCTTTTTGAAGTCCTTCAATATTTTCCTTATATATTTGGGTGACCTTATGTTGAGTGCATATATATTTGTAATAGTTTATACCTTCTTCATGGATGCTTCCCTTTATTATTAAAGTATCCTTCTCTGCTTCCTTTTATGGCCTTTGTTTTGACATCTATTTCGTGTGATGTAAGTATTACTACCCTTGCTTTTTTTTTTTTTGTCCATTTGTTTGGAATAATTTTTCCTTCTCTTTACTTTTAGTCTATGTAGATTCTTTTTCTCTGAGGTGAGTCTCTCCTGTAGAGAGCATATGTGTGGGTCATGTTTTCTTATCCATTCATAAGTACCCTATGTCTTTTGATACAGCATTTAATCCTTTTACATTCAAAATTATTTTTGATAGATACTGATTCATTGTCATTTTTATGTACCTATGTTTCTCTTTTTCTCTTGCTCTCTGACCCTCTCTCTTTTTCTTCTTTTATAATAGCAGGCCTTTTAGCATCTCTTGCAGTAGTCGTTGGTGCAGACATACTCTTTTAGCCTTCATTTGCCAGAGAAGCTCTTTATTTCACCACTTTTATTGAGAGCCTTGTTGGATAGAGTACTCTTGATTGTAGGTCCTTGTTTTTCATTATATGGAATATTTCATCCCAATCTTTTCTGGCTTGTAGTGTTTCTTTCTAGAAATCAGCTGATAGTATTATTGGAGCTCCCTTGTATGTTACTTGCTGTTTCTCTTTGCTGCACTTAAGATTATCTTTTTGTGTACAACATTTGGCATTTTAATTATGATATGACTTGGAGGAGATCTCTTTCCTCTCCTTTGATGGCTTTCCTCTCTCCAAGTTAGGGTAGTTTTCTGTCATTATTTTTTTTTTAAATGGGTTTTCTATCCCTTTCTCCTTTTCTTCTCCTTCTGATATTCCTATGCTGTGAATGTTGTTACATTTCCTATTATCCTGAAGTTCCCTTAAGCTATCCTCTTTCTTTTTGAGTCTTTTTCATTTTGTTACTCTCCCTGGATATTTCTTTCTACCTTGTCTTCCACCTTTCTGATATGGCCTCTGCTTCATCCAACCTGCTTTTAATTCCTTCAAGTGTATTTTTTTCATTACAGATATTATGTTCTCCATTTCTTACTGTTTCTTGTTCATAGTTTCTATTTCCTTTTCCATGCTGCTATAGTTCACATTCAGTTTCTTGTAGTTATCATGGAGTTCCTTGAGCATCCATATAACCATTTATTTTTTGAATTCTATGTCTGATAGATTGCTTGCCTAAATTTCATTTAGCTCTTTTTCTGGGATTCCGTTCTTTCTTTCAATTGGGGATTCTTTCTTTGTATCTCCATTTTTGGTGGCTCTTCCCCGCCCCCACTCCCGCCGAATCTCAGTATGCTCTGTTTTTTGCTTGTCTGTCTTTGTGGGGAGGACTTCTGTAAGTAGGAGTTCTATGGAACTCAGCAGTGTTGTCTCTTTTATCTCCTGACCTGGATGCTGTAGGATTGATCTTTATTTAGTTTATTTGAGTTCTCTTGTATTCAGGCTTTGCTTTTTGGTGGCTCATTCACTGGTGAGTTCTCCTGTCCAGTTGGCTGACTGGTAGTTACAACTCCTGCCACATGTTGTATCTGTTTTACAGGTGCTGGTTAACAAAGCAATGTTGCTTGAAAACCAAACCTATTCCAGAAAAAAACCCCTACCACATCATCAGTATCAACAGCGATTGAGCTAAGTTTAATAAAGATGAAGAAAGACCAAGAATATTACAAAAGGAAAAAGGCAATGTGAGATGACTAAAAGAAGGCAAATTTTTTTTTGATTGAAAAGAATTTGGAGAAATAAGAGTAGGGAATAAAAGTGAGGTGAAGAAAGGAGAGAATAACATTTAACATGTAAATAAAACAGTGAAGAGCAATGGCATAAGTGGTGTAAGAAAAGGGAAGAGTATTATGAGATTTAATATAAAATTAAAATTTTATTGAACCAGTGGGAACAAAATTGCAGAAAAACCACTGCAGGGTTAATAACAATACCAGAAGAAAAAAGATTAATAAAAGCTGGAAAGGGAATAAGAAAATTATACAAAAGAGAACAGTGAATATGAGATGTCTATGGTAAGGAAAAGTGATTTTGAGAAGATGGGGGAGGAAAACTAATAAGAGTAAGGAATAGAACCCAATCTAAGAAAGGGAAAAAATAAATAAACTAAAATAAAATTCCTAACTCAACTGATCAAAGGCAGGAGGAAGGCAAAATACAATGATAGGGGAGAGTATCCTATGGGATTGGAAGTACAAGCAAAAAGTGATTAAATAGGAATACTATTGGAGATGAACAGCAATTGTTACAGAACAGAGCCAAAGTGGGGTACGATGTACTATTACCAAAAGGATCCCCCACTAGGTTCACTATGCCCACCACCAGAGGAAAGACATCTCTCAATGCCAGAGATTTGTGTAAAGTAAATGAATTATTTATTTAAAGCTATACAGACTTAGAGTAGTGACCTAATGTCTTCATTAAAATATTAAAGTCCTTTAGGGTACCCACAGACAAAAAGTCCTTCCTTCTCCCTCTGCCCTAATCTGGGGTACTGTATCTCAGGAAAAGAAGCAGAAGTCTGTGATTCAGGCTCCCAGCACCATCAGCTGTGTTGCTGCCAGGATATCCAGCTAATCCAAAGCCATGTGGCACATTCTCATGGCCTTCCAGCAAGAGTTCTTTCACCCCTTTTCTTCCAGACAAAGTCTCTCCTGCTTCCTAAGCCACGTGGCAAAAGGGAGCACCCCAAAGCCACATAGTCTTCACTTGCCAAAGCTGCGGGGGTCCCTACTCTGCCAAAGCTGAGTGGTTCTCCCCCCAATGGCTGCTGCATCTGGGTTTAAATCCCTGCACCATTCTTGCTCTGCAGTCCCATTTCCAACTCCTCCTAGAATCAGTTACACCTGCTAGCATTCCCGTATCTTTCCAGCTTTACTGGCTGCCATAGTGAGTCTGGGCAGGTGTGGCCCCATGGCATGGAGCCGGTCTTCTCCAAGCTCTCATGCAGGCGCTGTAACCATGGGGAGCTGCCCCTCAGTTACATCTTGGGTGGAAGTCACTCCCATCACCCTGTCTCAAAGCATGGCCACAGCTATTTAACATCTCTATGAAACCAGTTAAAGGTTATAGATATGTTAAATGACCATGCCAGAGGTTAGCTGCAAAGCTGTTGCTGTACAAAACAGCTCTGCATGTTCCTGCTCCATGTGTCCCTTCCCCCAACTCACACCTGTGTGGGGAAGGGTTGAAGACATCCTATATATCTTTCTAATATTTCCTGGACACCTTGAATTCTGGACCCTATTCCAAATCCCTATTTGGGGCCCTCCTCTTGGTTGTACACTGTTACACAATAACTGTGGTCTTGGAGGAGAAATAGTAAGAATAAGGAATAAGAACATGGCATACCATGGGAGAAAATAAAGTCTACAACATAAGGAATGGTCAGGAAGAAGGCAAAATGGAGTAAGACCATGGAATGGTGCTATGTGAGATTTGAAATAACAGTGATATGAAAAAATATATATAATCTGAATAAAAGCAATAAAAAATAAAAGACCAAAAGTAATGAGTTAGTTGGAATGCAATTGAAGCAAAGGAAGAAATATTAAAAGGCTATGTGAAAGGAAAAAAAGAAGAAAGAAATAAAAAAAAATGCAGGTCCTGAGGAAGAGCGATGTGAAATTTGTCTCATCTATTCCTGTTTGCCTTCTGACTTCTTTCTGGATCTATATCTGGTATTTTTTAAAGATTTTATTTATTTATTTTTAGAGAGAGGTGAAGGGAAAGAGAAAGAGGGAGAGAAATATCAATGTGTGGTTGCCTCTCCCATGCCCCCTGCTGGGGACCTGGCCCACAACCCAGGCATGTGCTCTGACTGGGAACTGAACTGGCCACCCTTTGGTTCACAGTCCATACTCAATCCACTGAGCTATAGCAGCCTGGGCTGCTGTTTGATTTTTTATCAGCTCAAGGTACCAGGTGATTTGTCTAGCTTTTGGTAACACTGCTTGTATCTCCTTCACCTGCCTCTAGAGGGTACTTCTGTTGTGATCGGGAGGGTGGGGTCTCTGGGTCTCCCCTGGCTGTCACTGTTGAGTCTTCTGGGAAAATTGTGGGTGTGTTCCTCCTGCTCCTACACCTCCTGTCTTGGTCTGTCCCAGCTTATTTCCAATAATTTCCTAATTAAATTGCTGTCTGTTTCACATGGGAGAGGGGTAATTTGTGTTAGAATATCAGCTATCTCCTGCTTGGTATACAGGGAAGCTCTGTGTGTAAGCCAAGGCTGGGCGGAGCCCTGAATCCCCCTGGTTGCACCACTTTCTGATCTTGCTTTGATGGCCTCAGTGAAATAGGGCCTTAGGACCCAGCGTATTTTGTCTCCCTGTAAGGAGTTCAAAATGGTCCCTTTAAGGCATTTCCTCCATAAGAGAAAGACACCCTTGGTGTCTTGGTGTCTTTCTCTTATGGAGGAAATGCCTCCTGCAGGACTGTTAAGCCTACCCAGCTGGTTTTACAGATCTTCCCCCACTCCACCCCTGCTCCTGCAGGAGGTGGGGGCTGGGTACAACCTTTCCTTCCCAGCAGTTCCACCAAGGAAAGTGGCTCAGTCTGGCTTTAAATAATCTCAGGTGCATAGTTCCCAGGCCACTGACCTCACAGCATACAGCAACCTGCACTCTCTACTATGTGCAGCTGCACTGGGCTTGGATTGAGAAATCACCTCTTTTTGCACCTTTTTGATCAATCTGTCCTGCTATACTGAGTGGGAACATATCACATCCACAATCCTTTTTCCTTATTGGTAAGACAGCTGCACATGCAGGGTCTCTGCCAAGCATACCTCAGCTTCCATTTTAAAAGGTCTTTCTAGGCATTCCCTTTGCAGTGCTGAGTCCCTGTCTGTCTTTACCTACACACCACCTCTCCAAAAGTACAAGAGTCTATCCCAGTCATGGCTAGGGGCATCCAACCTTGTCCACCAGATGCAGGTGCAAATAGCTTCTCACTCTCTGGCACTTTTCTGGCTGGCATTTGGACCAATAGCTAAAGGTATGCCACTAGCTGTGCCTGGTTCTCCCTGATGACTTTGTGTATCTAAGTTGCTCTTGGCCCAGGTATGGGGATTCCCTGCCCTGAGAGGGGAGGGCACTGCTAAGCTGCTACCTCTGACCAGGCTCTCCACAGAAGTAGGTGTTAGAGCTGCAGGCACTGAGGCTGCTGGCACTGTGCCTGCTGGCACCACACCCTAGGGATTTTCCCCATCTACCTATAAAGGCTCCTCACTGTCCATTTTGAAGCATCTTCTGTATTCTTTGGTTTCCAAACTTCATATCAGCAAAGATTCTGTTGACTGTTCACTTTATTTTTTGGAAGATCAGTTAAGTGTTAGAGTTGGGTGCAAGAGCAAGTGGACTTGGCTCCCAACTACTTGGCTGCCATCTTGTAAACAGACCGCATTATGTACATTAATTTGCTGATATTGTACCAACTTTGTATCCCAGGAATAAAGTCAATTTGAACATGGTGTATGATACTTCTAATGCTTTGCTATATCTAGTTTGCTTGTACTTTGTTGAGGATTTTAGCATTTATGTTCATCAATGATTATGGCCTTTAATTTTCTTTTACTTGTTGTGTCTTTATCTGGTTTTGGAATTAGGACAATACTGGCTTTATAAAATGGCATTTGGACTCTTCCACTTCTTCAATTCTTTGGAATAGTTTGAGAAGGATAGGTGTTAGTTCTTCTTTGAATATTTGGTAAAATTCACTTGTGAAGTTATATAGTCTGGGATTTTTGTTTGTTGGCATGCTTTTTATTACTGCTTTAGTTTCATTAGTTGTAATCTGTCTATTCAGATTTTCCTGATACAGTTTTGGAAGATAGTATATGTCTGGGAATTAATACAGTATGTCTAGTTTGTTGAATTAGTTAGCATATAGTTGTTCGTATTATTTTCTTACACCTATTTCTGTGGACTAAGTTGTTACTTCTATTTCATTTAGTTTTTTCTTGTGGGGAGGTTGTTACTTAGTTAGTTATTTATTTTTATTTTTATTGAATTCAGAGGGGTGACATTGGTTAACTAAATTATACAGGTTTCAGGTGCACAATGCTAAAACACATCTTTTCTATACTGTCTTGGGTGTTCACCACCTGAAGTCAAGTCTCTGTCTTTTTTCTAATTTTATTTATTTGGGTCCTCTCTCTTTTTTTCTTAATGAGTCTGGATAAAGGTTTGTCAATCTTATTTATCTTTTCAAAAAAGCTATTCTTTGTTTGAAACAGCATCGATCTTTTGTATCTTTTAGACTCTGTTTAATTTTCTTTCTGATCTATTTTATTTCATTTCTTCTACTCAGGGCTTTGTTAGTTGCTTTTCTCCAGTTCCTTTAAATGTAAAGTTGGACTGTTTATTTGAGATATTTCTTATGCCTTGGGTAGGACTGTAATGCTATGAACTTCCTACTTATGATAGCTTTCAATGTTTCCCTAGATTTTGGGTTGTTGTATTCTATTTTCTTTGTTTCAAGGTATGTTTTGATTTCTTCCTTGATTTCATTATTAATCCATTCATTGTTTAGTAACATGTTATTTACCCTTCATGTCTTTGTGGCTCATCAGTTTTTTTTTTTATGATTGATTTCTAGTTTCATACCATTATGAATAGGGAAGGTGCTTGATATTATTTCAATCTGCTTAAATTTATTGAGACTTGTTCTGTGTCCTAATATGTGATCCATCCAAGGATATGTACCATGTGCTCTTGAAAAAAAATGTATATTCTGCCTATTTGGACTGATTTGCTCTGAAAATATCAATTAAATTAATCTGATCTAGTGTTTCATTTAAGGCCACTCTTGCCTGGTAGATTTCCTGTCTGAATGATCTATCTACTATGTCAATGGAATTTTAATATCCCCTACCATGACTGTATTACTGTTGATATTTTCTTGTATGTTCATCAAATTTGCTTTATATATTTAGGTGCTCCTATGTTGGGTGCATAAATGTTTACAATGGTTATATTCTGTTGTAGTGTCCTTTGTGTCTTACTATGTAGGCTATGTTTTAAAGTCTATATTTCAGATATAATTATTGCCACCCCAACTTTTAAAAAATGATCTTTTGAATAAAATATATTTCTATCCTTTAATTATTGTCTGTGTGTATCTTTAATTTAGAAATGGTTCTATCATAGACAACACATATATGGGTCTTGTTTTCTTATCCATTTGGCTACCCCATGGATATTTGATTGGCACATTTAAACCATTTAATATGATTAATGATAAGTATATATTTATTGCCATTTTACTCTTCTAATTATGTTCCTCCTCTCTTCTTCTTCTTCAAAAAAATCCTTTAGGATTTCTTGTAAAACCAATTTGGTGGTCACAAACTCCTTCAGCTTTTTTTCATTTGGAAAACTCTTTCTTTTTATTTCAATTTTAAATGATAACTTTGCTTGGTAAAGTAGTCTTGGTTGTATGTCCTTGGATCTCATCACTTTTACTATTTCATGCCAATCCCCCCTGGCCTGAAATGTTTCTATTGAGAAGTCAGTTAGTTAACTCCCTTGTAGATAACTAACTGCTTTCTCTTGTTGCTTTTAAGATTCTCTCCTTGTCTTTAATCTGTATAATTTAATTATGATATATCTTGATTTGCGCCTTTTTGGGTTCATCTGATTTGAGACTCTGTGCTTCCTGGACTAGTGTATTTTTCCTTCACTAGGTTTACGAAGTTTTCATTTATTGTTTATCCAAATAAGTTCTCAATCTCTTGCTCTCCTTTTTCTCT
This sequence comes from Phyllostomus hastatus, assembly GCF_019186645.2. Taxonomy (NCBI): domain Eukaryota; kingdom Metazoa; phylum Chordata; class Mammalia; order Chiroptera; family Phyllostomidae; genus Phyllostomus; species Phyllostomus hastatus. The sequence goes on along the minus strand of NW_025333543.1, from coordinate 11,664,943 downwards.
TTCTCTACCCCTATGATATGTATGTTGTTATGTTCATGTTGTTCCAAAGGTCTTTTAAACTATCCTCACTTTTAAAATTCTTTTTGAATTTTGCTGCTCTGATTGTTTGTTTTCAGCTATTCTAATCTTGTCTTTCCAATCACTGATTCTATCCTCTGATTTATCCACCCTGTTCTTTATTCCTTCTCGTGTATTCTTCATTTCAGATATTGTAGTCTTATTTTCTGACTGTTTCTTTTTTATGGCTTCCTTTTTTAAAATCAAAATGTTTATTGGAGTGTTGTAAAAAATGTTTTTAGTCAAAATGTATATTACACAACATTGGAGAATAAAAAAGACTACACATTTGTCATGCACAACACATGTCTGAAACAAAAACATTGATCCGCCACAGTTCTGGAATCATACTCTACTGCACATTGTGCTAACGGGCTGGAACATGAATATAAAACTTTTTGAGTAGCTGTGCCAGAGTGAAAGAATGTTAGTTTCCCTTGCATATGCTAATGGGAACAGAACTGCAAGGTCTCCATGGCTGAACTTCCATTAGGAAACTAGCTGAGCAATTACATACTAGGTGGGCACCAAGGCTTGGGCTCTGGACTCCGTGTACTCATGAAGTTTCCTGCCTGCAGGCTCATAGGCAGGTTGCCCTCTTACCTCTTCTGGAGACTCCTGAGTCTGGTTTTTCATTAAGAGAAGTGGTGGGTTCTGTCACATGACAGGAACTAAGACAAAGGCATAAGTTCAGTATTATTCTAAGTGGCTTAAAGTTAAGTAAGCTTATCTAAAGATATGTGCTCTGCTTCATGGGCCATATAGCAAGAAATTTCATATGGATTTCTGCTCCAAGTTTCCAACTATTTGATTACCCACAAGTGTCACTATGCTGTCCAGATTACTATTCACCTTGGGTGGAGCCTGGGACACTTACCAGGTCCACCCAAGGCCTCTGCCAAGTGCTAGGGATCCCTGAACCTATAAAGAGACTAGGCTCTCTTCCTTCCTGTCCATGAGTTTACAGCTTGGCAAGACTGTTAGCAATCATGGGCTCAAATTCCAGGACACAGTTTTGATCCCCAAGATTTCCAAAATATGTTGCTGGATGCCAGTGCTTTATGGTTTCTTTCTTTCTTATAGCTCTTTGAAGTCCTCACTATGATTTTTGTCTTGAACGCTATGTCTAATAGATCGCTTACCTCCATTTCTTTTAGCTTTTTTCCTGGAGATTTCTCCTATTCTTTCATTTGGGGCACATTTCTTAGTCTCATCAGTTTTTCTGCCTCTTTGTGTTTGTTTCTATGTGTAATGTAGATCTTCTATGACCTCTAGTCTTGGTAGGGTGGCCTTATGCAGTAGGTGTCCTGTGGAACCCAGTGATACAGTTGCCTTGATCACCAGATATGGAGGCTCCAGGAATGTCCTGTGTGTGCCTTATATGGCCCTCCTGTTGTAATTGAATCTCAATTACTATTCACCCATTGGTGAGTGGGGTCATGGTTGGCTGACTGTGAAGATTGACCCCAACCATACTGTACAAGCTGCTGTGCAGATGCTGACTATACAAAGCAGAATTTGCCTCAGCAGGATCTGGTGCCTGCCAAGGTTTTATTTTGTATATGCCACATGTGAAGCTAATTGTATTCTGCTTTGATGTTGTATGAAGCTGGCCACTGGGTGTGTTGTTTCTGGGGTTTCTTCGGGTGCAGACCAATAATGGATGCTGTTTGTGACTGGCCTGGGACAACCTGTTTGGACCTACCAAATGATCCACTGTTTTCGGATGCTTCTGCTGGTCCTGATTATGCACAGGATGGACTGAGATATGTACCAAGGCTGGATTTTACCAAGGCTGTTTTAAGGCACTGGGCCCACAAGCATGCCAGCAAAAGTCCCAAGGCACCCAAGATTCACCTCCAATGGCCTCCCTGATATGCTTAGTCTCTGAAAGAGCCTCTGGTGGAATTTGAATTGCAAGAGGTAGGTTCTTAATGAGTCACCAGATAGGGGCCAGTGGTGTTCACCAGATGATTCAGGTTCAAACACAATGTCCATATTGGGTCTGATGCCACTCAGTAAATGTCTCCAGGTGTAGGAGAATGCAACCAGAGGGTCCCCAAAAGAAGGATTTGTAGTGGAACTCAGAACTCAAAGTGTCCAGGAAATATTAGAAAGATACATATAGGATGTCCTCACCCTCTACCACAGGTGTGAGTTGGGGGAAGGGACACATGGAGCAGGGCCATTCAGAGCTATTTTGCATAGCAACTAACCTTTGCAGCTAACCTCTGGCATGGTCATTTAACATATCTATAACCTTTAACTGGTTTCATAGATATGTTAAATAGCTGTGGCCATGCTCTGAGCCAGGGGAATGGAAGGAACTTCCCCCCAAGATGTAACTGGGAGGCAACTCCCCCTAGTTACAGTGCCTGCATGAGAACTTGGAGATGATTAGCTCCACAACATGGCCCCCCCCCCCCTGTGCAGACTCATGGATGGCAGCCCAGTAAAGCTAGAAGGATATTTAAACCCAGACTTGGTGGTCACTGGAGAGAGAACCATGTGGTTTTGGCTGAGTGGAGACTCATGCAGCCATGTAAGGAGAGGGAGCCATGCGGCTGTGGCCATGTAAGGAGGACCACATGCCTTTGGCCATGGTGCCCCCCAGCACCTCCCCCACCACTGCAGCCATGAGAAGAACCACCATGTGGCTTTAGCTGGAGATCCCGGCAACACAGCTGATGGTGCTAGGAACCAAGGAATACCTACCAGCCGAGCATGGATTACTGGGAGGAACTGGGAGCTGCCTGAGCCATGGACTTCTATTTCTTTCCCTGAGATACGGTACCCCAGACTGGGCAAAGGGGGGAAGGAAGGACTGTGTGTGTTTGTGGGTGTTTTAAGGGACTTTGGGATTTTGATGAAGACATTAAGTCATTACTCTTAAGTCTGTATAACTTGAATAAATAGGTCCTTTCCTTTTCACCAGTCTCTAACATGGAAAGCTATAATTCTCTGGCAAAGGGAAAGGTGAACCTAGTACAGGGGGACCCAAGGAGAAACGGGGGTCAATTCGGTAGCATTGTGGGACCCTCTTCCCTGGTGGCCACTCAGGGAAAATCATGGGAGACCACATGTGCAGTAGCTTTAAAGTAATACAACTACTTGTACATGTGCAGTAAAAGCCCACCAAAACTAGCCAGGAAGAATCTGCCCTATAAGAATAGAGTCCCTTCAGCCCATGAAGTCAATCTCTGCTTGGAGTTGGCCTGCTCCCATGTTCTCTGCTATAAACTCTGGGTGTTCAGTTCAATTCTTTGTCCTGATCACTAAGAACCTGGTTACCTGTGCCCACCTGTGACACAGGTATACCAAGTCTAACTGCCACCTGTCAGGTGCTTGCAAACCTTTGTGGTGGGGTGGGGTCACAGGGAGTCATCAGTGTGAGGCTGTAACAGGGTGTAGCCAAGGGGGGGGCGCAAATGAGGCCCAGAACTCGGGGTGTCCAGGAAATATTAGAAAGATATTTATATAGGATGTCTTCACCCCTACAAGTCTGAGTTGGGGGATGGGACACCTGGAGCAGGGCCATTGAGAGTTGTTTTGAATAGAAACAGTTTTGCAGATAACCTGTAGAATGGTCATTTAACATATCTATAACCTTTAACTGGTTTCATAGATATGTTAAATAGCTGTGACCATGCTTTGAGCCAGGGGGATGGGAGTGACTTCAACCCAGGCTGTAACTGGGAGGCAACTCTCCTTAGTTGTAGTGCCCACATGAGGGCTTGGAGATGATTGGCTCCACGCCATGCGGCCATGCCTGCCCAGACTCACTTTGGCAGCCCAGTTAAGCTGGAAGGATAGGGGAATGCTGGCAGGTGTAACTGGTTGTGGGAGGAGTCAGAAATGTTGCTGCAGAGGAAGATTGGCACTGCGATTTAAACCCAGGTGTGGCAGCCTTGCTGGGGCTTTTTGGGGCCATGCAGCTGTAGGGTGTGCCCTTTTTGCCACATGGCTTAGGAAGCAGGAGAGACTTTGCCTGGAAGAAAAGGGGTGAAAGGATTCTTGCTGGTGGGCCATGAGGAGGTGCCACATGGTTCTGGATTACCTGGAGATCGCCATGGTGACACAGCAGATGGTGCCAGAACTGAGGGGCTGCCTGAACCACGTACTTCTAGTGCTTTTCCTGAGATGCAGTACCCCAGACTTGGAAAAGGGGAGAAGGAAGGACTGTGAGTTTGCAGGTATTCTAAAGGACTTTAGTATTTTAACGAAGACGTTAAGCCATTACTCTAAGTCTGTATAACTTTTTAAATAAATAATCCATTTTCTTTTCACCAATCTCTGGCTTGAGAGATGTCCTCCCTGGTGGTGGGCAAGGTGAACCCAGGATGGGGAGGGGAACCCAGGATGGGGAGGGGACCTCTGGAGCACAAGGATGGGTCCATTTGGTAATAGTACATCATTTATTCCCTCCCCCCAGGTCTGTTCTGTAACAAGGCCAGCGTAGTTTGTCAGGCCCAAACAAAGCAAGATTTGGCCAACTAAAGGGAAGTCTCTGCACTGGTCATACATGTGAGGGAGAAATGAGCCCTGCTCTAAAGCCACACAACTTAGTCTGTTCATGATTCTGCCAGGAGCCAGAACTTACCAGGGTGAAGCATCCCAGAGTTGGGAGGGTGGGGCTAGTGGATCTCGCATGCGGAAGAGGTACTGGCCAGGCTTGTGGTAAGGTGGAAGGAGTGGCCCTTGCCCCAGAACCATACCATTCATTCTGTTCCAGATTCTTCCCAGACCCCAGAAGGCTAGGAACACCTGGAGTTCAGAGGGTGGGGATAGAGGATCTCCCATGAGGGAAAGGCCCCAGTCAGGTTCATGGAATAATGGGGGGAATGGCTCCTACACCAAAGCCACATCACTCAGTCAGTGACACTCCCTGAGGTTTCCCAGACCTCAACACTCTGGAAGCTGACTCCTCAGCAGGGTGTGATCTCCACAGGATGGGGCAACAGAGAGTCCAGAGTATAGGACTATATCATTCCTCTAGGCTATGCTTCTCAGGGGAAGCTCTGCTGCTGAGATATCCCTCTGGAATCTCGGTCACTGCCCATGGATGTGGGGCCAGCACTTTTTTGCATCTGTGCCCTTCTTATCAGTCTTGTGGTTTCTTCTGTAAATCCTTTATTATAAGACTTCTATTCAGGTAGTCTTCAGTTGGTTATCCAGGTTGATTGTTTTATATTTTAGTTGTAATTCCAACTTATTTCTGGGAAGAGGTGAGTGTAACATCCACTTAGGCCACCACCATCTTGGACCCTCCAAAGAAACATTTCCTGATAGATTATTTTTAAAAATTCACTAGCCAACAGAAAAGGAGATTATGCATTTATATGGTGATAATGTTTTCCAGATCCTACTCTGTGGCAAAAGGTGACCTTTTTCACATTAACATCTAAGTAACTGAAAATTTCATGGGCCTTGTACTTTATCTGCTTGAGGAACAGAATGGTGAAAGAATACACTAGACCTAAAAAAACTACCACTAGATTTTAAAAATCATGCCTGAGGGGTTTAGAATAACTATAATTGCGAACACCTCTAACAGTGACATTTCTTCATAATTATAATGAGTTTTAAAAGTTTAAGAATCTCCCTGGCTGGCGTACCTCAGTGGATTGAGCGCGGGCTGCGAACCAAAGTGTCACAGGTTCGATTCCCAGTCAGGGTACATGCCTGGGTTGCAGGCCATGACCCCCAGCAACCGCACATTGATGTTTCTCTCTCTCTCTCTCTCTATCTCTCTCCCTTCCCTCTCTAAAAATAAATAAACAAAATATTAAAAAAAAGTTTAAGAATCTAAGAATCTGTTTTCTTAGAAAGAAGGCATGTTTCTTTACAAAATGCTAAAATATTTGTCAGAATTTTCTCTTTAGTCTATTAAAGCAGTTTCCAAAGTATAGTATAGTTCATTTTTAATTTTAAAGCTAGAATCTCTAAGACCTTCCTTCTCAGTTTAAGATCCAGGCTTTTAAAAACTTAGCTAATTATCTTCTCTGATCTTTATGTTGAAAATTTCCTTTTTTTGAAAAACTTTAAACCTTAGTCCTTTATTTAATTCACTCAATAAATATTTGTTAAGGTCCTATTCAGTAGGAATCACTGTCCTATATCTTGCAGAATGTGAAAAATCAAAAGATAGGACCAGTGTACAAGCTGTTGTTACAAAGTAGGAATAGCCTAAACTGGTAGAAGTGGAGGGGGTGGAATGAACCAAAACAAAGGAATAAATTCAGCTTGTAAGAAGACATAAAAACCATATTTTTTAAATCAAGTGATTAGTTAAGAGAAGCAAAGGAGACTGAGGAATAAGAATTGACTCTAAGGTTTGGAGCCTGGTAACTGGGAGGTAGGAGACCCTTACCCAGGGATAGCCAAAGTTGAAAAAAGAGGGAGTTGGTTTGGTGAGAAAGGTAATGAGTTAATTTATTTTTAAAGATTTTACTTTTATTTATTTTTAGAGAGTGGGAAGGAAGGGAGAAAGAGAGGGATAGAAACATCAATGTGTGGTTGTCTCTGGCGTACTCCCTATTGGGGACGTGGCCTGCAATCTAGGCATGTGCCCTGAATGGAAATTGAACCAGTGACCCTTTGGTTCACAGGCCCACAGTCAATCCACTGAGCTACACCAGCCAGGGGGGTAATTTTAGACATAGTGAATTTGAAATGCTGGTGGAACATTCCTATGTTGATATATGGATTTGGAATTGAAAATCCCAAATTCAAGAATTACCTATTGATGATGATGAAACTAGGGTAACTATTGGGTAACATTACTAAGGTATTGATTATTTAGATAGAAGAAGGTTAAGGTAAATAAACATGCCCATTCCCCTAAAAACAAACTGAAAATCAAAGAGAATATTTGCATTTAAGAATATTAGTCTTATTATATTAACATTCATATGATTCTTTACTTGCCTAAGCACTCAGTAATTTCAAACCATTTTCTAATAACTCATGCAGGTTATTAAGAACCAAGAGCCAATATTTTATTTTACTTTTTCTGAGTTCTTTATCATTTTTAATGCCATTCTACTACAGTTGTCCTAATTTTTCCTCCTTTGCTCTCTACCCTTCCCCACTCCACTCTCACAGTATATTCCCACACTGTTGTCCATGTCTGTGGGTCATTCATATATGTTCTTTGACTAGATCCTTCCCCTTAGATGCAAGAATATTTGCATTTAAAATTAAGAGAGTATTTGCATTTAACAACAACAACAAAACATAGAAGGATTAGATTGAACAAACTGAAAGGAGGACCACCATAGGGCCTGCCATCTACACCCTGAGGCCAGAGAGAATTTAAAGGAGGGAGTAGTCATCAATGTAGTTTGTATCTAGGAGGTAAAAAGGATGAGGAATGAGAAGATATCCTTGAATCTAGTGCTGAGGAAATCCTTAGCAACCTTTGGGAGAGCAGTTACGGAAGAGCAAGTCAGACCACAAGGGATTAACAAGTGAGAGACACAGGCTTAAAGGCTTATAAGGTCATGGTAAGAAACTATTGTGTTATTAATAACAGCACTTAAATGTTGCATGAGCAAAGTGATAGTTTTAAATAAAGACAGCATGCTATCTTTTTCTGGAAGTCTTTGAAACACTTCTATTAAACATTATTTAAATGTGATCCTTTGAATGAAGAGAACAAATGCAAGTTTCCCTACTAATGCCTGCTAAAGTTAAGAGTTTGATAGAAAGTCCTTGATTTATTGAAATATTCCAAGTTGTTGAATTTCCCTTTTTGTCTGATCTTTTTTCAGATGAAATTAGACTCAATCAAGACAAAAAAGTGACCCATGTGAGTGTAACATGACAGTGAGTTGTACGTGTGCATGTGTGTGTTTGTATTGGGAGATAGTGAGGAGGCAAAGCAAGTGTTGGTAAAGTAATTAAGAAGGGGGAAGTTTAATTTAGTATTCAGGCTACATGAAGGATCCATAGACAAATGAATCATAAATTTTCATAGAATAAAATTGCAGTATAATTTTTTAAACTCAAGAACTACAAGGCATTTTGGTGGCTCAGTAGGTTGGAGTATTGTTCTGTGCACCAGAGGGTTCAATTCCTAATCAGGCCACATACCTAAATTGTAGGTTCAATTCATGTTTGGGGTGCTCCCTTCTACTCTCTCTAAAAATCAGTAAAAACATATCTTCAGGTAAGGATTAAAAAGAAGAAGTATAAAGCATTTTTCTTTGATTATTCGGAGGTTACCTAAATCTTACATGCACTAAGGCTATTGTTTTAAACACTATTTATATGATAATATGAGCAGATTATGGTTATTTAAGCTTTTGTGGTGTTTAGCTTTTTGATAAATGGGCATAATTAAAACATCATTGAAAGTAAAGAATCTTACCTTAGACACTAATTAAAGAGATTCCCATAAATGTCTAGTATTACATTCTGATTTTCTGATTAGTTCTTCCACTTATATTTCTTTTAATTTTTAAATGTTATAATTTTCTTTTTACAGAGTAATACCTCTGAAAAACAAAGACAAAAACAAAATTCCCATACCTCGTAATATAGTTACTACTTTAATTTGATAGACATTTCATTAAAATAACAATGCGATAATATCTTTCCAATTTTGTTAAAAAGAATTTAAAAGTAAGTCCTGGAATGGCATTATGTTTTTCACTCAGGAAATGTGGTGGTCTCCACTACAGTGTGAATCCTGTAAGAGTTCAGACACTCTTCTTTTGCCTTGTTCTTCCCTGATGCCAGAACAGAACTTGGCACATAGAGGGTGCTCCACACATTTTTTTATGAAAAAGGTATCTTACGAGGCACTGTGAAGAAAATTTAAAAGAGACTGAAGAAAAAAAGAACCAGTGACACATCCCCACATGAACTCTATGCTTTTCTTAATTTAATAAGATTAGTATAATTATTTGTATTATAAGCAGAAAGTTTTCTTGGATAAGGCTTTACTCTGGATTTCGGGACTTTGTTAGCTTCTTAGCCTTATTAACATTTATATGATTCTTTACTTGCCTTAGCACTCAGTAATTTCAAACCATTTTCTAATAACTCATGCAGGTTAGGAGCCAAGAACCAATATTTTATTTTATTTTGAGTTCTTTTTTAAAAATAATTTTTAATGTTACTCTATTACAGTTGTCTCATTTTTTTTCTCTGTTGCCCTCCACCCTTACCCACCCCACTCCCACAGTATATTCCCACACTGTTGTCCATGTCTGTGGATCATTCATATGTGTTCTTTGACTAGATCCTTCCCTTCTTTCCATCATGATCCCCCACCCTCCTCCTCTTTGGACACTGTCAGTCTGTTCCATGTTTCCATGCCTGTGGTTCCATTTTGTCTGTTACTTTATTTTTCCTCATTACACTCCACTTATAGGTGAGATCATATGATATTTGTCTTCTACTGCCTGGCTTATTTCACTTAGCATAATATTCTCCAGTTCCATCATGCTGTAACAACAGGTAGGAGCTCCTTCTTTCTGCTGTGTTACTACATTGTGTAAATGTACCATACATTGTACACAGTAACACACATTGTGTTATTCCATTATGTAAATGTACCACAGTTTTTTGATCCACTCTTTACTAATGAGCACTTGGGCTGTTTACTGCCCTTGGCTTTTGTATATAGCACTACTGTGAACATAGTAGTACATACGTTTTCAAATTGTGTTTCAGGATTCTTAGAGAATGATCCCAGTAGTGAAATCCCTGGGTCAAAAGACAGTTCCATTTTTAGTTTTTTTAGGAAATTCCACACTATTTTTCATAGTGTTTGCACCAGTCTGCATTCCCCCAACGTGTACTAGGGTTCCTTTCTTCTGTATCTGCCACAGCACTTTTTTGCTGATTTATTAATGATGGCCATTTTAATGGGTGTGAGATGATATCTTATTGTGAGTTTAATTTACATCTCTCTGATGACTAGTGATGCTGAGCATCTTTTCATATGTCTATGGGCCATTTCTATGTCCTCCTTACAGAAATATCTACTCAGGTCCTTTGCCCATTTTTTAATTGGATAGTTTGTCTTCCTGGTATTAAGTTGTATGGTATCATTGGCAAATATTTTGTTCCATGTGGTCTGTTTTCTTTGCATTTTGATGACAGTTTCTTTAGCCATGAAGAAGTTTTTTAATTTGATATAGTGCCATTTGTTTATTATTTCCTCTTTTTCCCTTGCCCTAGGGGATGTATCAGTGAAAATATTGCTGCATAGGATATCTGAAATTTTCCTACCTATGTTTTCATCTAGGACTTTTATAGTGTCATTTCTTATATGTAAGTCTTTTATCCATTTTGAGTTTATTCTGGTATATGGTATAAGTTGGTAGTCTAGTTTATTTTTACTTTTTGCATGTACCAGTCCAGTTCTTCCAACACCATTTATTAAAGAGGCTATTTTTACTCCATTATATGCTAGTGCCTCTTTTTCAAATGATAATTGACCATAGAGACATGGGTTTATTTCTGTATTCTCTATTCTGTTCTATTGATCTCCTTGGTTGAACTTATTCCTAGGTACTTTATTTTTCTTGCTATAATAAATAATATTTTTCCCCTAGTTTCTTTTTCTGATATTTCATTTTGATATACAAAAATGCAATTGATTTCTGAATATTAACTATATATCTCTCTATTTTGCCAAATTCACCTATTAGGTCAAGTAGTTTTTTGGTGGAGCCTATAGGGTTTTCTATGTACACTATCACGTTGTCTGTGAATAATGAGTTTTACTTCCTCCTTTCCAATTTGGATGCCTTTTATTCTGTTTTCTTTTCTGATCACTGTGGCTAGAACTTCCAGTATTATGCTGAATAAGAGTGGTGAAAGCAGATACCCTTGTCTTGTTCCTGATCTTAATGGGAAGTTTTTAGTTTTTGCCCATTGAGTATAATGTTGGCTATAGGTTTCTTGCATATGGCTTTTATTATATTGAGGTATGTTTCTTCTATTTCCACTTTGCTGAGTATTTTTATCATAAATGGGTGTTGGATTTTATCAAATGCTTCTCAACATCTATTGATATGATCATGTTATTTTTGTCCTTCATTTTGTTTATGTGATGTATTATGTTTATTTATTTGTGAATATCATATAATCATTGCATCCCTGGGATGCATCCTACTTGATCATGGCATATGATCTTTTTAATGTATTGCTGAATTTGGACTGACAATATTTGTTGAGGTTTTTAACATCTATGTTCATCAGAGATAATGGCCTGTGGTTTTCTCCATGGCTTCACCTTCTTACGCAGGCTCAGTACCAACACATTAAGCAGGATGCTTCCACCAAAGACTGAAGTTCCCAGTTGATGATGCTGCCCCCATGTTACATTTGGTGATGACCAAGCCCCTGGTGATAGTTTGTTCCTACTGCTCATCCTTACCTGACACCTCCTGTCACCACCACTACTGCAGTTTCCTTCTCCTGAGCTGCTGACTTGGTCTCCCTTCCTAGACACAGGCTGTAGCCAGAGCTCCCAAGAGTTGATATTTTATTCTTTGAGATCCTAACCTCTGGTGCTCAAATATATGATGAAATATCTGCAGAGTTTATCTGGCTTTGGACTTATGACTATTAATTTTTAAAGGTAATTTTTAAATTTTTTTAAATTTTATTTGTTGATTTTAGAAAAAGAGAGATGAAGGGTTAGACAGAGAGAAAGAGAGACATCTTTTTGTTGTTCCCCTTATTTATGCATTCATTGGCTGATTCTTGTATATATCCTGACCAGTGATCAAACCTGCATCCTTGGCATATCAGCATGATGATGCTCTAACCAACTGAGCAACCTGGCCAGGGCTGACTATTAATTTTTCAGTAGTTAAAAGGTGATGTATTCTGAAAACAAAATTAAACTGCATTAATCAATATAGAGTTAAAAGCTTAATAACATATAAATTTAAAATGATGAATAGAGATAATCTAATTTTGTCTATATTATTAATAATTATCTATAAAAGAGACAGGAAAATGGTTAAAACAGAAACTGACTACTTGGAAAAATAATTCAAGGATATTACTCTTAGGTAAAAAGTCAGGATTATCTTTCTTACATTTTATTTGTCTTCTTTTTAGAATATTCTTTTCCCTTCATTTCTGGGCCTAAATTAGAGCTGAATATAAGAGGTTATTATATAAAGTAGTGTTGATCCATTTTACTAATTGAATACAATAAAAAAAAAAAAGCTACAAGCCAAAGTCCTCTTAGCTTGAGCAAAGACCAGAGCAGGTGATAGGTTTTGTAATCTCTGGAACATGGAGAGCATAGAACAATGTGCTCAACAAAGTGAAGTAGGATGGTAGCTCACTTTTAGAAGGCTGTAATGACTGGGACTGGGTGTATATGTATAATTTCACTTCATAGAGATTGGTTAGGATTACCTTTCTCCTTTATCTAATCTAGATCACGGCATCCTGTAATGGCAGTTGATATGTGATTTATAGCAATTGTTTTCTGACCTGGCTAGATTTAATGGGTAATCAATCATTTCCATGGGGCATAAGAAATACTATTGTATCCATGAATTATAAAAAATGTGAGTCTTGTTCTTAAAGACTCAAAATGCCAAATGCCTTGCACCTATAAACTATAATCCAAACTTCTAGCTGTTACCCATCATCTCTTGGAATGTCAATGTGCTACATAGAAGTTGGCAGGTGAACAGGCTTAAAGGTAGAAATAGAAATGATCTTACCATAAAATTTCCAATATTTGAAATATTTTTGACTTTGAATTAAATATAACTTAATCCCAATTAAAACTGTAGAATAAAGGTATTATCCTAACATTCCAGAATTGATTCCTAGTTGTTTGGGCAAGGAGTTGTCTAGGTAGTGTTAGGCATCCAGGTAAATAATTTCTCCTCGTGTGAGAATTCTTAATGTGGATATTTGTGGCAGTTTTAGTAAGTGTAATGCCTCATCCAGTCCCTGCGGTGTTGTGGTATGCAGCTCCAGAATTGCTGTCATTTTGTTCTACTTGAAAACCACAGGTCTTTTAAAGCTCCAAGTCTTTACTAACAGTTTTCTTTCAAGAGATCCACAGGTCTTTTGCTTTCCTTTCAAAGTAAATCTGGTAAATCAATTAAAAACAACTCCATCATATAAAATTAAAATTCTCTATCAATTAAGTATTCACTAGATCAAATATGTCCTGTATTCAGGTCCAGGTATATTTCAAACTAGAAAAGTCATCATTTGGGCTTCCTGTCACTACCAGAACCGATAAGCAGAGAAGGGAATTGAATCTTTATGAGGGCTTTATTCAGATGGCTAGCAATCTGAGAAGATGGTAGATTATGTACCCTAACAGACTGTCTTCTCCTGAGCCTTTAGAAGCCAGTTTATATAGGGAAAACATGGGAATTTAGAAGGGGGAAATTCCTAGGGGGAGCACAGATATGCAGACAGGCTGTTCCACTTGGGAGGGGAATCTGACTGGGGAGTATGCAGGTTATTCCCAAACTGGGTCCCTTTGTTCTGGTGTTATCTCTTCATTTGCATTAGCACTCCTCTCTTCCCAGGACATCTGTGGTTTATGGCCAGGGAGACTATGTATTCTCTCCCTAGGGAGGAGAGGTATAAACCATTTGCTCTCAAGTGTCTTTGGTTAGAGAAGATAGTCTTGCAATTCACCAGTTGGCTGCAAATTGTTCAAACTGTTTGGTCTTGTTCAACTTTCCTGTCTCAGTTTTTTTTGTGTCAGTTTCCCATTTACTTGGGAATTCTACTTGGCCAGGAATTTTCCCAGCTTTCTACTATCATCTCTCATATGTACTGTTTAGCATTATATAAAACATTTTCACATAGATTGGTCCTTCTGCACCTCAACATTTATGGTTTTGATTCAGGGACTACATCCAGGTTAATCTTAGATTCCCAGCCCTGGGGAATGTTTTCTACTACACCATGCAGCCTTTTCAACATTTACCTTCCATTGAATGCAGTCAGCCCATGCTTAATCTGCTCCCCCTTTTGAAACTGGAAAAGAACCGGCATTTGTGCTGCCTGTCACATACCAAACCCAATAAACAGAGATAGGGGTTGAATCTTTATGGGTGCTTTATTCAGATGGCCAGCGATTTGAGAAGTTTGTACCTTAATGGACCGTCTTACATTTTCTTTCTAAGCCAGCCTTTTCATATCAGAAAACAAAGTATGGTGAGGAGTTTTGAAATTCAGGGAAAATTAGAGAAAAAAAAAACCCTGCAGTATTCTTGCCCTGGGAAGTTAGGTGTTCCCAGGGACAGGGACGGGTGGTCATCTGTCTCTCCCTGGAACACAATGGCCTGGATGCCCCCACTTGTTCCCCAGGCAGTAATCTTTAGCTTTAACAGTACCCCATGAGGTCAGCTGTCTCTCTTGGTGTGGTGGGCCTTATCTGCAGTTCCTGAAACAATAGCTTTAACATATGCATTGTCTAATAGGCTTATTAACTATTTATCTTAAACTAAAATTTTCCAACTCTTGAGTCCCCTATCACTCTTACAACCTAAACAGTTTTTAAACTTAACTTTAAATGGCCATTATATGTAAAATTCACACTTTTATCTTGGGGCCCTTCATGTTTCACTTTCCTGTGAAGGATTTTTCCTTTTTTATTTATGCACTATTAATTTCTATAAATTTGAATGGGAATTAAATTCCCAGGGCACAGCTGGAGACAACCAAGCCATTATGTTCCAGGGAGAGACAGAAGACCACCCACCTGGAACTGCTAATTGCTCAGGGCGAGAATGCTGCAGTTTTTTTAATCTAATTTTCCCTGAATTTCAAAACCCCTTATTGCACTTTGTCTTCTGTTACAAAAAGGCTCGCTTGAAAGAAAATGTAAGATGGTCCACAAACTTCTGAGATCACCATCCAGCTGAATAAAGTGACCATAAAGAGTCAATCCCTGTCACTGCTTTTTGGGTTTGGTATGGGACAGGGAGCACGAACACCAGCTTTTCTGGTTTCAGTTTCATGATTAGACTTACTACCACAGAAGGTCATACATAAATTGACATCTGGTGAAGAGATGGACTGAACCTTTCATATTATTCAGACTATGTTAGAATGATGTTTTTGTAAAAAATCAAAAAAGCTCAGTTTTGATGCATGCCAACACTACCCCCTAACTTGGGTACATACACAATGTTAGATATTTAACTTGCTCTCAATAATTTTGATAATGCATTAAGCCGTAAGACCAAGATTTCTATTTATGTTGATTATCTTTGTGTCCTGTGTGCCTAGAATAGTGCCTATGGTAACTAAGAATTAAATGCCTTTTACTTTTTCATCTATTTCTTGTAATAAATATCCAAGTATATATGATATTTTGAAAATAATTTTTAAAAAAAGTTCTTTCTTTCCCTCAGGAGCTGTACTACTATATATTATAGTTTAAATCTTTTTCTCACAATGTTCCAATACTTCTAAAGTACCATATGTTGTAGAAAGCCCCAAGTCAACTTAAAAAACTATGCAGTATCAAAGTGAGGGTACAACAGGAAGTCTGTAACCTGGAAGAGGGCCCTCACCAGAACATGATGGCATCCTGATCTCAGTTTTTCAGTCCCCAGAATTGTGAGAAATAAATTTGTTGTTTATTGTCTAAAAGCTTGAAAGAGCAACTTAAATGTTTAGTATATATACAACTTTGAGAATGAGGTTAGCATCGGTCCTCAACTTTTTTGAATACTCACTAAAAGATCATTCTGAACATAGTTTATAAGAGGGTATAAAAATATGCACAGTAAACATGCCTACTGTGAGTATGAAAGCTAAACTCATGCTGGTCAGATAGCTCACACATCAGTTGGTTAGAGCATTGTCCCAGCATGCCAAGGTTGAGAGTTCCATCCCCAGTCAGGGTACATATAAGAATCAACCAGCCCTGGCTGGTGTAGCTCAGTGGATTGAGTGTGGGCTGCAAACCAAAGGGTCGCCAGTTTGATTCCCAATCAGGGCACATGCCTGGGTTGCAGGCCAGATTCCCAGTGGGGCCATGTGAGAGGCAACCGCACATTGATGTTTCTCTCCCTCTCTTTCTTCTCTTCCCCTCTCTCTAAAAATGCATAAATAAAATCTTAAAAAAAAAGAATCAACCAATGAATGGATAAATAAGTGGAACAACAAATTAATTTTTTTCTCTCTGTTTCTACCCCCCCGAAATTAACTAAAAAAAAAACAAACCTGAACTCATATTTACTTTGGAGAGCTTTAAATTTTGTAATGGCCATCAGGGTTGAATAGATTCATGGACTTTAAGAGCTGAATAGTTACTAGTATTTACCCAGTTTTTGTGATTTATAAATAAATTTTAAAAACATTATTCTATTGGATTCTAACTTCATCCTGTGAAGTATTATTCTTTCAATAAAATAAAAAAGTTTGAGATATGAATAATAGTTATATGGTGTTTATAAAGTGTCAGGTTCATGCAGACACTGGCCCGCAGTGTCTGCGTCATTATGGATGAAATGAGACATTCATATGGACTACTGAGTCTGGTGGAGGAAAAGAAACAGCATGGCTTTTTTCTCGAGGGGAGCAAAAGCCTGGGCCTCTGCCATGACAGGTCTTTATTGGGTTTCTCCGCCCATTACATGATGGTCCTCATTTACTATGCACAGGTTCACTTTAGGTGGTTACCTTTTATAGAAAACAAAGGAGCCAATGCCACTAATCACATCACAGAAGAGGGATATTTGCAAATGAAAAGGCAAAAGTGGTTGAACTGGTTACACTGATCCTTGGAAGGTTTAGCATGGATTTTAGGAAGTTATTTTGTGGTAAATGTCCTCAATTCAGGGTGAGGGAGTTTTAGCAAAAAGCAAGACTCATAGTGGCCTAGGCACATTGCAGGCCTGATTCCCCATGGGAGAACTTATCCAGGGGCATGGGTCCTGTGCATCTCTGAGTAGGAGCTGGACCCATGCCACGCAGAATGGTCTCCTACATCAGGTGGTGTTCTTTGCATTTATTAACTTGGCAGATTTTCACAAAACCTTATAAGGTAGGTTGTGTGATTTATTTTATTGATGAGGAAACTTGAGGCACAGAGAGATATAATAACTTGCCAGGGTCAATGGAAAATTTGGGACTTGTGCCATGTAACTTAACATCAATAAGTGGTAATATCAGAACCTTGATTTTATGCACTATCAGTGTATTACAGTGTCTTTAGAGTCTAACTCAGTGTTGTTCATAGATATTTAATGTGAGCCACATGTGTAATTTTAAATTTTCTGATAACCAAAATAAAAAGCAAAAAGAAATAAAACTAACATTAATAATACATTTTCTTTAGAATATCCAAAATGCTGTCAGCACATAATCAATATAATTAGAAATATTTTATATTTTTTCTAAGTCTTCATAATTCAGAATGTTTTGCAACACTAGTAGAGTATCTTAATTCAGACTAGCTACATTTCCAGTGCTCAAAACAGTCCTGAGCCATCAGGCCCAAAGTCTTTATGTATAGATATGAATATTAAGCTTGGAGAAATGAATTCCCATACTCAGTCAGCTGCATAAGTGAAAAGTTGGTGACCAGACTTCAAGAAAAAATCAATTGCTAAGACTTAACACACAGATGAAATCTCTACTTCCCTATTGTGTGAAGTATGGCTCCAAGGCATCCCTTCTGCATGTTTTTTCTCAAGAGCCAGTCTCTACACCTATATAACTGTCTCTCACACCTTGAAGGCCATACCAGCTGGTTGTACTCTCCAGTGGAACACATGTTAAACACTGTTTATTTATTTACTTTTTAAAAGTTGCATGGAACATAAAGAAAAAGTTTTCTTAAAAGTTCAAATATCCATGGAATATAAGAATCCAGTAACTCCTTCTTTTCATACATTTTCTCTGTTTAAATACAGGTGAACTTCACAAAGCACATTGTCATAATGTGCTTCAGTTAGGGAAGAAGGCAGCAATCCTATCAACTTCAG
The DNA here is from genome assembly GCF_019186645.2 of Phyllostomus hastatus. Lineage (NCBI taxonomy): Eukaryota > Metazoa > Chordata > Mammalia > Chiroptera > Phyllostomidae > Phyllostomus > Phyllostomus hastatus. The sequence continues at coordinate 11,646,929 of NW_025333543.1, read as the reverse complement.
AAAGTGTGTTGTCTTAGAGGCGTTCCTCTACTTCATCACAGATGCTATGAACTCTTTTTTAAAAAATATATTTTATTGATTATGCTATTACAGTTGTCCTAATTTTTCTCTCTTTGCACCCCTCCATGAAGCATCCCCCACTCCCTCAGGCAATCCCCCCACTATTGTTTGTGCCCATGTGTCATGCATATAAGTTATTGGATACTCCATTTCCTATACTGTACTTTATATCCCCATGGTTATTCTGTAATTACCAATTTGTACTTCTTAATCCCCTCACCTCTTCACTCATTCTCCCACATCATCTCCCATCTAGCAACTGTAAAAACACCCTGTGTACCCATGATTCTGTGTCTGTTCTTCTTGTTTGCTTAGTTTGTTTTTTTTAGATTCAGTTATTGATAGATTTGTATTTTTGCCATTTTATTGTTTATAGTTTTGATCTTTTTTTTTAAATAAGTCCCTTTAACATTTCATATAATAATGGCTTGGTGATAATGAACTGCCTTAGTTTTTTCTTGTCTGGGAAGATCTGTACCTACTCTTCAATTCTAAATGATAGCTTTGCCAGATAGAGCAATCTTGTCTGTAGGTCAAGATTGCTTTTCATGACTTTGAATATTCCTTGCTTACCCCTTCTAGCATGCAAAGTTTCTTTTGAGAAATCAGCAGACAGTCTTATGAGAACTCCCATAAGTAGGTAAGTAACTGCTTTTCTCTTGTTGCTTTTGAGATTCTTTATCTTTAACCTTTGGCATTTTAATTGTGAGGTGTCTTGGAGTGGGCATCTTTGCATCCATCTTGTTTGGAACTCTGTACTTTCCGGACTTGCATGTCTATTTCCTTTGCCAAATTAGAGAAATTTTTATGTCATTATTATTTTCAAATAGATACTCAATTTCTTGCTCTTTCTCTTCTCCTGACACCCCTATGAGGCAAATGTTGGACCTCTTGTTGTCTCAGAGGTTGCTTATACTATCCTTATTTTTTTGTATTCAATTTTCTTCTTATTATTCTGATTGGTTGTTTTGTGTTTCCTTATGATCTAAATCATTGATTTAATTCCTGGTTTCCTCTACTCTATTATTGTTTCCCTATAAATTGTTCTTTATTTCAATTAGTGTATACTTCATTTATGACTGGATCTTTTTTATGCTGTTGAGGTCCTGACTAATTCCTGATCGTTATAAACAGTGTTTTGAATTCTGCATCTGATAAATTGCTTATCTCCATTTCATTTAACTCTTTTTCTGGAGTTTTGATCTGTTTTTTTTTTTTTTTTTCATTTGGGCCATGTTTCTTTGTCTCCTGATTTGGTCAGCCTCCCTGTGTTTGTTTCTATGTATTAGATAGAACTGCTTTGAGTCCATGTCCTGATAATGTGGTCTAATGTAGCAGGTGTCCTATAGGGTCCAGTGTCACAGCCTCCCCTACCACCCAAGTGGAGGTGAGCCATTTGTGTGGGCCAAATACAGCCCCTCATACATTTGAGCCTTGGTTACTGTTGGCAGATTAATGGGAAAGATTTACTCAGGCAAGTCAACTGTAAGGATTGGCTGTGATCACTGACTACCAACCTCTATACTCTGTGGAAGATCAGCTGTGCAGGGGCAGGGTGGTTGTGCTTTAACATGGTCTGTAGCTGTCCCCTGGGTGTGCACACTTTGTGTTTTCCTGGATGGTGCAGGGAAAGGTCAGCCCCACTTGTGTTTTGTCTGGGCCCTTTCTTCCTGAGCTATGAAGCAATCTGAGATGGCTGATATATGTGCAGAGCTTGGATATTCCCAGGTGAAACCAAGCTTTGAATCTAAGCTGGCTGCTGCTTGTGCCAGGCCTAGGGCTCATGGAGGTCAGCTATTGCATTCTTGATAGGATTTAGAAGTTGTGAAGCATGAGCCAAGGCCATCCATTCATGCAGGAAAGCAGCTTGGGTGGGGTGTAAATTGGAGAGGGCACAGTCTCTGGGACTCTCCAAGGCCAGTCAAATAGTGTTGACCAGGTTGATGAAGTCTCAGATATGGTACCAGTTTGCTGGCTCTGTGGGTGGAAGGTTTAGAAAAGGGACAATGGCCTCTGTTTGCCTTGATGTCAGTTCCTCCTTTTATGCCATTGGTGCCTTTCTATGGTGCTGGAACTCAGAGGGAGTGTCTGAGTAGGTGAGTCTGTGTTGGGAACCGCCCTGACTGGTATCAGAGGCTGAAACCCCCACCTAGCTAAGGCTAAGGGAACACCCTTGGAACTGTAAGCCAGCAAGGAGACAAAAGCTTATCTCCCTGGCAGGAATGCTGCTTCTGCTGCTTTATTCATAACTGAACCCCAAAAAGCTTGGTCGGTTAGCCAAAGACGGGTAAGATTCCCCATGGGGGAACGACCTAAGCCAGGCACGATCACTTTGGGAGGCCCCCCAAAAGAAGGACTTGGGGGGCTGCAGCAAAAGGGGGTGATGGACCCTCGCTCCTCGGCTTTGGTAAAGTCTGAGTTCTCATCGTCTGGGAGAAAATCTCCTTATCTCTCAGTTGCCTTAGTTCCCTTGCTCCACCTAAGCCTAAAACAATGACAGGGTGGTGCAGCTCGGTACTGAGAAGTGCGGATTCCCCGGGTGATCAGGCCTAAGAAAGAATATGTAAATTACTGTGAAACCTCCTTTGTTTAGAATGCTCTCAGTTGAATGAGAAGGGTCTTAGGAGGAAGTTAGTTTGTTCCTCAGTCTTACAGCTCTTTGACCCCAACTCAATAGACCGGCAGAGTTCTTTGTTTTCTATAGTTCCTTACTTCCCCCTAATGAGTACTGTACTTTACCTGAATTATTATGCAAAATGAGCCCAATAAAAGCAGGTATGGACTGTAAATCAGCGCGCTCCCCACTAGGGGGGGTGGCCATTCCGTCCCTACTTCCCCACAGAAACTAGTTTGTCTCTGTGCATGTTTTTTCTCACGTGTTTATCGTCGAGCCATCCACAGTGTTCCGTGGTCACTGCTGGCCGGTGACCCACGCGCAACAAGTCTGCATGTGGGATTTTAAAAGAAACTGCTTAGGGTTCCAGGTGTTTCTTCCACTGACTCAATTCCTACTGGTATTTGCAGCCAGAAGTTGTGCAGGCTTATCTTCCTGGGACTGGCACCCTGGGCTGGTGGGACTGGTGTGTAGCTGGGACTCCTCATTTTGAGATATCCCTTCTAAATTTTTATCTACCATATGTGGGTAAAAGACCAGCCCACTCATTTGTGCCCCTTCTACCAGTCCCAATGGACGTGGTTTCTTCAGTTCTGTAGTTGTCAGACTTCCATTCAACTCAATTCCTGGTGGTTCTGAGTGATGGTTGTTCTAAATTTTAGTTGTAATTTTTGTTGTGGTTGTGCAAAGAGGTGAGCCATGTTTTCCTACACCACTATCTTGACCAAAAGTTCTTCTATGAATTCTTACAGGCTTGGGAAACCCCAGATAATTCCTGTATTTTTACCTTAAATTCATTAAAATCCTTTAAGTTGCCATGGCCAGAATTGATCTAAAAATACATATAATAAGTAGAAACTTCAACTATTTCTTTAATACTATCTTAATCATTATATTAGATTCCATAGGATTTGAATTTTCATAGTTATTAGGGACATTTAAAAGACCTAATAGTGGATTTTGAACTTTATTTCTTAAGTTAATGGTATAAGTTTGTTTTTTTTAATGAAATCATACTTGGAATTCACATACAAACAGATGATAGTAGAGCTGATGTCAGGGAAGTGAGACTGGGGGTTGGAGCCATATTCTGCTTGTCTTTTATTGGCTTTTGTGCTTGTCTTTTATTTGGAAGCTGCCAAGGCAGCCATGTAGACCCTAAGGGTCTAATTAACACCATTGAAAAACACTGATTTAGTTCATAGCAACCCCTACCTCCATGTTTTTGTCATTGCTATGTTGATTATAGCCATGGACTTAAAATTCTAAGACATTTGAATATAAGAAACATGGTCCAGGCATGAGTACTAGAATGATAGAACAGTCCTTGGAAAGAACTGTAATGAGAAAGAATCAGTGTAGGCAAGAATGATTGCTTGTATATGGAGTAGAACAAGTTCAAGCTTGATGGCTAGTAGATTAATGAAGAGACAAACATACATATCAGAAAGAGAAATCATACAAAACATTCAGTTTTGACAGGAAGATGAGTTTAATTTTAGCAAATGAACATGAAGTAATAGCCAGTCTTTAACATGGCATAATATATAAATGCTAATTGTTCTTGCAGTAAATCCTGGAGGGTCAGGGCCAGCCATACAGAAGTTGTTTACTCCTAACAAATGCCCTGAGTCCATGCTCTGAAGAAAGTAGTATGGAGACTAAAGAATTCTCTAAAAAGATCCTAAGGAGAATGGAATTCTAAGATCAAAGAGTTGGAGAATGAATGAACATTAAGTCATCTGAGAGAAAGAAAAAAATGGTTAAGAAGATAGTAAGGGTGTGGGGATTGGGGAGGGGGAGAAGATAGTAAGAAGAATCCAAGATGGTGGAGGAAGTAGAAGTTGTACTCACCTTATTCCATGACCACACCAAAATTAAAACTAAATTACAGAACAATCAGCTTGGATAACCATATGAAGGCTAGCTGCACAGAAGTCTTATAACTGAGGCTAGACAGAAGAAGCCATGTCCAGGCTACTAAGGGTGGAGTGGCAAAATGAGCTGGCTTCATACCCATGTGTCACACTTGAGAATCCAGTGGGATATCTCAGCTGCAGACATTACCCTTGAAAAGTGAGGGATCTCATTCCCATGCCAGGCTCCACAGACTAGAGCATCAATGATGGGAAGAGGGACTTAGATAACATCTGGCTGTGAAAACCAGAGGGAATTGTCTCCACCTGGGTAAGATGGAAGAGTGCTAGAAAACCCAGGCATCCTCTTAAAGGCACAATGTGCAAAATATCCCTTGTAGGTACTTACCCTGAGCTCTGGTGGAGGAAGGGTAGCTTTGAAAGCGCTAGAATTATGAAAGATAGACTGAGTTGTGTAGCTTCAAGGAGAGGGTAGGAAGGACAGCTGCCAAAGTCTCTCTGTTGAGTCCCTTCCACACACCACCCACTGATGCCATCTTTCCCTGGTCAAATACCCCATACCATACACATGAGCCTGAGAAGCTACACTAGCTCCACCCCAGTGACTTTCTGAGGCTCTGCCCTGCCATTTTTGTAAGGGTCTTGGCCTCTGCTGGTAGTAGCCAGACTGAGCCAGAGTTGCAGTTTTATTCTGAAAAACTCTCAAGGAATTCCAGGCAAGGTCATGGGGTGCCATAGACAGAAAGGTAAAGACTGATTTGTGGGTACTTAGGGTGACAGCTGTCTTCCTATGTCCCCAAGAGGAGCCACTATTCCTGTGCAAAGCCTCTCTTCATATGCACAAATCTTAATCTGCTTTCATATGATGAACTCTCCTGGCCCCACCACAATGATCTAATACCTAGCCCCACCTTCAAAGGTCCATGGCTCTAGATAAGTGGTGGCTGGCATTGATGTACCCTGAGACTTTAATGAGTGGCCTGAGACCCACCATTGTGTCCAGTTTGAATATATTAACCTGGTGACTAACACTTGGCCCTAACTAGTAATTTCCTGAGAAGTTACCTCACACAGCTCATGTACCATCTGAGACTTATTCAGTGGCCGAACCTGATGCGGACCATGGCTCATGGGGTCCGAGACACTGTGCATGAGACACAACAAATACACAAGGACTACAGAGTCCTGTGGAGGAAAAGTGACAGCATGGCTTCTCTCTTAGGAGGAGAAAAGCCTTGGAGTGCCTCTGCAACTCTCTCAAGGGGAGAGCACCCCAACCCTTGCCTTGACAAGCTTTTATTGCTTTTCTGGGCACATTACATGATGGTCCTCATTTACTATGCAGAGGTTCACTTTAGGTGGTTACCTTTCACAGAAAACAAAGGAGAGGATGCTGCTAATCACATCACAGAAGAAGGGTATTTGCAAATACAAAGGGAAAAGTGGTTGAACTGGTTTACACTCATCCTTGGAAAGTTTAGCATAGATTTTAGGAAGTTACTTTTAAGATATGCAGTAAACATTTCCTGCCTCAATTCAGGGTGAGGGAGTTTTAGCCAAAAGCAAGTCTCAAAGCAGTCTAGGTATAATGCAGGCCTGATTCCCCATGAGAGAACCTGTCCATAGGCGTGGGTCCTGTCTGTGCCTGTGCCATGCAGAATGGTCTCCTATATGAACCTAAAGGGTAGAAGGAAGGTGGTGGTAGTGGGTCTTGAGGTGAACTGAACTGTTTGCTGACATACCTTAGGCCAGGTCCTGGGGACAGCTGAACTTGGTAGTCAACTTGGCTTTCCCATAAACATTCAGGTCCAGCATGGGCAGCTACCAACTGACTTGGTTTGCAGCCTCCAAAAAGTACCCCAGGGCCAGTCACAGGCAGAATCTGACATGGATATCCACCCAGGTCCCTCTCAAGAAATCCTAGAATTAAGACACCCTGTTGATGGTTTTAGACAAACACAGAGCATGACACAGTTAACTCCACAAGTGTCAGACACAAAAGAAAACCTCTGTAGGCACCAGCCCTGCTGAGGCATATTCTGCCTTATGGGGGTCACCCCTCCTACAGAAGCTCATACACTGTGGTTGAAGCCAATTTTCTTTTTCTCTTTAAAGATTTTTATTTGTTTATTTTTAGAGAGACGGGAAGGGAGGGGGAAAGAGAGAGAGAGAAACATCAATGTGTGGTTGCGTCTCACGTGGCCCCCTCTGGGGACCTGGCCTGCAACCCAGGCATGTGTCCTTACTGGGAATTGAACCAGCAACCCTTTTGTTCACAGCCCATGCTCAATCCACTGAGCCACACCAGCCAGGCTGAGGCCAATTTTCATAACCAGCAACACTGATGGAAACTCCATCTGTGGGTGTACCAATAGCAATCAAGATTGAAGTAAAACAGACAGGCTGAAATAAGCCACATAAAAGACACACTTGGAGAATCCAACTCAAGTGGTTAGAGAGAACATACAACTGAGACCCCAGAACATGTACTACATAGGGCCACCATACCAAGACTGGGAGACGTAGCAGATCTATCTAATAGACATGAAAAAGCAGAGAGGCAACCAAAATGGAGGGACAAAGAAACATGCCCCAAATTAAAGAACAGAAAACATTTCCAGAAAAAGAAACAAATGAAATGGAGGCTAGTAATCTGCAAGGTACAGAGGTAAAAACATTGGTTTTCAGAATGCTCAAGGAACTTAGAAGAATAGATGAAATCAGTGAGAACTTGGACAAAGAGACAGTAAGCATAAAATGGGGTATAAAAGTGATACAAAAGAATTAGTTAGAAATGAAGAATACAATAACTATAATGAAGAATACAAAAACTATAATAAAGAATACACTAGAAGAAATCAACAGCAGATTAGATGAAGTAGAGACTAAAGTAAGAAAACTGGGGGACAAGGTAGCAGGAAACATCCAAGCAGAGCAACAACAACAACAAAAAGGAACAAATAGAAGGCAACCTATTGAATAGAGAAACATCTTCACCAATGATACATCTTATAAGGGGTTAATGTCCAAAACTTATAAAGAACTCATACAACTCAACACCCAAAAAATCAAATTAAAAAATTGGCAGAGGACCTAACAGATGTTCCTCTAGCAAAGACATATACATGGCCAATAGACATAAAAAATGCTTAACCTCACTAATCATTAGAGAAATATAAATTAAACTAATAATAGGATATCACATTATATCTATCAGAATGGCTATCATCAAATAATAATTGTTGGTGAGGATGTGGAGACAAGGAAATCCTCTTGCACTGTTGGTAGGTTGCAGATTGTTGCAATCACTATGGAAAACAGTATGGAATGTCCTCAAAAAATTAAAAATTAAACTGCCTTATAACTGAGCAATTCCATTTCTGGGCATATATCCAAAGAAACCCAAAGAAAATAACATATGCATGCTTATGTTCATTGCAGCATTATTTACAATAGCCAAAATAAGGAAACAACCTAAATGCCAACAATCTATAAATGGATAAAAAGAGTAGTGCATATATACAATAGATTATTGCTCGGTCAAAAAAGAAGAAAATCTTACCATTTGCAATATCATGAATGGACCTACAGGTTATTATACTAAGTAAAATAGGTCAGAGAAATACAAATACCATATGGTTTAAATTATATGTGGAATATAAATAACAAAATTAATAAACAAACAAAATTAAAACAGACTCAGAGACACAGAGAACAGACTGATAGTTGCCAGAGGGGAGGGAGTTTGGCCACCTGGGAGAAAAAAGGTGAAGGCGTTTAAAAGCATATATTGATAGTATCAGAATAGTCACTGGGATGTAAAGTGCCACATAGGGAATGTAGTCAATAATATATATTGTAATAACAATGTACTGTGTCAGGTAAATACTTAAAATATCAGTGAGGTCACTTTGTAAAATATATGATTATCTAACCACTATGCTGTACACCTGAAACTGTTAGAAAATAATGTTGGATGTAAGCTGTTTTTGAAAAATAAAATATTAGAAAGGGAGATAGTATAGGAGAAGTCAGGTAGGAGAAAAACAATATATATCCACTTTCAGTCACTTCCCTGTGGTTCCCTTGACAAAATAACTGGATTCTCTTATTAAAGCCATTGCAACAGCCTCCTAATTAGGTCAATATGTATCTTTTTTCATTGCTTTTGCCATAAATAAAAGCATAAGTGGAAATTAGTTTTATCCATACAATTCTTTTTTTTTTAATTTGTAATTTTTTAAGATTTTATTTATTTATTTTTAGAGAGGGAAGTGAAGGAGAAAGAGAGAGAGAGAAACATCAATGTGTGATTGCTGGGGGTCATGGCCTGCAACCCAAGCATGTACCCTGACTGGGAATCGAACCTACGACACTTTGGTTCGCAGCCCGCGCTCAGTCCACTGAGCTACGCCAGCCAGGGCTTATACAATTCTTCACTGTAGTAAAAATCTTTGAAATGACAATGGATTCTTTTCAGAAAAGTAATTTTTAAAATCTCTCCCTTCCTTTCTTTATTCCCACCTTCATATATTTTCTGTCACTTCAGATGAGTACACTGAGTTGTAAGTTCATTTTCAGGCTTACAACTTTGATTGAGGATTTGAGGAGAAACTCTTCTTTGTGGTAGGAGCACTGCCATTCACTTGAAAATAACACTATTAGCAACCATTTTATGCCAGTGTTCTATAGCAATATGAGATATACAAACAAATTGACAACAGTCATCTTAGGATAAAATTGTGAAGTGCATTTTCCTAGCTTTGATTTTACATTTTTTATTTTACTTAGTTTTTATTTTAACAAAACATGCAGTTAAAAAATTAATAATTTATTAGCATTTACAATAGTTACAAAGAAAAAGAACTCTAAAAGCAATTTAGTTTGTATTTAAGAAATCACTCTAAACACTTACAATAAATTTATTTCCAAGTATTCAGTTTGGACCAAAATTCAAGGTAGCATTTGGTAGATATTTATGTCTGCTGTCTATTTGCAGTCTTTTTATAAAACCTCTGATTCTTGTGATATCCAGCCCCCATTTTTTCTAACACAGCAGGGAAGACATATACATGTGGCCACTTAAATTAAAGAAAGAAAAACAGTAAGGGAAATCCCAGGCTGCAGAAATATACACAAGCATTTACCTTTTCCAGAACTAAATGTTTCTGGCACAAAAATATTAAACAGCCAAGCCCTACAGAACAAGGTCTAGGGCTACTTAAAATATAACTATTCTGTATTTTAAAAATATATAGGGCAGAAAGTCTTTTGGGTGATATTTATACATTGTCACACAATATTTCTTCCTGCCTAAGTGAATCATCAAGCATTATGTAGAACCAAAAAAGTCTACTTTCTTACATTATCTCTTAATTTAATCTCATAAATCTCTAATAAATATTGCAGGTAACTACATTTCACTATGAGAATTCATCTCTATAGGAAGTCTTTACAGAAAGCTTAATTTCAACAGCCATATGTTACCAAAGTTCAGACTTATACAATAAATGGGTAGGGGGCAGACATTTGCTCCGTAAGACAAAGTAATGGCATTTTTTCCCTGTACCAATAAAAAGGTGGAGTCTGGACTCTGGGGGAAAAAAACAAACAAAAACAAAACTAGGGCTTTAAGAGAACATACTACATACATTTTCTGGAGAAGGTGGCATAAAAAAAAAACAAATGAATGTAGGGTTGGGTAGAACCTAACTGCCTCCTTTGTGCTGACAATTTCTGGATGAGGCAATCCTGCCACTTGCATTAAGTCTGCTGTAGGAAGGCAGTGTTAGAACACATGAACATGAGGTTAACAATGTTTCTGTTACTATCCTAGGATGTAAAAGTAAAAATGAGACTTCTGATACACACATACATAATTAAGGAAACAATCTAGTGGAATAAGACAAGGTAGATTTCATTGTTTTTAAATCTCATGTTAAGTAAGGTTTTGACTAGTCATTTGCAGATCTGATTTCTGGAAACATTTAAGTAAAAATCCAGAATCACTGGGAGATAAATCTCAATGATAACAATAATTTACTTATTCTCAGATTACTCTCTAAACAGTCACAGTCCAATTTTACAACAAGATGTACAAAGGCAGAGTAAGAAAAGGACAAACATTGCAAATAAATTCTTGTCCTTTGGTGGTGCAAGTTTCCAGAAGTTACTCTTGTCCAAATTCTGCTGTTTCTTCAATTGCAAATAACAGCTTTTCTTTCAGCTGCTCATAGCTCTTATTGAGTGGCAGGTCCAGGTGGTTAAAATGGGTACGACTTCTGGGTAACCAATTTTCTTTCCTAACTTCTCAACGCAGAATTTTTGTGATGCATTGCTCCCCATGAGGTCAGCAAATCCTCCAACTGGTAATTTGCAGTTTCCAGTAACAAACTGTAGAAGTCTCATTCTCTTATCATTATCGATTTCTTTAGCAAACTGCCAAAACCACATGATCTGTTTGCTTCTCCTAGTGTAATGACAGTAGCCAGACATTCAAATCAATCTCTTGCATTTCACATAAAAGGACCTCTAACTCCTTTGCACCAAAGTATTACAAATACTACTGTGGGAGAATTTCATTAAAAGCCTCAAAGAAAGCATGTGTTTGTTCTTCAACAACTCGAGACAACCTCCATTCAGCTACCATTCTCATATATTCCTCTTTACTTTCTTCTGTTACAAGAATATTGCCACCACTGGTTTTCAAATCCTGACTATTGATTTCACCTCAAATTTCTTTATCAATGGAGAAGTACATTTTCAAACCACATTCTTCAATATTGTTTTCTTTAGCTCAGATGAAAGAACTGTAAAATTCTGGATAAATAGATTCTAAATCCTTGAGTCCTACTAGGTTGCTCAAGATGCGCTTGTGGAATGGCAAAGAAAAACCTGTGCCTATGAATTTCCCATGGAACAGAGCCATGGCAATAAACCTGCCAATAAAATGAAAATATTTCAGAAGATCTGGATTGATACAAGAAGTGGGGTTTATCTGAAAGCAGTAGTTGTCCTTCCTTGCATATTCAAATAGGCAACACATTGGGTTCAACATCTCATGTTACAAAAGAAAGAACCATTCTCTCACTACACCTCCATAATCTAAACCTTCTTCTAGAAAAATCACCCACAAATGTCTCCACAGATCTTGGGGACTGAAGCTCATTATCTGCTGAAAGGAATCCTCAAACAGCATTTTTCTTGTCACTGTAATCTTTATATGCTGTGGCATGGCCAATTGCTTACACCAGAACCAGAAATATTGAACCTTTGCTTTGAAGTCCCATACATAGGCTATCTGGGGCCCATTGTCTAGGACAGATTTTCTAGTGTGAGCATTTATATACATGGTTGTTCTTCTACTGTGATCCACAAAATAGGAATTCCATCCACTGTGAATCTCATTTCCCAGCCTTCAGGTAAGGGTTTTTCATTTAATTGATCTTGACTTCTAAAGTCTTCCCAGTGGGTAATACAAGTGTTGTGGTTGACAAAATATACTCTACCATTGGTGTTCTCTTTCCCCATCCATGTGGTAGAGGCCCAAGGAGACCAAATTCTTTATTTTGTGATGTAGGAAACAAATCTTGAGTCCCATAAATGAATCTCTGATTAAACTCTTTGTATTCCTCCTTGATACTGACTACAGTGGAGCTGCCACTGTTCATGATTCTGGACTAATTCCAATGTTGGCTTCTGCCACATGGTTGTTCTTGTGAAATGGACAACATAATAAATATGTACCATGTTGTCAACCCTGTGTTCTCAGTTAGGAGATAGAGGTTCTGGTCTATTTCACATTTTTCTTTTTTCAACATAATCTACATAGTAAACTTGCCTGTGCTGGTCCATTCTCTGCTCCCAACCAGGTGGTAGGGAAGCTTGGGGTGCAGGATTTAATGGCCTAGGGCCAGAGCCTCCAGATATAGTAAGAGAAATTATTAACCCAGATGTTGCTCCTTCATATGTATTTGAATTTGTATTTGTTGCAGGCAGAGAGCCTGTACTAGATCCATCACTTTCAGAAGTGGCAGAAAGTGAACCATTGACAGATGTTTGTCTACATGGAGTGGGTGTAGGTGGTCATGAAGATATTGGAGGCCTAGAAGGTTTAAAATCACCATTTGAGAGTGATAGAGAATTATTCCCATTGACCCTCCTGTTTTCACCAGACCCTGCATCCTCAGGTTCATCTGACCCATTTGTATTCACTCTAGTTTTAACCTTGGGTCTAGAGACATCATTGTTCTGTGAAGCACTTTCTGAACATGTAGTTTCACCATTGGTAACAACTTCAGACTCTAATTGCAGCCCATCAAGACACACTGACAAGTCTCCGATTGTTTCTGTTGGATCTCTGTCACCTACAAACTGTAAAATCACAACTACTTCCTCAAGTTTCATATCGTTTGACTTTAATGTTTCACAGATATCTATGCAGTAGTTCCCAAGAAAACATCAGATTTCAGTGTCTGGTGACTCCATACACAAAAATGTAATTTATTCACAGGAGTGATGATAACTGTAAGGGGTTGATTCCATTTGGGACTGCTCATATTGTTACATTTTTCTGTCTTCTTTGACTGTCCATCTACTGTGACTTCCACATAAGGACTTGGTCCAAATAAATTCTTTTTATTTTCTTTAAGTTTTGATGAAATGACAGTGATCTGAAGTTGTGATTTCATGGTCAGGCTACCCATTGAAACAAGTTGTGATCCACTGTCAGACGTACCACCAATAAGATGGCAAACTGTTCAAGTCATGAGTCACTTTTTTGGATTAAGGGGTTGTCTCCAGAAGGCCACTGTTAAATGCATGTTACTGGACTCAGGGTGGTGGTGACTCTTTAGTCCCTAGACTAAGCCACTGATTTTATATTTTTATGATGTTACTAATTTTAATTTTGTTTTAATTTAGTTGGTTGTTGTGAAGCTACCAAATTAAGTTACATTTTTTCCTATAAAATACTTTATTGTATTATTGAAACCATTTGGAATTCTAATGTGGAAGCATTCTTGAATCAGCCCACTAATATTTATTGAGTGTCTATTGTGTTATATGATTTATCTTGGGTGTTCAGGAATAATATAAAACAAAATAGATAATTTTTGTGCTTTTAAAACTATTGCTATTAGTTTGACCTGAATAATTTATGACTATAGAGCAAAAGTTAAACCTTCTTTTATGCAGGGCCAACACTCAGTCATGTGTGTGGACCTTAAGAAAGGAAATATCTACCAAGAAGGATGCTCTATAGTTAAGTGGCTCAAACTTATTTATTTATGTATTTATCCATTTTCATTAGAGGAAGAAAATTTGTTTCTTTCCACAGAAAGAAAATCTAAGTCCTTAAGAAATATTTAGTCTTTAAAAATTTTTTTGATCATTTTTTTAAATAATGATTGACATATATTGGTTTCAGGTATGCACCACAGTGATTAGACCTTACATAACTTACTAAGCAATCACCTGATAAATTTTGCACCCATCTGACATGATAATAGTTATTGAAATATTATTGACAATATTCCCTATGCTATACTTTGCATCCTCATGACTATTCTGTAACAACATATTTGTACCTCTTAATCCTTTTACCATTTTTACCCATCCCCGTAACCTCCTCCTATTTGTTGTCTGTGTCTATGAGTCTGTTCCTGTTCTGCTTGTTTCTTTGTGTTTTTTTTGTTGTTGTTGTTGTTGTTTTAGATTCAATTGTTGATAGGTATGCATTTAATGCCATTTAATGTTCAAATTTTTATTTTTTTCTTTATCTTAAAGAAGACACTTTAACATTTCCTATAATGCTGATTTGGTGGTGATAAAGTGCTTTAGCTTTTTCTTGTTTGGGAAGCTCTTTGATCTGTCCTTTGATTCTAAATAATAGCTTTGCTGGGTAGAGTAATCTTGGTTGTAGGTCCTTGCTTCTCATCATTTTAAATATTTCTTGCTAATTTCTTCTGCTCTGCCAAGTTCCTGTTGAGAAATTAGCTGACAATCTTATAGGAGCTCTCTTGTAGATAACTAATTTCTTTTCTCATGCTGCTTTTAAGATTCTTTCTTTGTCTTTAACTTGTATTTTAATTATGATGTGTCTTGATGTAGGCCTCTTTTGGCTTATTTTGGGGGACTCTCTGTGCTTCCTGAACTTGTGTATTTATTTCCTTCATCAGGTTAGGAAAGCTTTATGTCATTATTTTTCAAATAGGTTTTCAATTTCTTGCTCTCTCATCTCCTGGCATCCCTATGGTGCAATGTGGTGTGCTTTAAGTTGTCCTGGGGTGTCCTTACATTATCCTCATTTTTAAATATATATATTTTTTGCTCTTCTGATTGGGTATTTTTTTGCTTCCTTATATTCCAAATCTCTAACTTGATTCTCACTTCAGCTATTCTAGTGTCAATTCCCTGTAAATTATTATTTACTTGAGTGTGTCCTTCATTTCTAACTGGTCCTTTTTTATGCTATTGATGTTCTCACTATGTTCATTGAGCATCCTTATAAGCAATGTTTTGAGCTTTAATTGCTATTGGCACATCAATAGGAGTGTTTTACCCACTGGCCAATCAGCTGCAAGTACTGGCTGTGACCACTGGGGAGGATTAGCTGTGTATGGGCCAACCCCACAATGCAAGACTTAATTCAAAAGGGTTCAGGTGCCCACTGACAGTGCCTGCCTCTTGAGTTTGCTTGAGGGGGTGGTTGAGTGGTGATGCTTTGATGGTCTGAAGCTGTCCACTGGGTGCTCTGGCTCTGGGTCCTCATGTTTCTAAACAGGGTCCTCTCGTAAAAACTAGACTTTAGGGAAAAGCTTGCACTAAACTCTTTGCTTGCACTGTTTCTGGCATCTGAACCAGCCCTTATAAAGGAGTTCCTGGAACCCTAATTCAACCAACAGAACTGAGGCTTTCCTGAGCAATCAGAGCTGGGCACCTATATACTCATCAGCATCTTCACTGACCAATCAGAACAGGTCTATTTTGACCAATGACGACATTGCTTTTTGATCCAATCAAATTGTATTTGTGGTCCTCATTTTCATTAAGAAACTAGTGAGAGGCTAAGGGTTAGGACCTCTGACTCAGAGAGGGTAATGTCCCTTTTCACCAAGACTGTTTTCCTGGCTGTAGCTGAAACACAAACAACATTTCATGGGACTAGAGCAGAGTAGAGCAGGTGGAACAGAGTAGGACTATGTAGAACTGTCTAGCTGGAGAAGGGCCTTGCCCAGGGCCATTGACCACCCCTGACCCCTCCCTACTTTCTTGAAACCTTATCTTTCATTCTCCCTAGACCCAGTCTCAAGAATCCAATCACAATTTGTAGTTCCATTTGGAGGTTTGTTTTTTCAGTTTAGGGTGCATAACCAAAGTCATATTAGCATTCTTTAACCTTCAGTGGAAAGGGAAAGCATGCTCTCAGAGTCAGAGGAAAGCTGACTTGTACAGATAGAAGTCTCCTCCCCTGGCCCCTAATTGGTCCATCCTCATACAAATGAAGACTCCAAATCCTTAGTTTGATTGACACAAAAGGAACTGTCTGGATTGGTCAGAATGGAGCTGCTATAATTGGTCAGTGAAGAAACTGATGGGGATACAGCTGCACAATGACTATTAGACAAGGGAAGTCTTATTGGTTGAAATAGGATTCCAGGTACTCCTTTATAAGGCTGGCTCAGATGCAGAAACACAGTGCAGGAAGGCAGTTCAGTGCAGAGGTAGGTAGTTCAGTATAGGCTTCTGATGCATTTCATGAAAGGCCCCGTAGAAATGTAGAAATGACTGCAAGACTCTGTTTTTTTTTTTTAAGTTGGTTAGTTGGTTTTTGTTTTGCTTAATTGTTGTTGCTGTTGTTTTTAAATTTGAGTTTAGTTGGCCACTTGAGACCCTTTTTAATAGATATCTTCTTTCCCAGGGTCTACAATATTCACTTTACAAAATATTTCTAGAAGCCAGGCATTGTGTTAGAAGGTGGGGATACATGGTGAACTAATGATTCAGTCCCTGTCCCCTTAGATCTTAGAATCCTGGGTCCTGAGATGGTGTTAAGGCTGGTTGGGGTAGAGATAGGTAAACTGAGATTCAAATAGAGTGGTATGCATCTGATAGGAGATACAAAGAATGTTGTGTGAGTATACAGTAGGCTATGTAACTCAAATAGGAAAGGTCAGGTAAGACATCCTAAAGAAGTTCTGTTTAAGCCTAAGAAGGCAGGAATAAGGCAGGTGAACCTGACAAAACTATGCCAGGCAGAGGAAAAAGCATGCAGAGTAGGGGAAGTGGGAAAAATTAGATAGAGGGAAGTAATATACATGTTGTTTTCTAGGAAGCGAAACACTTGATATGGCCAAAAACTGGAGTGTAAACTAGAGTTGAAGTTCATGGGTATAGATGAGACTAGAGAAATAGAGGAGGAAATAAGGGCAGATTAAACTGTACCAAAACTTGTAAAGGAATCCATAAATATAATAAATCTTTTAAAGAGTTTGAGCTGAAGTATAACAGGATCATTGTGTTTTAAGTTCACCATGGTTGTTATGTTTAAAAAAGATTCCAGAGTTAAGATGGGAGGATAAAAGACCAGCTAGGGAGTTGCTATGGATTTCATCGACATCATTATAGTAGTCTGAGTAGGACCATGAGGATGGAGATAAGTGGGTGGACCCTAGGTAAAATTTGGAGGTGGATTCTATAGTATTTAGAGAAGAACTGGATATGGAATGTGAGAGGAAGTTGCTATACATCCTTCCAGTATCTGTCTTTGCCACTGGGAAGCTAGTGTCTATTAACTGAGTCTCACCAGTAGTGCTACAAAATATGGAGCACATGAAACTGCAGGGTGGCTTGTTCCTGGATGTTGCCAGGCTGACATCAATTAGTCTGTGGGCTGTTTGCTCTGAGTGGGAGTGGCAGGTCTATTATTTGTTCTTAATCTTTCTGGAGACAATAACTAATCATACTTGTTCAGTACAGAAAATGAGCAGCCCCTGCTTCAATTAATTGAAATCCAAAAATGTACCAAATGACATTTTCACTGAGGAGTTCAAAGAGGAAATCAGCTCCTCATGCTGCTGCATGAAAATGGATAATTACAATATTTTTAACACACTTTTTATTGTTACTATTTTTGACATGAAATGTTTTTTATTGTTGACACTATGACAGATGTCCTGGACCTTATTATTTTAAAAATTATAACAACTTTTTATGGAGCCACAATATTATCACTAAAAAGCCTTTTAGGGGTTACTGACAAATAATTTTGTAGTAGATGAAAATTATGGAGATTAAATTATTGGCTCAAGCTCAATCACCTGGTAGTTTATTTTTTTCTTTCAAAATTGCACTGATGATGCCTTCAAGTGTTTATTAAACAATGAAAATGAGCAAATGTCATCACAAGACCCATAAGATGGTTTCATGTTAGTATTGAAATACCTTGCTAATTTTTATGGCAAAATGAAGGGTTGTTCTGACAAGTGATATAAAATACAAAATGGTACAGATTCTGTCTATGGTAATCATGCTTGCTTCTACATTCTTTTGTTATGTGATTTTAAGTATATTTTATTGATTATGCTATTACAGTTTTTTCCAATTTTTTTCTCCCCCTCTTCCCTGCACCCCTCAACCCTCCAGCATTCTCCCTCTTAGTTCATGTCCATGGGTTGTACATATAAGTTCTTTGACTTCTCTGTTTCCTATACCATTCTTAACCTCTCCCATCTATTTTATGCATGCCAATTATGCTTCTTATACCTTGTACCCCCCCCCATTTTTCCCTCCCTTTCTCTGCTAAAAATGCTCCATGTGATCTCCATTTCTCTGGTTCTCTTCATGTTGCAGTTGTTTGTTTAGTTTTGGTTTTTGTTTTTTAGGTTCAGTTGTTGATAGTTGTGTTTGTTGTCATTTTCCTGTTCATAGTTTTTGATCTTCTATTTCTTAGATAAGTCCCTTTAAGATTTCATATAACAAGGGCTTGGTTATAAGCTCCTTTAAATTGACCTTTTCTGGTCAAGTTAAGGCACTTTATCTGCCCTTCCATTCTAAATGATAGGTTTCCTGGATAGAATAATCTTGGATGTAGTTCCTTGCCTTTCATGACTTGGAATATTTCTTTCTAGCTCCTTCTTGTGTGTAAGGTTTCTTTAGAGAAACCAGCTGGTAGACACTCTTATAGGTCTTATAGGCACTCTTTTGTAGGTAACTCTTTGCTTTCCTCTTTCTGCTTTTAAGATTCTCTATCTTTAATCTTGGGTAACTTAATTATGATGTGCCTTGGTGTGTTCCTCCTTGGGTCCAATTTCTTTGGGACTCTTTGTCCTTCCTAGAGTCCCTGGAAGTCTATTTCCTTTGCCAGATTGGTGATATTTTCCATCGTCATTTGTTCAAATAAGTTTTCAACTTCTTGCTCTTGTCATTCTCCTTCTGACACCCCTATGATTCTGATGTTGGAATGTTTCAAGTTGTCCCAGAGTTTCCTAAGCCTTTCCTCATCTTTTTGAATTCTTGATTCTTCATTCTCTTTTGCTTGGATGTTTATTTCTTCTTTTTGTTCCAATTCATTGATTCGAGTCCTGGTTTCCTTCCTTCACAGATGGTTCCCTGTATATTTTGCTTTATTTCATTTTAGGTAGCCTTCATTTGTTCTTTCATTTTGTAACTGAGCTCAGTCAGGTCTGTGAGCATCCTGATTACCAGCACTTGAACTCTGCATCAGATAGGTTGGCTATGTCCTTGTCACTTAGCTCTTTTTCTGGAGCTTTGATCTGTTCTTTCATTTGGGCCATATTTCTTTGTCTTGATGCACCTGTTATAAGTGGGTGGAGCCTTAGCTATTGACCAGGAGGAGGCAAGCCTCTTTATTTTGTTGTGGCATTTTCTGTGAGGGAGGGGTCAGAGGGGATACAATGCTGCTTGCATGCTACACTCTAGCCCCACTTTCCAAAGGACTCTTGTGTGAGACTGGGAGTTTCTCCCACCATGGCAACCCTTGCAGTAGTTATAGTTGGATTTGAGTCTTTAGTTTTCTGTTCAGCCAGCCCTGCCTCACCTGTGTGGCAAGCCCTGCCTTGCCGTGACATGCATCCTCTGAGCTCAGCTACGTCTCCCATCTCTTCCCCTTCTACTGGTTTGGGTTAATGTTTCTTTAACTCCTTGGTTGTAGGAGCTCCATGCAGTTTGATTTTCTGGCACTTCTGACTGTTTATTATTTTTAGATTGGTTGTTATCCTTTCTTTGGTTGTGAGGAAGTGAAGTATTTCTACCTATGCCTGCCCCCCTCTTGGATGGAAATCTCTGTTATGTGATTTATGC
Organism: Phyllostomus hastatus; assembly: GCF_019186645.2. Taxonomy (NCBI): domain Eukaryota; kingdom Metazoa; phylum Chordata; class Mammalia; order Chiroptera; family Phyllostomidae; genus Phyllostomus; species Phyllostomus hastatus. The sequence goes on along the minus strand of NW_025333543.1, from coordinate 11,627,057 downwards.
ACATTCACCCAGAGCATAATTATCTTTATTGATATTGAGAAATATGGTATTTATAGAATCTCAGTTTAACCAAGTGCTATATGTTTAACCCTTTAAAATAATTAACCCACTTGTATATAAAATTCTTAATTATGTTTCTGATTATCAAGTGCCAACTAATATTTTCAATTTTTAATTACCCAGATATAATAGATTAATTGGAAATATAGGTTAGAAGGGTACAGTAGTTCTATTACAATCAATGAAATATTAAACCACATCTTAGTGTTTTGTAGCAATCATCTTACTCTGATCTCATTTAGATGTTAGATGCATATTATTTAATCACAGAAATGATTTAGAAAAGTGAAGTTACTAAGAACTAGAAAAAATTTTAAAATGTTAGTCTGTACACATTGATTTGTCCCTATTCTCACCTAAGGAAAAAAGTCTGTCTGGGATTACTAAATCAAAGTAGAGGCTTCCTCTTCACTCCTTACAATAGGAAACAAATACTAAACAAATTTTATATTGTTTTTATTTTTATAACTTCTAATTAGGAGAGATTTTGTTGGGAACTGCCCTGCCTGGTTTCAGAAGCTGTAATCCCCCATGGCTAAGGCTGAGTAAAGTGACCTTGGGGCTATTAGCCACTTAGGAAACAGAGCTTATCTTCCTGGCAAGGGCATCATCTCTGCCCCCTTTTACTTCACCCTGCTTGGCCCTGGGTGGTTGACTGGTTAAGCAATGGTAGGTAAGATTCCTCAAGGGAGAGATGATCTAAGACAGGTACAGTTGCAAAGGGCCCTCAGGGAAGAACTTGGGGGGGATAGGAAAAGGGGGTTATAGATCCTCACCTTTTGGCTTTGACATAGCCTGAGTCCTCATTATGTCTGCAAGAAGTCTCCTAATCTCTTGGCTGCCTTATTTCCCCTGCCTGGCTTAAGCCTGAAACAATGCCAAAGGGCAGTGTAGCCCTGGACAGGAACAGGCAGTTTCCCAGGGCAATCAAGTTTAAGAAAGAATGCATGAAATCCTGTGAAACCTGCTTTGCCAAAAATGTCCTCAATTTTCTGATAAGGGTCCAAGCATAAAATGAGTGTGTTTCCCAAAGTTTTATGGCCCTTTAGCTAACTGACCCTGACTCAGAATAAGCCCTCATAGTTCTCTCTTATATATTGTTTAATCATTACTACCTGACCATAATGAATGAGGTCCTTCCTTGATGTAATGCTCCCAGAAAGTAATAAAAGCCTGTCTAGGCAAGGGTCAGCATGCTCTCTCACTCAGAAAGTGGCCACACTGTCCCTTTTCTTAAGACTTCTGCAGTCTGTGTGAATTTATTCGTTGCATCCACAACACCACAGACACTGCTGACTGGAGTCCACATCAAGATTTGTCAGTGTATTTTTCATGGTGGAATACAGACCAGACCTGCTTTTTCCTTGAACAGTCAAAACAAAATTCTGTACAACTTTTTAAATTAAATAAGCAGTTGCTGCTCAGGTTTATTTTGTTAATTAGGAAAGACCCATGGTCAAACATGTTAGGAATTACTAAAACAGAATCAATCAATTATTTTTTTTCTTAGTGTTCCCCCCCTCAAAAAAGGTACAAATTAAAAGACTTGAGGGAACTTTAGGACGGACATTTTTTTCTCCTTCATGGATATATTTGAGTTTTAGCAATTTGAATACAAAGATTCAGGGAAAATGTCAAACTTAAAATGTAACAAACTATTTGATATGGCATTTGTTTGTATGCTTTTTTTATGTTGTTCAAGTACAGTTGTCTCCTCTTTGCTCTGCCCCACTCACCACCACTTCCCACCCTCAATCCTTCCTCACTTTGGGTTTGCCCATAGGTCCTTTGTACATGTTCCTAGATGACCTTTTCCCTTCTTTCCCCTGTTATCTCCTCCACCCTCCCTTCTGGTTACTGTCAGTTTGTTCTTTATTTCAATGTTCTTGGTTATGTTTTTGCTTGTTTGTTTGTTTTCTTGATTAGATTTTTCTAAAGATGCCCTTTTTAAATACAAAATTAATGCTAGTGACTCCAGCTGCCCCAAATATCAATAACACTCATCATGCCAAGCACTTCACATTCATTATTTTATGTATTCTTCATCTCTCTATGAGGTTGATATGATTATTATCCCCATTTAGCTGATAGGGAGATAGAAATATTTAAAAAGTGACTTGCCTATGATCAAATTTTAAGTGGTAGAGCCTGGGTATCTATTTAGGTCTGCTGGAATCCAGAAATTTAGCCCTTAACCCCTATTGTGACACAACCAAAGAGACTGACATGTGAATCTCTGGAAGAGATGGTTCCTATGAACAGAATTCTCTCTTCATTATGTGTTGTAGGGTCTGAAGCTATATAACCTTTTCTACAGCTAAGGTTAGAAATGATATTTGATAAGCCCTGCAGAGTTTAGAAAGCTTAAGGGGGCAAAGGTGCATGTGATGTGTAGCAACTGAGATTTCCTGGATATGGTTGATTCCTTCAGTTAGTGTATTTGGTATCACATCAGTTTTTCAAGAACCTGCCACTTGTACTCTCCATGCTCAGACAAAATATGAACATGGTCCATTTTTTCATATTTCATCTCTATTCTTGCCTTCTTCATTGTTAGTCATACTCCCTAGTTGAGCTTACTGGGTGAAACAGGAATAAACAATACATTGGGCGTGAGGGGGGGAAGATGTGGGAGATCACAGGACAAAGGTCTGTGAGTGAAATACCTTGATCATTTATCTGATGTTTTCTCTCTCCAGAAAATTCACTCTTTAAATATGCACACAGACTTCTTCTTCCAGGAAAATGGGGTAGACAATCTTTTTGCTATTGTCCCACTAAATACAGCTAAAAATCCTGAAACATAAAAATACTCTGAAAGGTGGAAAAAAGGCAGACCATCTGGGACCTCAGGAACAGAAGAAAAACATGGTGGTAAATTCTCTGAGTTTTCTTTTTGTCACATAAACTTCTGATTAGGTGTTAAAAGAAGCTGGTGACCAAGAAATGTCAATGGGTTCAGACATGGCCATGGGCCAGTGGAGACCATGTTGGGAGAGTCTAGACATCCACTACTACTACAAGGTACTCCACCCTGAGGGTCAATGGAGGGCCAGGGAGAGCAGTAATGAAGTGTCCCCTGGGCTTCTACCTATATCTGGAAATGATGAGGCAGTATCTTCCCTTCCCCTATGAGAGTGGTATCAGAAGAGGTCTGATAAAATACAAGATTTAAATAAGACCCAGAGTCTTTTTAATATAATATTCATAATGTCCAGGTATCAATGAAAACAATCACTCATACCAAGTAAGATGTTAACTTGAATTAGAAAAAGACAATACAAAATTCAATACTGACATGACACAAATGTTAGAATTATCTGATAAGAATTTGGAAGCATCCTTTATAAAAGTGCTTCAACGAACAATTACAAACATTGTTGGAACAAATAAAATAAATAGAAAGTCTTAGCAAAGAAATAACTTACAATGAAAAGCCAGATAGGAAATTTAGAATTGAAAACAAAATAGCAGAATCAGTGACCTTGAGGATAGAACACTAGAAATTACCCAAAATGAACAACAGAAGACATAAATAAATAAGTAAATAAATAAATAATGAGGAGGCCTGGGGGACAAGTGGGACTGTAACCAAAGATCTAACTATTGGGTCACTGGAGTCCCAGAATGGTATAGAAAGAATATTTGAAAAATATAATGGCTAAAAGTTACTTAAATTTGGGGAAGACATCAACCTAAAGGTTTAAGAACCTGAGTGAACCCCAAACAGGATAAACCCAAAGATAGCACATACCACATTCAAACTTTTAAAAATTAAGGATAGTGAAAAGAATGTCTTGAAAGCAGCCAGAGAAATGATGTAGGAAATGCACTACTTTTGGCATTAGAAGAATAAGCTTGTTACCAGCACTTCTTGTTGATTTCAACTATTAGTCTTCTGCATTTTTAACTGGACTGAACCAAGTTAACATGTACAGAGCATTTACTGGAAATCTACAAGTTATGCTGGACACCTGGGAGACATTTGTCAATTCCATTTTTCCTCTAATTGTTCTAAAAGCAGTGTTATCCCTCAGAGGAAATCAAGGAATTCCAGAACTGGAAAAAAAACTCAAAAAGGAAACACAAGAGCAGAAATTTGGAATTTTGGATTTCTGGATGGGCTTCAGCTCTTGTGAACTCTCTAAAAGTAATTTACGTGCATTTTTCTCAGAAAATTAGCATATCTTTTGTCAGAATTTCAAACAAGCTGGTCTCCCTAAAGGTTAAGAGCCACTGTAAGAGTTTCTGTTCTTTTCAGGCAAAATCATATAATCCAACTTACACAGATGAGAAAAAAGGCTAAAAATAAAGATATACCCAATTATATTCAACAAAATTTTTGAATGCCTCCTTATGATAATTCTCTACTTCTAAGGGAAAAATAGGAAAATAGTAGTTTTCTAATTCCTTCTAAGGCACTTGTGTAAATACATGTTCATTAGAGAATGTTTGCCTGTAGTGCTATTTTGAACAATTTAAAAAATAATGTCTGGAGATGACTAAATGACTAATGCACTGTGATTTAAAATGTGGTTTAGGTTTGCTTCCCCCCAATGCCAATGGAGAAGTTCAAGCATATGAGGAAAAAGAAGCAGCCTTTCTACCTACATCAGTACCAATGAACTAGTTTGTAAGAGACAGGACAAACTGTCCCACAAGCGGCATTCCTTTTTCCATCTTAAAAAAAAAAAGCATGTAAAATTAAGTTCTACTATGATACAATGTATAAATGTCAAGTTATCTGAACAAAAAATGTTAGAGCTTTGTCTGCTAAAAAAAAAAAAACTAAACAGCTATGACAAAAACAGATCCATTCAGATTTTATAATGTCTTTATAGCATGGCTGTCCCTACTTGTGCCCTCCATCAAATTCCTTATTAGCCAGGTCTGCTTACACCTGCAGAAATGCACTGTAAACAGAATCCTAAATTGCTGCTGCCTGTTTTCTGACCAAAATTAAGGTTTCCAATGTCACTTGCAGTTAGAGGTTAGATAATGCATTATTTTAGGAAGAAACTTGACTGTCTGCTTCTAGTAAGACACTATAGTTTGATTTACTTGGATTATTCTATGGTGCTTTTATCTACAGAATCAAAAGAATCACTGGGGGCCCTTTTTAAACACAGGATTATAGTATCTAACCCTACAATGACTACAACACAATTGAGAGGGACTTGGGAATTTGAGTTTTATCCAGTATATTGGGCAATTCTTGGACTCAAACAGGTTAGAGTAGTATTTTTAAAACTTAAATGTGCAGATACGCCTGGGCTCCTAAACAAATGCATCTTCTAATCCAACTGGTTTGGATGGGGCCTGAGATCCTGCATTTCTAATGAGTATCCAGGTGATATTGCTGATTTGAGAACACATTAAGTAGCAAGGTCAGAAAAAGTATGTCTCATTGGGTTGTGTGTAAATCAGTATAGGCTACTACATTTTCCTCCTCTCCTGCCTTGATTATGCTCATTTTTCATTTTCCACTTATTGTGACTCTATAAACTCGTGTGATCAGTTAGGTCAGGTATCCTGCCCTTCTTATTTAGCTTATATAAAAAGTCCGCACAAAGAAATAGCTTAAAATAAACAAAAAAATAGACACCATACATTAACTTGCAACATAATGGGTTTATATTTGTTATAGTATTTCTCACCATGGGAGCGTTACTCAGTTAATATAAAGATTTTAACATTATATTTCTTCTCTATTTCACTGTCAGTACAGAGTATATTTTTTGCATTAAATCTTTTCTCCATTTCAATGTTAGATACACTGAGTACATTTTTTAAACCTTTTCTTCCCAAGAAATAAATTTTTTAAGTTTTGATCAACTATATTTTATATCTAATATCTAGGTACAATATTCACTTGGGAGACAACAAAAATTTAGTAAAAATACAGAGAAAAGTCTCCTTAACAATACAGGAGGCAGAGATTACAACTGAATAGTGGCTACTTCCTAGAATCCTAGGCAAGTGTCCTTCTCCCAATTTCATTGCTTTGAGAATTTTGAGACTATTAAATATTACTTATGTAAATTTCAGCCATCTGACTTACTTGATCCTCTTTCTAACTAGCAAACACAAACTATAGACTGCATTTTTCAGTGCACTATTTGTTATGAAAAAACATTTTTTCCATGTATCAATTTATTCCTATTTGCCCTATTTTTTGTTTCTCAGGAACTTTCAAACACCAAAGCTCAGTTTTTAATCTCAACAGCGCAAAAATTTTCAGGGTGAGGTTTGATTCAGGAGGCTCTTCAAAGTCATACCTCTCCATTTCTCTTTCGTGCATATACCCCCAAACAAGCACAAATGCCTGTAATGCAGAGAACCACACATAAAAAGAGAGTGATTGCATCTCCTGCTTCTACTGCTTCAACAACAGGCAGCATCAAAAGCAGTGAAATGAGGACTAGCAACTGTGCTGAAACTGAGGTCATGATGTTGGGATCTTGGGATGGCTGGATCTTGAGCTCTGAAGGTTTTCTAGAAATTAAACACGGAAACAAAGAGGAACCATTAAAATTCCTACCTTTTAAAAATTACCTTGTGAATACATGATAATCTACACAACTTTTTAAATTTAAATTTCAGACACACCTTCTTATTTTACTGGGAAAAAAGCTAAGGGAAAAGGTACTTAAAGATGGTCATTTGAGGTTAATCTCCCTTTCTCATAATCAACTCAAGCGATTTTTCCACACTCTACAATGCCATCACGTGAGAATCAACCAAACTGAACAGCAGAACATAATAAGAACAGAAAATGCCCAAGAGACTCACTTGGAAACTTAAAATATCCTACTGAGTAAAAATTATTTTCCTAGGGTCTTTCTCAACCAGGAAGTACAGACAAACCTGGTAAAACTCACACAAATAAAACTCTATAAATTTGTGGGGAATCAGTACAACTTACCAAAGAAACGATATATGTATAATTGTTTCTGACTTGAAATACTCCCTTTCTGGAACTCGGAAGCTAGGAGGTTCCACGTGACAACGCCTATTATGAGAAGAGGAAGGGAGGACTTAAAAATCACTCAAAATCATTACTATTACCATTAATATTATTTTAAGAGGGCAGCTACAGTCAGTGCAAATCAGGGAGCTGATACGGAAGGGGGAGAAATGAGTAATAACTAGAGAAAACAGTTTGTTCAAGCAGGGGTACTAGACAAAGTTGGTCAGTTCACTCACACAGGAAAAACTAAAAAAAAAAAACAAAAAAAATCGTATTGACAGACAAGTTCGTTCCAATACTTTAAAGATATTAAAAAGAATCCCTGCCTTGGCTGGGCAGGGTGCAAATTTGCCCCGTTTTACAAATACGCTGTGGCAACCCGACTATCCTTTCTAAGAGAATTCCTACATTACCTTACAGGAAGCAGCCATTACAGGAATAGCAAGGAGGGCGGTGTCTCTAAACTACATTTCCCACAATCGCTGCAACCACGACTTCCGTGTGCCCCTCCAGCTGGAAGAGAGGTGACCGCCAAGCTGTGTGGAAGAAGACTAGCGAGTATGAGGCTTGCTACTGTCCCAATGTTTTACAGATAAATTGGTTTAGTGTGTTTGTACGAAAGCTACTTGATAGTAAAAACAACACGACAAAAAATGACAGCAACTTTTTTTTTAACCTTCCCAAACAAGATGTTATGGCTTTATCTTCCACTGAAAATAAAAGCAGGAAGAGGTCACCCGAGCCAGAGCCATCTATTTAAGATGCTTTTAAACTAGAGGATTCTGAGGGAATTTCAGGGGAAAAGGGTAAGGGTTTACAGGAACAAGTATAAAAGACACATGGACAAAAACTAGGGGTGCGGAGAAATGAGAGGGACACGGGGAGCATTGTGGGGGGTGGACTGGGATGGGAGTAAAAGGCAGAAAACTGTACTTGAACAACAATTAAAAAATAAATTAAAAAAATAAACAAGGATTCCCACAATTTTGAAGGGAACCCACTGCCACCATCTAACAAATGTGCCTTATGAGTCTGTTAATTCTTTTTAACCAATGGACGGAAAACATTTTAAGACATTTTGGAAAATGTTAAAGCCACTTGTAGAGGGGAAAACAAAGTTTTGAAAGAAATGGTTATAGCGCTTTAAGAACATTTATATGATTCAAGTTCTAAGTTTCCATATTAGTTCAGGAATGCAGTATATGGTACAATTTAGTGATTGTTTCTCACTCATGTTTTTATGATAACCACTCTAAATGTCCCCAAACATGTATGAAAAGATATAAAACTTCCTTTTAAATCACAAGACTGAACTATTTGCATATATAAGTTATAACCTCTTCTGAATCTCTTGAAGTCAAATATCTGTGAAGTCATTACTATACCTTTCTAGTCACAGACTTCTCAACTCATTTACTGACTCCACAATTTATTTGATACCCTCAGATTGTCAGTTATTAATGATGTTGGTTAGGGATGAAGTCACCTGCCCTATCTGAAAGTCTCAGTCTCTCAGATTCATTTTTCCTGATGCAGCAGTACAATGCCCATAAATAGCATGGTGGTTATCTTTTCCTTACACAATCTCTCTAGACTGACAGCAAAACTTTATTGGTACCTCAACACACACCCAGTTAGTGCTCAGTAATGTTGGCCAATAACTATTTAGCTAATAATAATAAATAAATGTACCAACAAGATTTTATTAGAGACAAAGAAGTAGCAAATCAAGGTGTCTTGCAAATTGGAAGTCTGAGGATAACTACACAATAATGTTATCAAACTCAAAGGGGTTTGTTGTTGAGGGTGCTCTAAACAAGAATGAGACATGGTTGACACAAGTAAAGGATGTAGGGTATCCACATCCAAACCTCTGTCTCCAAGAAGAAAATCTTAGCCATTGCTCATATGCAATACTTTGTTATTTACGTGTTAATTTTCTTTTTTGCAGTTGGCTATATTTATGGGGTAAGACCCCATCAGTTTCATCCAGTTTACAGCTGTATCTGCAAAATACTGTACTGTATTTTAACATTTGGCAAGATTAGCATTTAGTAAGAACTGTCCAGACCTTGAAACTCTTGTCCTAACATTGTCTGCATTGCTTCTCTGAACTTGATTATTTTAACGAGTTCTCTCTTTGACTCATTTGCTTGATCTACTTTTAGTATTGTGCCTTATTAATCAATTACATTTCAAATAGGAGCTATTTTTATGGCTTCCAAAATATTCTTTTATATTCTAGTGTGAACATTCTGTGCATTTAATTTTTCCCTATGTTTATTTCAGTTAGCTCAAGTTAGCAGAGACTACTTTAAAGTTAGTATTATCACAGGCTTGTTTCTAGGTGTGTTAACATTGAAGATAGTAATTTGCTTTTAAATTTGAAGAGGCTGTAGATCGTAAAGTGCATTTATTTTTATAGCAATAGAGTAAAAGTCAAGTAATGACCTCTCCCATCTGAAAAAAAAGTAGCATAAGTTTGTACAGGCATGTTTTGGGCCTCCATAGTTTTAAAATATAATTGGCTAAATTCTCCTAACCAACACCCATCTCAATCATGCAAATTTAATAAAGATATTGCTTTTGTGTGCTTTATTACTGTCCTAGTTTTGGGAATAGCATGGTATCCTAGTTCTCAGTTTTGTTTTCTTACTACCCTAATTGGTGATTTTTTAAAAAATTATATAATTTATATCTGTGCTTAAAACTCTCCAGTTGGATCACATTAAATCCAAACTCCATTTCAAGACCCACAAAGCCCTAAATATTCTGGCCTCTGCCTGCCTCTTTGAGGTCAACCCACCAATCATCCATGCTCATTACATTCTAATCACACTTTATTTCTATACTTTAATATTTTTTATTGTTATTCTGTTAAAGTTGTCCCAATTTTTCCCCCTTTGTCCACTTCCACCCATCCTACCCCTACTCCCACAGTCAATTCCACACCATTGTCCATGTCTGTGGGTCACTCATACCTGTTCTTTAACTAGTGCCTTCCCTTTCTTTCCACTATTATCCCCCTTCCCCTTCCCACTGGTCACTGTCAGTCTGTTCCGTATTGTCATGATTATGGTTCTATATTGTTCTTCAGTTTATTTTGTTCATTAGATTCCTATTATTGGTGAGATCATATGGTATTTTTATTTCACTACCTGGCTTATTTCACTTAGTATAATATTCTCCAGTTCCATCCATGCTGTCATGAAGGGTGGGAGTTTCTGCTTTTTTCTGGCTACATAATATTCCACTGTGTAAATGTACCAGTTGCTATATGGGATATCTAAAATTTTCCTGCCTATATTTTTCTCTAGGACTTTCATGGTATCATTTCTTATATTAAAGTCTTTTATCCATTTTGAGTTTACTCTGGTGTATGGTGTAAGTTGGTGGTTAAGTTTCATTTTTACATTTGCCAGTCCAGCTCTTCCAGTATCATTTATTGAAGAGGCTATTTTTACTCCATTGTGTGCTCATGTCCCATTTGTCAAATATTGACCATAGAGACCTGAGTTTATCTGTGGACACTCTATTCTGTTCCATTGATTTATGTGTCTGTCCTTGTGCCTGTTTTGATTACAATAGCCTTATAGTATAGTGTGATATCAGACATTGTGATCTCTCCTAATTTATTCTTCTTTTTCAAGATTGCTGAGGCTAATTGGGGACATTTTTGGTTCCATAAAAATTGTTGAAATATTTGTCCTAGAACTGTGAAGTATGCCATTGGTTTTTAATAGAAATTGCATTGAATCTATAGATTGCCTTGGTTTGTCTGGACATTTATTTTGTTGTTGTGCAATTACAGTTGTCACCATTTTACCCTCATTACTCTCACCTGCCCTACCCAAACCCATCTCTCACATTCAATATTACACCCCCTTTGTCTTTGCCCATGACTCCTTTATAAATGTTCCTGTAAGATCATCATCCTTCTTTGCGGGGGTTTTAATTTTCATCTCTCTGATGGCTAGTGATGCTGAGCATCCTTTCATATGTCTCTGGGCCCTATGTATGTCCTCCTTGGAGAAGTGTATGCTCAAGTCATTTGCCTATTTTTCAATTGGATTGCTTGTCTTCTGGTGTGCAGTCACATGAGTTCCTAATTATTTTGGGGATCAAACCCTTCTCCAAGGTATCACTCGCAAATATGTTTTCCCGTATGGTTGGTTCTCTTTTCATTTTGCTGATGTTTTCTTTAGCCATGCAGAAGCTTTTTAATTTGATGAGGTCACATTTGTTTATTCTCTCCTTTATATCCCTTGCTCTAGGGGAAATATTGATGAAAGTATCGCTATCTGGGATATCTGAAATTTTCCAGCCTATGTTCTCCTCTAGGACTTTCATGGTGTCACAACTTATATTTAAGTCTTTTATCCATCTTGAGTTTATTTTGGTATATGGTGTAAGTTGGTGGTCAAGTTTCAGTTTTTTAGATATAGCTGTCCAGATCTCCCAACATTATTTGTTGAAGAGGCTATTTTTACTCCATTTTATGTCCATTGTCCCTTTGTTGAATATTGATTGACCATAGAAATATGTTTTTCTTTTCACAGCTCTCTATTCTGTTTCATTGGTCCATGTGTCTGTTCTTAGCCAGTACCAGATTGTTCTGATTACAGTGGCCTTGTAATACAGCTTGATATCAGGTATTGTGATCCCTACTACTTTGTATTTCTTTCTCAAAATTGCTGAGGCTATTCAGAGTTGTTTATGGTTCCATATATATATTTGAAATGTTTGTTATATGTCTGTGAAATATGCCATTGGTACTTTAATAGATATTGCATTGAATCTGTAAATTGCTTTGGGTAGTATGGACATTTTCATAATGTTAATTCTTCCAACCCATGACATGGTATATGCTTCCATTTATTTTTCTTCCTTAATTTCTTTCTTCAGTGTTGTGTAGTTTTCTGAGTACAGGGCTTTTTACCTCCTTAGCTAGGTTTATTCCTAGGTACTTTACTTTTCTTGTTGCTATAGCAAATAAGATTTTTTCCCTGATTTCTGTGTCTGATATTTTGTTGTTGGTGTACAAAAATGCCTTTGGTTTCTGATATTGACTTTATATCTGTTTTTCCCCCAAAGTCAGTCACTGGGTTGAGTAGTTTTTTGGTGGCGTCCATAGGGCTTTCTATTTAAACTACCATGTCATTGGGAAACAGTGACAGTTTTACTTCCTCCTTTCCAAAATGGATGGCTTTTATTTTTCTTGTCTGATTGCTGTTGCTGGGATTTCCAACACTATGTTGAAAAGAATTGGAGAAAGCAGACATCCTTGTCATGTTCCTGATCTTAGTGAGAAAGCTTTTAGATTTTTCCATTAAGTATGCTATTGGCTGTAGGTTTCTTGAATAGGGGCTTTATTATATTTTGGTATGCCTACTCTATTCCCACTTTGCTGAGTGTTTTTTATCATTGCTATTATCAAATGCATTTTCCACACTATTAATATGATCACATGATTTTTGTCCATCCTTTTATTTATGTAACATATTACATTGATTGACTTGTGAATATTGTAATACCCTTGTACCCCTGGGATGAATCCCACTTGATCCTGGTGTATGATCTTTTCAGTGTATTGTTGGATGTGGTTTGCCAATATTTTGTTGGGGATTTTAGCATCTATGTTCATCAGCATTATTGGGATGTAGTTTTCTTTTTTTGTTGTGTCTTTATTTGGCTTTGGGATTAGGATGATGCTGGCTTCATGAAAAGAGTTTGGGAGTCTTCCTTCTTGTTGAATTTTTTGGAATAATCTGAGAAAGATAGGGGTTAGCTCTTCCTTAAATGTTTTATAAAATTCTCCTGTGTAACATTCCAGTCCCAGGTTTTTGTGTGCTCAGAATTCATTGATTATTGATTCAATCTCATTAGTTGTTATCAGTCTGTCCAGGCTTTATGCTTCTTCTTGATTCAGTTTTGGAAGATTATATTTTTATAGAAATTTTTCCATTTCACCCAGGTTTTCATTCTTGGGGTTAGTTTTTTGTAGTAATTTCTTAAAATCCTTTGTATTTCTGGGATGTAAGTTGTAATCTATCCTCTTTCAATTCTGACTTTATTTATTTGGGTCCTTTCTCTTTTTATCTTGATAAGTCTGCTTAAAAGCTTGTCTATTTTTGTTTATCTTTGCAAAGAATGAGATCCTGGATTTATTGATCTTAGGTTGTTCTTTTAGTCTCTATGTCATTTATTTTTGCTCTGATCTTGGTTGTTTCATTTTTTCTATTTGTTCTAGGCTTTTTTTTGTTGTTATTAATACAGTTCTTGTAGTTGTAGGGATAGGTTGATTCTTTGGAATATTTCTATCTTTTTTATGTAGGCCTGTATCTCTATGAACTTCTGTCTCAGGACTGCCTTTGCTGTGTCTGATAGATTTTGTACTGTTGTTTGTTAATTTTCATTTGTTTACAGAAACTTTTTGATTTCTTCACGATCTCACTATAAACTCATTCATTGTTTAATGGGACGCTCTTCAATCTCTATGAATTTAAGTGTTTTTGTGTTTGTTCTTTGGTTTCTAGTTCAGTCACTTGTAGTCTGAGAAAATGCTTGATATGATTTCAATTTTCTGGAATTTGTTAATCTTGTTTTGTGTTCTATCATGTGGTCTATCTTTAAAAATGTTCCATGTACATTTGAAAATAATGTGTATTTTGCTTCTTTGGGATGTAAAGTTCTATATATATCAGTTAAGTATATTTGATATAGGGCATTGTTTAATGCCCCAAAATCCTTGCTCTTATTTTGTTTGGAAGATCTATCCATGGCTGACAGTGGTGTGTTAAAATCCCCTAGTATAAGTGTGTGAAGTCTATATGTTTATTGAAGTTCTCCAGGATTTCCCTTATGTATTTGGGTGTGCTATGTTGGGTGATATATATTTACAATGTTTATGTCCTCTTGATGGATTCTTCCCTTGATTATAATGAAGTGTCCTTCTGTATCTCTCTTTTTGGCCTTTCTTTTGAAGTCTATTTTGTCTGATAAAATTATTGTTACACCAGCTTTTGTCCCTGTCCATTTGCTTGGAATATTTTGTTTCCAACAGTTCTTTTTCAGTCTGTTTAGGTCTTTTTTCTGAGGTGTGTCTTTTTGCAGCATCTGTGTGGATCATATATTCTCATCCATTCATCTACCCTATGCCTTTTGATTGGAGCAAAAATCCATTAACATTGAAATCCTTCAATGTTAGATAGGTATTCATTCCCCCCTTTTGTACCTGTGTTCCTCTTTCTCTGGCTGTTTTTTTTTTCCTCTTCTTTGAGCAGTGCCTTTAGCATATCTTGAAGTACTGTTTTTGTGCAGTGCCAGTGTTCTTTCATTCTACTTCTGTCTGGGAAACTCCTTACTTTGCCTTCCATTTTAATTGAGATCCTCACTTGGTACAGTAGTGTTGGTTGCAGGAGTTTGCTTTTCATTCCTTGGAATATTTCTTGCCATTCACTTCTGGATTGTAGTGTTTTCTGTTGAGAAATCATCTGCTACCCTTATCTGAGTTCCCTTGTATGTTACTTCTTGTTTCTTCTTTCTTTCTTTTAAGACTGTCTCTTTTTCTTTACAACTGGCATTTTAATTATGATGTGTCTTGCAGTAAGCCTCTTTGTGTTCATCTTGGTTGGGACCCTCTGTGCTTCCTGACCTTTCATGGCTTTTCCACTCTGTAATTTGCATAGTTTTCTGTCATTATTTTTTTTTTCAAATAGAGTTTCTATCCCTTGGCCCTTTTCTTCTCTTTCTGGTATTCCTATGATTTGAATGTTGTTGCATTTTATGTTGTCTTGCAGTTTCCTTAAGGTATCTTCATATTTTTTTAGTCTTTTTTTCATGCAGCTTCTCTATCTGGCTATTTCTTTGTACCTGGTATTCCAGCTTACTAATTCAGTCCTCTGCTTCATCAAGCATGCTTGTAATTCCTTCTAGTGTGTTTTTTATTTCAGAAATTATATTCTTAATTTCTTCCTGGTTCTTATTATATTTTCTCATTCCTTTTTCATACTATGATAGTCCCCATTCAGTTCTTTGTAGTTGTCTGTTAGTTCCTTGAGCATCCTTATAACCATTCTTTTGACTTCTATATCTGATTGCTTACTTTCCTCCATTTCATTTAGCTCTTTTAGTGGGTGTCTTCCATTCCTTCTGATTACAGGTTCTTACATTGTCTCTCCATTTTAGGCAGCCCACACTGTCTACTCTGTGTGTATGTGCCAGGCAGGCACCTATAGGTGGATACCTTGTTGTGCAACTCTTGGATCAGTCTGTGAAGTGCACTGAGTGGGAGCAAATAGCACCTCTCGTCTTCCCTCTTTGTTGGCCTGGGCACTCCATGCATGCATGCAAAGTCCCTTCAGGGAAGTTTAGTTCCCAGATTGAATTAAGTCTCTAGGGGTGCTGCTACCCCTCTGATACCTTGCTGCCCCTCTTTGATCAACACGTGAGGCACCATGATTGGGAGCAAATTGTGCTCCCCTCTTCCCTCTTTATTTGCCCTGCTATTGCAAAGGACAGTTCCTTGCACAGTATCTGATAGCATTTTCTGAGTGAATTCCTTTTGGTTGTGGCCAGCCATTCCTATCAAGAACCTGGCTTTCCACACAGATCAACTCTCTGACCATTCCAGAGACCATCTGGGTCATGGCTAATTGCAGTCCAACTCTTATGCCATCTTCCGCCACCCAGTTCTCTAACTTCTCTGGTACTTACCCAGCTGGCAACCACAGTCCCAGCCAGGGTATGTTGCTGGCTGTGTGTCTCTTACTGGATATTTATCCCCCAGCGATTTTAAGTATCCAGGTTTCTCCTGGCATGGGTCTGCGACTTCTCTGCTCTGGGATTGGAGGGAGCTACAAAGTTACAATCACTGACCTGGCTTTCCTCCAAAGCTCCTGTGGTAGCCATGGTCTCTGGCTCAGGGTCCAGGGACCTTCCCATTGGCCTACAAAATCTTATTACTACCCACTTTTAAATGTCCTCTGCAACCTTTGGCTTCCAAATTTCATGTCAGCTGAGATTCTGTTGGCTGTTCACTCCATTCTTCAGATGATTGGCTAGGTGTCCCAGTTGGGTATAGAAACAAGTGGGTTCAGCTCCCACCTACCTTGCCGCCATCTTCTGGCCATCTGATTGTTCTATAATTTATTTGTAATTTTAACTTAGTTTTGGATGTATATGAATGTAAATTCCACCTACTTTCCCACTATCTTGGATGTTTTAACATCTGACATTTTGTATATCTTCTTCCTTTTCCTTTATCACCATCTCCTAAACTCCTTTCATTTGGCAACCATCCTTTCAGGGTCTGTATTCTGAGTTTCTTTCCATGATGTTTGTTTATTTTGTTTTTAGTTTCTATATATAAGTGAATCATATGGTGTTTTTCTTTTTCTGTCAGACTCATTTCACTTAGTACAATGCTGTCTTGTTCTATCCATGTTGTAAATGGCAAGATTTTATTCTTTTTTTTGTGGCTTAATAATATTTTATCATAAATATGTACCACCTCTTTTTTATCTGTTTATTGTTGGTTACTTAGATTTCTTCCATAGTTTGGCTATTAGTAATGCTGCAATGGACATAGCGGTATATATATTTTCTTGAATTAGTGTTTGGAGTTCTTTATATGAATACCCAGGTGAGGAATGCTGGGATATATAGTATTTATATTTTTAATTTTTTGAGAAATCTCCATATTGTTTTCCAATTTACAGTCCCACAAACAGTGTATAAGGGTTCCTTTTTCTCCATGTCCTTGCCAACAGTTTTTGTTTGTTGATTTACTGATAATAGCCATTCTGATAGGTGATATCACATTGTGGCTTTAATTTGCATTTTTCTGATGATTAGTGATGTGAGAATATTTTCATATATGACCATTGGCCATCTATAATATATGTCCTCTTTGGAGAAATGTCTATTCATGTACTCAGCTCTTTTTTGAAAAAACCATACCCTGTTTTTTTTGGTGTTAAGTTGTATGTGTTCTTTATATACTTTGGATATTAACCCCTTATACAATATATTATTAGATGATATCTTCTCCCATTCAGTAAGTTTCTTTCTGTTATGTTGAAGGTTTCCTTTAGAATGCAAAGACTCTTTGGTTTGATGTAGTTCCATTTTTTAAAGAAATTTGTGCCTTTATTAGAATGGTGTTAAATTTTAATTAGACAAACTTTGGTAATCAAATTATTCACTTTTAATAAGAAATGATGCTACAGATCTGCAATACTGGTCCAACAGTCTTGCCATTACTTTTCCTTTAAAGCAACAAACAGAACATGAATAATCAGAAAGCACTGACAGGCATCAGTTAATCCAAAATACTAGTTTCTTAGTTCCCTGTTGGGAACTTCCCTGCCTGGTTTCAGAAGCTGTAACCTCCCATGGCTAAGGCTGAGTAAAGAGACCTTGGAACCATAAGCCACTAAGGAGACAAAGCTTATCTCCCTGGCATGGATACTGCCTCTACCCACTTTACTTCACCCTGCTTGGCCCTGAGCAGATGACCACTAAAGCCAATGATGGGTAAGATTCCTCAAGGGAGGGATGACCTAAGACAGACATAGTCATGGGGGGGCCCTCAGGGAAGGACTTGGGGGGGCTATAGAAAAAGGGGATGATGGACCCTCACCCTTTGACTTTGACATAGCCTGAGTCCTCATTCTGTCTGCAAGAAGTCTCCTACTATCCTGGCTGCCTTACTTCCACTGCCTGACTTAAGCCTGAAACAAAGCTAGAGGTGGCTGGGGCCCTGTTCTGGAAAGGGCAGGTTTCCCAGGGTGATCAGGCCTAAGAAAGAATGCATAAAATCATATGAAACCTACTTTGCTAATACCCTCAGTTTAAATGATAAGGGTCCAAGCATGAAATGAGTTTGTTTCCCAAAGTTTTATGGTCCTTTAACTATCTGACCCTGACCCAAAATAAGCCCTCACAGTTCTTTGAATGTTATCTATTGTTTGATCCTTACTGTCTGGCAATGATTGATGAGCTTTATGTATATGCCCTGTATTTTTATGCAAATTAAACCCAGTAAAAGCCCATTGAGGAATAGGCTCCTGGCCCTTCTCCTTTGAGAGATCAGTCACCTTTCCTCCCTAAGCAGATCATGTCTTGGTAGACTTATTTTCATCTATGGCAGACAGTGAGGGGGGCTCTGCAGGCAGAGCCCACCTGCAGTTCCCAACACTTGCAAAGAAAATGATTGGGGCAGCACAGGAAGATGGTAGCAATTAAAATAACTGGAATCTCATGAGCATGTGTATATATCAAGTCTCATGAGGCTATTTTTAGAATTTATCCTTTGCTTGGTCACTTTTTTGTACTTCAATACTAGTTTTTCTTTGACCTTTCCCTCAAAATATAAAAAGTATGAAATATAATCAAGATCTTACATTTCATACTTAGAAGTGTACAATTCAAGCATTATAGGCTATATACATACTGATAATTTTCCTCAAGTCTTGGATAACTCAATAATATATGAGATATTAGGGCACAGAAAGAACTAAAATCCACTTCTTTTGGTTACACATAATATTCATATATTCAATCTAAAGTGAAACATCATTTTGGCTTCCTTCTACATTTACATGTTGATATATTTATTAAAGCATTCTATTATAATTATACTTGGTTATTATTTCAAGTCTGGGTTAAAATCTCAAATCCATTCACGCAGACATGTAATCAGAAAGATTATTTACCTTCCTAACCTCAGTAACTATGAAGTCAATTTTACAACATGACTCCAAACACTGGATTGTGATGACAAATGCTATGCCTTCATAATCCTTTTTGGTGTGGCATACTTGGTAGAACTTGAGTATGGGAGACAGATTTGATCCTCCAAACCAAACTGCAGATTGTTGCAGGTAGTGTGTAATGAATGACTTGTACATTGATAGGTTTTTGCTTCAATCTACCACAATTCAATTCTTCACTTTACTTCAGCTTCATGTACAGTTCTTTTCAAATCTGTTTTCAAGCAACATTCAAAATCCATGGCCATGGTTGATCCTCCAGAAAGGACAATATACTTATAGAGAGGAAGTTTAACATCAATAAGACAATCCTAAAATTTCAACTACAAGTTCTGAGATAGGCTGCGTAAAGTCTAGATTAGCATACTCTGGATGAAAGAAGATTTCAGTGCCCAGGAATCTTTCATAACAAACATCAATGGAAAATTCTTTCTTCAAGATAACACTGAATTCAGTACACTATTTAATCCACTTTGATCCTTCTGTAATAATTGTTAAATTCTTTTACTAAATCTGGGCAGACATAACCATAGTGCTCCTTTACTGCCTTAGCAGTTTCCAAGGATTGCTCTGGAGGGATTCCTACTTCTTGCTCTCTCATCAATTGCTGAATACAGTATGTTATATTTTGTCCTGTGATGGAAATGTGTTTAATACAGTTGCCAGTGACATACCCTTTAGCCACAGTGATGACATGAGTGACATAATCTTTACTTTCTATTACTGTATTAGTCAATGTCTGGTCTCCTACTCATCTTGAGGTCCAGGATGCAGCTAAGGCAAGAAAGGCCTGCATAGCAACGTACAAGCCTGGAATATTGAAGAACTCAAACATTATTTCACCAGTATATTCCCTGTATTCTAGAATGTTCAGAGGAGTTTCAGTCAAAAGAAAATAATGGTCTTCAGGTTCTGGTATTAATTATTTAAAGATCATTTGTTCCATAAAACTTTCCATCAAATTCCATCTTCAACTATACCATGGTGAATTGGCCACTTTGTTGTGTATGTAGGTTTTCGTCTTGCTTCATTACCAATGAAGAAGTCTCCATCATCAACACCTTTCATCACCCTCCTTTACCTTGAGCTCCCACATTTGCTCCTTAATAACTCCTTAATAACAATACAGGAAGAGATGATGAACTGTGGCTTTGTATTTCCAGCATGTCCTAGATTTGTTTACTCGGTGCCACTATCTAGTACACAAGCGAGCAGCTGTCTTATCATCTTACTCCTTGCCTATTGCTGTGGACATTTATGAGATGAATTATGTGGCAAAATGTGTCCAAAATAAGCATAAATTTAATGAGGCTGACTGATTATAGAACTCACCTGAGATTGTGGGAGAAAAAATTTTCATGATATATTACAGAACCTATCACATTCTATCATATTTATTTCACATTAGATCAGCTAAATATTTCTTTTTTAATATATTGTATTGATTATGCTATTACAGTTGTCCCATTTCCCCCTTCACTCCCCTCCACCCTGTACATCCTCTCCCACCCACATCCCCCCCTTTAGTCATGTCCATGTGTCATACTTATAAGTTCTTTAGCTTCTACATTTCCCATACTATTATTACCCTCCCCTATCTATTTTCAACCTACAATCTATGCTACTTATTCTCTGTACCTTTTCCCCTGTCTCCTCCTCCCACTCCCCTGTTGCTAACCCTCCATGTGATCTCCATTTCTGTGGTTCTGTTCCTATTCTAGTCATTTGCTTAGTTTCTTTTGGTTTTGCTTTAGGTGTGGTTGTTAATAATTGTGAGCTTGCTGACCTTTTACTATACATGTTTTTTTAAAATCTTCTTTTCTTAGATAAGTCCCTTTAACATTTCATAAAATAAGGGCTTGGTGATGATGAACTCCTTTAACTTGACTTTATCTGAGAAGCACTTTATCTGCCCTTCCATTCCAAATGAAAGCTTTGCTGGATAGAGTAATCTGGGATATAGGTCCTTGTCTTTCATGACTTGGAATACTTCTTTCCAGCCCCTTCTTGCCTGTAAGGTCTCTTTTGAGAAATCAGCTGATAGTCTCATGGGAACTCCTTTGTAGGTTACTGTCCCCTTATCTCTTGCTGCTTCTAGGATTCTCTCCTTCATTTTAATTTTGGGTAATGTAATTATGATGTGCCTTGGTGTGTTTCTTCTTGGGTCCAACTTCTTTGGGACTCTCTGAGCTTCCTGGACTTCCTGGAAGTCTATTTCCTTTGCCAGAATGGGGAAGTTCTCCTTTATTATTTGTTCAAATACGTGTTCAATCTGTTGCTTTTCCTCTTCCCCTTCTGGTACCCCTATAATTCGAATGTTGGAATGTTTACAGATGTCCTGGAGGTTCCTAAGCTTCTCCTCATTTTTTTGAATTCTTATTTCTCCATTCTTTCCTGTTTGGTTGTGCTTTTATTCCTTCTGGTCCACTCTATTGTTTTGAGTCCCAGTTTCCTTCCCATCACTATTGGTTCTCTGTGCATTTTCCTTCATTTCTTTTATGGTATCCTGCATTTGTTCATCTAATTTGCACCCAAAATCAACCAATTCTGTGAGCTTCCTGATCACCAGTGTTTTGAACTGTGCATCTGATAGATTGGCTATCTCTCGGTCGCTTAAAATGATGAGTCCTGGGGCACTGATCTGTTCTGTTTGAGCCATCTCTCTCTCTCTCTCTCTCTCTCTCTCTCTCTCTCTGGTCTGGTTGCTCCTGTTACAGTGAGGGGCGGAGCCTTAGGTGTTCACCAGGGCTGCGCACCCCAGTTGCTAGATTGTGATGTTGTATGTGGGGGCAGGGGCTGGAGGGAACAATGGTGGTAGCTCCATTCTCTGTGGGACCTCAGTCCCTTCTCTGGGATCCTGGGTTGTGTGCTCTGCCCTGCTCCATAATCGCCGCCTCACTGGGTCTGCCAGCTGCCGCTTGCGTACTCAGGGTCCACCCGCTGCAATCTTGCACACCCCAGATGCCTTACGCACCCCCAGTTGCCTTATGTGCCCAACTCTCTCTGCTCTCTGTGCTGCGCCCCCGCGCCTGGTGGCTCCTCTCCACCCCTCCTACCGGTCTGGATGAACAGGTCTATTTCAACTTTTTGGCTGTCCGACTTCCATTCAGATAAATTCTCTATCAGTTCTGAGTGTTATTCTGCCTCTAAATTGTTGTTGTTCCAATCTTGGTTGTGTATGGAGGTACGGTGCGTCCACCTTGCCTCCATCTTGGCAGGAAGAATATTTCTTAGTAACAATTATAAATTGTAGTCACTATAGTAATTGATTTAATATTTCACTTCTGGTTGTCACAAAAATTTGCTC
This sequence comes from Phyllostomus hastatus, assembly GCF_019186645.2. Lineage (NCBI taxonomy): Eukaryota > Metazoa > Chordata > Mammalia > Chiroptera > Phyllostomidae > Phyllostomus > Phyllostomus hastatus. The sequence continues at coordinate 11,604,946 of NW_025333543.1, read as the reverse complement.
CTAGTCAGTGATACTGTTTCCATATAGTACCCAATGCATTTTATTTTTTTAAATTTCTCAAAGTGTATTTTATTGATTATGATTGTGAAGTTGTCCCAATTTTATTCCTTTTGCCCCCCTACAGTCAGTATGTCCCTTCCCTCCAGCAATCTCCTCACTTAGTTCGTGTTCATGAGTCGTGCATGTAAGTTCTTTAGCTTCTCCCTTTCCTATAATATAGTTAACATCCACCTGTCTATTTTGTTCCTACCTATTATGCTTCTTTTTTTAATTGTTGTTCAAGTACAGTTGTCTCCATTTTCCCATCACCACTCTTCCACATTGACTTACCCACACCTCCCACCCTTGTCTTTGTTCATGGGTCCTTTATTCATGCTCCTTGATAACCTTTCCCCTTCTTTACCTCATTATCCCTCTCCCACATCCCCTCTGGTTACTGTCAATTTGCTCTTTATTTCAATGTCTCTGGTTTTGTTTTTGCTTGCTTTTTTGTTTTGTTGATTAGGTTCCACTTATAGGTGAGATCATATGGTATTTGTCTTTCACAGGCTGGTTTATTTCACCTAGCATAATCTTTCCACTTCTGTGCATGCTGTGGCAAATGGTAGGAACATCTTCTTTCTTTCTGCTTCATTGTATTCCATTGTGTAAATGTGCCATAGTTTTTTTATCCACTTATTTACTGATGGGCACTTAAGTTCTTCCAGCACTTGACTATTATAAATTGTGCTGCTCTGAACATTGGGGTGCATAGGTCCTTTTGAATTTGTGTTTCAGGATTCTTAGGGTATAATCCCATCAGTGGAATTGCTGGATAAAAGACAGTTCTATTTTTAGTTTTCTGAGGAAATTCCATTCTGTTTTCCACAGTGGCTGCACCAGTCTGCATTCCCATCAGCAGTGTACTATGGTTCCCTTTTCTCTACAACTTTGCCAGCACTTGCTGTTGGTTGATTTGTTTGTGATGGCTATTCTCACTGGTGTGATGTGGTATCTCAATGTCATTTTAACTTGCATCTCTCTTATGGCTAGTGATACTGAGTATCTTTTCATATGTCTCTGGGCCCTTTGTATGTTCTCCTTGGAGAAGTGTCTGTTCAGGTCCTTTGCACAGTTTTTAATTGGGTTGTTTGTCTTCCTGGAGTGGAATCATGTGAGTTTTTTTATATATATATATTTTGGACATCAAACCCTTGGAATCAAGAAGCATAATCAGAGATTAATACCTTGGACAAGAGTTTGATCTCCAGTTATGCTTCTTGACCCCTACACTATTTCCCACTTTCTCCCCATTCTCTCTCCCAGCTGATACCCTCCAAATAATCCCATACCTATGTTTCTGTCCCTATTGTTGTTTGCTTAGTCTGTTTTTGTTTTCATTTGTATTTTTTCAATTTTGTTGATAGTTGTGAATTTGTTGTCATTTTAATGTCCATAGTTCTGATCAACTTCTTTTTCTTAGATAAGTGCCTCTGACATTTCACATAATAATGGCTTAGTGCTCATGAATTCCTTTAACTTTTCCTTGTCTGGGAAGCACTTTATCTGCCCTTCCGTTCTAAATGATAGCTTTGCTGAACGGAGTAATCTTGGTTGGAGCTTCTTGATTTTCATCACTTTTAATACTTCTTTCCAGCCCCTTCTCGCCTGCTAAGTTTCTTTTTAGAAATCAGCTGACAGTCTTATAGGAACTTCTTTGTAGGTAACTTTGCTTTTCTATTGCTGCTTGGAAGATTCTATCTTTATCTTTAACACTTGGTATTTCAATTACTATGTGTCTTTGTGTGGTCCCCTTTGGGTCCAACTTAATTGGGACTCTCTGTGCTTCCTGGACTTACATGTTTATTTCTTTTGTCAAATTAGGGAAGTTTTCTTTCATTATTTTTTCATGTAGATATCCCATTTCTTGCTCTTTCTTTTATCCTTCTGGAATGCCTATGATGGACCTCTTGCTGGACCTCCTAACATTTTCCCAGAGGCTGCTTATACTATCCTCATATTTTAAATCTTTTTTCTTCTTGTTCTGCAGTTTTGTGTTTTGTTTTGTTTTGTTTTTCTTTCTTATGTTCCAAATCATTGATTTGATTCTCGGCTTCATACACTCTACTGTTTTTTCCTTATGAATTGTTGTTCATTTCAATTACTGAATGCTTCATTTCTGACTGGGTCTTTTTTATGCTGCTAAGGTCCTCACTATGTTTCTTGAGGATCCTTATAACTAGTGTTTTGAACTCTGCACCTGGTTGATTGCTTTCCTCCTTTTTGATTAGCTCTTTTTCTGGAGTTTTGATCTGTTCTTTCATTTGGGCCATGTTACTTTGTATCCTTGTTTTGACAGCCTCCCTGTGTTTTATATGTCTTATGTAGAACTGCTTTGACTTAATGTCTTGGTAGTGTGTCCTAATATAGTAGGTGTACTTTGGGTCCAGTGGCATAGCCTCCTCTGTCACCCGAGCTGGGTATTCAAGGTGCACCTTTCATGTCAGCTGACTGCACACTTATTTTGTAGTGGAGCCTTGGTTGCTGATGGCAGATGAATCAGAGGGATTACCCAGGCCAGTCATCTGTAAGGATTGGCTGTGACCACTTACTACCAATCTCTGCCCTCCATGGAGGATCAGCTGTGTAGGGGCAGGGTGATGTTGCTCTGACGGTGTCTGTAGCTGGACAGTACCTGGGTGCACTGGCCTTGGGGTTTTGTGGGTGGTGTATGAAAAGGTCAGCCCCCACCTGTATTTTGCCTGGAACCACTCTTCCTGAGCTATAAAACTGAGAAGGTTGCTACTTGTCCTGAGCTTGGAGATTCCCAGGCAATGCCAAGCTGTGAAAGTAATTTGGCTGATGCCCCAGCCCAGCGTGGAGCTTACTGAGGCCAACTGTTCCTCCTTTGATAGGATTTAGGAAGCTTTGAAGCAAACAAGACCAACTATTCATATGGAAAATCAGCTTTAGTGGACCTGTAAGTTGGGTGTGGCTGAGCCTCTGGGACTCCAAGGTGGGTCAAACAGTGTTATACAGGTTGATGGAGTCTCAAACCTAGCACTAGCCTGCATGCTCTCTGTTTCTGCTGGGAGAAGGCTCAGAAAATGCACAATGGCTTTTGCTCACCTATGACAGACACTTCAGCCTCTCCCAGTATGCCACTGATGCTCTTCAAGCTGCCACCCCAGCAGTGGAGCTCAGAGGGAGTGAATCTGAGTGGGTGACTCCATAATTGGGTGTTTTAAGAGAAACTGCTTGGGACTCCAATTTTTTCTTCCACTGACTCTATTCCTGCTGGTTTTTCTCACCAGAAGTTGTGGGGATTTATATTCCTGGCACTGGCACCCTGGCCTGGGGGTACTGTTGTGGTGCTGGGACTCCTCACTCCCAAGATATTTCTCCTGAATTTTTATTCACCACATGTGGGTGAGAGACTGGCCCATTCCTCATGTGCGCTGTCCCACCAGTCTCAATGGATGTGGTTTCTTTAATTCTGTGGTTGTCAGAGTTCCATCAAATTTGATTTCTTATGTTTATGAGTGATGGTTGTTCTATATTTTAGTTGTATTTTGATATGGTTGTGTGAAGAGGTGAGCCATGTCTGCCTACACTGTCTTCTTGACTGGAACTTCACCAATGCATTTTAAAATGCTAAGAAGTTTAAGAGTAGAAAAGATTGTAATAGGATGCAGCCAGGACCCCCCAAATAGGGATTTGTAATGGGGTCCAGAACTCAGGAAGTCCAGGAAATATTTTAAAAAGTTATAGGTCCCATGAATCTGAACTGGGGGCTGGGACAAATAGATCAGGGGCATTGATGGTTGTTCTGCGTAGCAACAGTTTTACGACTAACCTCAGGCATGGTCATTTAACTTATCTATAACTTTAAAAATTATTTTATTTATTTATTTTTAGAGAGGGGAAGAGAGGGAGAAAGAGAGGGAGAGAAACATCAATGTATGGTTGCTTCTTGAGCACCTTATACTGGGGACCTGGACCACAACCCAGGCTTGTACCCTGAGTGGGAATCAAACCAGTGACCCTTTGGTTCAGAGGCTGGCACTCAGTCCACTGAGCCACACCAGCTAGGACACATATCCATAACTTCTAACTGGTTTCATGGATATGTTAAATAGCTGTGGTCATGCTTTGAGCCAAGGAGATGGGAGTAACTTCGACCCATGATGTAACTGGAAAGTGACTCCCATTGGTTACATTGCCTGTGTGAGAGCTTGGAGATGATTAGCTCCATCCCACAGGGCCACGTGAGCCCAGACTTACTATGGCCCCAGAAAAGCTGGACAACTATGGGAATGCTGGTAGGTGTAACCAATTGTGGGAGGAGTCAGAAAAGGGGCTGCAGAGGAAGATTGGTGCTGGGATTTAAACCCAGGCATAGCAGCCATGGGAGGTGGGGACCACATGGATTTGGCAAGAGTCAGAACCACGTGGCTTTGGGTGCTTCATTTTGTCATGTGACTTAGGAAGCAGGAGAAACCTTGGAGGGAAGGAAAGGGGTAAAAGGACTCTTACTGGTGGGCCATGAGAAGGTGCCACAGCTGGTGGTGTTTGGAATCAAGGGAGGCCAGCCAGCCAAGTGTAGATTACTGAAAAGAACCGGGGAAGGGGGGGCTATCTAAGCCACGGACTTGTATTTCTTTTGCTGAAATGTGGTACCTCAAACTGGGCAAAGGGGAGAAGGAAGGACTATGTGTGTTTGTGGGTGTTTTAAAGGACTTTGGGATTTTAATGAAGACATTAAGTCATTACTCTTAAGTCTGTATAACTTTTGACTAAATAATTCCTTTCCTTTTCACCAATCTCAGACACTGAGAGCTATAATTCCCTTGTGGAGGGCAAGGTGAACCTAGTACCTGGGGGCCCCAGGAGAAAGGGAGGTCAATTCAGTAATAGTATTTTGTCTTCCCCCACAGGTGCATTCTGTAACAAGATCACTTAGAAATACCTTACTTTAATTAATATGTAAATATAGTACATGTTATAAATGTGAAACACAATTGTTCAAAAGGAACAGAGTAGTCCAACAAATGTAGTTGAGCATTGGTGGATGGTGCATATGCTGGTAATAAAGAAATGTATGCTCTGTTGCATAAATTTCTTGACCATGCCACACTTTTGGCTTTTATGTAAATAAGTGAATGTGAAAGAGATAATCATACAATAAGCCATTAGTTATCTATGTATACATCCTTGTAACTTTCTGCTCCCTTCTCTTATTTTTTCTGTCATTCATTCTTTCTTGGCATTTCTGTCAGAAGAAAAAGAAGGTAAAGTTTAAGTTATTTTTATTTTTCTTATTAGCTTTGTGTATGAGGACACATTAATTCATTCATTTATTAAGGGTTTATTGAATGCATGCTAAGATCTAGCACATGCTTAGATACCATAGATACAAGCATGGGTGATTCTTGATTGCAAGGAATTCATTGTCAATTGGAAATATAAACAAATTAGTCAAGAATTGCAATTGGTAGAATAAGTTATCTGAAGTTATCTTTATCTTTTTTTGCCTTTGTTGCTATAATTGCATGGCCAAGGAAGTAATAGAAACTTCCAAATATTTAAGTAAGTACTTATACAGGGTGGGACAAAAGTAGACTTACAGTTGTTCATATGTATAATAATATAATAATAAATAATAATACAAAAGTAAACTGTATTTCACATACAACTGTAAACTTATTTTTGCTCTACCCTATAGCTATTAATTTAGATATAAGATGTATATTCTATCAGAATTAAAGTGCTATTTATTTTCAAATTTATTTTTATTGTACTTTTCCATTACTATTTATCACCTGTACCCCCCAAACCTGACAATTACCACACTGTTGTCTACATCCATAAGTCCTTTTCCTTTTTTTGCTCAATCTTTCTACCCTCTAACCTCCCTACTCCCCAGTTCTTTAAATATATTACAATTTTAAAAAGTATGAAAGCTGAATGTTATTGTGGGATTTCATTTAAGTTTCTTTGGTTGTAAGTCTCTCAGTGTTACTAACTATAGGGCCACTTAAAATTTCCAGAATAGCTTCCAATATAGAAAATACTATTTTCCCAAGAAGACTTATCAAAGAAGGGGAGAATTTTGGCTGAGGTGGTCTCTGCTGCTGAGGTCCACCCTAACATACTTGAGAGCTATGGCTGTCTGCTGACCATGCTTTCTTAAGCTGGGAAACAAGTCCTTCCTAGGGGGGAATTTGGGTGGTGCATTTACATGATACTATTTTCACTCTGACTCTCTCAGTTTCATCTGCTGGTTTCTGCTCATCTCCCAGAAATCCAAACCTTGGCAAGTACTGAGTCTTGGGATCTCTTTTTCAATAACAATGTCCTTTGTAATTCCAGCTTACCTTATGTTTTTTAATGCCACCTATGCTCTGACCAAGCCTACATTTAGAGATAAATTTCTATCTCTAGTAGGGGCATCTTCTTTGAAGTTCAGAGTCATAAATATCCAATTGTGCCTAGTTATGTCCACTTGGATACCTAATAGCATCACAATTTTGACCAAGACCGAACTTGTGATCCTTCTTTTGCTCCACATCATAAACCTCTTCCTCCCACACTCTTCTCCATTTCAGTAAATAAACAACTTCCTTTCAAATTCCTTAGGTCCAAAATTTTTCACATCCATATCTAATCCACCAGCAAATTCTATTGGCTCCAACTTCAAAATATTTTCAGAAGGTGATATCCTTTTGTCATCTTATTTACTACCACTCTGGTTAACACCATAATTTCTGGCATTTAATAATGTCAGTGCCTTTTTAACAGGTCTCATTCATCTTCCTTTACTCTCTATCCACCTATTCTCAATGTGATAGCTGGTGATATTATTAAAACCTAACTGTACAGATCATGTCCCTCCTCCAATAGCTTCCTGTCTCAGGCAGAGTAGTAGACAAAGTCAAGAAAGTCATCACAAAAGTCTACCAGACCCTGTGTGAATGGTACACCCTCCCCTTGACTCTCTGCACATTCCCATTCTCCCCAGGGCTTCCTCATTTTCAGTCATGCTGGGATTCTTGCTATTCTTCAATTAGGCAAAACACTTTCTTGCTTGAAGATGAATGTACCCAATGTTCCTTTCCTAGGAAAGTTCTTCCCTAGATAGCTATATGGATCACTCACCACTCTTTCATGCTTTTGCTCAAATGTCACCTTCTTGGAGACATACCTTCACAGCCCAAACACCTTCTGCCCTGCTTTATATCTCATATTTCTTATCATCTCTAACGAAATATAAATTTCTTAAAAAGAGATACAGAAGGGCACTTCATAATACTCAAGGGTAGAATCCATCAAGAAGACTTAAAAATTGTAAATATATATATGTACCCAACACAGGAGCACCCAAATATGTAAGGACAATCTTGAAAGACTTCAAGAAAGATATAGACAGAAACAGATTTATACTAGGAGATTTCAACATCCCACTGTTAACAATGAATGTCCAAACAAAATATCAACAAGGATATTGTGGCTTTGAACAATGACCTAGATCAAATGGATTTAACTGATATATGTATAACCTTTCATCCCAAAGAAGCAAAATACACGTTCATTTCAAATGCACATGGAATATTTTCAAGGGTAGACTACATGATAGGACATAAAATGAACTTCAACAAATTCAAGAAAATTCAAATGATTTCAAGCATATTCTTAGACCATGAGGGCCTGAAACTAGAAGGCAGCCTAAAGTGAAACAACGAAAAAAACCTCAAATTCATGGAGATTGGATAGCATGCTATTAAATGATGAATTAGTTAAGAATGAGATCAAGGAAGAAGTAAAAAAAGTTTCTGGAAACAAATGAAAATGAACTCACAACAGTCAAAACTTATGGGACAGCAAAGGCAGTCCTGAGAGGGAAGTTCATAGCACTAGAGGTCTCAGTAAAAAATATAGAAACATTTCAAATACATAACCTCACTGTACATCTACAAGTGGGAAAACAACAAGAAACAAAGCCGAGATTGAGTAGAAGGAAGGAAATAACAAAGATCAGAGCAGAATTAATTGACATAGAAACTAAAAGAACAATTCAAAGGATCAATAAATCCAGGAGATGGATCTTTGAAAAGATAAACAAAATCGACAAGACTTTAAGCAGACTCATTAAGAGAAAAAGAGAGAGGACCCAAATACACAATATCAGAAATGAAAGAGGGCAGATTAAAACAGATACAACAGAAATACAAAGCACTGTAAGAAATTACCATGAAGAAATATATGTGAAGAAATTTGAAAACCTAGATTTAATGGATAAATCTCTAGAAAAATATAAACTTCCAAAACTGAATGAAGAAGAAGCAGAAAGCCTGAACAGACCAGTAATATCTAATGAAATAGAAGCAGTAATCAAAAAAAGTCCCACCAACCAAAAGCCTTGGACTCGATGGTTTCACAGGAAAAATTTACAAAACATTTAAGCAAGAACTAAGCCCTGTCCGTCACAGGTGATCCCCAAAAATCCCAGAAGAGGGGAGACTCCCAAACTCCTTTTATGAAGCCAGGCTCATCCTAATCCCCAAACCACATAAAGACACAACAAAGAAAGAAAACTACAGGCCAATATCACTGATGAAAAGAGACACTAAAATCCTCAACAAAATATTGGCAAACCATATCTAGCAAGATATTAAAAAGATCATACACCATGATCAAGTGGGATTCACCCCAGGGATGCAAAGCTGGTAAAATATCTGCAAATCAATAAACATGATACATCACCTAAACAAAGGAAAGACAAAAATCACATAATCATATCAATAGATGTGGAAAAAGCATTTGATAAGGTACAGTACCCATTTACGATAAAATAAAAAACAGTCAACAAAGTGGGAGTAGAGGGAATATATCTGAACATAATAAAGGCCCTATATGAGACACTTACAGCCAACATTATACTCAAAGGGCAAAATTTAAAAGTTTTACCACTAAAGCCTTACCACCTTGGAAGAAGACAAGAATGTCCACTTTGACCACTTCTATTCAATATATTACTGGAAGTCATAGCTACAGTGATCAGACAAGAAAGACAAATGAAAGATATCCAAAATGGAATGGAGGAAGTAAAACTGTCATTGTTTGTGGATTATATGATAGTGTACATAAAAAACCATATAGACTTCACCAAAAACTGACCTAATAATGAATTTAGATAAACAGTGGGATACAAAGTCAATATTCAAAAATCAAAGGCATTTTTCTACACCAACAATGAAATATCAGAAACAAAAATCAGAAAAAGAAATCCCACTTAAGAGAGCACCAAGAAAAATAAAGTACTTGGAATAAGCCTAACCAAGGAGGTAATAGACATGTACTCAGAAAACAATACAACACTGAAGAAAGAAATTAAGGAAGACACAAACAATTGGAAATATATACCATGTTCATGTATTAGAAGAATTAACATCATCAAGATGTCCATACTACCCATAGCAATTTATACATTCAATCTCAATCCCTATAAAAATACCAATGACATATAAATACCATGTCAAAAACTTATATGGAACCATAAGTGGCTCCAAATAGCTCCAGCAATCTTGAGAAAAAAGAACAAAGTAGGAGGGATCACCATACCTGACATCAAACTATATTACAAGACAACTGTAACCAAAACAGCCTGGTACTGGCATAGGAACAGACGCACAGACCAATAGAACAGAATAGAGAGCCCAGAAATAAAGCCAAGTCTGTATGGTCAATTAATATTCAACAAAAGTGGCAGAAGCATAAAATGGAGTAAAAATAGCCTCTTTAACAAAAGGTGTTGGGACATCAGGACAGCTACATGCCAAAAAAACAACCAACATACAACATACACAAAAATAAACTCAAGATGGAGAAAAGACAAGTATTAGTCATGGTACCATAAATTCATAGAGTAAAGGACAAGGGACATCAAGGAAAGAATAAACAAGTGTGAGTTCATCAAAATAGAAAGGTTCTGCACGGCTAAAGAAAACAGCAGCAAAATGAGAAGGGAACCAAATGTATTGGAAAATATATTTGCCAATGAAATCTTGGATAAAGGTTTGATCTTGAAAATATATAAAGAACTCAGATGACTCCACTCTGGGAAGATAAGCAATCCAATTAAAAAGTGGACAAAGGACCTGAACAGACACATCTCCAAGGCCACATATCCAATATAGATATTGCCCATAGATATACGAAAAAAAATGCATCACTAGCCATCAGAGGGATGCAAATGAAAACCACAATTAGATACCACTTCACACTGGTTAGAATGGCCATCATAAACAAATCAATAAGCAAAAAGTGCTAGAGGTTATGGAGAAAAGGGCACCATAGTGCATTGTCGGTGGGAGTGCAGAGTGGTGTAGCCACTGTGGAAAACGGCATGGAATTTCTTCAGCAAAGTATAAATGGAACTGCCTTTTGACCTAGCAATTCCACTGATGGGATTATACCCTATGAACCAGGGAAACACCATTCAAAAGAACCTATATACCGCAATGTTCATAGCAGCACAATTTATAATAGCCAAGTGCTGGAAGGATCCTAATGCCCATCAGTAAATGAGTGGATTAAAAAAACAACGGTGCATTTACACAATGGAATACTATGCAGCAGAAACAAAGAAGCTCCTACCCTTTGGGACAGCATGGATGGAACTGGACAGCATTATGCTAAATGAAATAATTCAGGTGATGAAAGACAAATATCATATGATCTCACCTATAAGTGGAACCTAATTGACAAAACAAACAAGCAAGCAATGTATAAGCAGAGACATTGAAATAAAGAACAAATTGACAGTAACCAGAAGAGAGGTGGGAGGAAATAATGGGGCAGAAGTGGAAAGAGGTGTCAGGAACATGAATAAAGGACACATGGATGAAGCCAAAGAGAGGTAGGATTGAGAGTGGGAGTGAGGATGGTTGGGATTGGGGAATAGAGGGTGAAACTGGAAACAACTGTACTTGAACACCAATAAAAAAAGAGAGAAAAATAAATGCATGCCTGACTGCTGTGTTTTCAGGAGACAAAAGTGTGAATCAAAATGCAAAAACATATACTATTAGGAAAATATAAGAGTCTTATTTATCTATTACATTTCTCACCAGTTTTTTTTTATATTTTGCTGTATTAACAGCTTTTCCAATTTTCCCGTTGCTCTCTCCTGCGTAGCCCACACCCTATTCCTATACTCAATACCTACCCCTATTGTCCATGTCCATGGGTCATTTATACCTGTTCTTTGATTACAACCTTTCCCTTCTTTCCCCTGTTATTCTCTTCCCCTCATGCCTCTAGTTGCAGTCAGTCTGTTCCTTGTTTCCATGCATGTAGTTCCATTTTGCTCATTTGTTTGTTTTGTTCATTAGGTTCCTGTTATAGTTGAGAATGTATAGTATTTCCCTTTCACTGTATGGCTTATATCACTTAGCATAATCCTCTCGGGTTCCATCCATGCTGTTGCACATGGTGGGAGTTCCTTCTTTCTTTCTACTGCATAGTATGCATTCTGTAAATGTACCACAGTTTTTGATCCACTCACTCACTGATGGGCACATAAGCTGTTTCCAGCACTTGGCTATTGCAAATTCTGCTGCTATGAACATTGGGCTGCATAGGTTCACTTGATTGGTGCTTTGAGATTCCTAGAGTATAATCCCAGCAATGGACTGCTGGGTCAAAAGACAGCCATATTTCGTTTTTTGAGGAAATTCCATCCTGTTTTCCACAGTGACAGCATCAGTCTACTTTCACACCAATGGTGCACTAGGTTTCCTTTTTCTCCACATCCTCACCAGCACTTTTTTGCTGATTTGTTAATGAGGGTCATTCTGGCTGGCATGTAGTGGTATCTCACTGTGCCTTTAATTTGCATCTCTCTAATGGCTAGTGATGTTGAAAAGCCTTACATATACCTCTGGTCCCTCTGTTTGCCCTTCATGGAGAAGTGTCTGTTCAGGTCTTTTGCTCATTTTGTAATTGAATTGTTTGTCTTCCTGGTGTGGAGTCATATGGTTTGTTTAAATATTTTGGAGAACAAACCCTTGTCCTAAGTATCATTGGAAAATATGTTTTCCCATATGGTCGGCTCCCTTTTCACTTTGCTGATGTTTCCTTTAGCCATGAAAAGCTTTTTACTTGATATTTCCCAATTTGCTTAGACTTCCTTTGTTTTTATTGTTGTTCAAGTACATTTGTCTCCATTTTCACCTCACCTTGGACACCCACCCCACCCATCCCAACCTCCTACCCCGGAACCTATCCCCTTTGGCTTTATACATATGTTCTTTATACATGTTCCTTGATGGACCTTCTCCTATTTTCCCTATTATTCCTTTCCCCCGTCACCTATGGTTACTGTCAGTTCTTTAATTCAATGTTTCTAGTTATATTTTGCTTGCTTGTTTGCCTTGTTGATGAGGTTCCACTTATAGATGAGATCATATGGTATTTGTCTTTCACTACCTGGCTTATTTCACTCAACATAAAGCTCTCCAGCTCCATCCGTGCTGTTGCGAAGGGTAGGAGCTCCTTTCTTTCTGCTGTTTAGACTTTCTTTTATTCTCCTTACCCTTGAGGATATATCAGTGAAAATATTGCTGCATGGGATATCTAAAATTTTCCTGCCTGTTTTTTCCTCTAGGACTTTGATGGTGTAACAGATTATTTTTAAGTCTTTTGTCCATTTTAATTTATTTTGGTGTATGGTGTAAGTTAGTGGTCAAATTTTTTTTATTTTGCATTTGCTAGTTTATTTGCCCCAACCCCATTTGTTGAAGAGGCTATTTTTACTCCATTGTATGCTCATATCCCCTTTGTCAAATATTAATTGACCATAGAGACTTGGGTTTATTTCTGTGCTCTCTGTTCTGTTCCACTGATCTGTATGTCTGCTCTTATGCCAGTACCAGACTATTTTGATTAAAGTGGCCTTGTAATATTGTTCTGTATTAGGTGTTGTGATCCCTCCTATCTTGATATTCTTTCTCAAAACTTCTAAGATTGGTCTGGGTCATTTATGGCTCCATATACATTTTTGAAATATTTGTTCTAAATCCTGAAATATACCATTGGTGTTTTAATAATGAAGGTGATGAATCTATAGTTTGTTTTGGGTAGTATAGACATTTTAATGAGGTTAATTTTTCTAATCTGTGAACTTGGTATATGTTTCCATTTATTTGTATCTTCCTTAATTTCTTTCTTCACTGTTCTTTCATTTTCTGAATACAGGTCTTTTACCTCTTTGGTTAAGTGTATCCTTAGGTACTTAATTTTTCCTTTGCTATAGGAAGTGGAATTATATCCTTGTTTCTCTTTCTCATATTTCATTGTTGATTACACAAATGCCTTTCATTTCTGAATATTAATTTTGTATCCCACTATTTTGCTAACTTTACTTATTAGGTCAGGTAGATTTCTTTTTTTCTTTTTCTTTCTTTTTTTCTTTTTTTTTTGGTGGAACCTGATGAGTTTTCTATGTACACTGTTATGTCATCTGCAAATAATGACAGTTTTACTTTCTCCTTTCCAATTTTTATGTCTTTTGTTTATTTTTCTTTTCTGATTACTATGGCTAGAAGTTTCAATGCTTTGTTGAATAGAAGTGGTGAAAGCGGACACACTTGTTTTGTTCCTGATCTTAGTGGGAGAGCTTTTAAGATTTTGCCCATTGAGTGTGAATGTTGGCTGTAGGTCTCTCATATGTGGCCTTTATTATGTTGAGTTACACTTCCTCTATTCCCACTTTACTGTTTTTTTTTTTAATCATAAATGGGTCTGTACTTTATCGAATGCTTTTTGAGCATCTTTGATTTGATCATGTGGATTTTGTCTTTTGTGTTAGTTATATGGTGTATTACAGTTATTGATTTGCAAATATATTCCCATATATCTCTGGGGTGAATTCTACTTGATCATGGTGTATGTTCTTTTTAATATATTGCTGGACCAGTTGGAAATATTTTTTTTGAGTATTTTAGAATCTATGTTCATCAGTGATACTGGCCTGTATTCTTTTTTATTTTTTAAGTGTCTTTACCTGGTTTTGGAATTAGGGTAATACTGGCCTCATAGTATGAGTTTGGGAGTCTTCCTTCTTCTTGAATTTTTTGGAATAATTTGAAAAGGACAGGACTTGGGTGTTTCATCTTCTGTTGGTAAATGTTGGTAACATTCATCTGTGAAGCATTTGGTCTAGGGCTTTTGTGTCCCAGAAATTTTTTGATATCTCCTACTGTTAAACTATTTGTTATCAGTGTATTCAGGCTGTTTTTTTTTCTTGACTCGGTGTGGGAAGTTTATATATTTCTAGAAATTTGTCCATTTAGTCCATGTTGTCAAATATCTTGGCTTATATTTGTTTGTATTAATTTCTTACAATACTTTATATTTCTGTGGCATTGATTGTAATTTGTTTCTTTTTATTTCTGATTCTATATATGTGGGCACTTTTTTCTTGGTGTGTCTAGTTAAAGACTTGTCAATTTCATTTATCTTTTCATAGAACCATCTTCTTGATGTATTGATCTTAGAATTGTTCTTTTATTCTCTATGTCATTTAATTCTGTACTGATCTTGATTATTTCCTTCCTTCTACTGGTTCTGGGCTTTGCTTGTTATTATTCCTCTCATTCTTGTAGATGTTGGGTTAGGTTGTTTGAAATTTTTGTATGTTTTTTAGGTAGGCCTGTATTGCTATGAAATTTTCTCTCAGGATTGCCTTTGCTATGTCCCATAGGTTTGGGGCTGTTGTGTATTCACTTTCATTTGTTTCCAGAAACTTTCTGATTCCTTGATCTCATTTTTAACCAATTCATTATTTAATACCATGTTATTCAGTCTCCATAAATTTGAATGTTTTTCAGTCTTCTTTTCCTTCTGGTTGGCTTCTAGTTTCAAGTAATTATGATCCACGATGATGTTTCACATGATTTCAATTTTCTTGAATTTGTTAAGTCTTGTTTTGTGTCCTATCTTGTGGTCCATCTTTGAACATATTCCATGTGCATTTGTAAAGAATATGTATTTTATTTCTTGGGGGCAAGTCTGCATATTTCAATTAAATCCATTTGATCTAGGGCATTGTTCAATGCCACAATATTCTTGTTGATTCTTTTCTTGGAATATCTATCCATGTTTGCAATAGAGGTTTTAAATCTCCTACTATGAGTGTGTTGCGCTTGATATCTTTCTTGAATTCCTCCAATATTTCAATGTCAGTGGCAAGATTTTAACTCCTTTGAGGGCTGAATTGTTTCTAAACACCTTACACTGTGAGGGCATCTGCTGGCCCAGATTCTCCTGTGGGTCATGAATGCAGAGCTGGGCTGTCTGGTCTAGTGGCTCCTCCCTCCCGAGGCACTACAAGTTCACACCAGATGGCTGCCAGGCCAGTGTGCCAGAATCTGGCTCCAGTTAGTGTGGGCTTTGCTGGGGATTGGCAGGTGCTTGCCCCTGTTCTTGAAGGGCATCCAGTCACTGCCTTGTCATGGACAGAAGGTTGGGGTGTGGGATGATGGCTATCTGTGTGCTGCAGCATCAGGATACTGTGCTCACATCCCTCTGCTTGGGTCAGCCTGATTTCTATCCCACTGGCCTGGGTTCAACTGGGGAGGTGGGCTTGTATGCAGGACTGCATGTGTATGCATTGTCTCCCTACACCCTGCTTTCTGACCTGCATGTCAGAGAGCAGAATTTGATCTGTGTGTAAACCTGGGTGCTCCTATGTTGATTGTATTTATGATTATAAGGGTATATCTTTTTGATACATTATTCCCTTATATATTATGAAGTGTCCTTCTCTGTCTCTTTTATAGCCTTTGTTGAAATCTGTTTTGTCTGATATAAGTATTCCTACCCCAGCTTTTTTTTTCATATCTGTTTGCTTGGAATATTTTTTCCATCCCTTCACATTCTGTCTGAGTAGCTCTTTTGTTCTGGGCTGGGTCTCTTGTAGACAGCATATATGCAAGTGTTGTTTTCTTATCCATTCAGCTAACCTATGTCTTTTGACTGGAACATTTAATCCATTTACATTTAAGTTACTATTGATAAATACTTATTCATTACCATTTTCCCCTTTGTACCTGTATACCTCTCTCTGTCTCTGTTGGTCTGTTTCTTTTTCTTCATCTTCTTAAAGCAGTCCCTTTAGCATCTCTTGTAGTGCTGGTATGGTGGAGTTGTATTCTTTCAGCCTTGGTTTGTCTGTGAAACTCCTTGTTTTGTCTTCCATTTCAAATGAGAGCCTTGCTGGGTAGAATAATGTAGGCCTTTGGTTGCATGCCTTTGCATTTCATTACTTAAAATATTTCTTGTTAACTCCTTCTCACTTACAGTGTTTCTGTTGAGTAACCTGCTGATAGCTTTATTAGACTTCCCATGTATGTTATTAGCTCTTTCTCCTTTTCTGCCTTTAAGATCCTGTCTTTGTCTTTAAATTTAGCCATTTTAATTTTGATGTGTCTTGGAGTGGGTCTCTTGGGTTAATGTTGATTTGGAACCTCTGTGCTTCCCGGACCTGCATGACTTTTTCTCTCATCAAGTTAGGGAAGTTTTCTGTCAAAACTGTTTTAATCCCTTGATCCTCTTCTTCTCCTTTGGTATCCTTATTATACAGATATTACTGCATTTCATGTTTTCCTGCAGCTCCTTTAAACCCTCTTTGTTCTTTTTGTTGTTATTACTTTGTCTGGGAATTTTTTTCTACCTTGTCCATCAGCTTGCTGACTTGATCCTCTGCTTCATATAGCCTGCTTTAAGTTCCTTGTACTGTGTTCTTCATTTCAGATATTGTATTATTCATTTCTTCCTGGTTTTTATTGATAGTTTCTATGTCCTTTTTCATGGTGTTGTAGTTCACAGTAAGTTCCTTGTAGGTTCCCTGGAGTTCTTTGTACTTCTCATTGAGCTTATTGAGCATTCTTACAACCACTATTTTGAACTCAATGTCTGAAAGCTTTCTTGCTTAAATTGCATCTATCACTCTTTCTGCAGACTCCTCCTTACCTTTCAATCAGGTGTTGTTTCTTTTTCTCTCTATTTTAGGTGACTATTGTTTATTTCTCTGTGTTAGATTAATCTACTTTGACTCTCTGTCTTTTTGTGTGGAAGAGGACCTGAGGGACTCAGTGGTGTAGTCTCCTTGATCTCCTGAACTTGATGCTCTTGGCACACCCTTTACACCATTTACGTGGGCTCTTTGGTTATAATTGGGCTTTGGTTGTTGGTGGATCATTCTTTGGTGGGTAGTTCCCTCCAGCTGGCTGACTGAGAGTCATTCTGCCCACTATATATTTTATGCTGTTGTACAGGTATTGCCAAACAAACTAAATAGCCCAGGAAAGAAACCCACACCTGCAAAATTAACTCCCACACATAATAACACTGTGAATAGCAAATGAGCCAATATTAATAAACATATAAAGAAATTAAGACTCCTTAATTGTTGTTCCTTAAGAAAGGAAAAACAAATATGAGGTGACTGAAAGAAAAATGTTTTTGAGAGGGAAGATCAATAATAATAGGGACAAGATGAAGAGAGAAAGAAAGAAAATTTTATATTATAAATAAAAAAAGATGGAAGAAGGCAGAATGAAGGAAGAGATGGAAGTGTACAATATTAGGTTTAAAGAAAATTTTTAAAAATAATGAAGCAAGTAAAGATGAAAAGTAGTGAAAGATAGAATAAAAAATGAACAAAATTGGAGAATAAGATCCACCACAACACTATGAAGAACAATGAGCATAGATTAATATCAGTGGGAAGGAATAAGAAGGGAAAAAATAAAGAAAAGCTTAAGAGATATCTAGAGGAAAGATAAGTGATTTTGATACGATAGAAGGAGAAGGGATACTAAGAGTAAGGAATGAAAACCAGGCTAATGCAGGGAAAAATTAAAATTTATAAGGAAAAAAGCAAGGTCAGGAGGAAGGCAGAATTAAGTACAAGAGAGGAATGGCAAAATTTGAGATTTCAAATACAAAATAGTGGGATCTAGAAATAAAATTGAATAAATGCAACAACAACCTCCATATCCACAACCAATGAGAAGAGTTTGATACAGGTAGATAGAGAATAAGTATATTTTAAGAACTGGAAAAAGAATCCGAGATGATTGACAAGAAAAATGGTTTTGAGAGGCTGGAGTGGAGACAAATAGTGTGGAATGGAAACAAGTAATAGCAAGAGAGAAAATAAAATTTTAAATGAAAATAAGAAGAGGAAAGAAAAAGGTAAAATGGAATAAGAGAAGGGAAGAGCAAAATATGAGATTTGAAATAAACTATAATATACAAACTAGTGACTTAATATGCACAAACTTGAAGGAGAAAAAATTAATGTTAAAACGCTATGCAGGAGAGAAAATGCAAATAATGAAGAAGGCTGAACTGGAATTCATCTCACTGTTTTCACATTCTCAGTCCATCCCTGGTGATGTCAGATGATGTCCCAGTCTGGCCCTCGGCATCCTGTTTGAGGCTACCATAGTCTGTGGCTGCCTCCTTCCATTGTTAAAGCAGTCAATCTGTGATCAGCAATGAGGCTTAAGCACCATGGGGTGGGGCAGAGTAATTCCTGTTGCAGAGTTATTGCTTTCCCTCAGAATGATGCCACTTGGAGGGGTCTGCTCTGCCTGAGCAAGATGGCTCCTGCACTAGAGGTGATGACTCAGCACAGGGATCCTGGTGGCAGTTCCCTCAGTTCTCTCCCCAAAGCCTCTGTCCCCAGACACTTCTCCAGTGTCTCTAGTCCAATTCTTCCCTCTTTGCCTGAGCCTAGGGTAAGTGGCTGAAAATGAAATTATATGCATTGCCCTTTTAAAGGTTCTCTGTGACTCCTGTCATCTCTTTTTGGCAGACAGAAATCTGCCACTTTTCACAGCTGGGTGTGATCTGGGTTCTTTTCCTGGCTCTGGTGCTATTGGCCGTGGAGCCCTGCTTGGGGTTTAGACCCCACACTTCTCAAGAGGAACCCCACAGCTGCTGAATTTCCCTCTGGCACTTCAGCTAACACCTGTGGGAGACCAGCCAGCCCTGTCATATTTCCTCCACACTTCGTATCACTCACGTTGTGGTGAAGCAGTTTCTCTCTTTGTTTGTGTTTATAAGGCTTCTCTCTAGCTATTTTTCCACTGATTATTCTGGATGATTTCTCTACAATTTAGTTGTAATTTCAGATTGGTCTTGGGAGAAGGTTAATGTAGCTTCTACTTACTCCTCTGCCATTCTGGATATCAAAAATGTAAGAGTTTTTAAATAAGAATATTTGAAATGGGCTTTTATTTTCTTCTCTTTCTATTTTTTGGGGGTGTGGCATGTAAAGGTATGGGTTAGCATAGCTAACAATATAGTATTCACTTTCATTAGACTCTGGCCTTGTCACATATGCATGGCCTAGAATTTAAGAGTGCAGTCTCTGAAGCCAAACTCCCAGGATTTGAATTCAGTCCTCCCCAATTACCAGCTGTATAATTATGTGACCATGTAGAAATTTAATTTCTTTCATATGACTTTTTCTCAGTTATTCCCTTTTAATTCAAACTGGCCTCATCTAGCACCCTAATTCACCTTCTTTCTTCTCATGTGCACATTTACTCTTAACCATTAAACCTTTAGGACAATGAGGTCTTGTCAGCATCAAATGATAATCTTAGGAACAAAGCCTCAGGTCTGTTGACCACAGAGACTTTCAATTAACATCTAGATCTCAATTGTACTTCAGCTCCAAAACTACCTCACTGACCACACCCCCGTAAAACCAGATGAAAGAATAACATGGCTGACATAAGGACCAGATGCAACAATCAACTACCTCCTACCCTAGCACCAACCAGTCAATAAACACAACAACACTAACTTCCTTAGTCAACGTGATTCATGTTTTTTCCCATATAACCCATTCCCTAGAAGACATCAGGCAATCAGATATTTGATCACAAGCTCATCTATGACTTTAGGCTTGGCACCAGTTTCTTAATGAATAAACCCTTGCTTTCTTCTGCTGCAAGCTCCTGTTTTTTCCTCCCCTAAAGTCCCAGCCTTTGAAACCCTCAAGATGAAGGGTCCAAGTTGTGCTCTCCCTCCTGGGTGCATGCCCATGCCTTTCTTCCTGCTTTCTTTCTCAGGTATATTTTTTCTCCATAAGTTTTAAGGGTCCTCATGATATTTGCAACCAGGGGAATAGTGGGCAGTGGCAGCTCATCCCAGCCTAGCCTCATGAACCTGTTTCCAAGGCCCCTTTTTCTATGAGTCTAACAGGCCGAAGCAGGCCTGTTAGACTCATTCCTTTCCTCTAACATTTCTAAGAAAGCCAAATCAGCCCTGCCTAGGCTCTCTCCTGTTGCTTCTTCTCTCTAAGCCCTTCCTTGTTTCACTGTCCCCAGTTTTAATAAACCCTCTCTCAAAATCACCTGAATTTGTGCTGTGAAATCTTTCCTGTATGAAGTCCAGAATTCACACACTACTGACCTGCCCAAGGCAGACCCATTCTGGCCCAGTACCTGTCTGGTAACAGGGAGGACTACTTAAGGGAAATCAAGTCACACCAGTGGGGATTATTCAGTAGTTTTCATGAGTTCTATGATGTATGTATGACTATATTTAGTAAATATTTCCAGCCTAATTATAGTTGGCAGTCTGTTTCCAGTTTTATCTCTTAACATTTCTTGCTCCAGAATGCTAAAGGAAAAGACTGCATTAACAAACAATTTCATCTTTTCCAGAAAGAAATTAGAGTTTAGAATTAATGAAGGAATTTCTAATTCACATTTCCGAGTTCAGCTCAATGTTTAACTCCTACCTGAAGCTGGTTCTGTTCAGATCAGAGTGTTATCTTTCTCTTTCAACTCAAATGACTGATTCTAGGATGACAAAAGTGTTTCACCATCTACACTTAATCATTTGAGAGTGACTAGCTGGAGTATTCTGTTGAGAATAGTGAGATTATGTCCTGGCTCTTGGCAAAGGCAGGTATGAGCAGTGTGGGCCATGAAGTTGGCATATAAGTTTGAGGCATGTATTTATATATTTAATAACACTTGCCCAACTAGTTATTTAAAAGGTATTGCACAGAAAACAGTTAATTTTTTCTTTTTTTCATACAGAAGGAATGAATTCTCATGAAATAATTTTTTTCCCAAAAAACATTATTATATGAAACTCTTGAGAATTCACAATGAATAATGTCATACAAAGCTATGAGAAATTGTGCATTAAAGAATCTTTAATATATTATCTAGAACCTTTACATTTTTAAAATATTTTATTGGTTATGTTATTACTGTCGTCCCGTTTTTTCTCGGGTCCTGAACCCCTCGGTCCTGAACCCACTCCTGCCAGCATTCTCCCAACTTAGTTATGTCCATGGGTCACACATAGAAGTCCTTTGGCTTCTCCATTTCCCATACTATTAATAACCTCCCCCTACCTATTTTGTACTTACCATTTATGTGTCTTATTCCCTGAACTTTTTTTCCCTTTCTGCCCCTTCCCACTGATAGCCCTCCATGTGATCTCCATTTCTGTGATCCTGTTCCTATTCTAATTGTTTGCTTAGTTAGTTTCCTTTTTAGGCTCAGTTGTTGATAGTTGTGAGTTTGTTGTCATTTCACTGTTCATATTTTTGATCTTCACTTGGTGATGATGAACTCCTTTAACTTGACCTTGTCTGGGAAGCACTTTACCCACCCTTCCATTCTAAATGATAGCTTTGCTGAATGGAGGAATCTTGGATGTAGGTCCTCACCTTTCATGACTTTGAATACTTCTTTCCAGCCCCTTCTTGCCTGCAAGATTTCCTTCATTATTTTTTTCCTGAACTTTCCTGAAGTTTTCCTTCATTATTTTTTTCAAACAAGTTCTCAGTTTCTTGCTCTTCCTCTTCTCTTCCTTGGCACCCATGTTTCAGATGTTGAAACTTTTAA
Source organism: Phyllostomus hastatus (assembly GCF_019186645.2). NCBI lineage: Eukaryota > Metazoa > Chordata > Mammalia > Chiroptera > Phyllostomidae > Phyllostomus > Phyllostomus hastatus. The sequence continues at coordinate 11,583,017 of NW_025333543.1, read as the reverse complement.
AGTTGTCCTGGAGGTTCATAAGCCTCTCCTCTTTTCTTTTTTCTTTTCTTTTCTTTTCTTTTCTTTTCTTTTCTTTTCTTTTCTTTTCTTCTTTTCTTTTCTTTTCTTCTCTTTTCTCTCTCTCTCTCTCTCTCTCTCTCTCTCTCTCTCTCTCTCTCTCTCTTTCTCTTTCTCTTTGAATTCTTGTTTCTTCATTCTGTTCTGATTGAATGTTTATTTCTTCCTTCTGGTCCATGTTGTTGATTTGAGTCCCAGTTTCCTTCCAATCACTCTGGTTCCCTGTACATTTTCCTTTATTACACTTTGCATAGCCTTCACTTTTTCCTCTATTTTGCACCCATAATCAACCATTTCTGTGAGCATCCTGATTACCAGTGTTTTGAAATCTGCATGTGATAAGTTGGCTCTCTCTTCATTGCTTAGTTCTATTTTTGGAGCTTTGATCTATTCTTTCATTTGGGCCATATATCTTTGTCTCAGCTCATCTCTTATGTAGTAAGTGGGGGGAGCCTTAGGTATTTGCCAGGGCAGGGCAACCCATATCTCTGCATGTGATTTTTATCCTTCATTTTGTTCATGTGATGTATATTTATAGATTTGCAAATATCGTACCAATTTTGCATACTCAGGAAAACCTCACTTTATACTGGTATGTGATTCTTTTAATATATTACTGGATCTGGTTTACTAATATTTTGTTGAGGATTTTATCATCAATGTCCATCAAGGATGTGGCCTATAGCTTTCTTTCTTTTTGTCTTTACCTTGTTTTTAGAATTAGGATAATACTGGTTTCATAAAAAATGCTTGGAAACTTTCCCTCTTCTCAAGTTTTTTGGAATAGTTTGAGTAGAATAGTTGTTAGTTCTTCTTTGATTGATTTGTAAAATTTGCCTGTAGAGCTATCTAGTAAGGACTTTCATTTGCATGGAGCTTTTTGATTACTGCTTCAATTCCATTAGTAGTTTTAGGTCTATTCAGGTGTTCTGCTGCTTCTTGATTCAGTTTTGGGATATGTTATGATTCTAGAAATGTCTCCATTTCACCCAGGTTGTCCAGTTTTTTTGGCATATAGCTGTTCATAGTATATTTTTACAAACCTTTGGATTTATGTGGTATCCATTCTGATTTCTCCTCTTTCATTTCTTCTTTATTTAATATGTATTGAATTTTTCTATTACCGTTTAGTCCCCTTATACCCTTCCCCCCAACAATCATCACATTCTTGTCCATGTGCATGAATCCATTTTCCTTTTTACTCAATCCTCCCACTCCCTAACTTCTCTATCCCCACTAGCCAATAGCCTGGTCTCCATCTATGAGTCCACCCCAATTTTCCTTGTTAGTTCAGTTGGCTTGTTAGTTCCACCTACAAGTAAAATCATATGGTATTTGTCTTTCTCTATCTTATTTCGTTGAGCAAAATGTTCTCCAGGTTTTGGGAACTGCCCTGCCTGGTTTCAAAAGCTGTAATACCCCCAAGGCTAAGGCTGAGTGGGCGATCTTTGGACCATAAGCCACTAAGGAGACAAAGCTTATCTCCCTGGCAGGAGTGCCTCTTCTGCTCCTTTTACTTCATCCATAAACTGGCCCTCAATGCTTGGTCAGTTAGCCAATGACGGGTAAGATTACCCAAAGGGGGGAATAACCTAAGACAGGCACCATCACATGGGAAGCCCCCAAGGAAGGACTTGGGGGGCTACAGCAAAAGGGGGTGATGGACCCTCGCCCCTTGGCTTTGGCAAAGCCTGAATCCTCATTCTGTCTGTGAGAAGTCTCCTAATCTCTTGGCTGCCTTATTTCCCCTGCCTGACTTAAGCCTGAAACAATGACAGAGGGTGGTATAGCCCTGTGCCGGAAAGGGCGGGGTCCCCGGGCAATCAGGCCTAAGAAAGAATAAGTAAAATCCTGTGAAACCTGCTATAAGGGTCCAAGCAAGAAGTGTTTTTTCCTCAAAAGTTTCATTGCTCTTTAGCTATCAGACTCTGACTCAGAATAGGCCCTCAGAGTTCTTTGTTATCTATTGTTTGATCCTTACTGCCTGACAATGATTACTGAGTTTTACCTGTGTTCCTGTGCAAATGAATCCAATAAAAGCCCATTGAGGAAAAGGCTCTTGGCCCTTCCCCTTTGAGAGATTGGCCACCTTTCCTCCCTAAGCAGATCATGTCTTGGTAGACTTATTCTCATCGTGGCAGCCGGCATGGCCCTGTGGGTGGAGCCCCCCACCCCCACATCCAGGTCCATCCCTACTGTTCCAAAAAGTAATTTTTTCTTTTTTACAACCAAGTAGTGTTTCATTGTGTAAATGTCCTATTGTGTTTTTTTTATCATTTCTTATTTTATTAATTTGGGTCTTCACTCCTTTTTTCTTGACAAATTAGGTTAAAAGTTCATCAATTTTGTTTATCTTTTCCAAGAACCAGCTCCAGTATTCATTGGTCCTCTATGTCTATTGGTCATCTATTTCTTCTCTGACTTTCATTATTTTATTTCATTTACTCCCTTTGAGGTTTCTTTGTTTTTCTAGTTCTTTTAGGTGTTAGGTTATACTGTTTATTTGAGATTTTTCTATCTTCTTGAGGTATTCCTAAATGCTATGAATATCTTTTTCAGGACTGCTTTCACTGTGCCCCATAGGTTTTGGGTTGTTTATGCTCATTTTCATTTGTTTCCAGGTACTTTTTGATTTTTTCTTCAATCTCTTTGATGACTCATTCATTATTTAATAACGTGCTACTTAGCCCCCATATGTTAGAATAGTTTTTTTTTCTGAGGTTGATTTTTAGTTCTATGCTATTGTTATCAAAGAAAATTCTTCATATGATTTAAATTTTCTTTCATTTGTTAAAACTTACTTTTTGTTCTACTATGTGGTCTATATTTGAGAATTTTCCATGTGTACTGGAGAAGAATGTGCGTTCTGATGCTCTGTGATGAAATGTTCTGCAAATATCAATTAAATCCATACAATCTAGTGTATCATTTGAGGTTGCTGTTTTCTTATTTTTTTTTTTGTCTGAAAGATCTGTCCAGTGGTGACAGTGAGGTGTTAAACTGCCCTACTATGATTCTATTGCTACAGATCTCTTCCTTAAAGTCCAGCAATATTTTCTTTATATATAGGTGCTCCTATGCTGTCCACATATATGTTTATAAGGTTTATATTCTCTTATTGGATTGATATTTTTGGCATTATGTAGGGACCTTCTTTTCCTCTTTGTATAGCCTTTGTTTTGAAGTCTATTTTGAAGCCTACAGAAGTATTGCTACCCCAGATTTCCTTTTACCTCCATTTGAATAGAATTCTTTCATTCATAAAATTTTAGCCTATGTATATCTATAGTTCTGATGTGGGTCTCTGAGGTGGGTAGACAGCATATATGTGGGTCATCATTTCTTATCCATTGTTATCCATATGGCTCTTGATTGGAGCATTTAAGCATATTAAAAGTTATTATTAATTAGTTTTGGGTTGATCAAAATGTCTGTTTGGTTTTTTTCCCATAAAAAAAAAAAGCATTTTTTTCATTTCCCCAATAGTTTTATTTATTTGACTATTTTGAGAATGTTAACAATCTCCCACTATTGGCTTTTAGTGCACAGAGCCCAGGAGTGCTGCTAAACATCTCCAATACATAAGACAGCCCCACAGCAAAGATTTAGTTGGCCAAAATATCAATAGTACCAACAAACTTTGCAAGCCATTTTGACCTGTTTAATCAGTCACCATACCTTCTCCATATGCTGCACAAATCTTTTTTGATTTTCATTTGCATTTTTACTTTCCTTGAAATACAAAGTATAATACACCAAAAATTTTGCACATGTTCTTCCATCTTCAACATTAAAGTGGATATACAAAAATCCATCAATTTAATAAGTTTAAAAATTTTGATAAGTTTTTAAAATGCATGCTGATATGACAACTGTCATAATAAAATTTAACTACATTGTTTTGGATGAAGTTAAAGACAACTCAGCACTATAGAGCCATAGTACAGAAAAACTAAATGAACTTTTTAGACAACCAAATATTAATTCTTTGTTATTTTATTTCTCTGTATCTCTTTTACTCTTCTTAAGGCAGTTTCTTAAGGCAATGTTGATTTGGTATTAATGAACTCCTTTAGCCTTTTTTTTTTTTTTTTTTGGTCTGGGAAGCTTATTTCACCTTCCATTTTAAATGAGAGCTTTATTGGATAGGGTAGTTTGGTTGCTTGTCCTTGATTTTCATTCCATTGAATATTTCATGCCAAACCTTTCTGGCCTGCAGTGTTTGTTGTCAAATTTTCTGATAGTCTTATTAAAGCTCCCTTGAAGATAACTTTTCTGTCTTGCTGCCTTTATGATTAACTCTTTGTCCTTACATTTTGCCATTTTATTTCTGATATGATTTATGTGGGTCTTTTTGGGTTCCTCTCAACTGGGACTCTCTGTGCTCCTGAACTTGTGTGACTTTTTTTCTGCATCAGGTTAAGGCAGTTTTCTGTCATTATTTTTCAAACAGGTTTTTTATCCCTTTTTCTCTTTCTTTTCCTTCTGGTATCCCTTGATGCAGATAATATTGTTTCTTATTGTTCTTAATTTGAAATTACATTCTTTATTCTCAACTGGTTCTTATTCAAGTTTGTATGTATTTCCCTGCTGATGTAGTTCCCACTAAGATCCTTGTAGTTCATGTTAAGTTCCTTGATTATCCTTATAACTATTACTTTGAACTCTACATCTGATAAATTGCTTTTCTCAATTTCATTTACCTCTTTTTCTGGGAATTCCACATTTCTTTTTGTTTGGGTTTTTTCCCTGTCTCCCAATTTTAGCTGATTCTTTTTTTGTTTGTTTCTACATCTTAGATAGAAGTATTTTGATTCCCTATCTTCATGGGTTAGTCTTATGTGATAGATGTCCGGTGGGACTCAGTGGTTCAGTCTCCTTGATCTCATTATCTGGATATTCTAGAATGCCATGTATGCTATTTATATGGGCTCTTCCGTTATATTTGGATCTTGATTGTTAATGACCCATTCATTGGTGCATTCTCCCCTCTGGCTGGCTGACTGAGGCTCAGCCCCCACCACATCTTGTACACTGTTGTACAGGAGCTGACAGAACAAAACAACACAACACCAAAAACAACACCCACAAGCAAAACACTCCCCAAGAACAACAGCAAAATCAAGGACATAAGAGCAGAGAGTATTAAAGATGGAAAGAAAATATTATAAGAAAAATAGAATATGATATAACCAAAGGAAATGAAAGTGATTATGAGAGGACAGAGTGAGGAGAAATAATAAGAGTAAGGAATAGAAGCCTGGAATCGCCACAAAAGATCAAAGGTGGAAAAAAATAAAATGTAAAAAAAATAAGATATGAAATAAGGCAAAATGGAGTAGGAAAAGGGAAGAGTAAAATATAAGATTTGAAAACAAAGACAAAAATTTAAAAAATGAAGAAAACAAAAAAGGTAAAAATCTACGCGAAAGAAAAAATAATGAAAAAGAATGAAGTGGATTTTGTCTCACTAGAGTTTAATGCTTGTCTATAGATTTTCTTTCTGTATACAACTCTGATGTTGTGCGAAGCTGGTGTAAGCTAATGTCAGATGCTATCCATGTCTAGCTCTTGGCAGCTTGTTTGAAGGTACAAGTGATCCACAAATTGTGGCTGTCTCCTTCATGCATGGATGCATTTGGGATGTGCCTCACTGCTCTGTAAGGTTTTTATCAATATAGGGTTCAGAGGCGGGTCAAATATTGACCAAAGGCACTTCAGACACCTCATATACCTGCCTCTGCCTGAGGTTGTCCTGTCAGTCTTAGTCACTATTCAGAACCCACTATTTACCTCCCACATTACTCAAGGTAAAGTCCAAATTCATTACATTTATTTCCATGTCTCTATACTCTCTGGCCTTTTCATTATTTCTCATTGACCTGGTTAACTCTCCTTCAGGAGTATCAAACTCATTTTTGCTGGGGGCCACATCGGCCTCACAATTGTCTTCAAAGGGCTGAATGTAAGTTTAGGACTGTATAAACATAACTACTCCTTAACAGTTAAGTGACAGCTTGGTCCTGATGCTGGGTAGAAACAAGGTACTGGGCTGGATAAAACAAGGTGGGGGGCTGGATTCGGTCCATGGGCCTTGTTTTTGCCACCTGTGCTATACTTCATTTATACTGCCTCTATGTTCTTCCTTGAAGACACCTTATACACTCATGCTTCAAAACCTTTGCATTTATATTTGTGGCTCCTTGTGTATGAAATATTTTCCTCTGTATATCTGTATGGCTTACTCTCTTACATTGCTCAGGTCTTTGTAAGGACACTTTATTAGTAAGTTATTCCAAAAGTAAACTATTTAAAAATTTATTCCCACCCTGGCTAGTGTGGCTCAGTGTATTGAGCACCAGCCTGAGACCCAAAGGGTCACTGGTTCGATTCCCATTCAGGGCACATGTATGGGTTGTGGGCTAGGTCCCATGTAGGGGGTGCATTAGAGGCAACCACACATTGATGTTTCTCTCCATCTTTTCCCCTCTATCTAAAAATAAATAAATAAAGTCTTTAAAAAATTTACTCTATACCATCCTACAGTTCCCCATCCTTCTGCTCATTACTTTTACTCTTAGTAATTATCACTTATTTATTTATTTGTATTTATCTGTCTCACTTCATTATAATATGAGGTCCATAATCCACAGATTGTTTTCCTCTTCCTCAAGAGCATGCCTAACACATAATAGACACTCTATAAAAAATAGTTGAATAGAGACTTCTGGCCAAGATGGAGGCATAGGTAGACACACTATGCTTCCTTGCACAACCAAAAGAAGGACAACAAATTTAAAAACAAAAAACAACAAGAACTGACAGGAAATCAAACTGTATGGATGTCCAACAACCAAGGAATTAAAGAAGAAATGTTCATCCAGACCTGTAGGAGGGGCGGAGATGGGCAGATGGGCGGAGAGGACTCAAGGCAAGGCTGAGGCTTGAGGACCAGGGTGAGCACGGCAGTGGCTGACAGGCCTGCAAGGCAGTGGATTTTGGACTGGGCAATCCCACATTTGCATGCAGATAAACTGGGAGGAACAACCAGGAAGCCAGGCAGACCACATAACCCAGGGTCCCAGTGTGGGGAAATAAAGCCTCACACCTCTGATTGAAAACACCTGTGGGGTTTAAGGTGGCAGTGGGAGAAACTCCCAGCCTCACAGGAGAGTTCACTGGAGAGACCAACAGGGTCCTAGAACATACAAAAGCCCACCACTCAGGAATCAGCACTAGAGGGCCTAATTTAATAGTTGGTAGTGGGGGAAGTGACTGAAAACTGGAAGGCAGCAGAGCAAGCAGCATTGTTCCCTCTTGGGTCCATCCCCCACATACAGCAATGCACGGCAGTGATGTGTGTTGCCCTGCCCTGGTGAACACCTAAAGCCTGCCCCTTACTATATAACAGGTGCACTAAGACAAAAATATGGCCCAAATGGAAGAACAGATGAATGCTTCAGAAAAAATACAACCAAGTGACAAAGAGATAGCCAACCTATCAGATGCACAGTTCAAAACATCGGTAATCAGGATGCTCAAAGAATTGGTTGAATATGGTTGCAAATTAGATGAAAAAATGAAGACTATTCTAAGTGAAATAAAGGAAAATGTACAGGGAATTAATAGTTACAGGAAAGAAACTGGGACTCAAATCAATGAAGTGAACCAGGAGGAAGAAATAAGCATTCAACCAGAACAGAATGAAGAAACAAAAATTCAAAAAAATGAGGAAAGTCTTAGGAATCTCCAGGACATCTTTAAACATTCCAGCATCTGAATAATAGGGGTACAGAAGGAGAAGAGGAAGAGCAAGAAATTGAAAACTTACTTGAAAACATAATAAAGGAGAACTTCCCCAATCTGGCAAAGGAAAAATACTTCCAGGAACTCCAGGAAGCTCAGAGAGTCCCAAAGAAGTTAGACCCAAGAAGGAACACACCAAGGCACATCATAATTACATTACTTAAGATGAAAGATAAGGAGAGAATCTTAAAAGCAGCAAGAGGAAAGGAGTTACCTACAAAGGAGTGCTCATAAGAGTGTTAGCTGATTTCTCAAAAGAAACATTTCAGGCAAGAAGGAACTGGAAAGAAGTATTCCAATTCATGAAAGGCAAGGACCTACATCCAAGATTGCTCTATCCAGCAAAGCTTTCATTTGGAATGGAAGAGCAGGTAAAGTGCTTTTCAGATAAGGTAAAGTTAAAAAAGTTCATCATTACCAAGCCCTTATTATATAAAATATTAAAGGGACTTATCTAAGAAAAAGAAGATAAAAAATATGAACAGTAAAATAACAGCAAACTCACAGTTATTAACAACCACACCTAAAAAAAAAAAACAAAAGCTAACAACTAAGCAAACAACTAGAACAGGAACAGAACCACAGAAATGGAGGTCACATGGAGGGTTATCAGCTGGTGAGTGGGAGAAAGATAGAGGAGAAAAAGGTGCAGAGAATAAGTAGCATAAATGGTAGGTAGAAAATAGACTGGGGGAGGTTAAGTATAGTATAGGAGATGTGAAGCCAAAAACTAATTATATGTATAACCCATGGACATGAAACTAAAGGGGGGAATGTGAGTGGGAGGGAGTGTGCAAGACAGACTGAAATAAAAGAGGGGAATGGGGCAACTTGGGAATAGCAGAATCAATAAATTACATTAAATAAATGAATAAATAAATAAATAAATAAATAAAGTTGAATAGACTTATTCAAGGCTTTAAGATACAAGCATACATTGATTTTACACTCCCATATCCCATAGTTTCCTTTGAAAAAGATTTATTTATTCTTGAATTAGCCTTAGGTGGGTAAAACATAAAAATACTCAAATACTTTTTTGGATACCAATCAACATGCTCTACATCTAAGGGTACTGGCCAAGTATACACTGGATAGATCTTTGGTTCTAAATCTCCACTTTGGCACTGTGCAGAAAGTGTTCACATAGAAAATCTAAGACTTTTATTCTTATAAAGACCTGCTTGCAAGGCTGATGATCCCCAACTGAAAGCTGGAAATACATTTTAAGAGAATTCTTATCACCCTAAGTGATAGTGTTTCACTGTGCCTAAACTGATTGTATAAAAAATATATAATTTATTCTACATATTTGTTTTCCATCTGGCAGTCTAGAATGCCAGGTAAAATCTACCTAATTGACTAATATTCAATAAGAACCTAAGATTCTGAGTTTCTAATGAGCTTTCCTGCAGACAATGTTTCACATGTTTCTTCATAACTCTTTCCTGTGACAATTAAACACATTCTCTGTTATTCCGCTGGGAGAGGACTCTGGAATCTTAAGCTTAGGTTTCTCCAAACTTCTCCTCATGCACCTTTTCCTTCAGCTAATTTTACTTTCTATTCTTATAATGTAAAAAATATCAATGGATAAACTATATGGTGAGTCCTGTGAGTTCTCCTAGCAAACCATTTAACCTCAGGTTGGAGGGGTCTTATGACCTCCTAATCTGATCATTGTTTAAGTGCTTACAGCATGATCTAGACCTTAAATAAGCTTGTGGGCTTTATTTATTTTGCTACACTTCTTTAAGACCTAGGTTTTTTCCAAACTTAATCAGCCTGAATTATGCTCCACAGCTCCTTTCACAGAGAGATCACATTACCTGCAAGCACTTTCAAGAACAGTCACATGATAGAAATGGTGAAGACCCTGTGGAAGAGAAGAATTCACAGAACCGAGAGCATGCAGGCTCCGGTGCCAGCTCCACAGTAATTCCTAAGCTTTTTAAAGTGAGTGTATAGGAGGTTATTGACAGAGTGTACCTCTTTTCTCTTGAGATGTAGAGTAAGGCAGTGTCTTATTAAGGTTTCAGTACTGGTTTTTAGAACTGATTTAATATTAGTTTTTGGATAAAAATATTCACTCTATAGTCTAATTGTTACTGAGGAGATCTAAGGGATCTCTTCCTCTTCAGTCTTTGTCTCACTCAGGAAAGCTGAACTCAAGCAAGAGACAAAATGTATAGTGGATATGAGGTACCAAGTTTATTTATGAGATACATTTGATCATGAAGCTGAAAGTGGTACCCAGCCTCTGTGAATGCCCCAACCATTGGGGATTTAGGGATTCTATGCTTGCATCCCACTTCCAGGCTTCTTCCTCTTTTTTCTGGACTTTGGGGTTTAATATACAGCTTCAAAGGCTTCCTTTTCCAAATAGTGGAAAAAATAAAGGTTCCTCTCCTGTCTACATGTGGTCTTTCTTGAGACCTTTGGAACATCTGACAGTCTATCTAACTAGCAGGCAATCTATCTAATCAGGCTTAGAAATTCTGACTTAATGGGTGAGAGAGAAGATAATGATCTGACCAGGTTCAGGATTGCCAAATTAATGGATGAGACATGAGTTAATGACCTGATTGGGCTTGGGGTTGCTGAGTTAATGGGTAAGGCATATATTCTCCCTCCTTCTTGCTTTGGTTTGCAATTTCTCCTGCCTGCCTATCATTCCCCCATCAAGTGACACCATCCAAATGCTTTTGGGATGCTGAAGGTTGAAGGTCAGTTTTCCATATCTACTGTATGCTGATTAGGGTCATAGAGTAGGTTCTGTGACAGTGTCTCTTGTTCTTCCTCTAGGCAGGTAAGGGTTAGGGTTTTGTATGGACTATGTCAATAGACAGATCTAAGGGGTTAAGAGATATGCCTAAATATTCTGATCAAATGGGCATTTGCAGGCTAATTGTTTCTAGCTTGGATATCACAGAACAGACAAGGATATTAAAAATACAAGGTCCAAAACGGAGTAAGAAAACTAGGAAAGCCAGATGACTTAGGAGAAGCAGTATCCAAAATTTCCATGACCAGAAGCTGCACCAGGAATTCCACCCTTGCTCTCTGCAGCTTGGGGCTACTTGGTCTTGTCTAAAAATCATGAATGTGATTCTGAATTTGTCCTGTCTGGTTGATCCCAAAACAGCATACTCCCTGGAACATGGTACAGATGCCTCCTTGGGCAGCAGCTAGCATATCTAGTCCCTGCCAATTTTGAAGAACTATAGCTGCTAAGAAATTAATTTGAGTCTGGATGGTAAAAAGGGAAGCCATGATTAGGTGTTGAGTTGGGCTTTTTCTAAAGGGAAATTGGCATAAATATTATTTGCATAAATGGTTCCAGTAGTTTCAAGGACAGCTCCTGCCACTCCTGCAAGTGAGCTGATTCCTATTAAAATGGGAACCAGGGGCCCTTCCAACTTAGAGGCCCTGTGAGTGGTGCTCAAGGGGATGGGTATAGGAGCAGTATCATCTACAACAGATATTGTGGGTAAAAGTTACTCTAGGGTACAAAGTCTTGTCCAATTGGTAGGCAGGAATTAATATGCATATGCTCCAGACATAATATGATCCCTTTTGATGAAGAAGGCATCCTGAAAAATAATAGATGTGAGAGCTGGTGTGATTGTTTTCATAATTATGTTTTCAGAAATATGCATTGGCAAAGGCTGCTTCTGTATGGGGCTAAAGCAAGGGGTGCTATTGTGGGAAGTGTTGGTTTTGTCCTCCAAAAACATAATGCATTTGGTGAGGTCAATAAAAGCATTTCCTTGACAGATATTATGAATGAGGGAGCAGTTGTTTATTCCTCTAGTTTTACAGTAGGAATTGGCCATTAAAGCCAGGTGGGAGCAATACAGGGCTCTTCCTAGGTAGAATCCTCCAGAGCAGGAATGTCTCTGAAAAACATTTTGTGCAGGTAGAGGTGTGAGGCAAGTGATGTATTGGGGAGGGTCAAGTAAGTGGCTGATCAGTTATTGAAATACATTTGAACATTAAATTTGAAAGACATGTTACTTAGAAGCTCTATAGGATACCCTTGATCAAATCTAGAGGAGTAAAGGCAGAGAGCGGTTTGAATTCTGAGTTTTACCCTACTATAAATAGGTCATATAACAGGGTAAGTGAAGTCCTCTTTGTTAGTGGATACAAACAAGTCTTAGTGCCCAGAAAAGTTGGGCCCAGAGTTGTGAAGAAGCTGGCCATCCATACCCAAGTTGGTCTAGGTACTTCAGACATATGCAACAGGAGTCATTGAAGGCAGTATTAGCCAGATGGTTAAATGCTGTCTGTAGAGGCAAAGGGAGAGGTATTGATTATCAGTGTGGGTTTAAGGTAGAATAAAAAGATAGCTCAGGGTATGACTTTTATCAAGAGTCAAGGTTTACGAAGAAAATGATTCCATCCAGAAGGAAGTAAGGAAGACCTCATGCAAAATATAGTGTTATAAAGAAAATCCTGAAGACAGCAACCAATAAAAACAAAGGTGATTAAGGCTTCATTATCAATCATTACTTATTTCCTGAGCAGCAGCTTTAAGTCTTCAACAGGTTCACAAGTTCAGCTGTCCCTTTTTTCCTCCACCTCTTGGTCTGTTGAATGATAAGGTTTTACCCTGCAATGATGAAGGCAAGAAGCTATTCCAGGAAGTTTGACTGCCATGGGAGTTGAAAGAATGACTGTATATAGTCCCTTCCAATGTGGGGCTAGCCACACTTCCAGGGATTCCTCTTTCCAGATCTTAATTAAAACATGGGATCCCAGCTCATATAATTGAGTCAATGAAGTTGGAGGTAGTATCTTTATTCCTAAGTCTTGAAATGTCTGTTGGAATTTGGCTAGAAGGATGACAAACTGCAGGATCTGATCTAGTTCTTCACTTAACAATATCCACAATTACGAGGGATGAAGTCTATGTTTCTAGAAGTTTTAAACTATTTGTCACTCAAGTGAATGCTAATTGCCTATTTTTAGCTGTCTAATGCAAAGTTGGAGTTTTATTCTGCTAAAAGGAGAAGAATTTTCATTTCTCCTTATATTTTTCCTCTACCTAATCTCTTCTGGAATTTGTAAATGCTAAATGAGTGAGACATGGTAATATATTTCTCTGCATAAACTCAATAAGACCAGTTTCCAGTTGTGGTTTCATTAACCAAGACTTTCACTAGAATGTCATATCTGAGAGAGGCATGCCTAGACTCTGATGTCACCAGAAAGCCTTGAGCACTTGATATTGACTTCTTAAGCTAATAGGAACCCACTGCAGAAATGGCCTGGTACCTGGCTTGGTCACATAGTTTATGGTAAGGAACAAAGGTTGCTTTTCTTAGAGATGGCAAGAAAGGAACTTCAAGACATTATGGGGGGACCTCAAGAACTTGAAGAATTTAGCCAAACATTTAGGTATTGCAGGAAAAGTTTTATGGCAACTGTGCCCTGAGAGGCTCACTAAAGCTCAATCTGAAGATTCCTTATGGAGTCCAGCAAAGGAAATTTAAAAATATATGTGATTAATTTCTCTCTTGTATTTATGCAAATAATCAGGCCAGATTAAGGCTGAACTTAATGCAGTCTCTTTTATAAAAATAAGAGTGCTTTTAGGAAATGATATTGTATTTCAGTGGAAATCACAATGCCCAGAAGTGGATACTGGACCCTAGTGCAGTTAACTCTCTTCAAAGTTTTGTTTTCACTTGTAAGCTGGACTGGTTTTTAATTTCTTCTAGTTGTCTCAACCGTCCAGGCTAATGTTTCATTTTACCTCCCCCTTTTGGGCTAGGAATTATCATGAAAGATGTTAAATGGCAAAGAGAATCTATCAAACTGTCACTGCTTAATTTCATTCCAAATAAAAGTCTTGCATTTGGAAGTCTTCTCAACTAATAGTCTTACAAACTCAGAAACTAGTTTATGACTTCCTATATCCATTAACCTTTGTGTTCTTCCTTCTGTTTTCTTAGGTGTATGCACATAACCTATTTACCAGTTTGCTTGTTTACACAATATAGGCCTCACTTCAGAAACCCATCTGATTCACTGTCTCTTGAAATGAGACTCAACAGTTTGACTGGATTTAGTTGTTGTCAGGACCAGATGGCTGAGTTGGTGAAGTATGAGGTGGTCTATTGTCTTGCTTGGAATGTGTTTCCTTTTTCTGTTTAAACAGTTCAAGGAGAAAAAAAACACAAAATTTGAGGGGGAGAATCTTATAATGTCTTCCTCAGCCTAATTTGAGTTAACTGTGTTACGCAAGAGGGTTTCACATAGGTGTGACACACCTTTGTCCAGGAAAGCCACTCCTCCAACCTAATATGGGACACTGTAAAGTTAGCTCTCCTTCAATCACCTATTTTTACCTTTCACCAAGCCTTCAGTTATTATAATTCTCCTCATTTTTGGACTATGTCTTTTAACCTTGTAAATTTTTCCACTTCTACAATACAATGGTAACAGCTTATCCAGCACTACCATCCTCTAAATATTGTGCATGCCACCTGCCAGGGACAGTGGATTAACCTGGATTTTGCAAAATCCTTCCTCCATGCATGAAAATACCCTTTCCCTTTTATTCCTTTCTTCCTTTGGCAGATAGAAAAAACATCTGGGTCTTGGAATAGACAGGACTATATCCCTTGACAGCAAGAATCTGCTGCTGAAGATGAGACCATCATCCATTTTCCCATGTAAGATTACAAAGTTCAAGATCTTCAAGGGAAAATGTTACCATGGACAGGTAGCTAATTATTAATAAGGAATGAAGTAAAGGGACTTGGACATTGTTGAGCATAATCAACCAGAGAGCATAAGCATGTTTGCTTTCACCAGAAAGTTACAGCTTCACACACTCCTGGAAATCACAGTGTTGTCCCATGAAGAACTAATACTCTTCCCTTTCCCCCTCCAGTATCAGATTGTTGAGAAGAATGGGAGGAGATAAGCACATGTGCAATAGAACTCAAAATGGCATGGGGGGAAATGCCTGACCATAGAGGCCTGTCAATTTAACCTGGGAGAGGAATCAATTGGCTAGGAGTAGACCCATCAGAAGTCTGAGAAAACTTGAAAAGATGATTGGTTATTTTGAAAAAGCTCCTGGTCCTTTCCTAAGTTGAGATAATATAAACTCAGGGAACAAAGAATAGTTCTCTCTCAGTGATTCATGTTTGCACCATATGGTCACATGTTTTCTCTTTGTAACCATGTGGCCATAGCAGCTGTGAGGCTGATGACCACATGGACTCTAAACATAGGCTCTAGTCAGGAACCTGGATACCATAGCACAGCAATGATATATTCCTGGCTATAAGCTAAGCATGAAATGGTAAGAAATACTTGACTGGACTAAGCTTTAATATAGTGCAGAAAATCTGGACACTGGCCTTTGTTTTGGCCTTGCTGAAAACACTTTTGTATTTTCTCCAGGGTGGAACATACAGATATGGAACACAGAAGTAGCCTGCCACGAAATAAATCTTGCCATATCACAATCTCTTACACATGTGTCTATGAAATGCTTTTTTTCCATGGTTGTTAATATTTTATTTATTTTAATTTTATTTTAATTGTTGTTCAACTAAAATTTTCTTTTACTCTCATCCCAGCCCGCCCACCCAGTCCTCTCCTCCTCCCTCCCATTTCCACCTACCCCTAGTTTTTGTCCATGCGTCCTTTATACTTGCTCCTGTAAACCCTTCCCCCTTTCCCCTGAAATTCCCTCCCCTCGCCCCTCTAAACACTGTCAGCCTGTTCTCTATTTCAGTGTCTTTGATTATATTTTGCTCATTTCTTTGTATTGTTGATTGGGTTCCTGTTAAAGGTGAGGTCATATGGTATTTATCTTTCACTGCCTGGATTATTTCACTTAGCATAATGCTTTCCAGTTCCATTCATGCTGTCCCAAAGGGTAGGAACTCCTTCATTGTTCCTGCGGCATAGAATGAGTAAATGTACCATAGTTTTTTTGATCCATTCATTTACTGCTGGGCATCTAGATTGCTTCCAAAACTTGGCTATTGTAAATTGTGCCTCTATGAACATTGGGATACATAGGTTCTTTTGGATTGGTGTTTCAGGGTTCTTAGGATATAATCCTAGCAGTGGAATTACTGGGTCAAAAAGCAAATTCATTTTCAGTTTTCTGAGGAAGTTCCATACTGTTTTCCATAGTGGTTGTACCAGTCTGCAATCCCACCAGCAGTGCACTAGGGTCCCTTTTTCTCCACAACCTCTCCAATACTTGTTGTTTGTTGCTTTGTTTATGATGGCCATTCTGACCAGTTTGAAGTGGTATCTCCTTGTGGTTTTAATTTACATCTCTCTGATAGCCAGCGATATTGAGCATCTTTTCATGTGTCTCTGGATCCTCTGTAGGTCCTCCTTGGAGAAGTGTCTGTTTAAGTCCTTTGCCCATTTTTTAATTGTGTGGCTTCTGTTCTTAGAGTGGAGTCATGTAACTTCTTTATATATTTTGGAGCTCAAACCCTTGTCTGAGGTATCATTGGCAAATATGTTTTCCAATACAGTTGGTTCTCTTTTTATTTTAATGCTGTTTACTTTAGCTGTTAAGAAGCTTTTTATTTTGATGGGATCCCATTTGTTTATTCTTTCCTTTATGTCCCTTGCTCTGGGGGACATATTAGGAAAAATGTTGCTGCATGAAATATCTAAGATTTTCTTGCCTATGTTCTCCTCTAGGACTTTAATAGTGTCATGGCTTATATTTAAATCTTTTATCCACCTTGAATTTATTTTTGTGTATGGTGTAAGTTGGTGCTCGAGTTTCATTTTTTGGCACATAGCTGTCCAGTTCTCCCAACACCATTTGTTGAAGAGGCTATTGTTACCTCATTTTATGTTACTGCCCCCTTTATCAAATATTAATTGACTGTAGAGATGTGGGTTTATTTTGGGGCTCTCTGTTCTGTTCTATTTGTCCACGTGCCAGTTTTTATGCCAGTTCCAGGCTGTTTTGATTGCAGTGGCCTTGTAATACAGTTTGGTATGAGGTATTGTGATCCCTCCTACTTTGTTTTTCTTTCTCAAAATTGCAGCAGCTATTTGGGGTCATTTATGGTTCCATATAAATTCCTCAAGTGTTTATTCTATGTCTGTGAAATATGTCATTGGTACTTTAGTAGGTATTGCATTGAATCTACTTTGGATATTGTAAATTACTTTGGATAGTATGGACATTTTGATGATGTGAATTCTTCTCATCTATGAACACAGTATATGTCTCCATTTGTTTGTGTCTTCCTTGATTTCTTTCTTCAGTATTGTGTAGTCTTCTGAATACAGGTCTTTTACCTCCTTCATAAGATTTATTCCTAGGTATTTAATTTTTCTTTTTGTTATATCGAATGGAATTTTTTTCTTAATTTCTGCTTCTGCTGTTTCATTGTTGGTGTACAACAATGCCTTTGATTTCTGGATATTGACTTTGTATCCCACTGTTTTGCCAAATTCATTTATTAGGTTGAGCAGTGTTTTGGTGGAGTCTATAGGATTTTCTAAGTATACTATCATGTCATCTGCAAACAGTGACAGTTTTGTTTCCTCCTTTCTAATTTGGATGCATTTTATTTCCTTTTCTTGTCTGATCTCTGTGCCTAAAACTTCCAATACTATATTGAATAGAAGAGGTGAAAATGGACAATCTTGTCTTGTTCCTGATCTTAGTGGAAAAGATTTTAGTTTTTGCCCATTGAGTATGATGTTGGCTGTAGGTCTCTCATATATGGCCTTATTATGTTGAGGAATGGTCCCTTTATTCCCACTTTGCTGAGTGTTTTTATCATAAATGGGTGCTGTACCTTAAATGCTTTTTCCAAATCTATTAGTATGATCATGTGATTTTTGACTTTGCTTTTGTTTATGTGATGTGTTATACTTACTGATTTGTGAATATTGTACCATCCTTGCATCCCTGGGATGAATCCCACTTGGTCATGGTGTATGATCTTTTTAATGTATTATTGAATGTGGTTTGCCAATAGTTTGTTGAGGATTTTAGTGTCTATGTTCATCAGTGATATTGGTCTGAAGTTTTCTTTCTTTGTTCTGTCTTTATCTGGTTTTGGGATTAGAATGATGCTAGCTTCATAAAAAGAGTTTGGGAGTCTTCCATCATTCCAAATTTTTTGGAATACTCTGTGAAGGATAGGGGTTAGCTCTTCATTAAATGCTTTGTAGAATTCTCCTGTGAAATCATCCAGACCCATACTTTGTGTGTTGGGATTTTTTTGATTACTGCTTCAATTGCATCTGCTGTCATTGATGTACTCAGGCTTTCTGCTTCTTCTTTATTGAGTTTGGGAAGATTACATTTTTCTAGAAATTTGTCCATTTCATTTAGGTTTTCCAATTTCTTGGCATATAGTTCTTTGTAGTAATTTTTTACAATCCAATGTAGTTCTGTGGTGTCAGTTGTAATCTTTCCTCTTTCATTTCTGATTGTGTGTATTTAGGTCCTCTCTCTTTTTTTCTTGATGAGCCTGCTTAAAGACTTGTGGATTTTGTTTATCTTCTCAAAGGATAAGCTCCTGGATTCATTGATCCTAAGAATTGTGCTTTTAGTCTCTATGTCATTTAATTCTGCTCTGATCCTGGTTATTTCCTTCTTTCTACTTTCTCTGGGTTTTCTTTGTTGTTGTTTCTTGAGTTCTTGTGGGCCTAGGATTAGGCTGCTTATTTGAAATATTTCTATCTTTTTTTAGGTAGGCCTAGATCACTATGAACTTCCCTCTCAGGACTGTTGTCACTGTGTTCCATAAATTTTGGGTTGTTGTGAGTTCATTTTCATTTGTTTCCAAGAACTTTTTGACTTTTTCTCTAATTTCATTCCTGACCTATACATTGTTTAATAGCATGCTATTCAATCTCCATGATTTTGAGTGTTTTGTGTTTTTTTCCCCTTGGAGTTGGTTTCTAGTTTCAGTCCCTTGTGTTCAGAGAAAATCCTTGGTATGATTTCAATTTTCTTGAATTTGTTGAGGCTTGCTTTGTGTCTTATCATGTGGTCTATCTTTGAAAATGTTCCATGTGCATTTGAAAAGAATATGTATTTAGCTTCTTTGGGGTGAAGGGCTCTCTCTCTATATATATCAGTTAAACTCATTTGTCTAGGGCATTGTTGAATGCCACAATATCTTTGTTGACATATTTTTTTGGAAGATCTGTCTATTTTTGACAGTGGGGTATTAAAATCCCCTACTATAATTGTGTTGCTGTCAATATCTTTCTTGAAGTCCTCTAACATTTTCTTTATGTATTTGGGTGCTCCTATTTTGGGTGCATATATATTTACAATCTTTATGTCTTCTTGAGAGCTTG
Organism: Phyllostomus hastatus; assembly: GCF_019186645.2. Lineage (NCBI taxonomy): Eukaryota > Metazoa > Chordata > Mammalia > Chiroptera > Phyllostomidae > Phyllostomus > Phyllostomus hastatus. The sequence goes on along the minus strand of NW_025333543.1, from coordinate 11,563,823 downwards.
TTTGGAGGTTCTAGCAGGGGAGCGCAGCTACTCGTATACCCTTGACCGAAGACTGGTCCTCTCCTCTAGTTGGGAAGGTCGTCCTCTTCGACCGAGCGTGCAGCTTCAGGAGGGACACACATGGATCGGTGAGGGAGGAAGGGGACACCTGCCTAGCCAGCCAGATCAGCCGAATCAACCCTGGCGATCAATGGGGTGACAGATGTCGCAGCCAGATCACCCTCACATCCTACAATCTTTATGTCTTCTTGATGGATTCTTTCCTTGAGTATTATGTAGTGACCTTCTGGGTCTCTCTTTATGGCCCTTTTTTTGGAAGTCTATTTTGTCTGGTATGAGTATTGCTTCCCTGGCTTTTTCCTGTCTTTTGCTTGGAAAATTTGTTTCCAGACCTCTACTTTCAGCCCGTGTAGGTCTTTTGTTGTGAGGTGGGTCTCTTGAAGGCAGCATATGTGTGGTTCATGCTTTCTTATCCATTCAGCTATTCTTTATCTTTTGATTGGAGTATTTAATCCATTTACATTTAAAGTTATTATTGATAGGTACTTATTCATTGCCATTTACGTACCTCCCTCTCTCTCTCTCTCTCTCTCTCTCTCTCTCTCTCTCTCTCTCTCTCTCTCTCTTTTCCTTCCTTTCTTTAAAGCAGGCCCTTTAGCATCTCTTGCAGAGCTGGTTTGGTGGAGGTGTATTCTTTTAGACTTCTTTTGTCTGGGGAGCTCCTTATTTGGACTCCTGTCTTGATTGACAGCCTTGCTGGGTAAAGTAGCCTTGGTTGCAGGCCTCTGGTTCTCATCACTTGGAATATTTCTTGTGATTCTCTTCTGGCTTGGAGCGTTTGCATTGAGAAGTCAGCTGCTAGCCTTATTGGGGCTCCCTTGTATGTTACTTCCTTTTTCTCTCTTGCTGCCTTTAAGATTCTCTCTTTGTCTTGGTATTTTGCCATTTTAATTATGATTTGTCTTGAAGTGGGTGTCTTTGGGTCCTCTTGATTGGGACTCTCTGTGTTTCCTGGATTTGTGTGACTTTGTCTCTCATCAAATTAAGGAAGTTTTCCATCATTACTTTTTCATATAGGTTTTCTATCTATTGGTCTTCTTCTTCTCCTTCCTGTATCCCTATTAAACACACATTATTAGGTTTCATGTTGTCTTTCATTTCTCTTAATCCCTCCTCATTCTTTCTGAACCTCTTTTTCTTTTTCTTGCTCTTTCTGGGTGATTTTTTCTACTTTGTCCTCCAGCTTGCTGATCCAATCTTCTGCTTCATTGATCCTGCTTTTCATTCCTTCTACTGTGTTCTTCAGTTCAGAAATTGTATTCTTCACTTCCTCTTGGCCCTTGTTGATAGTTTCTATTTCTTTTTTTATGTTATAATTTTCAGTGAGTTCATTGTAGCTTCCCTGTAGTTTCTGGTAGCTCATTGTGAGCTCACTGAGCTTCCTAATAATCATTGCTTTGAACTCAATATCTGATAGTTGAGTTGCCTCTATTTCATTTAGCATTCTTTCTGAGGCTTTCTCCTTTCTCTTCATTTGGGGATTGTTTCTTTATCTTCCCATTGTTTGTGAGACTCTTCTTGTTAACCTCAGCTTCTTAAATTGATCTGTTCTGGCTCCTTGGGTTTATGGTGTGAACTTCTGTGGTAGAATACCTGTGAAATTCAGTGGTGCAGTCTCCTTGATATTCCAAGATCACTGGTCTTGGGCTGTCATTTAAGTTGAGTCTGTGTTTGTCTCTGGTTTTTTATTGTTGTTGTGTGTTTCTTTGGAGGGTCCTTCCTACTAACTGGTTAACTGAGGGTCAGTCTGTCCACCACCTTGTGCATCGTGTGCTGGTGAGGGTAGGTTGTGTTGAAGCTGGTTCTTCTGTGTGTTTAATGTTTTGAGGATTCTGTCTTGCTCTTGTTCAGTTGTTTGTACTGGGTAGTGTCTTCACTGTTTAGTTGTATTTCCAGATAGGTCCTGGGTTGAAGTTTGTGTGGTTTCCACTTCCTCCTTCACCTTCTTCTGTTGTTATCTGTTAGTGGTTCCTTTATTGTTTGGTTTCCTCTTCCAGTGTGTATACTGGTGTTCACCACTTCCACCTACTCTTTTTTGTGATCAGTGGAGGGGGAAGGGAAAATGGTTTAAGACAGCAAAAGAGTATTCTATGATATTTATAGTAGCATTCAGTAGAGAAGAGATAGGAGATTCTTTGGCTATATATAGTGTTAACTGTGATCTTCCACCCAAGTAGCTGATTGTTAGAAAGGATAGAAAGAAGATAAGAGTCTTGTTGGGGAAGGAAAGATTGTGAGTTGGATCTGGAAAGTGAGGTTGTGGGAGGTTAGATTCTGAGGTAAGGTGAGAGTGAAGGATAGTAAATAGGTGTAGTGAGTGAGAGAATGTAGTTAACCACTACAGTAATAGAGTTCAGGAAATTTTGAAGTGGGCTAAGATCTGGGAGTGGTGTTTTGAAGTATTTACAATTGTATTGAATAGCTATTATTTACAATAATATTAGAGCAACAATCATATGATAGAATCAATGTGATCTAGATAACAAGAATAGGGAGTGTAGGACCTTGAGTATTGTGCTAATGGGACACAAGTAAAGTGAAGGACAGTAAATTAGCAATATACTGTGAAAGAGATATCAGAGGAAATTTGTCAAATGATACAATATAACCAGCCTAGCAAAGCAGACTATACAGAAAGAAGAGGAACACAAAAATACTATTAAAATAAAAGATGTAAAAATAATAAAAAATAATAATAATACAAATATGCAATAATGTGCAGGTTCTCTGTAATAGAGATTGAAATTTGTCTCACTGTCATAGCTATTGTGATGGCCCTTCTTTGATTCTAACTCTGATCTTTTCACAGTTCCAGGGTTGTTTTTTTTTTTTTGGGGGGGGGGGTCTAATTTGTAGGTATTTGAAAAAAAAGGCAATTGCAGGAAGGAAAAAGAAATAAAATTGGAGGAAAGAAAGAAAGAAGGAATAAAACAAGAAAAAAGGAAAGAGAGGAAAAAGGAATTGAAAGAGAAAAAATAATAAAAATTGAAAAATTAAAAATTATTAAAAAATATTAAAATAGAGTAAAACTAAAAAGCATCTTTGTTTCAAGGTCGCCAAACTGGTTTTTCCAGTCTTGCTAGCTGCAGCAGTCTGAGGGGCGAACGGTATGGCTTTTCTTTCTTCCACATCTGTACTCAGCCAGCCACACGTACTGTTCAGGGACCTATCCTGGCACCTCTCCCCTGTGCCTTGGGTGTGGGATCCAGGACCTTCCTCAGGGTTACTACTGTGGGCTGGGGTGCCTGGGCACACTCACCAACTTCCTCAGCCAGGCTGCCTCACCCTTCCCAGTGCTATGGGGGTGCGCAAGGTCTTCTGTGTAAGCATAACCTTCTGTACAACCTTGGGAGTGCTGCCTGGCTGGGTGGCAGGGGGGCTAGAGCAATTGCTGTAGAATTCCCCAAACTGTGTCTGTATTTTCACTTTTTCTTTTTGAGAAATTCCTCCCACTCAAGCCTGCCACTCCATACAATGGCCTGGCCTCTCCCACAGCCCAATTCTGCCACCAGACTGGTGACTATGAGGGTCAGAGCCCATCACACAACTCTCAACTCTGCCAGTGTCTACAGACTCTGAGGGTGCTCACAGCTCCTGTGTGTTTGCTAGCAAATGGGTTTCTGCCAGTGCCGCTCAGACCTTGTTTGGCTGAGGAGGGAGCAGTTGCCCTGGCTGTCTCCCAAGGACTCTGTAGCAAACCCAGCAGTGGGCACCAGGCCTGGGGCTGCAGCCCCCTGGATCCTGCTCTGGTCCCTGGAACCGTATTGTCCTGAAGCACTCTCCTGACCATCTGGTTTTTCAGTTCCGCTACAATCTTTGTTCTCTTATTTTCAGATGTGGAGGTATTGTGGATTGTTTGCTTGTTTACTCTGTAGATTGGCTAGGATTTTCTCCCATGTAGGGGCAAGTGGAATCTGCTCCCTCCTACCCCGATGCCACCTTCCTGAATTCTGAAATGCTTTTCTATTGTTCCCATGAAAGAATCCCACTTCCACTGGAAATATGTTCTCCACCCCAAGTCAAGTCATTTTCCTTCACCATTTATCCTCACTTTACACTCTCCTACTTCTCTCCACCCCACTTCAATAGTTCCTGTGGCTTTTCACAGCATGGTTTTATAAATGTTAGAACAGATATTTCAGAGTAATAGGAAATCTAAAACCAACAACAAATACATGCTGCAACAAAACTGACTTAAATAACCAGAAAATGTATTGATTCACATAAGTAAAAGTCCAAATATTGACAAGGTTCAAGATAAACTAAATACAAATGATTCCACTCCGTTGTTTTACAGTGTTTATATATTCACCCACCCTCCTGTCTCAGCTTCATCTTCAGGATTGTAGCAAGATTGTCCCATTCATTGGAAGTCTTATATTTCCAAAAGAAGAGACAGAAGAGTACTGCTACAGCTGAATCAGAAGCACCAGGAAAAAAGCATTCAGATGCCTCATCATTGTAATAACCATATGTTTCTCATACTTTGACATCTTGAGCATTGCTGCTTCTAGAAAAAGCTAGCCAATTCCTGAAGATAAAAAATGACTAACCTGTAAGAGTGCTTTTCATATGCAAATCAAACAGTCTAGAACCCATATCCGCAACCATCTCAAATATTCAGCTCTCACACTCAGTGCCATTATTACCCTGCCTTTATCATCCTAGGGAAAAGTACTAGACAAGTAAGGATATGCCCCAGTGGGGCCCCTATGCCCCAGTGCTCAATAAAATTATTCAAACTAGCCAATCTCTAAACTTGGTTACCCTGCTATGCCTCCTTCTTCCCCAGAAAACTACAGTAAAGACGTCAGCTGACTTTTTTTCTCACTCCTTTGGCTTACAAACCATGGTACTTTCCCATTTGTCCTCCAAGACACTATGTGCCCCCTCCTCTTGGTATCTATAGAATAACAAACTAACTCTTCAATGGCAAGCATCTGATCTATTTGCTTGCCACACATGAATAACAACTAAATATACATTTTAAAACAGTCATTCTTCCTGCTTTAGTTGCTCAAATTAGACATTTCTATTTCTGAATCAGTCACTGGCAAAGAACATAAATACATTTAAACATGAGTTTTCCCAAACTGTGTGAATGGGTACTCTTGTATGCCACAGTAAACTTACAAGGGTGCTGTAATGTGATGTGGACCTTGGTCAGTGGGGTCCACGTGTTGTGGATACAACGAACAAATTCACACAGACTGTAGAAGTCCTGTGGAGAAAAAGGGACAGCATGACCACTCTCTGAGTGACAGAGGGCCCTGACTCCTGCCTGGACTGTCTTTTACTGCTTTTTTGGGCACATTACATTGAGGATGGTTCTCATTTACTACACACAGGTTCACTTTAGGTGGTTACCTCTTACAGAAAACAGAGGAGAGGATGGTGCTAGTTACATCAAAGAAGAAGGATATTTACAAATGCAAAGAGAAAAATGGTTGAACTAGTTAAACTTGTATTTGGGAGGTTTAGCACAGATTTCAGGAAGTTACTTTAAAGATATGCCATAAACATTTGCTGCCTTAATTCAGGGTGAGGGAGTTTTAGCAAAAGCAAGTCTCATAGCAGCTTAGGTACAATGCAGGCCTGATTCCCCACAGGAAAACCTATCCGTGAGCATGGGTCCTATGTGCTGACCTCACTCCCCATTGGTTTTCTATGTCAGGGGCTGGGCTACACTCCCCACACCATGTGGAATGGTCCTCTATAACAATGTAGTTTAGATTTTTGAAAGAAATAGAGTTATATTCAGCACCTGCAGGATTCCATACACACTATTAGCCCACAACTTCAAAAACGGATCCCACTACATTCCTTTCAAGAATGCTATACCAGTGAGAAGTTGCTTTTTCAGCAGCTACTATTATAAAAGGTGTTATTTGAAATCAATATGGATGAGGTAATGAAGGTGATAATGATTCCAGGTTTGATAAGTTGTGTTTGGAGAAATTAGGTATTTATTTGTGCTTAGAGAAGTCATAAGAAATATTTAGAAACTAAGGGATCTAAGAAATTTGGGGATCTCTGCTTCTGATAAATCAGACTCAGACCTGACTGAGGCAAAGTCAAGCTCTCCTCAGGAGCATACACTTCATGTAGCATATCTAAAGAGAATTGTGTTTCTGTTAGGAAGGAGGAGGACAGAAGTACCTCTCTGTAGGGTTACTATTATTTTTCTTCAAATTATCAGGTATGTCTGTTCTGCTAAGTTTTTATGTAAAAAATACTTTATCCTAATCTTTTAGGTTGTCTTAAACCAATCTGAAAACATTTTCCTATGTACAAATTATATTGATAATATTTTATTGTATACCAATCATAATCAGAAACTTTATATTACCTCTAATGCCAACCATAATACCCAAAAAGGAGATATTACTATCACCCTTGGGAACCACCCTGCCTGGTTTCAGAAGCTGTAACCCTGCTGACAGACAAAAAGGCCCCATGGCTAGGGGAACTTGGGACCATAAGCCACTAAGGAGACAAAACTTACCTCCCAGCAGGGACGTAGCCTCTGCCCCCTTTACTTCACCCTGCTTGGCCCCTAGAGGATGGCTGGATAGTCAATGATGGATTAGATTCCTCAAGGAAGGAACAACCTAAGATAGGCACAGCCATAAAGGGGCCATCAGGGAAGGATTTAGGGGATTATGGAGGAGGCACAAAAGATCCTCACCTCTCAGCTCTGTCATAGTCTGAGTCCTAGTCTGAGTCCTCATTCTACCTATAAGAAGTCTCCTAATCTCTTGGTTGCCTGGCTTCCCTCACTTGATTCAGGCCCAAAACAATGCTGAAGCAGGGTGCAGCCCTGTGCTGGAATGGGTGGTTCCCAGCAGGGGGGCAGCAATCAGGTCTAAGAAAGAATGCATAAAATCCTGTGAAACCTGCTTTGCTAAGAAGGCCCTCAATTTAAATATTAAGAGTCCAAGCATAAAATGAGTTGGTTCCCCAAAGTTTTATGGCCCTTTGGCATCACTCAATCTATCTGACCCTGACTCAGAATAAGTCCTTATAGTTCTTCAAATGTTATCTATTCCTGGATCATTACTGTCTGACAATAATTGATGAGCTTTACATATACACCTTGTATTCCTATGCAAACCAATAAAAGCCTGTTGAGAAAGAGACTCCAGGCCCTTCTCCTCTGAGAGATTGGTCAGCCTTTTCTCCCCAAGCAGATTATGTCTTGGTAGATTTATTCTCATTCCCAGCCAGGAGGGCTCTGTGCAATGGAGCTCTCCCATGTATCACCATTTGATAGACAAAATTATACTCATTTTGCTGCAATAAGTCAGATTCCAAATATGTGTATATGTTGGGGCAAGTCTGTCTGGTTCCATATATAACTTTATGCCTTTCCATATTAATTTTTACATTTATGAACTATTAATTTACTTTCTTGCTTCATGCTTTACCAATTCCTCTATCAAATACTTGCTCTCTTATCCTAAGGGACACCAAAGTTTTCTCATTCATTCTCCCTCTAAGTCTGTTTTATTTAAAATATTTCCTTTACCAAGTTTTTGTTACATTATTTTTCATTGTTTTTGAAATATAGTTGTCTCTATTTTCCCCCATCATTACTCTCCTGCCCTACCCATCCCCACCTCCCACCATCCATCTTACCCCCCTTTGCTTTGTCCATGTGTCCTTTATATATGTTCCTTGAAGGCCCTTCCCTATTATCCCCCATTATACTTCTCCCCTGACCCCCTGGTTACTGTAAATTTCTTTTTAATTTCAATATCTCTGGTTATATTTTGCTTGCTTGCATGTTTTATTAAATTCTACTAATAGGTGAGATCATATGGTATTTATTTCTAACTTCCTGGTTTACTTCATTTGGCATAATTATCTCCAGATCCATCCGTGTTGTCATAGATGGGGGGAGCTCCTTCTTTCTAATGCATAGTATTCCATTATGTAAATGTACCAGTTTTTTTGATCCACTCATTTACTAATGGGCACTTAAGTTGCTTCCAGCACTTGGTTGTTGTAAATTATGCTGCTATGAACATTAGGGTGCATAAGTTCTTTTAAATTGGTGTTTCAGGGTTCTTAGGGTGTAATCCCAGCAGTGGAATTTCTGGATCAAAAGGCATGTCCATTATTACTTTTATAAGGAAATTCCATACAGATTTCCACAGTGGCTGCATCAGTATGCCGTCCCACCAACAGTGTACTAGGGTTTTCTTTTCTCCACAACCTTGCCAGCACTTGTTTGTTGATTTGTTTATGATGGCCATTCTGACCACTGTGAAGTGGTATCTCTTTGTGATTTTCATTTGCATATGTCTGATGGCTAGTGATACTCAGCATCCTTTTTTATGATTCTGGGTCTTCTATATATCCTTCTTAGAGAAGTGTCTGTTCAGGTCCTTTGCTCTTTTTTTTAACTTGTCTGTCTTCCTGGACTGGAGCCATGTGAGTTCTTTATATATTTTGGAGATCAAACTGTTGTCTGAGGTATCATGTGCAAATATATTTTCCCACATGGATGATTCCCTTATCATTTTGCTATTGTTTTCTTTGGCTATACAGAAACTTTTTATTTTGATGAAGTACAATTTATTCATTTTTCCTTTATGTCCCTGTCTCTAGGGGACATATTAGTGGAAATATTGTTACAAGGAATATCTGAGATTTTCCTGCCTATATTCTCCTCTAGGACTTTTATGGTGTCGTGACTTATATTTAAGCTATCAACCATGAGATTATTTTTGTATATGATTTTAATTGATGGTCAAGTTTAATTGTATTGCATGTAGCTGTCCAGGTCTTCCAACACCATTTGTTGAAGAGGCTACTTTTACTCCACTTTATGTTTTTGCCCCCTTTGTCAAATACTAATTGACCATAGAGACATGGGTTAATTTCTGGGTTCTCTATTCTGTTCCATTGATCTATGTTTCTGTCTTATAACAGTACCAAACTGTTTTGATTACAGTGGCCTTGTAATATAGTTTGATATCAGGTACTGTGATCCCTCCAACTTTGTTCTTCTTTCTCAAAATTGCTGAAGCTATTTGGGGTCATTTATGGTTCAATATAAAATTTTTAAATGTTTGTTCTATATCAGTGAAATATGTCCTTGGTATTTTAATAGGGATTGTATTGAATATATAAATTATTTTGGGTAGTATGGACATTTTCATGATGTTAATTCTTCCCATTATGAACATGATATGTGCTTCCATTTATTTTTGCCTTCCTTAATTTCTCTTTTCAGCATTGTGTCATTTCCAGAGTACAGGTTTTTTGCTTCCTTGGTTAGGTGTATTCCTAGGTGCTTTATTTATCTTGTTCATGTAGCAATGGTATTTTTAACCTGATTTCTGTTTCCCATTATTTTGTCATTGGTGTACAAAAAAGTCTTCTATTTCTGAATATCATGTATCCCCTTCTTTTGCCAAAGTCACTTAATAGGATGGTTATTTTTGGTGGCACCCCACATATTTTTTTTTATGTACACTACTGTGTCTTCTGAAAACAGTGAGTTTTACTCTTCCTTTCCAATTTGGATGCTTTTTATTTCTTTTTTTTTTTTTGTCTGATCACTGTGGTTAGGATTTGCAATGCAATTTGAATAGAAGTGGTGAAAGTGGACATCCTTGTCTTATTCCTGTCTTAGTGCCAAACCTTTCAGTTTTTCCCAATTGTCTATGATGCTGGCTGTAGGTTTCTGATATATAGCCTTTATTATGTTGAGGTATGCTCCCTCTAGTCCCACTTTGCTAAGTGTTTTTATCATAAATGGGTGCTGTAGCTTATCAAATGCTTTTTCTGCATGTACTGATATGATTGTGTGATTTTTGTCTTTCTTTTTTTATGTGATGTATTATGTTTATTGTTTTGTGAATATTGTAGTACCCTTGCAGCCCTGGGATGAATCCCACTTGATCATGGTATATTATCTTTTCAATCTATTGCTGTGTGTGATTTGCCAATATGTTGTTGAGGATTTCGCTGTGTTCAACAGTGAAATTGGCTTATAATTTTTTCTTTCTTGTGTCTTTATCTGATTTGTGGATTATCCTGGCTTTATGAAGCCAGAATAATACTGGCTTCATAAAAAGTGTTCAGGAGTCTTCCCACTTCATGTACTTTTTGGAATAGTCTGAGAAGTATAGAGGTTATCTCTCCCTTACATTTTTTGTAAAATTCATCTATGAAACTGTCTGGTGCATGGCTTTTGTGTGCCAGGAGCTCTTTGACTACTGCTTGGATTTCATCAGCTGTTATTGGTCTGTTCAGGCTTTCTGCTTCTTCTTCATCCAGTTTTGGAAGATTATATTTCCCTAGAAATTTGTTCATTTCACCAAGGTTTCAAATTTCTTGGAATATATTTGTTGGTAGTAATTTTTTATAATCCTTTGTATCTGTGTGGTATCAGTTGTAATTTCTCCTCTTTCACTTATGATTTTATTTATTTGGATCCTTTTGTTCTTTTGTTCTTGATGAGTCTCATAAAAGGCTTCTCAATTTTATTTATCTTTTCAAGGAACTAGGTCCTCTATTGATCCTTTCAGTTGTGTTATTATTCTTTCTGTAATTTATTTCTGCTCTTATCTTGGTTTTCTACTCCCTTCTACTAGCTGTGAGCTCTTTGCTGTTGTTTCTCCAGTTCTTGAAGATGTAGAGTTAGGTTGTTCATTTGAAATGTTTCTTCTTCAGTGGCCCATGTAGCTCTGAACTACCCTCTCAGCACTGTCCTCTCTGTGTCCCATAAGTTTTGTACTGTTTGTGAATTCATTTTCATTTGTTTCCACAACATTTTTGACTTCTTCATTGATCTGCTTATTAACCCATTGTTTAATAGAAAACTTTTCAATCTCTATGAATATGAGTGTTTTTGAGTTTTTCCCTTAAGGTTGGTTTCTGGCCTCTGTGGTCTCAGAAATTGCTTGATATGATTTTAAGCTTCTTGAGTTTGTTGAAGCTTCTTTTGTGTACAATCATTAGGTCTATCTTTGACAATGTTCCATATGCCTTTGAAAAGAATGTGTATTTTGCTTGTAGGGATTAGTTTCCACATAACAGTTAAGTCCATTTGATCTAGGGCATTGTTCAATGCTACAATGTCCTTGTTGATATTTTGTTTGGAAGATGTATCCATTTTTGACAGTGGTGTGTTAAAATCCCCTACTATAATTGTGCCGCCATCAATATCTTTCCTGAAGTCCTCTAAGATTTTCCTCATGTATTTGGATGCTGCTATGTTGGGTGCATATATGTTTATAATATGTATGCTTTCTTGATGGAATCTTCCGTTGAGTAATATGAATTGTCCTTTTGTGTCTCCTTTTTTATGCCCTTTGTTTTGAAGTTTACTTTGCCTGATATAAGTATTACTACACAAGCTTTGTTTTTCCTGTCTATTTTCTTGGAATATTTTTTCCAACCATTTACTTTCAGTCTGTGTGGGTAATTTATTCTGTGGTGGGTCTTTTATAGGCAGCACATGTGTAGGTCATATTTTCTTATCCATTCAGCTACCTTATGATTTTTAATTGGAGCATTTAATCAATTATCATTTAAGGTTATTATTGATAAGCACTTATTTATTTACTAGGTAGTTATTTATTAGGTACTGTGTTCCTCTCTCAAGCACTCTTTTTTTTTCTCTTCTTAAAAGTAGTCTCTTTAGCATATTTTGTAGTGCTGGTTTGGTGGAAGTATATATTTTTAGTGTACTTTGTTCTGAGGAATTCCTTATTTTCCCTTCATTTTAATTGAGGGTCTTGTTGAATAATCTAGATTACAGGCTTTTGCTTTTCATTACTTGGAATATTTCTTGCCATTCCCCTCTGGCTTTTAATGCTTTTGTTGGGAAATCAGCTCCTAGGTTTATTGAAGTTCCCTTGTATATTACTTGTTGTTTCTCCCTTGCTGCCTTTAAGATCCTCTCTGTCTTTTAAATTTGGGACTTTATGAGGCCTCTTTCAGTTCATGTTGATTGGCACCCTCTGTGCTTACTGCATTTGCATGGCTTTTCCCCTCTCCTGTTGGGGAAATTGTCTGTCATTATTTTTTCAAACAGGGTTTCTATCCCTTACTCCTTTTCTTCTCCTTCTGGTATTCCTATGATTCAATGTTGTTGAGTTTTGTGTTGTCTTGCCATTCTCTTAAGTTATCTTCATATTTTTTTAGTCTTTTTTCATGCAGCCTCCTTACCTGGGTATTCCTTTTTTTAAAATTATTTTATTTATTTACTTTTTAGAGAGAGGGGAAGTGGATGAGAAAGAGAGAGAGAAAAGCATCAATTTGTGGTTGCCCCTCACGTGCCCCTACTGGGAACCTGGCCTGCAACCTGGGCATGTGCTCTGATTGGGAATTAAACCAGTGACCCTTTGGTTCACAATCTGGTGCTCAGTCCAATGAGCCACACCAGTCAGGTATTTCTTTGTAGTTTGTATTTCAGCTCACTAATTCACTCCTTTGCTCCATCCAGCCTGCTTCTTTTCCTTCTCATGTATGTTTTATTTCAGAAATTGTATTATTTATTTCTTCCTGGTTCTTGGTATAGTTTATTTCCTTTTTCATACTGTTGTAGTTCCCACTCAGTTCATTACAGTTGACAGTGAGTTCCTCCAGCATTCTTATCACTATTCTTTAGAATTCTGTATCTGACTGCTTGCCTCCATTTCATTTAGCTTTTACTATGGAGCTTCCATTCCTCTTGGTTGTGGTTTCTTTCTTTGTCTCCCCAATTTAGTGACTCCCTGTTTGTTTCTGCTATTCCCAATTCTCTGCTTTGCAAGCTGTCTGCAAGGGTTTGTTCTGTGGGATTCAGTGCTGTGGTCTCTTTGATCTCTTTGTCTGGATGATATAGGGTTCTCCTTTCTTTTCTTTGTGTGGGCTCTCTTGTTATACTTGGGCTTTACTGTTGGTGGTTCCTTTCTGGGTGGATTATCTCCTTCAGTAGGTTTGCTGGTATTCACAACTCCCACCTTGTCCTGTATGTGATTAGGCAATAGGCAAATGTAAAAGGGAGTAAGACAGTGGAAGAGAATGTAATAAGAGAATAGATAGAGAACAGATAGGAGGTCCTTTGGAGAAGTATAACAAAAACCTTGATATTTGACCCAACTAGCCATTTGTGTAAAATGTGAAAGAGGGATAAAACTCTTATTAGAAGTCAAAAAGAATGTGAGCTGACTTTAGAAATCAGAGCACTTGTGTGAGGTTAGGTGGGGGAAAAATAGTGTAAGAGACAGAAAGTTGGGATACTGTGAGAGAACAAAGTTAACCACTATAGTCATAAAGTTCAGGAAGATGGCTAAATGGATTAATACCAGAAAAGGGTGCCATATGTGATTTGTAATAACAATAATATAAGAAATATGTAATCTGAGTAAAATTAAAAAATAAAAGATGAAAAGTACTGTGTTATTGGAATACAAATGATGTGAAAGAAGAAAATGATAATGCAATATGAAAGGGAGAATAAAAAACAATCAAACAATAAAATCAAACAAACAAAAAATATAAATGGAAGGAAGAAACATAAAAAATAAAAATAAGAAAATAAGAAAATAAAGAAATAAAAATAACAAAAAATAAAATAAATGCAAGTTCTGAAGGATGGCAAAGTGAAATTTATTCAGCTGTTGGTGTTAACTTTCTGTGGTCTTCTCACAGCTCCAGGTCTTATTTTGTTACACTTGAAAAAAAAAGCCTCCTGTTGCCTTTAAACCTGCCAAGTGGGGGTTCTGTTGGTTTTCCTGGTTGCTGCAGGCAGGGGTGGGGGTGCTTTGTTTATTTATTTTCTCATTTTTTGTAGTTTTGTGAGGTTGGGGGCTCATTCTGGGCTATTATATTTACAGATGTCTAGTTTCCATTCCATGCCCTTAGAGCATTGTGTGGCCCACACTGTGCACTGGGCATATGCACCAAACTGGCACCTATGATCTGCGTCATTATGCTACCCTTTGATTGGTCTGTGAGGTGAACTGAGTGGGAGGAAATCACACTTCTCCTTCTCACTCTTTGATGGCCTGGGCCTGCATGTACACAAAATTCCTTCAGGGCAGTTTAGTTCTCCTATTGAATTAAGTCTCTCTGGGTGCTGCTACTTCATGAGCCCCTGCTGCCCCTCTTTGAGCAATTCCTGGGGTGCCCTGGGTGGGAGCAAATTGTGCCCCCCTTCTCCCTCTTTGCTGACCCTGCCACTGTAGGCAAGCAGTCCTTACACTGCAGCTGAGAACGTGTTTTGAACAAATTCCCCTGTTTGCAGCAGGCCATTCCTAACAAGTGCTGGGCTTTCCACACGAATCAGGTATCTGACTAGTCCAGGGACTGAGTTATGACCAGTCATGGCCCATCTCTTCTCCCATCGCCAGGTGTCATCCAGCTCCCTAGTTTCTCTGGTACTGTTTCAGCCAGCAACCATAGTCCCAGCTGAGATAACCAACCAGCTGTGTGTCTCTTACTGCATATTTTACCCCCAGCAACTTTAAGCATCCAGGTCTCTCCTGGTGCAGATCTGTGAATTTGCTGCTCTACAATGACAGGGTGCTACCCAGTCACAATCACTGACCAGGCTTTCCTTCAAAGCTGCTGGAGCAGATGCTGTCCCCAGTGAGGGCCCAAGGACCCTCCATCAGCCTACAAAATCTCCTTACCATCAATTTTTAAATGTCCTCTGCAACCTTTGGCTTCCAAACTTCTTAGCAGCTAGAATTCTGCTTTACCAATTTTTATGGTCCTTTTTTATCCTGTTCTGAATTAAGATTTTCCTTAAAATCTACCCTCTGACTTTTCTAAATTTTTTAAATATTTTATTTATTTATTTTTAGAAAGAGGGGAAGGGTGAGAGAAAGAGAGGAAAACAAACACCAATATGTGGTTGCCTCTCATATGCCACCTACTGGGGGCATGGCCTGCAACCCAGGCATATGACCTGACTAGGAATCTAACCAGTGACCCCTTGGTTTGCAGACCAGCACACCAGCCAGGGCTCAACCCCTGACTTTGTTCTCAAAATTGTATATGTCATTTTGTGTGTGATTCCCATACTTCCAACTTTCACTCTACTTTAATTTCATGCCTCAAACTGAACATTTCCACTTGGGTGTCTGACTTTTACAGAAGAATCAACATGTCTAAACTGATCCCATCACTGTCCTTCCAAAGGTAGCACTGGTCCCCAATCACCCTTTTGATGATCATGTTTGCCCTGGTCATCTAGACTTGAAATATCAAAACTGTACTTGATGCCTCTTTGCCTTTCACCCATATCCATCTCATCTTCATTGAATCTACTACATATCCCCATTTGAATCTACTTCTTTTACTTTACTCTTTTTTTCTTTATAATTTTTATTTATTTTGACAATTTGATTAATTTCATTGTGAATTACAGGTTATTTAATGTACAGTTGATTAAATATTTCCAGTATTTTCTTGCTTATTAAAAGTAAAGGTTAGTGCTTTTTACCTGCTTTCATAGTCCAAAACAATCAGGTATAATTGTACTGACTCCCAGAAATAGATAATAATCCCTATATAAAACAGTTTAGTTTCTTGAGAAAGTACATAGATACAGAAATAGAGATACATATAGACATAGAAAGATATAGATATAATAAAGCTTTATGCAGATAGTGCTCAATATTAACAGTTGAAAGGGAGACTTTATATAACTAACTAAATAAATATTTAAAGAATTTAGCAAACAGCATCCCAAGCTGTTTGTCATCCCAAGCCAAATACATAATCAAGGCAGAAGCTGGAGTCAGTGAAGGGTAGAAAACAATTTTAAGGAACAAAAATGGCAGCTAATGTAGATGAAGGGGAAAGTGGGACAATATTGTCCTGGAGAGGTAAGTGGGTTCAAAATCAAGCAGGACCTTGTGAGCCATGGAAAAGTGTTTAGGTATTATTCTACAAGGAATGAGAAGTCACTGAAGAACATGAACAAGGGAGTCTTTTCAAACAATTACTATGACTTATATGTGATAATGAATTGGAAGGGAGCAAGAAGTGAAAAAAGAAATAAGTTTAGAGGCACTAGTGTAGCTTAGTATTTTGGATTGGGTAACGAGCAGAAGATTTGCTGAGATATGGCCTTTTTTTGAAAGCAGAATATTCATGAACTTGCTGGTAGGTTGAATGTGGATAGGGAAGAAATAAAAATCTAACTATGTTAACAATAAAATAGTGCCATACACAGAGATGGTGAAGATTAAAGTGCAGACAAGTCTGGGGAATCAAGTATTCTGTTTTGAACACACTAAACATGAGATTCCTATTGACAACCTAGTAGATCAAGTAGATAGATAGATATAATGATAAGTTAATAATTTTTAAACACTACATATGAGGTACTGTTCTAAGTTCTTTGTATGTATTATTTACATTATAATTTACTCCTCAAAACATCTTTAGGGGAGCTCAAACTGTATACCCAGTTGGCTTAATCAGTTTTTTGCCTCATCTACTCTTACTAAGTATCTACTTTAAAAATGTTCTTAGTCCCTGGCTGGTGTGGCTCAGTGGATTGACTATCTGCCAGTCTGTGAACCAAAGAGTTGCTGGTTTGATTCCCAATTCAGGGTGCATGCCTGGGTTGTGGGCTGGGTCCCCAGTGCGGGGCATGTGAGAGGCAACCACACACCGATGTTTCTTTCCCTCTCTTTCTCCTTCCTTTCCCCTTTCTCCAAAAATAAATAGATAAAATATTTTTTTAAATGTTTAAAACTACAAACATACCCACACTTCCCTTTCTTCCTGACCCAGATTAAACTTGCCCCAACAAGGTAAACATACCTTGCTCACTTCAAGATATGTTGGCATACTTCTTGAAAGACAATTGCTTACTTTCCTGCCTGGACAGCTTATATTATTGATGTTTAATTCTCTCACAGCACATTATCACTGATCAGTGTTTTGGACCCTCTAGAAATGATTGCTTGCCTACTTACTGACAGAAATTCTAGATACCATCTTTGCCTACAAGGCTGGATTTCCTCTAAGCACCTGCAACTGTTTATGTACCCCAAACACCTGCTGTACTCCAATGGTTGAATATAATTTCAGAGTTCTGTTCTTTCTATACAGTGCTATTCTGTTTCAGTGAATGGGCAATAAATGGCCATTATCTAAGCTGCATCTGTGTCTACACTTGAAATTTATTTGAATGTGTGGTTTATCATTAACAAAACAGTAAAGCAACTATTACTTTAGACTGTGACACCCTGGACACCGGTGTTATGATTTACCTGCCTTTAAGTCCCAAGTTCTAGTGTACTACCTAGCATATAGTAGATGCTCAGTAAATATGTTTGAGTGAACAAAAAAATAAATGACACTTTTAGGCATTTAAAACTAAGCCAAATGCTATGGGGATAAGAGTACTTAGATGACTTTATTTTTGAAGTGGTTAATGTTAGACCAACAATGTTTCAAAATTTTGTCAATCAAGCTGACTTACTATAGATGTTTACTAATTTTTTTAATCAAGAACAGTAAACCTATAATTTTGAAGTTCATAAATTATGTCCTTTGAGGATATGTCATGAATCATGAGGTGGAAAATATTAAAAGGGAACTGTGAGATAATAAAATCACCTTCTTTCTAAGGAAAATAGAGGCTTTCTTTGGAATGATAATGGCTTCATAAGATTTCTCAGGCACATGAATGATCACTGCCCAGGCAAAGTGTTTTCCCAATAGGAATAAAATAAAGCAATAAAAGAGCCTTTCCATTTGGAAATAAGTTGGCTTAAATTCCATATGGATGTTTGCATTTAAAGATGAATGGTTTTCTTCACACAGGCCAGAATGGCCATCATAACCAAATAAACAAACAAGTAATGGCAAGGTTGTGGAGAAAAGGGACCTTAGTACCTTGCTGGTGGGAATGCAGACTGGTGCAGCCACTTTGGAAACAGTGTGGAATTTTCTCAGAAAACTGAAAATGGAACTGCCTTTTGACCCAGCAATTCCACTGCTGGGAATATACCCTAAGAATCTTGAAACATCAATTCAAAAGAACCTATGCACCCCAATGATCATAGAAGCATAATTTACAATGCCCAAGTGTTGGAAGCAACCTAAGTTCCCATCAGTAAATGAGTGGATCAAAAACTGTGGTATGTATACACAATGGAGTACTATGCAGCAGAAAGGAAGAAGGAGCTCCTACCCTTTGAAGCAGCATGGATGGATCTGGAGAGTATTATGCTAAGTGAAATAAGCCAGGAAGTAAAAGACAAATACCATATGATCTCACCTTTAAGTGGACCCTAATCAACAAAATAAAGAAGCAAGCAAAATATAACCAAAGACATTGAAATTAAGAACAAACTGACAGTAACCAGAGGACAGGTGGGAGGGGATAATGAGTGGAAAAGTGGCAAGGGTTGTAAAGAACAACTTTGGACACATGGACAAAGCCAAAGGTGGGTAGAATCAAAGGTGGGAAGTTAGGATGACTGGGGTGGGAGGGAGTGGGGGAGGGGGAAATTGAGACAATTGTACATTAAAAATGTGAAAAAAATTAAAAATAAAAGTACAAGCTGTGAAAAAAATAAAAAGGAATGGTTTTAAATGGCATTTACAAGGCTTAATGTGATTTCTTGGTAGATAAGTAGTCAGACGTATTTAACTGTTTTACAAATTTACATAAGTTGTGCGGGAAATAATCTTATTAAAATTGACAAAAAATAGGGAAAATTCATCTAAGAATTATCATAGGATTAAAACAGCATATTGGCTGTATGAGTATGATATCAGCAACCAAAGTTTAAATGTCATTAAAATAATGATTTGCCATTTTTTTAACAAAACACTACTGTATTAAGTGTTCTTACAGAATTGAGCTACACATTTCCATTCCAAACAAATATGTATTTTATAGAAATCTATAGGAAATGTAGTTGCCTTTTGAACCTTAACATTTACCTTAACCTTGTTAAGAATTCTTTTTCATTGCATTGTAAGCATCTTTTCAGTCCTAATCAATTTATGGTATGGTATTCATTTCTTGATCTAAATTTGTCTTGGTGCTTTTAATGGTAAGCAATAGAGATTAATAGAGAAAACACTAGTAAAGAAAGAAGAATGAAGTTCTTGGGGAGCCTGTTGAGGTGTGGGGATTCCCCACACCTGCAGGAGCTTAACTAGCACTGCTGTGGCTGTGGCAGCACTGGAGGTGCTCCTGTTCTCCTTAGCCATGGTGACCAAGACTGCTCCAATGCCCAAGAAATGGGCACTACCTATACACTCACTACCATCACCTTGTGCAGGGTGCAGGTCCGCTCTACGATGGGCAGCAGTTCCTTGCCAATGACCCCTGTGAGATGTACTCAATCACTTCCACTAGCACTGCCTTACTTCTTCACACCAACCCCCCCCCCCCACACACACACACACAGGACCATGGTGTCTGGGTTGGAGGGGACAGTACTGCCCACCATTGTTCCCCAGGCCTGTACTTCATTGCTGGTTCTGTTCTCTAGAGGGTGTATTCCAATCCTCACCATACCCCACCCTGTGAGATACATGGGACAGACACCCCCCACACAGACATCACCATCACCTCCAACATGAGCTCAAACAAAGATTCCCCATCTACTTCCAGTGACGGGGGAGAGGTAGAGAGCACCCAGAGTGACAGTGTGAACACCACCAGCTCCAGTCCCCTAGTGAGAACTGTCCTCCATGCTGACACAGCTGTGCTTTCTCCTTCCCCTAGAAGAACTCTATGACCACTATGAAAACTCCTACAGCCTGCCTCTAGGCCTGATGAGGAAATTTGCTGAGGTCCTGTCAGCCTTCAAGACCCTTGAGCTCTAGGCCGCTGCGGGCATGGGCAGTACAGGGGACCCATCTTCAAGCTAGGAGCCAGCCAGCTCAGCCATAGTGGTCACTGTAGTCATCCAGCCACCTCCACCCACACAGTCCAAAGCAAACCAGTTGTTACTTCCCTGAAAGCTGATGGCTGAAGCCCAGGCAGTCACCACCACCCTCATGTTAACACCCCTGAGGAACTGGTGGTGACTGCTACTGCCAAAGCAACTGCCCAGGCTGCAGACACAGAGGAAGCCCAGGCCCTGACCATCCAAGCTGTGCTCCAGGCTGTACAGTAGGCTGTAATGAATACCTAGGAATCCATAAACACATCTGAGGTGGCAACAGCTGTGACAGAGATGGAGCTGGGCCATGGCCAGAGCCAAGGCTACCACCAGTCATATTGTGCTGACACTGTAGGAACTGGACATCCTGGTGTAGCAGCAGCAGCTGTAGGAGGCACAGACCCAGCAGCAGCATCACGACTTCCCCACAGAGGCCATGAGCCCTGCCAACAGTGTCAACTCCCCGACCATTGAGAGCAACTGCCTCAGCAAGCCAGCTAGGCTGTCCCCAGCACCATGGCCTTCCTGCCTTTCACAGTCACCAAGAGACTGACTCCTTCCAACATGTCAGTGGATCCTGTCAGTTGTGAGAGCAAGTCCTGTAAAACTGCAAGCTGTTGCTACTCTGACTGAGGTAGCCAATGGCATTGAGTACCTGGCTTGAAGCCAAACTTACTACCGTGCCCAGCAAAGACTGTAAAGAAAGAGAATCAGCAGTTTGATGTAAGGGTCATTAAAGACACTAATGTAATGCTGTTCCATCTTATGATGCCTTGGGCACTGTACCAGACTATAACCAGTTGAAGAAGAAAGAATTGCACCCCTGCACAGCCTATGAGTATTGTGTTGCCATTATCAATGTCTGTTGCTGGAGATCCTTCAGCAAGACCTGTCTTTAAAATGTGTCTGCCTGGTTTCCCAGGGACCCCTATGCCATTAAAATCAGAAAAAGTCCAGATGGCACCCTGACCAGTATGGCTCAGTTGAGTGGTTTTCATCCACAAAGTAAACAGTACTGGTTGGGTTCCTGGTCACGGTACATGCCTGGATTGCAGGGTTGGTCCCCTGTCAGGGCACATAAGAGGCAATCAATCAATTGATGTTTCTCCCTCACATCAATGTTTCTCTTCCCTTCTTTCTCCTGCCTTTCCCCTCTCTCTAAAAATAAATAATTAAAATATTTTTAAAGTAAAGTCCAGATGGTTCCTATCTCATCTGGGAACTTGTATTCAGAGGTAGTCTGAGAGGGCTAGTGTGTGGCTTCACCTAGGATGGGAGTCTGTGGGAGGAGCAAGATGACAGCACCAGCCACTGGGTCTGTGAATTTACAGCATTGTCCTTTGGCTATGCAGTCTTCCTAGTGCCATACTCTCTGTGATCTCCTATAAGATCATTGTGTACTCTGTGTGCCTGGCCATCCAGAGCTCACGGGACAGTGGTGAGCCCAAGAGTTCCACCCAAAGCCAGCAGGCCTTTATATGAGTTTACTGTGGGCCCAGTGCCTCTGCCTCCCACATTCCTTCAGCCTCTCCAATGCCCACATTGACTATACCACCAAGCCTGCCATCATCTTCTGCATTGCTGCTGAAAACAAGAAAGGCTATGGCCATGCCACCCATGTGAAGTGATGGTGAAGAAACCAGTAAAGATAGCTCTGGTCTCAAGCTGGCCAGCAAGCCCTGTTTCCTCTCAGGAAATGATACCTGTTCCAAGGAAATCTAAAGTAGGTGGTTAGTGAGAGGAAGCTAGCTTGAACCTGGACTCATCTCAAGAGATCCCTCTGCCTCAGAAATACCACCCACCAGGGTCAGCAGCCCATTCCACCTACCCAGTGCTCACACCCCTTCCAAGCTGCTTGCCACCACTATTCCTTCTTTCTCCTTTTCTCTCTCCCTCTGTTTTAAAAATAATCTCAAGAAATTATATTTTACCATTGTGGTTGGAAGAAGTAGAGGCAGGTCTGGTATGCCTCCTTCACCCTGCAACCTCCACTAGGGGAAGGAGTGAGCCACAGAGTCCTGGGGCCCTGAGGGACAGAAAGAGAAACTTGAAACAAAGATGTGGAAACAGTGGAGGCATGAAAATACATAGTCTTTGAAGAGCCTCTTGTTATTTATCACACTTGGCTTGAGGGAGAAGCCAGGGACCTTAGTTTGGGAGTGTTACCAAATGAACCCATGGTGGGGAATGATGTACTATTACCGAATGGAATCCCCCTTCTCCTGGGGTTCCCCTATACTAGATTTGCCTTGCCCACCACCAGGGAAGTATAGCTCTCAGTGCCAGAGATTGATGAAAAGGAAAGGAACTATTTATT
This sequence comes from Phyllostomus hastatus, assembly GCF_019186645.2. Lineage (NCBI taxonomy): Eukaryota > Metazoa > Chordata > Mammalia > Chiroptera > Phyllostomidae > Phyllostomus > Phyllostomus hastatus. The sequence goes on along the minus strand of NW_025333543.1, from coordinate 11,541,575 downwards.
CAAAAAGTTATACAGAGTAATGACTTTGTGTCATTGTTAAATTCCCAAAGTCCCTTAAAACACTTACAAACACACACAGTCCTTCCTTCCCTCCTTTGCCCATGTCCAGGGTACATATCTCAGGAAAAGAAATAGAAGTCCATGCATGGCTGAGATAGTCCCCAGTTCTTCCCAGTAATCCATACTCAGCTGGCAGACCTCCCATGGTTCATAGCACCATCAGCTGTGTGTCATTGCAATCTCCAGTTCTTAATCCAAAACCATGTGGCACCTTTTCATGGCCCACCAGCAAATGCCCTTTCACCCCTTTCCTTCCTGCAACGTCTGTCCTGCATTCTTCCAAACTTCTAAAGAGGAGCTCTGCATCACTGCTATGTATTGATTTCCAGCTTCCTAAGCTATCTGGCAAACAGAGCCCCAAAGTCATGTAGTTCCAACCTCTCACCAAAGCCACGTAATTCTCCCTTGCATGGCTGTCACGCCTGGGTTTAAATCCCAGTACCAATCTTCTGTATCTACATTTCTGACTCATCCCACTATTGGCTACATCTGCCAGCATTCCCTTATTTTTCCAGCTTTTCTGGGCTGCCATAGTAAATCTGAGCAGGCTTGGCCCCATGGTATGGAGGCAATCATCTCTATGCTCTCATATAGGTGCCATAACCTGGGGGAGCTGCCTCCCAGTTACATCTTGGGTGAAAGTCACTTCCATCTCCCTAGCTCAAAGCACAGCCACAGTCATTAGCATATATATGAAACCAGTTAAAAGTTATAGTTATATTAAATGACTGTTCTAGAGATTATTTGTAAAATTATTGATATGCAAAATATCTCAATGGCTCTGCTCCATGTGTCCTATCCCCCAGTTTAGACCTGTGGGGTTGAGGACATCCTATATTTTTCATATTTCCTGGACACTCTGAGTTCTGGACCCCATTACAAATCCCTCTATGGAGGGACACTGGCTGCACCCTTAGAGAGGGACATGGAAGCCAGGGAAAGGTGCCCCTCAGTCCCCCTCCCCAGCCTCTGCTCCTAGAGGCAAGAGAAGCTTTGTGGGGCACCCTGTGCTGGGTGTCTATCTAGTTCTATTTTATTTTGTTCCCTTTGCATTCCCTGCCACTTAACAGCCTGCCCTTTACTTATCCAACCCATCTCTGCTAAGCAATCCCATAAGAAGCTTACACATTTTCTCAGAGGCCTTGTATCAGAAGCTTACAAATTTTTCCTCTTCCTTCTTCTTACCAATTTAAATCAAGAGAAGGAAGAAAAGAAAAAAAAAAGAGGCAGAGAAAGTGGCCTCATGGTGACTTAAGCAGTGTTCTGTGAAAACCTCCTTATTCCCAGTAGAGTAGCCCCAACTGAACCTGGTTTCAGCCCCAGTGGGTTGAGGCTAAGAACCACATCAGCAACTGTTTCATTTGTTGTATTTTTTTAAGTTGAAAGTTATGAAGTTCAGACTTCTGGCCAAGATGGAGGCATAGGTAGACACACTATGTCTCCTCGCACAACCAAAAGAAGGAAGAAACAATTTAGAAATAAAAAACAACCAGTGCTAACAGAAAATTGAACTGCATGGAAGTCCAACAACCAAGGAGTTAAAGTAGACACATTCATCCAGAACAGCAGGAGGGCTGGAGTCGAGCAGTCAGGCGGAGAGGTCGCGGCAAAGTGGTAGTTGGTGGACCCTGGGCATGCAAGGCGGCAGCAGGCAGACCCAGCAAGGCAGAGGATTGTGGAGGGGCACAAGGTGCCTGGCATATAGGCACACCCACATTTGCACACAGATAAACTGTGAGACACTGGAAAGCGAGAGAGACCACCCAACCCAGGGTCCCAGCGAGGAGATAAAGCCTCAAAACACCAGTTGAAAATACCTGTGGGAGTTGAGGTGCCGGGATAAACTTGCAGTATCACAGGAGAGTTCATTGGGGAGACCCACAGTGTTCTAAAATGTACACAAACCCACCCACATGGGAATCAGCACCAGAAAGTCTCAATTTCCTTGGGAAGTGACTGAAATCTGGCAGAGAGCAAAGCAAGCGCCATTGTTCCCTTTCAGACCCCTATCCCACATACAGAGTCACAAGCCAGCAACTGGGTTGCCCCACCCTGATGAACACCTAAGGCTCCGCCCCTCACTATGTAAGAAATATGTCAAGACAAAACAATGGCCCAAACAAAAGAACAGATCAAAGCCCCAGAAAAAATACAACTAAGCGACAAAGAAATAGCTAACTTATCGGATACACAGTTGAAAACACTGGTAATCAGGATGGTCACAGAATTGGTTGAATTTGGTCACAAATAAGATGAAAAAATGAAGGCTATGCTAAGTGAAATAAAGGAAAATGTACAGGGTCCAATAGTGATGGGAAGGAAACTGGGACTCAAATCAGTGGAGTGGACCAGAAGGAAGAAAGAAACATCCAACCAGAAAGGAATAGAGAAATAAGAATTCAAAAAAAATGAGGAGATGCTTAGGAACCTCCAGGACATCTGTAAACATTCCAACATTCAAATTATAAGGGTACCAGCAGGAGAAGAGGAAGAGCAACAAGGGGAAAAGCTATTTGAACAAATAATAAAGGAGAACTTCCCCAATCTGGCAAAGGAAATAGACTTCCAGGAAGTCCAGGAAGCTCAGAGTCCCAAAGAAGTTGGAGCCAAGGAGGAACACACCAAGGCACATCATAATTATATTACCCAAAATTAAAATTAAGGAGAGAATCCTACAAGTAGCAAGAGATAAGGAGACTGTAACCTACAAAGGATTTCCCATCAGACTGTCAGCTGATTTCTCAAAAGAGATCTTGCAGGCAAGAGGAGTCTGGAAAAAAGTATTCTAAGTCATTAAAGGCTAGGACCTACATCTAAGATTGCTCTATCCAGCAAAGCTTTCATTTAGAATGGAAGGGCAGATAAAGTGCCTCTCAGATAAGGTCAAGTTAAAGGAGTTCATCATCACCAAGCTCTTATTATATAAAATGTTAAAGGGACTTATCTAAGAAAAAGAAGATAAAAAACATGTACAGTAAAATGACAGGAAACTCACAATTACTAACAACCACACCTAAAACAAAAACAAAAACAAAAACAAACTAAGCAAACAACTAGAACAGGAACAGAACCACAGAAATGGAGATCACATGGAGGGTTAGCAATAGGGGAGTGAGAGGAGACAGGAGTGAAAGGTACAGAGAATAAGTAGCATAGACGGTAGGTAGAAAATAGGGAGAGGGAAAGAATAGTATGGGAAATGTACAAGCTAAAGAACTTATAAGTTCTTTAGCACATGGACATGAACAAAAGGGAGGGAATATGGGAGGGGGTGTGCAGGGCAGAGAGAAGTGAAGGGGGAAAATGGGATAACTATAATAGCATAATCAATAAAATATAGTTAAATAAAAAATACAACATTTAAAATTTAAAAAAAAACCATGAAAAGCAAACCAAAGACTGGAAGAAAATATTTGTAATGCATGTATATGACCAAACACCTGTATTCAGAATACATAATATATGCTTACAATTCAGTAATAAGGAAAACAACTCAGCTTTAAAAATGACCAAAAAGGTGAAAGGTATATTAAAACTTCCTGTATTATGTTTACAACTTTTCTGTAAATCTGAAGCTATTCCAAAATAAAGTTTATTTAAAAAATATAAACAAAAGATTTGGCCAGGAACTTCACAAATGGAGGTTTATGAATGTCCAATAAGTATATCAAAAGATACTCAGTATCATTAGTTACCAGAGAAATGCACATTAACATCACAATGCAATATCACTACATATCTTAGATAAATAAAATGAAAAAGATTGATAGAACCACATGTTGACAAGGATGTGGGACAATTGGAACTCTCACACATTGCTAATATAACTATAAATGGTAAAATTGGCAGTTTCTTAAAAAGTTAAATATATACTTGTTGACGGGAGAGATGTGGTTCTTCTTGCTGATAACATGTAAAGAATTACATATCAGCAAATCTAATAGTATGTAATCAGTTTATTAGTGGCCTGCTTTCATGGAAGAGAATAGGACCGGGTAGAGTAGGGGGTGAAAGAGAAAGTTTCAGGGCAAAGCAGGGTGAGAAAAGCGAGAGAGGCTGGAGACAAGGGTGGCAAGACCTTGGGCAGCCTGAAGCCCGGTGGCCAGAGGCCCTGTGGCCTGAGAGCCAAGAGCCCCCAAGAGAGAGCGAGTCCTTTGTTCTCAGGACTTATGTAGTTGGTGGGATAGGAGGGAAAAAGGTTACATATTGATTAACATATAAATGTGGTGCCAGCTTTCCTGGGGAAATGTGACTACCCAAACTTAGGGATGTGTGGGGATCCTTATCTTGCTTCAGATCCTATTTGGTCATCCTGTTGTAAAACAAATACATGACAGGAAGCAGTTAATTAAAACTGGGGTACTTTCCAGTTATCTATGGGCTCTTTTTGTAAGCATCAGGGACTTCCTCCTAAAACAGATAGTAAACAGAGGTAGGCAATTAACCAAAGTTGTTTTATGGGATCTTTCTTTGGGCACTAGGGACCCTCTCCCACATCCAGGCCTTGGGATGAAAGCATAGTTTCAAGGCTTTCTTTCCCAGATAGTGGAAATGTTACATAGAATTTCAAGGACTTTCTTGCTTGCTTGCTAATATAGTGTTTCTTGTGATGTTGGAACACCTGACAATTTTATCAGTCCAGGCTCAGGACTGCTGAGTTAGCATGTGAGACTTGTCTCCTTCCTCCTCCTTGCCTCAGTTTACTATTTATTCTACCTAATTGGTAAAAGGCGTTTCCTGGCAACCAGGGTGATAAATGCTGGCCAGTGACAGTATTGCAGTCTCAGAGTTCTTCTTATGCTGTCTTCCACTTCATACTTATCATACAACATTGTAATTCTACTCCTAGATGTTTTACCCAAGAGAAATGGAACCATATGACCACAAAAGACTTATACATTAAATGTTCATAGGAGCTTATTATGGCCTCAAACTGAGAAAAATCTCAAGTTCTATCGACAGATGAATAAATAAACAAATTGGGATATAATCATACAAAAAGTTACTATTCAGCAATATGAATGAAAAAGCTGCCCATACATGCAAAAATCTGGATACTTCTCCAAAACATCATGTTAAACAAATGAACCCAGATGCAAAAAGATGACATACTGCCCTGGCTGGTGTGTTTCAGTGGGTTGAGTGCCAGCCTGCAAACCAAAGTGTTGCTGATTTGATTCCCAGTCAGGGCACATGCCTGGGATGCAGTCCAGGTCTCCAATAGGGAGTGCTAGAGAGGCAACAACACATTTATGTTTCTCTACCTCTCTTTCTCCTTCCCTTCTCCTCTCTAAAAATAAGTAAATGAATAAATCTAAAAAAAAAGAGAAAATCATGAAGTTAACATTTTTGTTGTAATTTTAGTTTTAGCATGGGGGTTTTGTCCCTTTTTGTTGTTTATAGCTGTGTACGGAACTTTTTTTTTCTTTTCTCTACATGGCTAAGCCCTGGCATGGATCTTTCCGGAGGAAAGGTTGGAGACAGCCAGGGCAGGAGAGGTGTAGAATCTCCTATGTAGAGCTGGTGTTTGCTGCCCAGCCCAACCTCCTCTTGCTGGCCCCTGCCTTCTGTCCTTTTGCCTGTACCTACATCTTTGAGACAAGGGAAGTGTGAGCTCACAAACTTCACTCTCCATAGGCAATTGCATCACATCACACCACAGGGTTGAGTATGAGATTCCACAGGAGCATAAAGTCATTCAGGTTTTTGAAGATAACCCAAGGGCCAAGGCCTAGGATCTTCCTAGTTCTGGGTTCACAGAACTCTCCACCACCCTCTCACACCCACCTCTTTGGCATAGCTAGTTTACTGTTTAGAGCATCTGACACCCTCAACTGTTGCTTTCTGTAGCCACTCCCTCTGCAGACAAAGTTGTAAGAAAAAAGGTCAAGTGGGGGGATAAAGAGAAACCAGATTTTAGAGGCATTATTGATAGAGGACTCAAGAGTTGGAAAATTTTAGCTTAAGGTAAAAGGTTATAAGCCTAGTAAGTAAAGTATGTGTTAAAGATTTTGTTTCAGAAACTACAGATAAGGCCCATTCTGGCTCCTGGGAAAACAGCCGACCTCCTGAGGCCCTGCTAAAGATTACTACCTGGGAACAAGTGTGAGCATCTGGGACTTTGTGTTCCAGGGAGACAGGCTGATCACCCACCCCTGGGAACAGCTAACTGCCCAGGACAGGAATGTTGCAGCTTCTTTCACCTAATCCTCCCTGAATCTCAAAGCCCTCACAGCACCTTGTTTATTCCCTGTTATAAAACGTCTGGCCTGGAAAGAGAAGGGAAGATGGTCTGTTAGGGTATGAATCCATTGTCTTCTTGGATCACTAGCCATCTAAATAAAGCACCCATAAAGATTCAATCGCTGTCATTGCATATTGGGTTTGGTAGTGACAGGCAACCCTAACGCCAGTGTCTTTTCTGGTTTCATTATGAGAGGGCAAATGTGGCTTCACCTATTATGGGAGTCTGTGGAAGGAGAAAGCTAACAGTGCTAGCCACCAGGTCTATGAACTCACAACATTGTCCCCAGGCCATACAGTCTTCCTAGTGCTAGATTTCTTGGACGCTCTAGTGCCAGACTTCTCAGTCTTTGTTTGGAGTGGCTAATAATCCAGTTCTTGGCCCACACCCAAGCTTTAAGCAAGGAGCAAGTCTTACAAGCAGGTTATACAAGATTTATTTATTTTTCCTTTTTATTGAATTTATTAGGTGACACTGTAATGGAGTATGTCAGAGCAGAGGTCCCTAGAAAAGAGGGAAACCCAAAAGCAAAAAAGCAGGATGGCTGGAAAGGTACCTATTGAGCAGAAGGCATAGCTTAAGGCATATTGCATAACAAAGATAGAATAAAATAGCCCATGCCTTCCCAAAAGGAGGAGCTGTGGCAGAAGGCTGCTGCCTGCAGGACAAACTGTAAAGAAAGACAATGTGACTATGAGAACAAGAGATAGAATAACAAAGGCACTCCTCAGTCACAACCTGGTGGTGGAGGAAGCTCATACAGCGCCTGTCTACATGAGCTGCAGGAGCCAGATACCTGGAAAAACAGGCAAGTGAACCTGTGTGTGACCAGGAAACATTTGCCCTTACTAAAAATGGCAGCTGAAAGAGAGTCAAAGACACTTACTAAAAATGGCAGACATTGACGCACCATAGAAATAGCTGGACACTATGTCTGGCTTCCTGTGCACATGGAATTTCAGGAGGGCCTTTTTAAAGCAAGGGTGCAGAAAAGCTCTCTCTCTCATTCATGGGTGCTCTCACATACTTGGTACAGGGAAGTCACTCATTTGCTCTGGAGCTTGGTACAAACTCTCTCTATGGCTTTTAGCATTTGGAAGTTTTGGGCCTCCTGCCCTACTCCCCACATGGGTGACTGTTCATGGGACCAGGCAGATGCCAGGCCCAACAGGGGCTTAAACCTTGCATGGATGAAAGCCCACTCTTGGAGGCAGGGTCCCATGCTGGGATGTGTGCCTTTCTAAGCTCCAGCCTCTGGTACACAATGTATGGCACACAGTTCCCAAACCACTACATGGAGACTGGGAGCAGCGCACCACAGATCCTGAAGGAGAGAACTGCTGCAAGAAAATAGCAACCCTTAAACCCACAAATGCACATGTCAGAGATGATGGAGATTTGTTTATATGACTGGCTTAAGGACAGATAAGGAAATAGGAAGCTTCTGGACATAGTTTTGGCTTGTAGTCTTTTGGGGAGCAAGAGAAATTCTGGGTCTTGTGGAAGAGAAGGACTCAGAGCAAGAGTACTCTCAGCCCTCCCCCAAGTTTGGAACCGTTGTCATTTGAGAAACTCAGTTTTTCTTGCCAACATTCTTTTCTTGTAAAGAATTCTTTTCTTGTAAAGAATTACAGATCAGCAAGTCTATTAGCATTCAGGCAAGGTTTATTAGTTCTAAATTCTTATGCACAAGAATGTGGCCCAGCTAAGGTGGGGGTTGAAAGGCATAGATTTAGGGCAGGGCAAGGTAATGGCAGCAAAAGACAAGGGTGGCAAAAGCATCAAGTCCTTTGTCCTGCAGACTTATATAGTTAGAAGGACGATGGTGAAAAAGTTACATATTGATTGACAGCTATAGGTGATGCCAGCTTCCCTGGGAGTGCATGACTACCCAAGCATAGGTATATGTGGGGAACTATTAGTCTGAATTCTTATCTTGCTCCAGACTTCATTTGTTCATCTTGTTGTAAAACAGATATGTGACAGGAGGCAGTTAGTTAAAGTTGAGTCAGTTACCCAGAGTTATTTGTGGGCTATTTCTGTAAGCTCTAGGGACCGCCTTATAAAACAGATAGTGACCAGAAGTAGGCAATTAACCAAAGTTGTTTCATGGGCTTTTTCTTTGGACACTGTGGATCTCCTCTCACCATCCAGGCCTTGGGATGAATGCACAATTTCAATGGCTTTCTTTCCTAGATAGTGGAAACAGTGCATAGAATTTCAAAGTGTTAGCATGGTGTCTCTTGTGATTTTGGAACACTTGGCAATATTATTGGACTAAATCAAGACGGCTGAGTTAGTGGATAAGACATGTCTCCCTCCTCCTCCCTGCCTTGGGTTTACTAGCTTTCTTACCTAATACCCTATGAATAAAAACCTGTTTCCTTTGACACAAATTGTTGGGTCATATACCAGGCACCAAGGAGCTGAAGCCCAATTTGCATGGTTATAACATTGGTTCACAAAATTATGCAGGTTTCAGGTGTGCAATTCTGCAACATGTCATCTGTACAACATATTGTGTGTTCACACACAAAGATCACACAAGATTTAAAATTAAAAACCCCTTTTTTCAGATGCCCCCCATCTCTGACCTAGAGACACAGCTGAGACTGCATCCCCCTCCCTTCCTCCACAGACCCTCTCATCCACTGGCTGGCTTGTTCTGAGGCCTCTGGTTTATTGCATTATAATATACTTCACTGTGAAAAATATCACTTTTAGTCACCTTGGAGCCCACTTAAATGATCCTATTGTTTCCCCTTCCTTTTTCCCTTGTTTCTGATAATAGTGCTTCCAATTGTCTATTGTGGAGTAACCTCTACATATAACATAATGAGAATGACTTAATATTATCATAATGTGATGTCATTTTGTGCTACTTTGAACAATTAAAAATGACTTGTTTTGAAACAAAAAAACAAAAAGATTGGAGTTCAAATCCTGACTGGGCATCTTCTTTCCTGTGTCAACAAAGAAATATCCAAACCTGTAAGAATTTTTATGAGTTTATTCGTGTCAAACTGATGACAACTGCTAGAATCAAAATCTCAACAGATAGAAAAAAATGTTCCAGAAAATAGCAGTTTGGTACTTTATTTTATACATTACAATCAAAGGAGGAGGCAAGTGTAAGGGGTTATATGAAATTCAATGGTGATAGATTAGGGAGGGGGAGAGCAAAGCTGGGAAATCTCTGGGATTGAATAAAAAGTAATACAAATAGCCCTGGCTGGTTTGGCTCAGTGGAGTGAATGCTGGCCTGAGAACCAAACTGTCACTGGTTTGATTCCCAGTCAGGGCACATACCTGGGTTGTAGGCCAGGTTCCCAGGAGGGGGTGTGCAAGAGACAACCACATGTTGACATTGCCCTCCCTCTCTTTCTCCTTCCCTTCCCTTCTCTCTAAAAAATAAATAAATATAATCTTTTTAAAAAACTAAAACAAATTGATATATACTTCTTTTAAATATGTGCTTATAGCATAGCGAAGAGTGAACAATGAACATGATAATTGGGGGTAGGAAGATTGTGGTGATGTAGGTGGGAGCTGAACCCACTTGCTTGTGCAGCCAGCTGGGACACCTAGTTGATCTTCTGAAGAACAGAGTGAACAGCCAACAGAATCCTAGCTGACATGAAGTTTGGAAGCCAAAGTGTGCAGAAGGCGCTTGAAAACAAGTGGTAAAGAGAGTTTGTAGGTCAAAGGTAAGGTCCCTGGGTCTTGCACCAGAGATCACAGCTGCTGTGGGAGCATTGGAGGAGAGCTGGGTCAGTGATCACAGCCTAGAGGCTCCCTCCCCTCCCAGACTGGGGAGGTCCTAGACCTGTGCCAGGAAACACCGGTATGCATAAAGTCACTGGGGGGATCAATATGCAGTAAGAAACAAACAGCCAGCAACATACCCTGGCTTCCAGAGGTTACCATCTGGAAGAGTACCAGGGAAATTGGGGACCCAGATGACACCCAGGAGAAGAGAGGAGATATGATGGCCATGACCCCGAAAGACTCTGGACAGTTCAGACAGTTGGACTGTGTGGAAAATCAGGAACTGGTTAGGAGCAGCAGTGATACCCATGGGGACTTTTTTCAAAAGAGGAACTCAGCCACGGTGCAAGGACCTCATTAGTGAACAGCTGGAACAGCTGTTGATGGGAGAGACCTGGTTCTTCTTGCTGATGCATGTAAAGAATTACAGATCAGCAAATCTATTAGTGTGTAATCAGTTTATTAGTGACCTGTTCCCATGAAGAGAACAGGACTGGGGAGAGTGGGTGGTGAAAGGCAAAGTTTCAGGGCAAAACAGGGCAGGAAAAGTAAGAGTGGCTGAAGACGAGGGTGTCAAGCCCCTGGGCAGCCTGATGTCGGGTGGCCAGAGGCCCAGTGTCCCAGAACCCAAGAGCACTAAGAGCACCCCAAGTCCCCAGGAGAGAGAGAGAGAGAAAGAGAGTGAATCCTATGTTCTGAGGATTTATATAGTTTGTGGGATATGAGAAAAAAAGTTACATATTGATTGATGGGTAAATGAGGGGCCAGCCTTCTTGGGGGGATGTTACTAGCCAAACTTAGGTATGTGTGGGGGTCTGTTAGCCTGAATCATTATCTTCCTCCAGACTCCATTTGTTCACCTTGTTACAAAACAGATACATGACAGTGTAACAGGGTGAAGCCAAGAGGGAATTGTAATGGGGTCCAGAACTCAGAATATCCAGGAAATACTAGAAAAATATATAGGATGTCCTCACTCCCCTACAAGGCTGAGCTGGCGGGGCACTGGGAGCTGTGTTGTATAGCAACAGTTTCACAGCTAACCTCTGGCATGGTCATATAACATATCTATAACCTTTAACTGGTTTCATAGATATGTTAAATAGCTGTGGCCATGCTTTGAGCCAGGGGAATGGGAGTGACTTCCACCCAAGATGTAACTTGGAGGCAGCTCCCCCTAGTTACACTGCCTGTATGAGAGCTTGGAGAAGATTGGCTCCATGCCATGGGGCCACACCTGCCCAGACTCACTATGGCAGCCCAGTAAAGCTGGAAGAATACAGGTATGCTGGCAGGTGTAACTGATTGTAGGAGGAGTCTGAAATGGGTCTGCAGAGGAAGATTGACACTGGGATTTTAACCCAGGCATGGCAACCATACAGAGGGAGAACCATATGGCTTTGGCAAGAGTCAGGACCACGCAGCTTTGGAGTGCTTCCTTTTTGCCACATGGCTTAGTAAACAGGAGAGACTTTGTGTAGAAGAAAAGGGGTGAAAGGACTCTTGCTGGTGGTCCATGAGAAGATGCCACAGGACTTGGATTAACTGGAGATCATGGAGGCAACACAGCTGATGGTGCCGGAAGCCTGAATCATGGACTTCTACTTCTTTTCCTGAGATATGGTACCCCAGACTACAGCAGAGGGAGAAGGAAGGATTGTGTGCATCTTTGGGTATTCTAAAAGACTTTAATATTTTAATGAAGACATTAAGTCACGACACTAAGTCTGTATAGCTTTTAAATAAATAATTCCTTTCCTTTTCACAAATCTCTGGCATTGAGAAATGTCTTTCCTCTAGTGGTGGGTATAGTGAACCTAGTAGGTGGGGGGACCCCTGGAGAAAAAATGGGGTGTCCCTTTCAGTAATAGTATAAATAGTATATTGTACAACCTCCCCCCAGCCCCCGGCCCGCTGGGGCTGGGTCTGTTCTGTAAAAACAAGAGGCAGTTAATTAAAATTGGGGCACTTTCTAAAGTTATTTATGGCCTCTATCTGTAAGCATCAGGAGCACCCTCATAAAACAGATAGTGACCAGAGGCAGACAGATAACCAAAGCTGTTTCATGAGCTTCTTCTTTGGGTACTGTGTACACTCTGCCACATTCCAGGCCCTGGGATGAAAACACAGTTTCAAGGCTTTCTTTCCCAGATAGTGGAAATGCTACATAGAATTTCAAGGAATTCCCTTCTTTTTGCAAACATAGTGTTTCTTGTGATGTTGGAACACATGGCAATATAATCATACCAGGCTCAGAACTGCTGAGTTAGCATGTGAGACATGTCTCCTTCCTCCTCCCGGCCTCAGTTTACTATTTAATCTACCTAATTGGTAAAAGGCATTTCCTGGCAACCAGGAAGCTAGATTCTGGCCAGTAACAGTATTGCAGTCTCAGAGTTCTTCCTATGCTGTCTCCTGCCTCACAGCAAAGAGGGAGGAGTGCGGGCATGGTTTGTTCCCACTCAGGCCCCTCACAGACTGATCAAAGGCTTGCAAAATGAGGTGGATTATCATCGACGGCCTGGTGCAAATGCACAGAGTGGATGATGCAGGCTGCACAGTGCTCTGAGTGTGGACTAGAAAATGGGCACCTTTGATTATTATAGCCCAGACTGAACTCCATTCTTGGAAAAATATAAAGTCCAGTCCCCCTCTGCCTGCAGGATTCAGGAAGACCTGCAAAACTGGCTGGGCAGGTTTGAAATCAGTAGGAGGCTTTCCTGTCTCCCAAGAGTAAAACCTGGAGCTGTGAGAAAAGCAGACTGATCCAGAAGGAAGACAGGAGATGAACACCAACAGCTGAGATGAATTTCACTTTACTCTCCTTTAGAACTTGCTTGTTTTATTTCTCTTCTTTGTTTATTTATGTTTTATTTGTTTTGTTTGTTCTTATTGTTTGTTTGCTTTCCTTTATTCTCCCTTTCATACTGCTCTTTAATTTTTCTCCTTTCACTTCACTCACAATCCACAAAACACACTGATCTTGGTCTCTTACTTTTTATTCAGCTTATATATTTCTTAAAATACTATTGTTATTCCAAATCCCATATAGCACCCTTCCTTGGTCTTAATCCATTTTTCCATCTTCCTGAGCTTTATTACTATTGTGGTTAACTTTATTTTCCTCACTCTACACCAAGTTTCTATCCCTTACTCTCACTTTCTTCTCCACCTAACCTACTGTAAAGACTCTTGTTTCTTAATTCAGCTGACATTTTTTCCCTTCTAATAAGAGTCTTATTTCTTTTTCATGTTTTATAAACAGTGGCTAGTTGGGTGAAATACCAAGCTTATTGCTGTACTTCTCCAAAGGAACTCCTATTTGTTCACTACTTGTTTGCACTTTAAATCCCATACAATACTCTCCTGCTGTCTTACTCCATTTTACCTGCCCCCTGCCCTAGATCAGTTGAGTGAAGAATTTTATTTCATTGTGTTCTCTCTCCCTTTTTTTTCCTCCCCCTATCTCTCTCAACCTGGGCTTTACTTCTTATTCTTCTGTCAAAATCACTTTCCTTTCTTGTAGATATCTCATATTCCCTTTACACTCTTCTACAATATTCTTATTCCTGTTTCACCTGTATTAAACTTCATTCAGCTGTTGATATCAACCCTGTTGTGGTTTCTCTGCAGTTTTTCTCCCTTTGGTCCAGTACTTTTTCAATTTTACTTCAAAATTCATAGTATACTTTTGTCTTCTTACCCCATTGTTCCCATTGCCCTTTCATTTTTAATTATGTTTTATATTTTGCTTTCTCCAAGACCCACAGGGTCCTAGAACATAAACAAACCCACTCATGCAGGAATCAGCACCAGAGCACTCAATTTGCTTGTGGGTAGTTGGGGAAATGAATGAAAGCCCACTGAGAGTTGAACAAGTGGCATTGTTCCTTCTCAGACACCTCCCCCATGTACAGTGCCATAATGCAGCAATGTGGGTTGACCCATCCTGGCAAATACCTAATGCTCTGCCTCTTACAATATAACAGGTGTGCTGAGACAAAAAAAAATATATGGCCCAAGTGAAAGAAAAGTTCAAAGCTCCAAAAGCAGAACTAAGCAATGAAGAGATATCCAACCTATCAGATGCAGAGTTCAAAACATTGGTAATCAAGATGTTCACAGAAATGGTTGAGTGTGGTCTCGAAATAGAGGAAAAAATTAAGGCTATGCAAAGTGAAATAAAAAATATATACAGGGAACCAACAGTGAAGGGGAGGAAAACAGAACTCAAATCAACAATTTGGAGAAGGAAGAAATAAACATTCAAACAGAACAGAATTAAGAAATAAGAATTAAAAAAAAATGAGGAGAAGCTTATGAACCTCCAGGAGAACTTTAAAAGTTTCAATATCTGAAACCTAGGGGTGCCAGAAGGAGAGGAGGAAACTCAAGAAATTGAAAACTTATTTGAAAAACAATAGTGAATGAGAACTTCCCCTAGTCTGGCAGAGGAAATAGACTTCCAGGAAGTGCAGAAAGCTCAGAGAGCCTAAAAGAAGTTGGACCCAAGGAAGCACACACAAGGGCACATCATAATTACATTATCCAAGATTAAAGATAAGGAGAGAATCTTAAAAGCGGCAAGAGAAAAGGAGCCAGTTACCGACAAAGGAGTTCTAATAAGACTATTGGCTGATTTCTCAAAACAAACGTTGTAGGCAAGAAGGGGCTGGAAAGAAGTATTCCAGGTCATGAAAGGCAAGGATCTATATCCAAGATTACTCCATTCAGCAAAGCTATCATTTAGAATGGAGGGGCAGATAAAGTACTTCCCAGAAAAGGTCAAGTTAAAGGAGTTCATCATCATCAAGTCCTTATTATATGAAATGTTAAAGGGATTCAACTAAGAAGAAGAAGATGATAAAAAATATGAACAGTAAAAAGACAACAAACTCACAACTATCAACAATTGGACCTAAATTTTTTTTAAAAACTGAGCAAACAACTAGAACAGGGACAGAATCACAGAAATGGAAATCATATGGAGAGTTATCAGCAGGGTGGGGATGGGGGAAGAATGGGGTAAAAGCTACGGGGAATAGGAAGCATAAGTGGCAGGTAAAAATAGACAGAGTGAGGTTAGGAATAGTATAGGAAATGGAGAAACCCAAGAACTTCTATGTGTGACCCATGGACATGAACTAATGGGGGTGGGGATTCTGGTGGGAAGGTAGCTGCAGGGTGGAAGAGAATAAAGGGGAGTGAAATATGGGACAACTATAATAGCATAATCAATAAAATATACTTTAAAAGTAATACATTTTGCTCTCTTCATATCTTCACCTCAGTTCTATCCCAACTCTTATCAGTTCTCCTCCCTCTTACCACACAGCAATATTTTCCACTCTTTTAGTTATCTTATATCCCCTCTGTCATATCTTATAATGATTACAACCTCTCTTAAACTTTATTAATCTTAGTTCAAATATGGTTGAAATTGCTGTTGTGGTAGTGGGGTTCTTTCTGCTGGCATAGATTTGGTTGTCTGTTAATACTGCTTTGTTAATCAGTACAACAGTTTTGTATACCTGTACAACAGCATACAGGACAAGGTGGGAGTTATGAATACTGGTAAACAGACTGGCAGAGAGAACCCACAAACAAAGGAGCCACGAGTAGGTAAACACCAAGTGCAAGAGAACACACACAAACAGAAGAAAGGGCAACCCTAGATCATCCAGACAAGGAAATCAAACGACCATAGCACCGAGTCTCACAGAACCCCCTAACACAGTAATTCACCATACAAAGACAATGGGAAAAGTAGAGCATCTGAAATCGCAGAAACAAACAAAATGATTCACCAAAATGGGGAAAAAAGAAATAACCTCAATTGAATGGAATGGATGATTCCCCAGTAAAAGAGCGAAATGAAATGGAGGCAAACAAAGGATCATATACGGAATTCAAAAGATTGGTTATAAGAGTACTCAAGGAACTCACTGAAAACTACAAGGAATTGAGTGGTATAAATGAAAATGGAAATAAAAATTATAAACAAGAACCAGAAAGAAATGAAGAATACAATATCTGAAATAAAAATACACTACAAGAAATTACACACAGTCTGGATGAAGCACAGGACCGAATTAGTAAGCTGGAAGTCAAGGCAGAAAAAATACCCAGGTAGAGCAGCTGCATGAAAAACACTAAAAAAATATGAAGAGAGATTAAGGGAAGTGCAGGAAAACATAAAATGAAACTACATTCGAGTCATAGGAGTACCAGAAGGAGAATATAAGAAGCAAAGATAGAAAACCTGTTTGAAAAAGTAACTACAGAAAATTTCCCTAACCTGGAGAGGGGAAAATCCACACAGTTCAGGAAGCACGGAGGTCCCATTGAAGGTGAAATCAGAAAGTCCTACTCCAAGACACATCATAATTAAAATGCCAAATGTTAAGGACAAAGAGAGAAGCTTAAAGGCAGCAAGGGAGAAAAAGATAGTACCATATAAGGGAGCTTCAATAAGGCTAAAAGCTGATTTCTCAATGTAAACACTGCAAGCCAGAAGAGAATGGCAAGAAATATTCCATGTAATGGAAGGCAAAGGTCCACAACCAAGACTACCCTACTGAGTAAGGCTGTCATTTAAAATGGAAGGTGAGATAAAAGGTTTCCCAAACAAATAAGTCTAAAAGAATACACTTCCAACAAACCAGCATTTCAAGACATACTAAAAGAACCGCTTTAAGAAAATGAAGTTATATAGTGAGAAAGAAGCATAGCTACAAAGGGGAAAAAACAATGATAAGTATCTATCAGTAAGCTTAAATGTAAATGGACTAAATGTTCCAAACCAAAGACATAGGGCAGCTGAATGGATAACAAAGCATAACCTGCTTATGCTGCCTACAAGAGACCCACCTCAGAATAAAAGATCTACATAGACTGAAAGTGAAGGTTGGAAATATATATTCCAAGCAAATGGGCAGGGGAAAAAACCTGGGGTACCAATACTTATATAAGACAAAATAGAATTCAAAACAAAGACCACAGCAAGAGACCCATGAGGATTCTTCATAATACTCAAGGGAAGAATCTATCAAGAAAACATAAATGTTATAAACATATATGCACCCAACATAGGAGTACCCAAACATATAAGGAAAATATTGGAGGAGTTCAAGAACGATATAGACAGCAACACACTTATATTAGGGGATTTTAACACCTTACTGTCATCATCAGGAAGATCTCCCAAACAAAATATCAAAAAGGATATTGCAGCATTGAACAATGTCTTATATCAAATGGACTTAACTAACATATACAGAACCTTTCATCCCAAAGAAGCAAATACACATTCTTTTCAAATGACATGGAACATTTTCAAAGATACACCACATGATACACAAAACAAACCTCAACCAATTCAAGAAATTAGAAACCATATCAAGCATTTTCTCAGACCACAAGGGCTTGAAACTAAACACTAATCTCAAGGAAAAAAACTCAAAAACACTCAAATTCATAGAGATTGAATAACAGGGTATTAAACAATGAATGGGTCAAGACTGAGATCACAGAAGAAATCAAAACGTCTCTGGAAACAAATGAAAATGAAAACACAGCAGTCCACAATCTATGGGACACAGCAAAGGCAGTCCCAAGAGAGAAGTTCATAGCAATACAAGCCTACCAAAAAAAAGATAGAAATATTTCAAATAAACAATCTACCCCTACATCTACAAGAACTAGAGGAACAAGAACAAACAAAGCCCAGAGCAAGTAGAAGGAAATAACCAAGATCAGAGGAGCATTAAATGACATAGAAATTAAAAGAAGAATTTGAAGGATCAATAAATCCAGAAGCTCATTCTTTGAAAAGATGAGCAAAATCAACAAGTCATCAAAAAAAAAAAAAAGGGAGACAACCCAAATAAATAAAATCAGAAATGGGAGAGGAGAAATTACAACTGATAGCACAGAAATACAAATGATTGTTACAAATTACTATGAACAACTGTAAGACAAGAAATTTGAAAATCTGGGTGAAAAGCACATATTTCTAGAAAAATACAATCTTTTAAAACTTAATCAAAATGATGAAGAAAGCCTGAACATACCAATAAGATCTTGAAATTGAAGCATTAATCAAAACATTCCTGGCATTCAAAAACTCTGGACCGCACAGTTTCACAGGTAATTTTAACATTCAAAGAACTAACCCCTACCCTTCTCAAACTATTCCACAAAATTTAAGGAGTGGGAATAATTCGAAACTCTTTACATGAGGCCATCATCCTAATCCTAAAGAGTTAAAGACAGAACAAAGAAAGAAAACTATAGGCCAATATCACAGATGAACATAGACGCTAAAGTCCTCAACAAAATATTGGCAAACTGCATCTAGCAATACATTGAAAAGATCGCACCATGAAGGAGTGGAATTCATCCCAGAGATGCAATGATAGTATGATATTTGCACATCAATGCATGTGGAAAAACCATTTGATAAGGTACAGAATCCACTTATAATAAAAACACTAAGCAAAGTGGAACTACAGGGAGCATATCTCAACATAATAAAGGCCATACATGGGAAACCCATGGCCAAAATCATATGCAATGGGCAAAAACTAAAAGTTTTCCCACTAGGATCATAAACAAGACAAGGGTGTCTGCTTTCATTACATCTATTCAACATAATATTGGAAGTCCTGGCCACAGCAATCAGACAAGATAAAGAAATAAAAGGCATTAATATTCAAAAAGGGGAAGCAAAACTGTCATTATTTGAAGCTGACATGGTAGTGTATATAGAAAACCCTACAGAATCCACCAAAAAATTACTAGACCTAATAAGTGACTTCAGAAAAACAATGGGATACAAAATCAATATTCAGAAATTGAAGGCATTTTGTACATCAACAACAAAATATCAAAAACAGAAACCAGGAAAAAATCCCCATTTGCTATATCAACAAGAAAAATAAAGTACCTAGGAATAAACCTAACCAAGGAGGTAAAAGAGCTGTAGTCAGAAAATGACACAACAATGAAGAAAGAAATCAAGGAAGACACATAAATAGAGGCATATACCATGTTCATGGGATGGAGGAATTAATGTCATCAGAATGCCCATACTACCCATAGCAACTTATAGATTCAAGGCAATCTGATTAAAATACCAATGACATATTTCACAGATATAGAACAAACATTTCAAAAAATTACATGGAACCAAAAATGACCCTGTGCAGCCTGAGCAATTTTGAGAAAGAAGAACAATGTAGGAGAGATCATGATACCTGATATGAAACTATATTACAAGGCCACAGGAATCAAAACAGTCTGGTATTGGCATAAGAACAGACACACAGATCAATGGAAAAGAATAAAGAGCCCCAAAATGAACCCAAGTCTCTACAGTCAATTAATATTTGACAAAGGTGACATGAGAATACAGCAGAGTAAAAATAGCCTATTCAACAAATGGTGTTGGGAGAACTGGACAGCTACATTGAAAAAATGAAACTCAACCACCAATTTACATCATACACAAAAATAAACTCAAGGTGGATAAAAGACTTAAAAATAAGTCACAGCACCATAAAAGCCCTAGAAGAGAACATAGGCAGGAAAATCTCAGATATTCTACGCAGCAATATTTTCAATGATATGTCCCCTAGAGCAAGGGACATAAAGGAAAGAATAAACAAGGGGGACTTTATCAAAGTAAAAAGCTTCTGCACAGCTAAAAACGACATCAGCAAAATGAAAAGGGAATCAACTATATAGGAAATTATATTTGCAATGATACCACAGGTAAGTGTTATAGCTCCAAAATGTATAAAGAACTTATGTGACTTCATTCCAGGAGGATAAATAACCCAGTTATAAAATGGGCAAATGACCTGAACAGACGCTTCTCCAAGAACATACAGAGGGCCCAGAGATATGAAAGGATGCAAAGAATCACTAGCCATAAGAAATTCAAATTAAAACCACAATGAGATACCACTTCACCCTGGTTAGAATGACCATCATAAACAAATCAACAAACAACAAGTGCTGGTGAGGTTGTAGAGAAATGTACTCTTGTACACTGTTGGCAGGAGTGCAGACTGGTGCAGCCACTAAGGAAAACAGTATTGACTTTCCTCAAAAAACTAAAAATGGAACTGACTTTTGACCTGGCAATTCCACTGCTTGGATTACACCCTAAGAAGCCTGAAACACCAATTTGAATGAACCTTTGCACCCCAATGTTCATAGAAGCACAATTTACAATAACCAGGTGCTGAAAGCAGCCAAAGTGCCCATCAGTAAATGAGTGCATCAAAATACTGTGGTACATTTACACAATGGAATACTACACAGCAGAATGAAATAAGGAACTTCTACCCTTTGCAAAAGCAAAGGGATGGAACTGGAGAGTATTTTGCTAAGTGAAATAAGCCGGGTGGTGAAAGACAAATACCATATGATCTCACCTATGTAGAATCTAATGAACAACGCAAAGAAGGAAGCAAAATATAGCCAGAGGCATTGACAGTAATCATAGGGGAGGGGTGAGGGATAACATGGGAAATAAAAGGAAGGGTCATATAGGTAGCTGATTTCTTAGCAGGGTGAGAGCTTGGCAGAGAGGGACCACAAGTATTCAGGAGGGTGAGGCTAATGAATATCCCCAAAGGGCTAATTGGGCATGTGGGAAAAAATGGCCCTTACCCCAGAGCCACACAACTCAGCCTCTTCCTTGTGTGTCTCTGACACCCACTGAGTTCTCCCAGACCTCCTTGAGAGCCTTCTAAACAAGGCTGTAGTCTGGCCACAACTAGCTGATTCCTAGGCAGGTATGAGTTGGGCAGGTCAGTGGCACAGGTAGTTGTTAGGGTGGGACAAGTGGATATCCCCAAGCCCCCACTGTATGGGAGGGAATGCTCAAGCCAGGAAAGACCATATATGTGGTCAGTATAAGAGAGGGACTGAGTACAGGGACATTGGAAGCTGTCCCCCTAGTTATCTCCCTGAAGCCATACAACCCAATCTCTCCTCATATGACTGCAGTCTGCTCTGAATTGTAGTTTCTCCACCAGAACCCAGGGTGAGTGCCTGTGAACACAATTTTATGAGCTGACTTTTTAAGAGAGCACCTGGATAACTAGTATATTTCCATCTCTTTCTGGCAGATGAAATCCCCACTGATTTCCACAGCCAAATATTATGTGGGCTCCTCTTCCTGGCTCTCGTGCTCAAGGCTGGGAGCCTAGTATGGGGTTGAAACCCCTCATACCTCAAGGGGTACCTTTGCAACAAAGATAAACATCAGAATTCTCAAATGCTTCACAAGGGTGTGGGACCCAGTGCTTTTTAAAATATTTTATTTATTTACTTTTTACTTTAATTGTTGTTCAAGTAGTTTTCTGCCATCCCCCTCCACCCCAGTCTACCCCCCAGCCCTCCCCACATCTCTCCCATTTCCATCCCCCCCCATTATTGTCCATATGTCCTTTATACTTGTTCCTGCAAAACCTTCACTCTTTTCCCCTGAAACTCCCTCCCCTCCCCTCTTTGGTCACTGTCAGCCTGTTCTCATTTCAGTGTCCTTGGTTATATTTTGTTTGTTTGTTTCCTTGATTTGCTTCTTTGTCCTTTCTGCCAGTCTCAACAAGGCTTCCTGTATATGTCTTTAGTTATAAGACTTCTGTTCAGCTAGTCTTCATTTGGTTATCGAGGTATATTTTTACATGATTTAGTTGTAATTTTGATTTGGTCCTGAGAGGTGGTGAGTGTGACTTCCATCTACTCTGCTGCTATTTGGATCATTTTATGATGTCTTATTTATCTTTCATGTCATTTCTTTTTTTCCTGTTTTTAATCTTTTTTAAAAATTGTTTTATTGTTGTTCAAGTACAGTTGTCTGCACTTATCCTCCACCACTCCCCCCACCCTATCCATCCCCACCTCCCTCCCCTGCTTCCAGCCTCCCTTGGTTTTGACCACGTATCCTTTATAGTTGTTCCTGAAAATGGTTTCTCCCTTCCCTCCCATTATCCCCATCCACCTCCCCTCTGGTTACTATCATATTGTTTTTAATTTCAATGACTCTGGTTATAGTGTGCTCACTTCTTTGTTTTGTTGATTAGGTTCCACTTAAAGGTGAGATCCTATGGTATTTGTCCCTCACTGAATGACTTATTTACACTTAGCATAATTCTCACCACTTCCATCCATGCTGCCGCAAAGGATAGGAGCTCCTTCTTTCTTTCTGCAACATAGTAATCCATTGTGTAAATGTACCATAATTTTTAGATCCATTCATTTACTGATGGACACTTAGGTTGCTTCCAGCACTTGGCTATTGTAAATTGTGTTGCTATGAACATTGGGGTGCATAAGTTCTTTTAGATTCATGATTCAGGATTCTTATGGTACAATCCCAGCAGTGGAAATTTTGGATCAAAAGGCCATTCCTCTTTTAGTTTTCTGAGGAAATGTCATACTGTTTTCCACAGTGGCTGCACCAGTCTGCATTCCCACCAACAGAGCACTAGGGTTCCCTTTTCTCCACATTCTCCCCAACACTTGTTTTTTGTTGATTTGTTCATGATGGCCATTCTCACGGGTGTGAAGTGTTATCTCATTGGAGTTTTAATTTGCATCTCTCTGATGGCTAGTGATGTTGAGCATCTTTTCATATGTCTCTGGGCACTCAGTACATCTTCTTGAAGAAGTGTCTGTTCAAGTCTTTTGCACATTTTTTAATTGGTATGTTTGTCTTCCTAGAGTGGAGTCATGTGAGTTTTTTAATATATTTTGGAGATCAAACTCTTGTCTGAAATATCATTGGCAAACATGTTTGCCTTCATTTTACTTACTTTAGGCTTCCTTTGTTGTTGATCCTCCAGTTCTTGTAGATGTAGGATTAGGTTGTTTATTTGAAATGTTTCTATCTTTTCTTAAGTAGGTCTATATTGCTATGAACTTGCCTCTCAGGACTGCATTCGCTGTGTCCCATAAGTCTTGGACTGTTGTGAATTCATTTTCATTTGTTTCCAGAAACTTTTTGATTTCCTCCTTGATCTCATTCTTCACCCATTCATTGTTTAATAGCATGCTATTCAATCTCCATGAGTTTGAGTGTTTTCTGAGTTTTTATTCTTCCAGTTGGTTTCTAGTTTTAGTCCCTCGTGGTCTGAGAAAATGCTTAATATGATTTCGACTTTCTTGAAGTTGCTGTGGCTTTTTTTGTGTCCTATCTTGTGGTCTATCTTTCAAAATGTTCCATGTGTATTTGAAAAGAATGTGTATTTAGCTTCTTTGGGGTGAAAGGCTGTATATGTATCAGTTAAATCCATTTAATCTAAGACACTCTTCAATGTTGTAATATCCTTGTTGATATTTTGTTTGGAAGACCTGTTCGTTTTTTCCTGTGAGGTGTTAAAATCCCCAGCATAATTTTGTTACTGTATATATCTTTCTTGAAGTTGTCCAATATTTTCTTTATATATTTGTGTGCTCCTATATTGTGTACATATATGTGCATAATGTTTATATTTTTCATGGATTATTCTCTTGAGTATTATGAAGTGTTTTTCTGGATCTCTTTTTATGGTCTTCATTTTGAAGTTCATTTTTTCTGATATAAGTATTGCTACCCCAGCATTTTTTTCCCTGTCCATTTGCTTGGAATATTTTTTTCAACCCTTCATTCTCAGTAGTAGTAGATCTTTTGTTCTAAGGTGGGTCTCTTGTACGCAGCTTATGTGAAGGTCATGTTTCTTATCCATTCAGCTACTATTTTGTTTGGAACATAAATCCATTTACATTTAAGGCTATTACTGATAGGCACACAGCTAGTCCTCTCAAGACTCCACCACACTCCTAACAGTCAGTTAGTGCTGAAGCTAATTCTTTTGTCTGTCTGAAGTTATAAGAATTCTCTCTTGTTACTGTTCAGTTGTTTGTCTTGGGTGATTTTTCCACAATTCATTTGTAATTCTAGATTGGTCCTGGGAGGAGGTTTATGTGGCTTCCCTTCACTTCTCTGCCATCTTGCCTCTTGTTATTTTCTGTTTTTTGTTGTTTTTTTTTTCCTTCTTCAACTTACATGGTCCACAAAGACTACTCTGATTGCTTCTTAAATTCTGGCTACTTCAGCAGTTTCCACTCTGTTACATTAGCTGCAAAAGCAGGAGAAGGCTCTGTGCTTTGCCTCCTTTCAGAACTGGACTTCTTACATCATTCTAGATAGTTATTTAGAATTAAAAAAAAATTATAAATAAGCCCTCAGAGTTACAAGTTCATTTTGAAATAATTATTTTATTTTAAAAAATTTGATTTTTTATATACAATTTTTAAAGATAACAGAGTATTCCTGTATACACTTCACTCAGCTTCCTCTAATCATTACCTCAATAAATTTATTCAGCTTAAGGAATAAATGTTGGTATAATGCTATTAACAAAATATAACCATTGTTCATTTTTTTCTTCTACTAATATTATTTTTCTGTATACCCAGAATACCACATCATCATGATTCCTTAGTCTCTTCTGATCTTTGATGTTTGTAGATCTTTCCTTGTTGATTGTTACTTGATATTTTTGAAGAGCACTGGTCAAGTATTTTGTAGAACATCCCTGAGTTTGAGTTTGTCTGTTGTTTTCTCATAAATAGATTTAAGTCTTACAGTTTGGGGATGGATACCACAGAGGCAATGTACTCTTGTCATCATACTACAGTGGGATCATATGGTATTAAAATGGCATATTACTTAGTTAAGGTGATGTCTGTCAGGCTTCTTCACTGTAAAGTTACTATGACCTGGCTACTTTAAAATCTGTGTATCTTTTAAACAGATGTTACATATAGGCTACATATTGATATACCTTTACTTATTAATAAGGTTACATTAATGAAAGATTAATTTCAATGGCATTGCCATTAGCACATACTATAGAGGAAACACGCTTTGCCTCCAGAACATACAAATAATAGAATATGCAGATAATCACTAGATTAGAATTTTTTAATGTCACATAGAAACAATCTTCTGACAAATTCAACATTGTCTATGCATATTTAACAATATTAGCAAGTGGAAAATAAATCATTTTTCTGTTACATTTAACATTTTATTCTTAGTATTCCTTCTCCCTCTATCATTTCAAAATAATTTCTCATTCCTCTAGACATCTCTTAAGCTTTTCTTTCTTTCTTTCCCCCTCTTATTCCTATGCCACCTGTATTAAGTTTAGCTCATTTGTTGTTGATAGTTCAGTGGTGGCTCTTTCTCTTCAATTTGGCTCCTATATTCTTATTATTTACTTACTTTTTTCCTTCCTTTTTCTTTCTCTCTCTTCACTTTATTTTAATTTCTGTTTGAACATAATAATATATCCTTCCCTTCTCATACTCTAATCACCTTTCTTCATTTCCCTTTTTATTTATGATGTAAATTTTACTTTTTTTCTTCCCATTGATCCAACTCCCAACTCTTATTAGTGCTCCTCCCTCTACTCTCTCAAAATCACTTTTTTTTTCAGTAGATCACCATATAGTCACTGTCCTTTTATATAATAGTCTTAATCTCTTTACACCCTAATTAATACTGGTTCATTTGATGTTGATATTGGGATTGTAGGAGGTAGTTATTTGTGTGGCTGAGTGTTTGTTTGCTGGGCTTTGTGGTTCCATTCTGACAGCACCTGCACAACATTCCACAAGATGTGGTGGGCAGAGTGACACTCAGTATAACAGATGGAGGGAAGGACCAACAACAACAACAAAAAAAAACAGTAATCAAAACCCAATTAAATCCAAAGAACTGACATAAACTCCATAAAGGGTATCCCCAAAAAATCAAGTTAGGGAGATCAAGAAGATTGTACCACTGTATCTTACAGGTTGCCTATCATATAAGTTCAAACTTCAAAGTCAGGGAGTCAAAACAGGTCAATTTAAGAAACAAACCAGAAAAATATAACAAATAATGGGAAAACAAAGAAACAATCTCCAATCAAAAGGAAGGGAGGAATCCCAGAAAAAGTGCTAAATGAAATAGAAGCAAGTAAATTATCAGACATTGAGTTCAAAACAGTGGTAATAAAGAAGCTCAATGAGCTCAGTGGGAATAACCAAAAACTGCAGGGAAACTATGAGGAACTTACTGCAAACTATATAGACACAAAAAAGGCATAGAAACTACTAACAAGAGCCAACAGGAAGTTAAGAATACAATTACTGAATTGAAAAACACAGTAGAAGGAATCAAAAGCAGGCTAGATGGAGCGGAGTTCAAGTATGCAAGCTGAAGGACAAGGTAGAAAAAAATCTCCCAAAAGACCAAGAAAAGGAAAAAAAGACTCCAAAAGAACAAAGAGGGGCTAAGAGAAATGCAGGACAATGTGAAACATAATAATATTTACATAATAGGGATACCACAAGAAGAGGAGCAAGGCAAAGAAAATCTGTTTGATAAATAATGATGGAAAACTTCCCTAATTTGATGAGAAAAAGTCACACAAGTCCAGAAAGCACAGAGGGCCCCAGTCAAGAAGAACTTAAAGCAACCCACTCCAACACACATCATAATAAAAATGACAAAATTTCAAAGATGAAGAGAGAATCTTAAAGGCAGCAAGGGAGAAACAGAAAGTAACACACAAGGGAGTGCTGATAAGGCTAGCTGCTCACTTCTCAATGGAAATACCACAAGCCAGAAGGGATTTGCAAGAAATATTCCAGGTAATGAAAAGCAAAGGCCTGTAACCAAGACTATTGTACCTCTCAATTAAAATGAAAGGCAAAAAAAACAAAAAGAGTTTCCCCAAGAAAGAAAGTCTAAAGAATACACCTCCACCACTGCAGCACTGCAAGAAATGCTAAAGGGAGTGCTTTAAGAAAATTAATTTTCTCTCTTTCACTCTTCAGATAAAGAGTGTGAGAGAGGAACACAGGTACAAAGGGTATAAAATTGCAATGAGTAAATACCTATCAATAATAACCTTAAATGTAAATGGATTAAATGCTCCAGTGAATAGACATAAGGTAGCTGAAGGGATAAGAAAACATGACCCACACACATGCTGCATACCTGAGACCTATCTCAGAACAAAACACCTACACAGACTGAAAAGGAAGGATTGGAAGAAAATATATCAAACAAACAGACGGGAAAAAAGCCAAAGTAGCAATACTAATTTTAGACAAAACCAACTTCAAAACAAATGCAATAACAAGACACACAGATGAATATATCATAATACTCAATGGAAGAATCCATCAAGAAGACATAACCATTGTAAATATATATGTTATGTGCCCAATATAGGAGCACAAAAATACATAAAGAAAGTACTGGAGGGCTTCAAGAAAGATGTAGAAAGCAACAAAATTATAGTAGGGGATTTTAACACCTCACAGCTAACAACAGACAGAATTTTCAAGCAAAATATCAACAAGGATATTTTGGATCTGAACAGCACCTTAGATCAAACAGACTTAACTGGTATATATAGTCCTTTCTTCCCAAAGAAGCAAAATACATATTCTTTTCAAATGCACATGGAACACTTTCAAAGCTAGAAGACATGATAGGACATACAATGAGCCTCTACAAATTCAAGAAAATTGAAATCATATGAAGCATTTTCTTAGACACAAGAGCTTGAAACTAGAAACCAGCCTCAAGGAAAAAACTAAAAATATTCAAATTCATGGAAACTAAATAGCATGCTATTGAAAAATTAGTGGGTGGGTGAATAATGAGATCAAGGGGAAATCAAAAAGTTTCTGGAAACAAAGGAAATTGAACGCAACAGTCCAAAAACTATGTGACATAGCAAATGAAAAGCTGAAAGAGAAGTACATAGGGATACAGGCCTGCCTAAAAGAGATAGAAACATTTCAGATAAACAATACAACCTACAGCTACATAAATTGGAGAATCAACAACAAACAAAACCTAGAGCAAGGAGAAGGCAGGAATTAATGAAGATCACAGCAGAGTTAAATGACATACAGACTAAAAATAGATAAATAGAGGATCAATAAAGCAATGAGCTGGTTCTTTAAAAAGATTAACAAAATCAAAAGCCTCTAAGCAGATTCAACAACAAAAAGGGGGGGAAGACCCAAATAAATAACATCATAAATAGAAGAGAATTTACAAGTGATACCACAGAAATACGAAGGATTATATGAAATTACTATGAACAACTATGTGAGAAGAAATTTGGAAACCTAGGTGAAATGAAGAAATTTCTAGAAAAATATAACCTACCAAATCTGATTCAAGAAGAGGTAGAAAGTCTGAATGGACCTTCAACAGCAATTGAAATTGAAGAGACAATTTAATAACTCTTGGTAAACAAAAGTCCTGTACCAAATGGATTCACAGGAGAATTTTACAAAATATTTAAGGAACAGATAACCCCCATCATTCACAGACTATTCTAAAGATTCCAAGAAGTGTGAAATCTCCAAAAATCTTTTAATGAAGCCAGCATCATCTTAATCCCAAATCCAGATAAGGATATAACAAAGAAAGAAAACATCAGGCCTATTTCACTGATGAATACAGACACTAAAATTCTCAACAAAATATTAGACTGCATCCAGCAACACATTAAAAAGATCATGCACCATGATCAAGTGGTATGTATTCCAGGGGTGCAAGGATGATACAATATTCCAAATCAAAGCTATAAGAAATCATATAAACAAAAGGAAAGACAAATATCACCTGACCATATCAATAGATGTAGAAAAAGCATTTAATAATATAGAGCACCTATTTATGATAAAAAATACTAAGCAAAGTGGGGATAGAGAATACTTCAATGTAATAAAGGCCATATATAAAAAACCTACAGCCAATATTCATACTCAATGGGCAAAATATTAAAAACTCTCCCACTAAGATGAGGAATAAGACAAGTGTGTCCACTTTCACTACTTATTTTCAAATTAGTATAAGTTACTAGCCATATAAATCAGACAAGAAAAAGAAATAAAAGGCATCCAAATTGGAAAGGAGGAAGTAAAACTGTCATTGCTTGTAGACGACATGATAGTGTATGTAGAAAACTGTATAGACACCATGAGAAAAATACTAAACCTAAGAAGTGAATTTGGCAAAACATTTGAGTGGAAACATTAACAATCCTGAGGAGCTGCATCAATTTTGAGAAATAAGAACAAAGTTGGAGGCATCACACTCCCTGATATCGAAGTATATTTCAAGGCCACTATAATCGAGTCTCCTACTGCTATAAAACAGACACATGGATCAATGGACCAGAATAAAGATCCCAGAAATAAACCTAAGTCTCTAAGGTCAATTAATATTTGACAAAGGGAGAAAAAGCATAAAATGGAGTAAAGATAGCCCCTTCAAAAAATAGTTTTGGTAGATCTTGATAACTAAATGTAACAACAACAACAAAAAAAGACAAACTCAATCACCAGCATACATAATATGCTAAAGTAAATTCAAGGTGGATAAAAAAACTTATATATGAGTTGCAACATCATAAAAAGTCTTAAGGGAGAACATAGGAAGGGAAATCTCAGATATTCCATGCAGCATTATTTTCTCTGATATGTCCCCTAGAGCAAGGGACATAAAGGAAAGAATAAAGAAATGGGACCTCAACAAATTAAAAAGCTTCTGCATGGCTAAAGAAAATTGCATTAAAATGAAAAGAGAATCAACCATATGGTAAAACATGTTTGCTAATGATACTTCAGACAAGGGTTTGATCTCCTAAATATATAAAGAACTCACATGACTCCACTGTAGGAAGACAAACAAACCAATTACAAAAACGGCAAAGGACCTGAACTGAAACTTCTCCAAGGAGTATATACAGAGGGCCAGAGATATATGAAAGTGTTGGGAACCGCCCTGACTGGTATTAGAAGCTGAGACCCCCGCCTAGGCTAAGGCTAAGGGAACGCCCTTGGAACCGTGAGCCGGCAAGGAGACAAAAGCTTATCTTCCTGGCAGTAATGCTGTTTCTGCTGCTGAACCCCAAAAAAGCTTGGTCGGTTAGCCAAAGACGGGTAAGATTCCCCACGGGGGAACAACCCAAGCCAGGCACGATCACTTTTGGGAGGCCCCCCCAAAAGAAGGACTTGGGGGGCTGCAGCAAAAGGGGGGTGATGGACCCTCACTCCTCGGCTTTGACAAAGTCTGAGTTCTCAGCGTCCGGAAGAAAATCTCCTTATCTCTCGGTGGCCTTTAGTTCCCTTGCTCCACCTAAGCCTGAAACAATGACGGGGAAGTACAGCTCGGTACTGGGAAGTGCGGATTTCCCGGGGTGATCGGGCCTAAGAAAGAACATGTAAATTACTGTGAAACCTTCTTTGTCCAAGAATGCTCTCAGTTGAATGAGAAGGGTCTTAGGAGGAAGCTAGTTTGTTCCTCAGCCTTACAGCTCTTTGACCCCCCAACTCAATAGACCGGCAGAGTTCTTTGTTTTATATATTCCTTACTTCCCCTAATGAGTATTGTACGTTACCTGAGTTATTATGTAGCATGAGCCCAATAAAAGCAGGTATGGACGGTAAATCAGCGCGCTCCCCACTAGGGGGGGTGGCCATTCTGTCCCTACTTCCCCCACAGAAACTGGTTTGTCTCTGTGCATGTGTGTTTTTTCTCGCGTATTGTCGAGCCATCCACAGTGTGCCGTGGTCACTGCTAGCCGGTGACCCACGCGCAACAGCTGGCGCCCAAACGTGGGGCAGCGATTCGGGACCACAGAGGTGGGACCCCGTTCGAGACCACTTGGAACCAGCGGCTACGAGCCGTCGCTGTGGACAACGCATCAACTTCGGGTGGATTTGCGCGCTAACAGCCCAGGTAAGGGCCAACGACCCCCGAACTCTTTCTCGGGCTTGTCGTGGGATGCGTTGAATTTTCAGGGAAGTAGGTCTTTCTTTTCTAGGTCGTTTCTCTCTTCGCGACTGCCTATAATTGGGTAAATAGTAATTTAATTCTCAAGTTTGGGGAAAAAAAAACGATTTGCCTTGAAAAAAAGTAATCAGGTGATTTGTTTTGGCCAATTAAAAGTAAATAAAAGTAAGCTTTTTCTTTAAAAAAAAAAGAAGGGAGGTAAACATAGGTTGTAACTTATCTAAAGGGCAGAAATCTTTTCTGCGTATATTACAACAAGTTCTTAAAGAAGCAAAGTATAAGGAAGTATAAGAAAGTATAACAAAGTATAAGAAAGAAAAGCATTTGGTGCAGCTTTTGCAATCTATAAGAAAATGTTGTCCTTCATTTCCTGATAGAGGGACGTTAGACATTGATGTTTTGGAAAAAGTGGGTGAAAGGTTGAAATCTTTGTAAAACATTGGTATATCTATTGGTGCGCACACCTTTGTAACCTGGAGGCTTGTCAGGGATTCTCTTGAGTTCATTTGGGCAAAGAAAACAGAGCTAGACTGTTGATGAGGTATCTGATTCTGACAGTGAAACGGTGTGCAAATTGAGTGAGCAGATCACGGAGGCCCCATCTTCACCCCCACATAGAAGGATGGATTTTGCTCTGTATCTGCTCTGAAAAAAAAAAATTGAGGATTCCAGGGAAGGTTGAAACTTCACACTCTAGGAATGTAAATGGGAAACTGTAAAGATAAATGGAAAAGTAAATGTTTTAGGAAAGAAGTTATGTGATGTTAGTTAATAATTGAAGGTATAAGGCATGGAAATGCAATCTTGGTGAATATCAGAAGGGAGTATGAAAGACAGATTAGAAGGTTTGTGAATGTTGCAGAAAATCTGTGGAAGTAAACGTTTTAAGAAAGAATTATGTGGTGTGTGTTAGTAATGGAAGGTATAAGGCATGGAGATACAATCTTGGTGGATATCAGAAAGTGTATGAAAAAAGAATAGAGAGTTTGTGAATGTTGCAGAAGGTCTGTGGAAGTGAAAGTTTTAAGAAGCCTGGTAGATAGCAGAAGGAAAAGGATTTTCCTTCACACTTTATATTTTTCTCCCTACCTGATCCCTCCAGAATTTGGCATTCTAAAGGAGTGAATGATGACATAAGGTCTCTTTGCATAAATCTAACAAGATCAGTCGTTAATAGTGGTTATGATTTAATTGTGCCTTCCAACTCTTTCCAAATCTGTTATCTCCAGAATATGACCAGAAAAATGAATGAATCCAAATGGCATTATAGCATTTAACAATGCACTGCTCTCCTTATGAGTCCGACAGTTTGTTAACACCTGGTTGCACTTATGGTTTAATCAATGCTACTTTAGAATTAGTCCAACAGGCTCAAATAGATCAGGAGATCCTGACCCGCCTTTCTGCAGTTGAATCAGCACTGGACTGGATTGGCGAACGCCAGGACGCTCTCGTGATTCGTCAACACCTAACCTGTGACCCTAGTTTCTCCAGACTGTGCGTCACACTGCTACAGTGGAATTCCAGCCAACATACTTGGACTGATATACAACATCGCTTGAGGGGAGCTTTCTCCACTAACTTAAAAGGACAAATTGATAAATTGCAGTTGGAGTTACATCATCAGCTGCAGGACATTCAACGTTTAACCAAACAGGACATTTTTCGAGCCCTTAATGAAAATATTAATTGGCTGAATCCTAAAACATGGTTTGATGGAATTAATTTGAGAATTTGGGTTTTTGGAGCTGCTGGTTGTTTACTGATTGTGATATTGATTTGTGTACTTCGGTGTATTTGCAAATTGTTTTCCCAGGGTCGTGTCAGAGACCAGCAGGTAGCCACCTTTATGGAACCCTTAGCAGTCCTAACTGAAAACAAGGGAGAAGGTATGAGAAACCACTCTGGCAGGCGTAAAATTAAAACTCAACACCCACGTAAGAAAGTAGGTGATGAGTCGGTGCGCAGAACTGCACCTGTTAAGAAATCCTCTTGTAAAAAGTCAGGCTTGCATTATGCTCAAACTGCCTTGTAATTTGCCTTTCCTGATATCTGTGTAATTTCTATCAAAGATTGAAATGTAATCAGACCTATTACTTTTGTTTTTCCCTTAATATGTTTTCTTGCACTGAATTTAGAAATTTAGGTATTCACCACCCATAGAATTTAGTTTCTGCTTTATATTTCTATTATTGCCTTATGATGTATGTAGATGTTGCTTTTCTTCTGATTTGCATTCGAAAACAGCAAAAGTAGGTTTCACAGGCTTAACGACCACAATTGATTTTAAAAAAAAACTAAAAAAGGGGGATATGTTGGGAACCGCCCTGACTGGTATTAGAAGCTGAGACCCCCGCCTAGACTAGGCTAAGGGAACGCCCTTGGAACCGTGAGCCAGCAAGGAGACAAAAGCTTATCTTCCTGGCAGTAATGCTGTTTCTGCTGCTGAACCCCAAAAAAGCTTGGTCGGTTAGCCAAAGACGGGTAAGATTCCCCACGGGGGAACAACCCAAGCCAGGCACGATCACTTTGGGAGGCCCCCCAAAAGAAGGACTTGGGTGGGGGGCTGCAGCAAAAGGGGGTGATGGACCCTCACTCCTCGGCTTTGACAAAGTCTGAGTTCTCAGCGTCCGGAAGAAAATCTCCTTATCTCTCGGTGGCCTTAGTTCCCTTGCTCCACCTAAGCCTGAAACAATGACGGGGAAGTACAGCTCGGTACTGGGAAGTGCGGATTTCCCGGGGTGATCGGGCCTAAGAAAGAACATGTAAATTACTGTGAAACCTTCTTTGTCCAAGAATGCTCTCAGTTGAATGAGAAGGGTCTTAGGAGGAAGCTAGTTTGTTCCTCAGCCTTACAGCTCTTTGACCCCCCAACTCAATAGACCGGCAGAGTTCTTTGTTTTATATATTCCTTACTTCCCCTAATGAGTATTGTACGTTACCTGAGTTATTATGTAGCATGAGCCCAATAAAAGCAGGTATGGACTGTAAATCGGCGCGCTCCCCCACTAGGGGGGGTGGCCATTCTGTCCCTACTTCCCCACAGAAACTAGTTTGTCTCTGTGCATGTGTGTTTTTTCTCGCGTATTGTCGAGCCATCCACAGTGTGCCGTGGTCACTGCTAGCCGGTGACCCACGCGCAACATGAAAGGATGCTCAGCAGCACTAGCCATCAGAGAGATATTTAAAACCACAATGAGAAACACTTCACACTGGTCACAATGGCCACCACAAACAAATCAACAAACAACAAGTGCTGAAGAGGTTGCAAGTAAAAGGGAACCATAGTATGTTCATAGAACATAGAACATAGAACACACACACACACACACACACACACACACACTATGTATATATATACATAGTATATATATATATTAAATTTTATTTTAATCATGTTCCAGTATAGTTTTCTGTCTTTTACTCCCATCCCAGCCCACCCACCCACCCTTTACCCCTCCCGCCCATTTCCACACCCAGTAGTTTTTGTTCATGTTTCCTTTATACTTGTTTCTGTATACCCTTTCCCTTTTCCCCTGAAATTCCCTCCCCTCTCTCCTCTAAACACTGTCAGCTTGTTCTCTATTTCAGTCTTTGGTTATATTTTGCTTGTTTGTTTGTTTTATTGATTAGGTTCTTTTTAAAGGTGACATTATATGGTACTTGTATTTCATCCCCTGGCTTATTTCACTTAGCATAATGCTTTCCAGTTGCATCCATGCTGTCCCAAAGGGTAGGAGCTCCTCCTTTCTTTCTGCTGCATAGAATTCCATTGTGTACATGTACCATAGTTTTCTGATCCATTCATTTACTGATGGACACCTAGGTTGCTTCCAGCACTTGGGTATTGTAAATTGTGCTACTATGAACATTGGGGTGCATAGGTTCTTTTGGATTGGTGTCTCAGGGTTCTTGGGATATAATCCTAGCAGTGGAATTGCTGGGTCAAAAGGCAGATCCATTTTTAGTTTTCTGAGAAAATTGCATATTGTTTTCCATAGTGCTTGTACCAGTCTGCAGTCCCACCAACAGTGCACTAGGGTTCCCCTTTCTCCACAACCTCTCCAACACTTGTTTGTTGCTTTGTTTATGATGGCCATTCTGATTGGAGTGAAGTGGTATCTCATTGTGGTTTTAATTTGCATCTCTCTGATAGCTAACGATATTGAGCATCTTTTCATGTGTCTCTGGATCCTCTGTATGTCCTCCTTGGAGAAGTGTCTGTTCAAGTCCTTTCCCATTTTTTACTTGGGTTGCTTGTCTTCTTAGAGTGGAGTCTTGTGAGTTCTTTATATATTTTGGAGATTAAACCCTTGTCTGAGGTGTCATTGGCAAATATATTTTCACATACGATTGGTTCTCTTTTTATTTTAATACTGTTTTCTTTGGCTGTGCAGAAGCTCTTTATTTTGATGAGATCCCATTTGTTAATTTTTTTCTTTATGTCCCTAACTCTAGGGGACATATCAGTAAAACATTGCTGTGTGAAATATCTTAGATTTTCCTGCGTATATTCTCCTCTAGGACTTTAATAGTGTCACAACTTATATTTAACTCTTTTATCCACCCTGAATTTATTCTTGAGTATGGTGTAAGTTGGTGCTCGAGTTTCATTTTTTTGCACATAGCTGTCCAGGTGTCCCGACAGCATTTGTTAAAGAGGCTATCTTTCCTCCATTTTATGTTGCTGTCCCCTTTGTCAAATATTAATTGACCATAGAGATTTGGGTTTATTTCTGGGCTCTCTGTTCTGTTCCATTGGTCCATGTGCCTGTTTTTATGCCAGTACCAGGCTGTTTTGATTACAGTGGCCTTGTAATACAGTTTGGTATCAGGCATTGTGATCCCTCCTACTTTACCCTTCTTTCTCAAAATTGCAGCAGCTATTAGGGGTCATTTGTGGTTCCATACAAATTTTTGGAGTGTTGTTTTTGTGTGTGTGTGTCTGTGAAATATGCCATTGGTACTTTAGAAGGTATTGCATTGAATCTGTACATTGCTTTGGGTAGTATGGACATTTTGATGATGTGAATTCTTCTGATCTATGAACATAGTATATGTTTCCACTTATTTGTGTTTTTCTTGATTTCTTTCTTCAGTATTGTGTAGTTGTCTGAATACAGGTCTTTTACTTTTTGGTTAGATTTATTCCTAGGTATTTTATCTTTCTTTTTGCTAAATCAAATGTGATTTTTTTTTTTGGGTGTCTTCTGCTGTTTCATTGTTGGTGTACAAAAATGCTTTTGACTTCAGGATATTGACTTTGTATCCCACTATTTTGCCAAATTCATTTATTAAGTCAACCAGTTTTTTGGCAGAGTCTATAGGATTTTCTATGTATACTATCATGTCATCGGCAAACAGTGACAGTTTTGTTTCCTTCTTTCCAATTTGGATGCCTTTTATTTCCATTTATTGTCTGGCCGCTGTGGCTGAAACTTCCAGTACTATATTGAATAGAAGTGGTAAAAGTGGACAACCTTGTCTTGTTCCTGAACTTAGTGGAAAAGATTTTAGTTTTTGCCCATTGAGTATGATATTGGCTGTAGGTCTCTCATATATGACCTTTATTATGTTGAGGAGTGCTGCCTCTATATCCACTTTGCTGAGTGTCTTATTCATTAATGGGTACTGTACCTTATCAAATGCTTTTTCTGTATCTATTGATATGATCATGTGATTTTTGTCTTTGCTTTTGTTTATGTGATGTGTTACATTTACTGATTTGTGAATATTGTACCATCCCTGCATCCCTATGATGAATCCCACTTGCTTATGGTGCATGATCTCTTTAATATACTGTTGGATGCTGTTTGCCAATGCTTGTTGAGAATTTTAGTATCTATGTTCATCAGCGATATTGGCCTGAAGTTTTCTTTCTTTGTTGTGTCTTTATCTGGTTTTAGAATTAGGATGATGCTGACTTCATAAAAAGAGTTTGGAAGTCTTCCATCATTTTGGATTTTTTGGAATAGTCTGTGAAGGACAGGGGTTAGCTCTTCCTTAAATGCTTTGTAGAATTCTCCTGTGGAACCATCTGGTTCAGTGCTTTTGAGTGTTGGGAGTTTTTGGATTACTGCTTCAATTTCATCTGCTTTTATTGGTCTGTTCAGGCTTTTTGCTTTTTCTTCATTGAGTTTTGGAAAATTATATTTTTCTAGAAATTTGTCCATTTCACCTAGGGTTTCAAATTTCTTGGCATACAGTTCTTCATAGTAATTTCTTACAATCCTTTGTATTTCTGTGATATCAGTTGTAATCTCTCCTCTTTCATTTCTGATTGTGTATATTTGAGTCCTCTCTCTTTTTTTCTTGAAGAGTCTGCATAAAGGCTTGTTAATTTTGTTTATCTTTTCAAAGAACCAGCTGTTGGATTCATTGATCCTTAGATTTGTGCTTTTAGTCTCTATGTCATTTAATTCTGCTCTGATCTTGGTTATTTCCTTCCTTCTACTTGCTCTTGGCTGTCCTTGTTGTTGTTCCTTGAGTTCTTGTAGAGGTAGGGTTAGATTGATAATTTAAAATGTTTCTAGATTTTTTAGGAAGGCCTATATTGCTATGAACTTCCCGCTCAGGACTGCCTTCAGTGTGTCCCATAAGTTTTGGGTTGTTGTGAGTTCATTTTAATTTCTTTCCAGAAACTTTTTGATATATTCCCTAATTTCATTCTTGACCTGTTCATTGTTTAACAGCATGCTATTCAATTTCCATAATTTTGAGTGTTTTGGTTTTTTTTCTTGGGGGTGGTTTCTAGTTTCATTCCCTTGTGATCTGAGAAAATGCTTGGTATGATTTCAGTGTTCTTGAATTTGTTGAGGCTTGTTTTCTATCCTGTCATGTGGTCTATCTCTGAAAATGTTTTATGTGCATTTGAAAAGTATGTGTATATAGCTTCTTTGTGATGGGGGGCTCTCTCTCTCTATATATCAGTTAAGTCCATTTCATCTAGGGCATTGTTCAATGCCACAATATCTTTGTTGATATTTTGTTTGGAAGATCTGTCCATTTTTGACAGTGGGTTTTTTAAATCCCCTACTCTAGTTGTGTTGCTGTCAATATCTTTCTTGAAGTTGTCTAAGATTTTCTTTATGTATTTGGGAGCTCTTATGTTGGGTGATTATATATTTATAATGTTTATGTCTTTTTGATGGATTCTTCACTTGAGTGTTGCATAGTGACCTTCTGAGTCTCTCTTTATGGCCCTGTTTTGGAAGTCTATTTTGTCTGATATGAGTATTGCTGCCCTGACTTTTTTTTTTCAGTCTGTTTGCTTGGAATATTTGTTTCCAGCCCTTCACTTTTAGTTTGTGTAGATCTTTTATTCTGAGGTGGGTCTCTTGTAGGAAGCATATGTGTGGGTCACACTTTCTTATCCATTCAGCTATTGTTTCCTTTTGATTGGAGCATTTAATCCATTTACATATAAGGTTGTTATTGATAGGTACTTATTCATTGCCATTTTCTTACCTGTGTTCCTCTCTGTCTCTCTCTGTTTTCCTTCCTTTCACTAAAGCAGGCCCTTTAGCATCTCTTGCAGAGCTGGTTTGTTGGAGGTATATTCTTTTAGACTTCTTTTGTCTGGGATGCTTGTTATTTGGCCTTCTATCTTGATTGAGAGACATGCTGGGTAAAGTAGCCTTGGTTGCAGACCTCTGGTTCTCATTACTTGGAATATTTCTTGCCATTCTCTTCTGGCTTGGAACATTTGCATTGAGAAGTCAGCTCCTAGCCTTATTGGGGCTCCCTTGTATGTTACTTCCTGTTTCTTCCCTTGTAGCCTTTAAGATTCTCTCTTTGGTTTGCCACTTTGCCATTTTAATTAAGATGTGTCTTATGGTGGGCCTCTTTGGGTTCCTGTTACGTGGGACTCTGTGTTTTCTGGATTTGTGTGACTTTTTCTCTCATCAAATTAGGGCAGTTTTCCATCATTCCTTTTTCATATAGGTTTTCTATCTATTGCTCTTCTTCTTCTTCTTATGGTATCCCTATTATACAGATAGTATTAGCTTTCATATTATCTTGCATTTCTCTTAATCCCTCTTCATTCTTTCTGAGCCTCTTTTTTTTTTCTTGGTCTTTCTGGGTGTTTTTTGTTTTCTACTTTTTCCTCCAACTCGCTGACCTGATCTTCTGCTTTATCAATACTGATTTTGATTCCTTCTACTGTGTTCTTCAGTTCAGAAATTGTATTCTTCATTTCCTCTTGGACCTTGTTGATAGTTTCTATTCCCTTTTTAATGTTGATATAGTTCTTTAGTGAGTTCATTGTAGCTTCCCTGTAGTTTCTGGTAGCTCATTGTGAGTTCATTGAGCTTCCTGATAATCATTGCTTTGAACTCAATATCTGATAGTTGAGTTGCCTCTATTTCATTTAGCATTGTTTCTGAGGATTCCTCTTTTCTCTTCATTTGGGGATTGTTTCTTTGTCTTCCCTTGTTTGTGAGACTCTTCTTGTTAGCCTCAGCTTCTTAAATTGATCTGTTCCAGCTTCCTGGGCTTATGGTGTGAATTTCTGTGGTAGAATACCTTTGAGATTCAGTGTTGCAGTCTCCTTTGGATATCTTGGTGTTTATAGCTTCCACATACTCTTTTTTCATGATCAGTTGGAGGCATAAGGCAAAATGTTTTAATACAGCAAGAGAGTATTCTATGATATTTACAGTAGCAGCTGGTAGAGAAGAAATAGATTCTTTGATTATGTATAGTGTTAACTGTGATATTCTACCCAACTAGCTACGTTTTAGAAAGGATAGAAAGAAGATAAAAGTCTTGTTGGGGAGGGAAGGATTGTGAGTTGGATCTAGAAAGCAGTGAGGTCATGGGAGGTCAGGTTCTGAGGTATGGTGAGGGTAAAGGATAGTAAATAGGTGTAGTGTGTGAGAGAATAGAGTTAGCTAGTACAGTAATAAATTTCAGTAACCTGTGAAGCGGGCTAAATCTGAGGGGGTTGTTGTGTAGTATTTACAATTGTATGGAAAAGCTATTATTTAAAGTAATACTAGGGCAACAATCATATGACAGAATCAATGAGATGTCAATAACAAGAATAGGGAGTATAGAACCTTGTGTAGTGTTCTAAAGGAACACAAATGAAATGAAGGACAGTAAATTAACAATACACTATGAATGAGATAACAGGGAATACCTGTCAAACAATACAATGTAACCAGCCAAGCAAAGAAGAATATACAGAAAGAAGAGAAACACAAAAATACTATTAAAATAAAAGATGTAAGAATAATGAAAAACTAATAATACAAATATGCAATAATTTGCAGGTTCTCTGTAATAGCAAGGTAAAATTTGTCTCACTGTCTTAGCCTTTGGGATGTCCCCTCTCTGGGTCCAGCTCTGGTCTTTTCACAGTTTCTCTTTTTTTTGTCTTACTTGTGGGTTTTTAAAAAGAAAAGAGAAAAGAAAAAAAGAAAAAAGGGAAAAAAAGCAGAAGAAGGAAGGAAGAAGTGATAAAATTGGAAAGAAAGGAAGAAGGAATAAAACTGGAAAGAAGGAAAGAGAAGCAAAAGGAATTGAGAGATATAAAAATAATAAAAAATAAAAAATTACTTAAAACAACCCAAAATCACACACACAAACAAACAAACAAAAAAAACCTTGTTGGTTTCATCCTGACCAAACCAGTTTTCTGGTCATGCTGCCTGCAGCAGGCTGAGGGGCGGCTGGTTTCGCTTTTCTCCCTTCGTGTTCAGCTCTCAGTTGTGCACTCTCCCCGGAGCCAGTGTGGTTTCTCTCCTCAGAGCCCTTTGTTTGGGATCTGGGCCCTGCTAAGCATGGTATTCCCAGGTTCACGACTGTGGCTCTGTTGCTCCTGAGGGGCATGTGCCTCCCTCAGGTTTAGGCACATAGGCTCCGGGGCTCTTGTGGTGCCCATGCTCTCCCTGGGTTTACAGGTGTTGGCTCCAGGTCTTCCACAAAGCACACTATCCCCAGGTTGTGGGCACGGGCACTTGGCCAGGCCACCCTTGGTCACATGGGCTCTGGTATGCACTCTTCCCAGGCCTATGCATGGGTGCTCATAGCCCCTGTGTGTCTGCCACTCAGTCCTCACTCCCCTTTCTGCGCCTTCAAGCAACCAGGCCTTCCCCAGTGCTGCTCAATCCTTGTTTGGCTGGTGAGGGAGTGGGTTGACCCAGCCCTCTCCCAAGAGGCCTGTGGGAGACTCAGAGCTGGGCCTGGGACTGCAGCCTCCCTGGTTTCCGGGCTGATCCCTGGGCCCTGATTGTCCTGAAGCATTCTCCTCACTGTCTGGTTTTTCAGTGTCCATGACAATTT
The DNA here is from genome assembly GCF_019186645.2 of Phyllostomus hastatus. NCBI lineage: Eukaryota > Metazoa > Chordata > Mammalia > Chiroptera > Phyllostomidae > Phyllostomus > Phyllostomus hastatus. Next base: position 11,500,338 of record NW_025333543.1, on the reverse strand, counting down.
TTGATCTCCTGTTTTCATATATTCTGTGGTACTCTGGCTGTTTGCTCTGTTCCTCCATAATCAGCTAGGTTTTTCTCCCATGTGTAGGGGAAAGTGGAATCTGCTTCCTCCTACCATGCTGCCATCTTACCCATTCCCATAGTGTAGTGTTGATGGGAATGGAGACTGGTACAGCCACTGTGTAAAACAGTATGGAATTTCCTTAGAAAAATTAAAGATGGAACTGCCTTTTGATCTGTAAATTCCACTGTTGAGATTATATCCTATTACTCATGAAACACCCATTCAAATGTTCTATGCATCCCAATGTTCATAGCAGCACAATTTACAATAGCTAAGTGCTCAATCTTCCTAAGTGCCTTTAGTGAGGGATAAAAAGAACTGTGGTACATTTACACAATGGAATACTCCAGAGCAGAAAGAAAGAAGGAACTCCTATTCTTCTGGACAGCTTGGACAGAACTGGAAAGAATTATGTGAATTGAAGTAAGCCAGGTGGTGAAAGACAAAAATACCCTATGACCTCCGCTGTAAGTGGAAGCTAATCAACAAACAAGTGATCAAAATATGACCCAAAACATTGAAATAAAGAACAAACTGACAGTGACCCAAGGGTTGCAGGTTGGGGGACATCAGGGGAAACAAGGGGAAGAATTGTCAAAGAACATGTATAACGGATCTACAGGTAAAGACAATGGGTGAGTAGGATTGGAAGTGGGAGGTTGGGGTGGGCTGTTGGAAAAGAGTAATGAGGGATAATTGGGACATCTGAAATTGAACAATCAAAAAAAAAGAAAAAAACTTTAGTATATTAGCCAACTACTTAAAAATATCTCACCTACTACAATTTTCAGAACTAAAAACAAAGATACATCTAACCCAAAGAACACAAGTCTCTCCAAATACCAGGAGACTCCCACTGAGGTATTTGCAATGTCTTTATCTACTCTTGCTTTCCAAACATAGTTTGTGCCTCTGAAGTCATCAAGCATTTTGGGGTTTGTGATAATGGCCTCTTTCTGTTCTGATACCATGAATTAGTGTCCTGAACTGGTAAAAAAAATTAAAAATTTCCCTCTTAAAAATTTATCTTTGGTTCTTTTTTTTGTACTTATTTTTTTATTGTTGTTCAAGTATAGTTGTCTCAATTATAATACTTCCCAAAGCTATTAGTTCAATTTTTTTTTCTTTTTTAAACACATAGCCACTTAGTTTATTTTATGTTGGCTTAGGTAAACATGCTCTCCAAACAACTGATAGCATTTGTCTTTTACTTTATTGGTCTCTTTTTTGGTATGTAGATACAGACCTTATCATAGTCTCTTCAGACTCTAAAGAGAAAAGCAAGGATGTTGTAAATGCACACAGGTCACAGCAGTAAAATTGCCAAGATGAAAACAAAAAAGAACAAAAAATATAAGCGTTTCTATAATTCTTATATTTTAAATTCTAACATTATTTTAAAGCGTTTGCTATCTATATTGACAATAAAGAAGAAACATACAGCAACACACAGGTAATTTTATAACTACAAATTTTTATAGTAGGTTTTATAAATTTAATCTAAGTATGCCAACTATTGAGGTTCAGGGGTGATATACCACAGGTGGCTTATAGGTTTCCCTCCTTCCTTTCCTTGGGAATAATGTAGAGCTATAAAGGTTTTCTTTCTCAGTTAATAAATGTTCATTGTCTTAGTTAGTGAAATTGTTACAGGGGTTCCTTTTTCAACACAGGCCTGCATCTTTTTTCCTGTGCAATTGCTGCTTATGATATTCAGAACACAGGGCAATCTTAGTAAGATTGTTACAGAAGCCCCTTTTCCCAGCACAGTCTCAAGGACTTTCCCCTCTTCCTATGCTATTTTGCTTGCAATGCTTAGGACACCTGGGAATCTTAGAAAACTAAGCTTAGGACTGCTGAGTTAGCTGGTGAGAAATGTTTTCCTTTTGCTTCTAGCCTTCTGTATTAAGTTCTTTGTTAGATTGTAAGGAAAGGGCCTTGCCCCTCTGGTTATTCATTCCTAGCTGTTACTTAACACATTGGATGCACAAACTGAAGTTTGGAAACAATTTTAAATTTTAATACCACATCAGATTTATTTTTGGACCTATCTCCACTTTTGGAAGAAGGCATGTAAAAGCCAGCACCTTGAAGTGTAAACAAGCAGAAAAAGAGGTATGGAAGTGGCAGGGAGATGGAGGGGAAAAAAGAAGAGACAGAAGAAGGGGGAGAATCAAAATCAGCTTTCATCTTCCCCCAAACTAGAAATTTGGGGACTTGGAATAAGTGAAAGATGTGATCTCAAGCTTCTATTCTGCCCTCCCCTGTGCTTACTTGTTGACAAATGTATTAAACCTGGGCTGACAGTTTGAGTATTTGCACATTACTTTAAGGTCTGGAGATGTTTGAAGTCCCTCGAAGAGAAAGGATTTCTGGGGATCTCTGAAAAGCACAGGTCTTAACTAAGAAAAGAAAAAGATAAGCAATAAACCAGTTGGCAGTAAGAACAACATCTTCACTTGGGTCCTAGACTAAGAAACTGGTGTCTTATGGAGATGAAAGTACATTTGAAAATTAAAAAAAACAAGAGCTGTTTTACTAAGATCTCACTAAGATGTAGAAAGTGTAGGATAGTAAACTTACTGGTCAATTATATCACAAAGCTTTAATATGGTGTTAGAACAAGGGTCTGAAGATCTGAGCAGTTCTAAATATTACTTCTTGCTGAATGTTAAAATGTAGCATAGTATTTTGTAGATGAAGTTGTAAACTGGATGAGTTGACAGAAATTTAACCAGATAAAAGTAGTAAACTGCAAAGAAAAATCAACATGTAATTTATCAAATAATGCATATAAGCAATGGTTAAATCTCTTTTCCAGAAGGCAGAGATTTGGACATAAGTCACTTTTCTCCTTTACTTGCTTCAAGTAAATAAAACTTGTTTGGGACAACCATGTCTCATTTTTTAATAGAGCACCCCAAGTGATGCACCCCTTGGGTTCATAACAAATTTGGCAACTCTGGTGGAAGGACTTCTTAAAGGACTTCTACTTAGCCCAGTGTGGACACTTGGAGAGACTTTTGGTAGGGGCAGCTAACCTGGGGCTTACTCACCTGCATCTTTACTGGATAGGGAATCTATTCTATAGAAAACTCCTTATCAGTGCTGACCATTGAAATGGCTGCCTGGACTGCCTCAACAACAAAGCAAAGTGGCTACCTGCACCTGTTTCCTTCAGTGTTTCACAAGTGTGGTCACTTTGATTAGTATTTCTTTTCCTTTTGTGGGTATAAGATTGTCAAAAAGGTAGTTTCCGTTCTGGTTATGAAGATAGATGGGAATCACCCACCATGTGTCATTTATATCTCATTACCTTTTTATTTGAAACAAGCTACAAATGTAGGGAAAAATCATTTTAAAGTCAATTGCTTAATAGAGGTACTGCAGTTTGACATAGGGGCAGGGTGGTAAACAAGTGTAAAGCCATGGAAGGATTCTTCTCTGAACAAGTGAATGAAGCATTTAGTGGCCAATTCTACTATGGATTTGATGTTACTATTTCTAGCAAAATTAAGGATAAAAATTGAGCATTTATATACACCAATATGGAGGAAAAGGACTTTAAATAACCCTTTAGACTGTGAATTTAATTGAACCTCTCCTATTTATTTCAGTCTAACGACAGCAGGTTTGCTGGGTGATGTCACCATTTTTAAAAGTTGCTTTATTCTTTGTAATAGCACAACACCTACATTCTTTATCTTTAGAGAAAAATTTCAATATAAGTAATGCTTGCTTATAAGTTGGAATCCATCAGAGTCCTATTAGAAGGTCAGCCTCACTGACAGGATGGTAGGGAGAATGTATATTTTGTGCTTATATGGCTTCTTGAGGAAATGAATTATATACAGTTAACTTATGATTACTGTTGCGCTCATTTGTTTTTCAAATGTCAAGAAATATACTTGAGAAAGTGAAAAAAGGAAGATTAAACCAGTATGTCTATGTCATAGATGATGTTGCTAAAGGAAAATACCATTTCTATGAATCTTCAAGGCAGATATATGCTACTTTTAATCTGTTGAGTATTATGTGAATCTATATATATTTTTCCATTGACATATATTTATTTTATTTTACTTTTAAATTATTGTATTATTGTTCAAGTACAGTTGTTTACATTTACCCCACACCACTTCCCCAACCCTAGCCATCCCTACCTCCCTCCCCTGATCTGACACCCCTTGGTTTTGTCCATGTGTCCTTTATACACGTTCTTGAAAACCCTTCATCCCTTCCCCCATTATCCCCTAACACCTCCCCTCTAGTTACTGACAGATTGTTCTTAATTACAATGTCTCTGGTTATATTTTGGTTGCTTTTTTCTTTTGTAGATTAGGTTCCACTTAAAGGTGAGATCATATGGTATTTGATCTTAGCATAATGCTTCACTTAGCATAATGCTCTCCAGTTACATCCATGCTGTCACAAAGGGTAGGAGCTCCTTCTTTCTTTCTGCTTTGTAGTATTCCATTGTGTAAATGTACCCAAGTTTTTTTATCCATTCATTTACTGATGGACACCTAGGTTGCTTCCAGCACTTGACTATTGTAAATTGTGCTGCTTTGAACATTGGGGTGCATAGGTTCTTATAGATTGGTTCTTAGGATATAATCCTAGCAGTGGAATTTTCTGGTCAAAACATAGTTCCATTTTTAGTTTTCTCAGGAAATTTCATACTGTTTTCCACAGTGGCTGCACCAATCTGCATTTCCACCAGTAGTGCACTAGGTTTCCCTTTTCTCCACATACTCTCCAACACTTGTTGATTTGTTTATGATGGCCATTCTCATTGGTGTGAAGTGGTATCTCATTGTGATTTTAATTTGCATCTCTCTGATGGGTAGTGATGCTGAGTGTCTTTTCACATGTCTCTGGGATCTCTGTATGTCCTCCTTGGAGAAGTGTCAGTTTAGGTCTTTTGCCTACTTTTAAATTGGGTTGTTTGTCTTCCTCGATTGGAGCCATGTAAGCTCTTTATATAACTTGGAGATCAAATCCTGGTCCTAAGTATCATTAGCAAATATGTTTTCCCATATAGTTGGTTTTCTTTTCATTTTCCTGCTGTTTTCTTTAGCCATGCAGAAGCTTTTTAATTGGATGAGGTCTCATTTGTTTATTCTTTCCTTTATGTCCCTTACTCTAGGGGACATATCATTGAAAATATTGCTGTGTAGAATATCTGAGATTTTCTTGCCTATGTTCTCCTCTAGGACTTTAATGGTGTCATGACTTGTATTTAAGCCTTTTATCCACCTTGAACTTATTTTTGTTTATGGTGTAATTTGGTGATTGAGTTTTTTTTTTTTTCAGGTAGCTGTCCAGCTCTCCCAACACCATTTGTTGAAGAGGCTATTTTTACTCCATTTTATGCTTCTTTCCCCTTTGTCAAATATTAATTGACCATAGATATTTGGGTTTATTTCTGGGCTCTCTGTTCTGTTCCTTTCATCTGGGTGTCTGTTCTTATGCCAGTTCCAGGCTATTTTGCTTACAGTGGCCTTGTAATACAGTTTGATATCAGGTATTGTGATCCCTCTTTCTTTGTTCTTCTTTCTCAAAATTGCTGCAGCTATTCAAGGTCATTGATGGTTCCATATAAATTTTTGAAATGTTTGTTCTCTGTCTGTGAAATATGTCATTGGTACTTTAATAGGGGTTGATTTGAATCTATAAGTTGCTTTGGGTAGTATGGACATTTTGATTATGTTAATTCTTCCAATCCATGAACATGGTATGTGATTCCTTTTGTTTGTGTCTTCCTTAATTTATTTCTTCAGTGTTGTGTCATTTTTTGAGTATAGATCTTCTGCCTCCTTGGTTAAGTTCATTCCTAGGTACTTTGTGTTTCTTGTTGTTATAGCAAATGTGATTTTTTTCTTGATTTCTGTTTCTGAGATTTCATTGTTGGTGTATGAAAAATGCCTTTGGTTTCTGGATCAAAGGCATTTTTATCCTGCTACCTTGCCAAGTTCACTTATTAAGTCAAGTAGTTTTTTGGTGGAGTCTATAGGATTTTCTAATATACACTATCATGTCATCTTCAACCAATGATGGTTTCCTTCCCCCTTTCCAATTTGGATTTGGTTGCTTTTTAACTCTTTTTCTTTTCTGATTGCTGTGGCTAGGACTTCCAATACTATGTTGAATAGGAGTAAAAGGGGACATCTTAGTCTTGTTTCTGATTTTAGAGGGAAAGTTTTTAGTTTTCAGCCACTGAGTATGATGTTGGCTGTAGGTCTCTCATATATGGCCTTTATTATGTTGAGGAAAACTGCCTCTCTATCCACTTTGCTGAGTGTCTTATTCATCAATGGGTGCTGTACCTTATCATATGCTTTTTCTGCATCTATTGATATGACCATTTTTGTCTTTGCTTTTGTTTATGTGATGTATTACATTTTGATTTGCGGATATTGTCCCATCCTTGCACCCTTGGGATGAATCCCACTTGGTCACAGTGTATGATCTTTTTAATGTATTGTTGGCTGAGGTTTGCCAATATTTTGTTGAGGATTTTAGCATGTATATTCATCAATGATATTGGTCTGAAGTTTTCTTTGTTGTGTTTTTACCTGGTTTTGGGATTAAGATGATGCAGGCTTCATAAAAAGTTTGAGAGTCTTCAATCTTCTTGGAATTTTTGGAACAGTCTGTGAAGGACAGGGGTTAGTTCTTCCTTAAATGCTTTGTAAAATTCTCCTGTGAACCATCTGGTCCTTGTTTTTTTCTTTTTGTGGGGGTGTTTTTTTTTTGATTACTGGTTTAATTTTGTCAGCTGTTATTGGTATGTTCATACTTTCTGCTTCTTCTTCATTCAGTTTTGGGAGATTCCATTTTTCTAGAAATTTGTCCATTTCACCTTCATTATCAAATTTCTTGGCTATAGTTCTTCATAGTAATTACTTACAATCCTTTGTATTTCTGCAGTATCAGTTGTAATCTCTCCTCTTTCATTTCTGATTGTGCTTATTTGGGTCCTCTCTATTTTTTCCCTGATGAGTCTGCTTAAAGACTTGTCCATTTTGTTTATCACCTCAAAGAACCAGCTCCTGGATTCATTGATCCTTAGAATTGTGCTTTTAGTTTCTATGTCACTTAATCTGCTCTGATCTTGATTATTTCCTTCCTTCTATTTGCTCTGGGCTGTCTTTGTTGTTGTTCCTCCAGTTCTTGTAGATGTAGGGTTAGGTTGATTATTTGAAATGTTTCTGCCTTTTTTTAGATAGTCTTCTATCACTATGAACTTTCATTTCAGTACTTCCTTCGTTGTCTCCCATAAGTTTTGGATTGTTGTGAGTTGACTTTCATTTGTTTCCAGAAGCTTTTAAAATTCTTCCTTAATCTCATTCTTGACCCATTCAATGTTTTATAGCATCTCATTCAATCTCTATGAGTTTGGGTGTTTTGGGTATTTTCCTTGAAGTTGGTTACTCATTTCAGTCCCTTGTGGCTGGATAAAATATTTGACATGATTCTAATGTTCTTGAACTTGTTGAGGCTTGTTTTGTGTCTTATCATGTAGTGGCCTATCTTTGAAAATGTTCCATGTGCATTTGAGAAGAATGTGTATTTTGCTTCTTTGGGATGAGAGGTTCTATATATGTGTGTGTATATATATATCAATTAAGGTCATTTGATCTAGGACATTGTTCAATGCCACAATATCTTTGTTGATATTTGGTTTAGAAGACCTATCCATTTTTCACAGTTGGGTGTTAAAATCACCCACTATAACTGTGTTGCTTTCAATATCTTTCTTGATGTCCTCTGAGATTTTCCTGAGGTATTTGGGTGCTTTTGTGTTGGGTGCATATATATGTACAATGTTTATGTCTTCTTGGATTGTTCCCTTGAATATTATGAAGTGAACTTCTGGGTCTCTTCTTACGGCTCTTGTTTTGAAATCTATTTTGTCTGATATGAGTTTTGCTCCCTTTACTTTTTTTTCCCTGTCCATTTGCTTGGAAAGTGAAAGACAACTTTCATTTTCAGTCTGTGTAGGTCTTTTGTTCTGAGGTTGGTCTTTGTAGGCAGCATATGTGTGGGTCATGTTTTCTCATCCATTCAGCTCTTCTATGTCCTTTGATTGGAACATTTAATCCATTTACATTTAAGGTTATTATTAATATGTTATTATTCATTGCCATCTTCCTTCCTTCATACCTGTGTCTCTCTCTTTCTCACTCTTCTTTTCTCCTTTTTTTAAGCAGACACTTTCATTTCTTTGCAGAAATTTTGTATCTCTTACAGGTTTGGAGAAGGTGATTTCTTTGAGGCTTCTTTGGTCTGGGAAACTCCTTATTTGGCCTTCCATTTTAATTGAGAGCCTTGGTTGCAGGCCTTTGTTTTTCATTACTGGGAATATTTTTTGCCAATCCCTTTTGGTTTGGAGTGTTTCTATTGAGAAGTCAGCTGTTAGTCTTATCAGGGATTCCTTGTATGTTACTTCTTTTTTCTCCCTTGCTACCCTATGATTCTCTCTTTTTCTTGGAATATTGCCAGTTTAATTATGATGTGTCTTGGAGTTGGCCTCTTTGGGTTCCTCTTGATTGGGAATCTCTATGTTACCTGGATTTGTATGAATTCAATCATCAAATATGGGAAGATTTCCATCAGTACTTTTTCAAACAGACTTTCTTTCCTTTGGTTTTCTTCTTCTCCTTCTGGTATCCCTATTATATGGATATTATTATGTTTCATGTTTTCCTGCAATTCCCTTAACACCTCTTCATTCTTTCTGGGTCTTTTTTTCCCCCTGTCTTTCTAGGTGTTTTTCTACCTTTCCCTCCAGCTCGCTTATTTGATCCTATGTTTCATATAGCCTGCTTTTGATTCTTTCTACTGTGTTCTTCAATTTAGAAATTGTATTGTTCAATTCTTCTTGGCCCTTGTTAATGGTTTCTATTTCCTTTTTCCTGTTGATATAGTTTGCAGTGAGTTCATCATAGTTTCCCTGTAGATTTGGTAATTCTCTGTTACCTCATAGAGCTTCATTATAACCATTGCTTTGAACTCAGTACTAGGTAGGTGACTTGACTGTATTTCATTTAGCATTCTTTCTGAGGCTTCCTCCTTTCCTTTCATTTTGGGTTTGTCTTCCCATTGCCTGTGAGACTCTTGTTAGCCTCTGCTTCTTAAATTGATCTGTTCTGATTCCCTGGGTTTGTTTTTTAAACTTCTATGGTAGGAGACCTGTGAGATTCGGTGATGCAGTCTCCTTGATCCCCTGAAGTAGCTTTATGTGGGATCTCTGTGAGTATTTGGGTTTTGATTGTTGTTGAGTCTTCTTTTTGGTGGGTACTTCCTTCCAGCTGGTTAACTGAGGGTCACTCCACCCACCACATCTTATATGCTATTATGCAGGTGCAGACAGATTGTGTCAAATATGGTTCTTCTATGTGTCTGAGCTTTTGAGGCTTCTGTCTCAGTATTGTTAAGTTGTTTGTTCTGGATAATTTCTCCACCATTTGGCTGTAATTCCACATTTTTCCTGGGTGGAATTCTGTGTGGCTTCCACATCCTCCTTCACCCTCTTCCTTTATTATCTGTTGGTGGTTCCTTTGTTAGTGTGTTCTCTCTTCCATTAGGTATACTGGTGTTCACAGCTCCCACCTACTCTTTTATATGATCAGTTGTAGGAGGAAGGCAAAATGTATTAAAAAAGAATGAGTGTATTCTATGGAGTTTAAAGTACCAACCTGTAGAGAAGAGATAGGAGATCCTTTGGTTAAATATGGTGTTATCCATGATATTTCACCCAACTAGCCACTCTTTAGAAAGGCTGGAAAGAAGATAATACTCTTGTTACGGAAGGGAAGTATTGTGATTTGAGTCCAGAAAACAGTGAGCTTGTGGGCGGTCAGTTAATTAGTTATAGTGAGAGTAAAGGATAAAAAATAGATGCAGCATGCACGAGAGTAAACCACAACACTAATAAAGTTCCAGAAAACAGCAAAATGATCTAAGATCAAGATGGGTTCTGTGTAGTATTTACAATTGTATAGAATGACAATTATTTACATTAGTAATGGAGCAACAATCATATGATACATCTATGTGATATGAGTATCAAGAATGGGAAGTTTAGGACCTAGAGTACTGAGCTAATGGAACACAAGTGAAGTGAAAGAAGGCAAATTAAAAATACCCTATGAAAGAGAGAACAAGGAAAACCAAATAATGCAATGAAAAAAGAAAACTAAGCAGAAAGAAGAGAAATAAAAAATACTAATAAAATAAAAGAAGTAAAGATAATGAAATAATAAAATTAATACAAATAAACAACAACATGTAAGTTCTCTGTAATAGCAAAGTGAAATTTGTCTCAGTTTTTCAATTGTTGAGATTAGCCTTGTTATCCCTTTTTGGTTCTTATCTGGTCCTTCCACAGCTCCAGGTCTTATTGTCTCATTTGGGGAAAAATGAATACATAAATAAAATAAAAAGAAAAAATATGTAGAAAGAAAAGTATCCTTCTCACTTTAAACTGGCCAAGCAAGTTCTGTTGGTCTTCCTGGCTGCAGTAGGCTGAGGGGAGTTGTGTTTCAAATTTCTTCCTTCCTATGGTTTTGTGAGGATGGGGGCCAGGTCTGGGCCATACTCTTCACAGTGCCTAGCCTCCAGTACTAGTCTTCAGTTCATTGCTGATCCCCGAGTGCCCTTCTGCACCAGGCCAGAGCCTTCAATTCACCAGTTGTGCTGTCTTTAAGGTGCACCAGTTAGGGGTAACTCACACAGCACCTTCTTGCTCTTTGCTATCCTAGACGCTAGGCACTCTCAAAGTCTCTTCAGGGTAGTTCAGTTCCCCCACTGCATTAAGTCTTTCTGGGGATTAGTAACTCCTTGAGCCCTGCTGCTCTCCTCTGATGGGGGCACCTTCTCTTTCCTTTTAGCAGCTAATGCAGACTTGTGGGGCTGAGTTACCACCTGGCTGCAGCAGTGGGTGGGAATGGATGAGCAGAGGAGGCTACAGGAGTGGTGGGGGCACATCCAGGGGTATGGCCCAGTCTGTGGCTGCAGGGGCACAGATGAGGTGGTGAGTGGGGAGGGGGCAGCCTCTGCAGGAGAGCTACTTAATCAGTCACCAAGAGTCCCTTTTTCAAACAGTCTTCATGTTCAAGCCTGCCACTCCCAACAAGCACCCAACCTCTTGCAGCCCAACTTTCCAACCAGACTGGAGGCTATATGGGTCAGGGTCCATCACACCCCAAATCTTTTTCCTTCTCCAGGCATCACCTACAGTTTCTCTGATAATGACCCAGCAGGTATCCACAGTCTCAGCAGGTGAACACTGCCCCTGTGCATCTGCCACTTCGTCTTTATTTCTTCCAGCAACTTCAAGCATCCAGGCCCATCCTGGTGCCGCTCTATCCTCTCTGTTTGGCAGGGGAGGGGGCTATTGACATGGTTCTCTTCCAAGACGCCTGTGGCTGGCCTGGTAGGCACTAGGTCTGGGGCTGCAGCAACCCTGGTTCCCGTGCTGGTCCCAGGGATTAACTGTCCCAAAACAATCTACTTATTGTCTGTTTTTCAATGTTCTCTACAATTTTGGTCTCCAACCTTCATATATGCTGGAATTCTGTTGGCTGTTCACACTGTTCCTCAGAAGATCAGCTAGGTGTTCCACCTGTGTGAAGGAGAGAGTAGATTTTGCTCCTACCTACCTTGCCACCATCTTCCTGGTATTCCTATTTTTATATTTTTGATACATAAAGCTTTTCCACACTGCAATCATTTGTCTTTATCAGCTTAATATAAAATATAGTAGATATTTGCCCTACAGAGAGGATACTTCCTGTAAAAACCTCCCAGAATTGGAAACAATGTTGTTTACTCATAGGCCTTCTATGCTAATTATCTTTTCAGATGTTGCTAAGACTTTCTCTATTACTTGATGAGCTATCTCTTTTCTGGCTAGAACATGACCTGAAACAGTTATGCTAATGCTATATGAATTCATTTAAATACTGATGTAGTACTTTTGTAAGTTCATTATAAATATTAACTAATTTCAACCCTCTTAATAACCTCTCAAGAAATACATTATTACCCTCACTTTGTAGAGGAGAAAATTGAGGCAGGTGCTGCTGGGAATTTACCAGCAATCAGTTTGGTTGAAACTCAGGAGATCTGGTTCCAAAGTCCATATGCTTAACCATTATCCTATATCTTCTGCATAGAATATAAACTGAGTTTCTGTCCATCAATGATATGTTACTCTTTAATTTAAAAATTCTGCTTTCTTAAATTCTATCTCTTTCCTTGAATTGTTTGTTGGCTTCTACTTGTTTAAAAAAAACTTTTATTGTATTTTTTCTATGACCATTTAGTCCCCTTATATTCTCCTCCTCCTTGCAATCACCATACTCTTGTCCATGTCCCTAAATCCTTTTTCCTTTTTGCTCAGTCCCTCTACCCCTTAACTTCCTCCATTCCCCTTAGCTATCATCCTTTTCTCTATTGATAAGCCTGTCTCTATTTTCTTTGTTAGTTCAGTTTGTTCATTAGATTCTACATATGAGTAAAATGATATGGTATTTGTCTTTCTCTAATTGGCTTATTTCACTTATTATAATGTTCTCCATGTCTAACCATATAGTCACAAAGGGTAAATTTTTCTTCTTTTCTTCAATTGAATAGTTCTTTACTTGAGAGTTCTAAAAGCTAATTTTTGGGTGGTAAGACAGATAGTGTATAAGCACTATGGCATGTATGTAATGATGTAAAGATATACAGAAGACTTTATATCTTCTTCCCTCTCTTTTCTCCTGATTCTGCTTTGTTTCTGCACAGTACTTATATTTATCTCAACTTAGATCAGACTAAAGCATTGAATTTATCTTAACCCAAGGTGAAATCTGATGAATTTCCCAAGAAAAATTGATAATTTTCACAGCTAGGATTTTAACTTAAAAATTTGGAGGGAAAATTTTTAAAAATATATAGTTTCTAAAAATCACTCTTGAGGATTCATGATCTACCAGGGGTGTCCAATGTTTTGGCTTCTCTAGGCCACATTGGAAAAAGAAGTGTTCTCTTGGGCCAGACATTAAATACATTGCAACATGTAATTGCAAAAAAAATCTCATAGTGTTTTAAGTATATTTGTGATTTTGTGTTGGGTCACATTCATAGCCATCCTGGGTTGCATGGGGTTCACAGGCTGCTGGTTGGACACACCTGATACATAGAGTAAAAACCTATGAAATTGTGTAAAGGAAGTGATCTGTTATATTTAATAAATGATCATTTACCTTCTATTTCTTTAGTAACCTTTTCACTTCCAGTTTTTAATTTACTTCTTACCAAAATATTTTTACCAGGAGGGATATGTTTTTTAAATTTTTATTTTATATTTTTATTGTTGTTCAAGTACAGTTGTCTCCATTTTCACTCCCCACCATCCCTCACCCATTCCTGCCTCCCACCCTTGAACCTACCCCCTTTGGCTTTGTCCACATGTCCTTTATACATGTTTCTTGATGACCTTTCCCCTATTTTCTCTCATATGCCTCTGCCCCCTCCTCTCTGGTTACTGTTTTTAAATATTTTATAGATAGTGCTGCCTTACTTTATATTTGTAGTATAGTTAGATTATTTAAGACTTTGCCACACTGAACACTGCTCATTTAGTGCTTTTGAAAAAAAGTTTGAGTTGTTTCTTTTTCTATTTTTTAATCTAAAGCAGCCAAATGAGAATTATAAATTAGCTTCAAGCAAGTCAGTAGTCCCCTAGCATGTGAATCATTTAGACGCTATTAAAGAAGGTTACCATCTTTCAAACACTTGATTCAGTTGGTTTAGTCAGGCACCCAGAAATTGTTTTTTTGATAACCATTTCAGTGATCCTGATACCATTGCTCCATGGAAAACACTTTGCAAAACACTGTTTCACAGTGTTCAGTGCTGAGTCTCCACCACAATACAATCTATTATAGATGTTCCAATACATGACATGTCAGTTTATATGTACACTAGGTGCCATGAAATTAGAAAATAAGATGTTAACATACAGATAGCCAATAGGCATATGAAAAGATGCCCAGTGTCACTAATCATCATCAGAGAAATTAAAATTAAAACCACAGTGAGATATCTCCTCACACCTGTCAGACTATTAACATCAAAACATCAACCAGCAAGTGTGGCTGATGATGTGGAAAAAATGGAACCTTCATGTACTGTTGGTTGAAATGCAGATTTGTGCTGCCACTGTGGGAAACAGGATGGAGTTCCTCAAAAAATTAAAAGTGGAACTGCCTTATGACCCAGCAATTCTACTTCTGGCAATATATCTAAAGAAACCCTTAAACAATATTTGGAAAGAATATTTGCACCCCTATTTTCATTGTAGCATTGTTTACAATCCAAGATTTTGAAGAAGCCCAAGTGCTCATTAGTGTATGAATGGATTTAAAAAAGTAATACATTTACACAATTGAATACTACTCAGCTGTAAATTAGAATGAAATCTTACCTCTTGTGATGGACTTAGAGGGCATTATGCTAAGTAAAGTAAGTCAGATAGAGAAAGACACATATACTATAATTTCACTTATATGTAGATTCTAATGAACAAAATAAACAAACAAAATATAAATAGATTCATAGATACTGAGAACAGACTGACAGCTGTCAGAAAGGAAGGAGGTTTGGCAGACTGGGTGAAAAAGGTTAAGGAATTAAGTAGTACAAATTGGTAGTTACAGAATAGTGACAGAGATGTAGTTTATAGCCTAGAATATACTTAGCAATATCATGATATTGGGGTATGGGGCCAGGTGGGTACTTGCAGCAGGGGTACCATTCTGTAAATACATGATTTTCTAACAACTTTGCTGTACATCTGAATCTAATACAAAATAATATTGAATGTAAACTGTAATTGAAACATAAAAATGAAAAAAGTACCTTTTAAATGTTCCAAATATATGCCTTTTTGTCTCATGAAAAAATTATCATTTTAATGTGGTATACATATATAGAAAATTGCTAGGAATTTTGAACCAGGAAAAGGAAAACATTAGACAAAATAGCAAGGAAGCTGTGAAACCAGTAAACTTGGTAAAATACTAATTGTAGAAGCCTTGTAAAATTCTTCTTTAAAGTTCATGAGATTTCCACTCAGCCACAAAAATATTTAACTACATTAATGATATAATACATATCTCCATAGAATCCACTATTTGCTTGAAACTCTTCTAGTTCTATATATTTAAAAAGCTAGGTCTCAACTCTAGAGCACTTTAGTTTTCTGTTTTGCCTAGTACCTAGCACTAGGGTTATGACCTCCTACAAGACTGACTTTAAAGTTAACAAGGCTAATGTAAAAAAAAATTAGCTTCTCTTTATTCTTGCTGGTGTTTCATAGTCTACAGTATATTTTCAGTTTTCTATTTTAAAACTTTAATCTCTGAAAAATTTCAAATCCTTTTATGATTTAGCATGCATGAGTATCTGGTACTTTCTTAAAGAATTCTCTATAATAAGAAGAAAGCAAGAAGACTTTTCCTTGAGAGTGTCAAATATACTGTAAAAAGAGGTCAATAATCAGAATGGGGGAGTAGTCACTAAGAATTCTAAATTGGGGAGAAGGAATGCAAAGTACTGACTACTTGAAATAAGAAAGAAAATGGTATGAGTGAAGTATATAAGAACAAAAAAATGAACTGAAGCTCAGACCAATTACGTACTTTATAAACTTTCCTAAGGTTCCCTGCCTTCATACTAAAAACATAATAACCTAAAGTATGGCTCATCAACTTACATACATTTCTCATTTTTGTCCCATTCTAAGTTTTTTTTCTGTTATGGAAAGAAGGAAAAATAAATAGAAATGGCAGAAGGTGAACCAAAACTATTAATTAGTCAGGAAGAAGAGAATATTATTCTATAAAGGACATAAGGTTAAATATGTTAATTAATTAAACACATATCACTTTTTACATACAAGTGGAAAAGACAAGTAACAAGTGTGAAGTAAATATACTGCATATAAAAAAGATGAAGCTAAGTGCTAGGGAAACAATACAGAAGAAGGATAGGGCGTTTGGGAGAGATGAGGCATGGCTTTTGTTATGGAGTGACCAGAAAGAGTTCCAAAATAAACTGATATGGGAGGAGAGACTCAAAGTGAAGAAAGGAGCTATGCAGAGAGAACTGTTAAGTACAAAGGCCATGAGACAACAACATGCTTAGTGGGTTCAGGGGATGAAATGGAAGCCAGTGTAGATGTGGCTTTGTGGTAGAGGACTAAAATCAGAGGAAATGAGGTTCGTGAGACAGTGTGGTACTGATCACTCAGGTCTTGAGGACATTTTAAGGGTGTTATGCTTTACTTTAATAGTGATGAAAAACAGTTGGGGGATATTAAGTATTAATCTGGCTGCTTTGCTGGGAATAGACTGTGAAGAGGCAGATGGATGCAGAGAAACCAGCTTGGAGGCAGTGGTGGTTTAGATCATGGTGGAACAATAGGTGGTAAGAACTGGTAAACATGTCAGTGAATACATTTAGTCAGTAATCAATTCAGTAAAATACATATTAATGATCATTTATATGAGTAGTCAAGATAAGTTCTATGCTGGAGAGATATCAAACAAGACAAAATCCATGCCTGTCATCGGTAAACACATAGCTTAATGAGGCAGACATGTAAACACAGGCCTTTAATGTCCTGTATGATAATTGAATCTAGTAGAAAGACGAATGATCACTTTTTCTCAGGGAATGAAAGGGATCAGCAAAGACTATCCAGAAGAAAACATGCTTGAGCTGGGTCATGAATGGGGAGCAGAAGTTTGGCAGGAGCAGAAAGGAAGGCAAAGAGAAGGTCTTCCAGACATAGAATGTAAATAAAGGCTCATGGGCGTGGATAACATGGCATATGTAGGGGCTGTGAGTAGTTTTGTATGACAGTTGTATTTATTCAAGTCAGGCATGGTAGTAGATAATGTTAAGGAAATGTGGAGCGAAGAAGGATAATTAGTGCATTGTGACAAGGGGTTTGCATATTGTCAGCAAGATTAAGGGGAAGCACTGAAGGATCTTATGCAAGGAAGTAGAATCAGCTTTATATTCTAGAAAGATTAAGTCTCCATTTATAGGAGCATTCCAGTTAACTTTAATTATACAGTTACATTTCCATAACAAAGCAGTATGTAGTAAAAATGTTATATAGTTTCCTTTTCAAATATGATGATCACTTACTGTGTAAGACACAGGACAGAGGACATTGCTCACATTAATTCATCAGATATTCAGTAATGCCCAGTGAGGTAATTGCTATTGTTTACTCCCCTTTATAGAAAGGATACCAATACTTTAAGAGGTTCAGCAACTCACACAAATTCATATGACTAGTGATGGGTTGGGGTTTTGCTCTAAACTACTGCAGATGCTACTTAGATATTGTTTATTTTTTATTTTTGAGAGAGAGAGGAAGGGAAGAGGGAGGAAAGAAGGGGAAAGGGGGAGAGAGAGAGAGAGAGAGAGAGAGAGAGAGAGAGAGAGAGAGAGAGAGAGGGAGAAGAGAGAAAGGGGCTTCATTGGTTACTTCTTATATGTGGCCTGACTAGAGATCTAACCCACAATCTTGGTATATCAGGAAGAAACCTATTTCTAGTAACCTTTGTTGTACTCTAATATTCTTGAAAGCACAAAAGAGGTTACTAAAAAAAAGTTTCATCTAAAGATATTAAATCAAGCCTTCTAATTTAGGCTAACATAAATTATAGTTTATTAATTATACATGTTACAAATAATAAAAAGAAATGAATAATGTCCGAGATGTTGTGAATTAATTTATTCAGTGTTTAGAATGAGTGTACATATAGATTCCTCGAGTAGCACACTTTTTATTAGAACTTCCAGGTATAAATTTTGACTGGCAAAAATAGGCATTCTAATCTAGTTGATTATGTCCACTCAACCTGGCAAAGTTTTCTTGAGTGATATTTTCCCATTCTGTTACAAACTGTTTTATTGATAGTCTGTAGAATTTGGCTGTAGTCTAATGTATCCAGGCCCTACTGTATAACACAATGAAAATTTCCTGCCTATAGAAACTCAAGGAATAAAGGACTGGGGTTGGAGAAAGAGGGAGAAAGTGTTATTCAGAAGTTTTATCCCATTGGGAGGAATTTATTAAGGACTATGATGTAATTACTGATACATTGGGTTTGCCATTGAAAAAAAAAAGAAAAAAAATACACATTCCAAATTTTTCAGAGAATTACCAAGTTCTCTGGAGAATGTCCAGAAATGTACAAAGATCAAATCCAAATATCTCAAGGTCATAGATTCCAAAAAGCAGATCAGTTGGATGCAATGTGTGATTTCATGCTGAAAAATAAAATTCCTAGTCACTGGAAAAAAATCTCTGTAACAAAATCTTCCCAAAAATTCATATATATTTATCTACCCCCAACTTGGAATTATGTTATAGAGGGTGGGTCCCCTGTAGTACAGGCTTCCATGTTAGGTGCGTGTTCTTGGAACCCATCTGTATCAGTGTACCAGATGGCATTTTTGTGAGAGGCTGCATTCAGCTACCCTGATTTTCTAAAAAAATACTCTTCCAACACATTTGCCCATTTCATGATGGGTGATTTTGGAGCATACCTGCCTGCACTGTGCTGAGTGTTAAGCATTTTTTGACCCAAAACTGCATGACCCCCATGCTTCACTCTCCATATTCACCTGATCTCACCCTAAGCCACCTTTGTTTTATTTCCTCAGATGAAAAAATTTGTCACAGAAAAATGTTTTACTGGTGTGAAAGATGTGAAAAAAAATGGCAGAAACACTAAAAGGCATCAAAACTGATGAGTTTAAGAGTTGTTTTCAGCAGAGGAAAACTGTTTCAATAGGTGTATTGCATGAAATGGAGAGTATTTTGAAGGTGGCTGAAGTTTAAAAATGTCATAATAAATACACATTTTTAATACATAAATTCTATTTGAGAGATATACACATGTATGAAAATTAACTAGACTGCTTCAAAAAGTTTGTTGAAGAGGATTGAAGAGGATGTTGAAAATATTTAGGGAGACCAATCATGCCTTGAAAACTGGAGTTAAAGTTTTAATTTTATTTAATTTCTATATTTCAGTAAGATAGAGGAAAGAAAAATATAATTTAAAAGTGTTATGTAGATCTTGATAATTTATCATTTTCAGTACAATGTCTAAAACAAATTTCATCCTTGGTAACATAAATTTTGACAATGCACCAATCTCATAATATTTACTGATGTATGTTTGTAACAGGTGAAAAATCCTCCCCATGTTGGGAAATGGGGAGGGGTAGAAAACACACCCTGATTTCCATGGACAATCAACTAATCTGAACTTCACAAGATCCTCCTCCCTTGCATGGAGGCTCCTCTCCACTCCAGCCACCCTTGGTTAGAAACCTCTGGACCAGGGGATAGGTAGGACTACACCTCTTGGTCAGCAGGAAGTAGTTACAGAAGAACAAGACCTTTGTCCCTCTGCCCTTGTAAGATTACAAGTGTCCAGGGTATTAAAGTAGGGAATTGTAATAGGGGGAACTCCCCTCTGGAAATAGGGAGATGTGGAGAAGCCCCAATAATGGCACATGCATGCATCACTCCAGCAACTGGGTTGATGAGTGCATAACAACAACAAAAAAGGGTTTACAATGCTGGTTCAAAAAACCAGGAAGATACCCTCCCATCTGCTTCTGTTGTGCAGGGGATTCCAGGAGGAGGCTTCAAAAGGAGAGGGTGCACCTGTAGTGCAACAAGCTCTGGTAAAAAGGGAGGTGAGGAGGCTAGGGAGATAGGCTGCAGGAGGCTTGGGCCTGACAAACCCCACACCCCTCCCCCAGGTGTGAAGCTGCAGTGGATGCTGCCCGTGCCTCTGGCAAAGGCCCAACAAGCCCCACGACTTTCCATGAGCATTTGGGACCTCATCCAGAACACTACAAATACTATGAGCAAGGCTGGAAAGGAGAGAGTGGCCAGGTAGGGAGAGGAGCTTACGGCTGGCAGGTCTCGGGAGGCAGCTGGGTGACAAACCTCATACCCCTCCCCTGAATGGGAAGCCATGGGAAACTGCTGTGGTGGCCACTTGCCAGAAGCCTGCTCATTCCTCCAGCAGAAGGGGTAGGGGTAGGCATCAAGTAATCTGCCATGTGATACATATATTTCATTATACATATAATATATATCATATAATATGTATGTATTTTATTTATATAAATGATATGTATGTTGAAATATAATGAAATATATATATATATATATATATATATATTTCATTTTCTTTTCCCCAGACTATGTTTCTATAGTTATTGATTATGGGAGGCAGGTGGTGGTACCCCACTGATTGTTTGGTTACATGTTGCTATCTAATCTTTAATATAGTATATATTGCAATTAAATTACTTTTAAGTTCTCATTCTACTCTCTTATATTATGCATGCAGTAGTTAGCTCAGTCCTTTCAGGTTTCAACGGGTTCAGCAAATCTGTCTAAGGATCAAAGCCTTCAGTCTTCCAGAAAGAGAAGCTGTTTCTTTCTTTCTTTTTTTTAAAAATCTGGCTCAATGCCTAGTTTATCCAGACATCAGCAGTAGTTTTCTGTCTTCTCATTGCTTTGAGGTTAAAATTGCTTTTGTGGAGGTGGTTGGCCAAAGTCTCTCTTGTAATGTAGTCTTCCCTGTAGTTATGGAGATAGACCTCATACAGCTTTTTTCCTGCTTGATATGTTATGCTTCGTATCCACCAAGACAGTACACAACTGATTAGGTGACCTACTTAAATATGCCAGCACAAATTCACCAACTGCTATTATTTAAGATGTGCAATCACTTGAATCTTCCTGTGGCCAGATTTTTATTTATATTATCCTTAGATTTAAGTGTGTTATTTTAAGTAGTTATGGTTGATATAAATACTTTGTTCAATATCTTCTGTTAAGGAAGAAGTAGGAGACTGGGTACGTAGGCCAAAAAAGTGAATTTTAGATTTATTACTATTGACACAATACCAAAATCCATGCTAATTCATGGATACAGAATAGTGCAGCATGCCAAAATGTGCCCTGATGTTGTCAGAGACACTGAACAATTAACAGAAAGATAACAAGCTGAAGAAAGAAAAACGCAGGGAAAAATATATTTGGTAGTTCACTGTTTTACCTTACTATTATGATGAGAGAGAAGAAAGACTAAGAGGCTGAATTATGGAATATTGAGTAGGGAGAAAAAAAGGTACACCATAGGAAAAAATGACACAATGAATAGAAAATTTGTAGGAATCTAGAGACCTGAATTCAAAGTTTGGTTCCATAAAAGATACTGGTGGTGCCCCACCAAGAATCCTATTATTGGACTGATGTGCTACCTTAAACTTTAGCAGCCTCCTGAAAATTGCTTCATCCAGGAAGTAATAAGTAATTGCCTGAATCCCACCTCTAAGAGGCACATGTCCAAATATAAATATAAAATATGTATATATATATATGTATATATATATATACATATATATATATATATACATATATATATAATCTCCAGAAGGTATCCACCCATGTAATATGAAAAATTGAGTTATTTATTAAGGAAAAACAAGATACAAGAAACACTGTACATAGGGAAATGATGCCTCAGTGTCTTTCAAAATAGGTACCTGGGACCTCACATAGTTCTTCCAGTGACCATCAGCTGTCTTCTGAATCTTTTTGATGGTCTGAAATTTTTTCCCTTTCAAAAATGATTTTAGTTTTGGGAAAAGCCAGAACTCACAGGGCTTCAAAACTGGGCTGTAGTGGAGATGAGTCACCTGGATGATCTGATGTTTCACCAAAAACCTCTGCACAAGATGTGATGTTTGAGTGGTTTTGTTGTCATGATGAAGTTGCCAGTCACCAGTTGCCCATAGCTGTGGCCTTCTGAATCATCCAAATAGTTTCCATGGAGGAATGTGCAGCTTAATGCAAAATTTGATGCAGATTTGTTGCTCTACTCACTCAATTATTTTGAATGCTATGGCCACAAATATGCTCACTCAATGGAGTCTACCATCCCAACTGATTAGTAGAGTGAAGTCATTGTTATTCATGCATGTGCATTCCAGTCCACTCTCCTTAGCTACCAGGCTATATTGATGTCCTCCCTGCAAACCATCTTGTATATTAACAATAGTCGGACTTTTTCTGGACAGATTATATATATGTATAAAAATATATATAATATACAAACAAGATGATATTTTGCTTATAAAATATATAAAGAAAAGATATATTTACATATATTATATATCATATAATATGATATAATGATAATTATAATGGTAATTATATATCATAATATTGATATATAATATATAAAATATATAACAAATATGTAATATATAAAATATGTAATATATAACAATAAACAGATTATATGTCTGTATATATAACATATGGCATATATAATCTATGTGATATATATATACCACATAGTGATATATATATAGTATATATATAGTGTATATATATATTGTGTATATATATTGTATATTATATATATATTGTGTGTATATATATATATATAACCTGTTAAATACAAAAGTTTGGCAAATATGAAAAGGTTGGGGTTTCTATTTTTTTCATTTTTTTAAATACAGGGTCCAGCAGAAGTAAGGCCTGCTTGAGTGTGATTGATAGGGTGATAATATGGGTATAATAATTTATAGGTTTAATTTGAACATTTTACCTAAAATGTCATATGATACGCTTGAGTGTGATATTGTTATGTTACTAAATTACACTCCTATGATTTTGTAATAGAATATTTTGTAATAAAACAGGGGCATTACTTGTGCCATCCCCTGTATTTTATTGTTTATGCTACTACAGTTATCACGCTTTTCCCAACCTTCCTCCCAATTCAATAGTTAGTCCCCAAACTATTGTACATGTCCATAGGTCCTTCATATATATTCTTTGATTAATCCATTCACCTTCTTTCAATTATTCCCCATTGTCTCCCTCTCTTTTACAGGTGTCAATCTATTTCGTGATTCTATGCTTCTGGTTCTATTTTCTTATTCGTTTTTTTTTGTTGTTATTTGATTCCTCTTAGAAGTGATATAATATGGTATCTGTTTTTCACCAACTTGCTTATTGCACTTAGCAAAATAGTCTCCAGTTCCATCCATGCTGTTGCAAAAGGTAGAAATTCCTTTTTTGTTTCCGTTGAGTAGCATCCCATTGTGTAAATTTACCACAGCATTTTAATCCACTATCTACTGATTGGCACTTATGTTGTCTCCAACTCTTGACTATTGTAAATACTACTGTTATGAACATGGGGATGTGTACATTTTTTTGAAATGGTGTTTCAGGATTCTTAGGGTATATTTCCAGTAGTAGAATTTCTGAGTCAAAAAGCAGCTTCATTGTTAATTTCCTGAGGATATTCCATACTATTTTCCACAGTGGCTACAACAGTCTACATTTCCACCACCAGTGCACTAGGGTTCCCTTTTGTCCACATACTTGCCAACACTTCTTATATGTTGATTTGTTAATGATGGCCATTTTGACAGTTGTGATATGATGACTCATTGTGGTTTTAATTTGCAATTCTCTGATGGCTAGTGATTTTGAGCATTTCTCATAAATCCATGGGCCATATGTATGTATGTCCTCCTTGAAGAAGTATCTGTTCATGTACTTTGACATTTTTTAAACTATTTTACTGCATTTTTTCCATTAACATTTTACACTCCTTATACCTCTTTCCCCACAGCCATCTCCATACTGTGGTCCTTGTCCATGAGTCACTTTCCCCTTTTTCTCAATCCCTCCACCCCGTAACATCCCTCCACTCTTAGGTGTCACCCTGCTCTCTATGAGTCTGTCTATATTTTGCTTGTTATTTCAGTTTGTTCATAGATCCCATAAATGAGTAAAATCATTTGGTGCATTTCTTTCTCTGACTGGCTTATTTCACTTAGCATAATGTTCTCCAGGTCCATCCATATTGTCACAAAGGGTAAAATTTTCTTTTTTTATGGTTGAGTATTATTCCATTGTGTGAATGTACCCTAGTTGTTTTGTCCACTTATCTACAGATGGACACTTGGGCTGCTTTCATATCTTGGTGATTGTAAATAATGATGCAATAAACATAAGGGTGTTTATGTTCTTTGAATTAGTGTTTTGAGTCCTTTAGATATATTACCAGAAGTGGGATTGCTGGGTCAAAGTGTGATCCATTTTTAATATTTTGAGGTATCCCCACACTGCTTTCTACAGTGGCTGCACCAATATGAATTCCCACCAACAGTACAAAAGGGTTCACATTTCGCCACATCCTCGCTGACAATTATTATTAATAATAGTCATTCTGAGAGATGTGAGATATCTCATTGTGGTTTTAAATTACATTTCTCTAATGATTAGTGACTTTAGGCATTTTTCATATGTCTATTGGCCAGCTATATGTCTATTCAGGTTCTTTGCCCAATTTTAATTGGGTTGTTTGGTTTGCTGGTGTTGAGTTTTGTAAGTACTTTGAAAATTTTGGATATTAACCCCTTTATCACATGTATTAACAAATATATATTCCCATTCTGTGGGTTGCCTTATTATTTTTTGATGATTTCCTTTGCCATGAAAAAATTTTCAGTTTGATGTATTCCCATTTGTTCATTTTTTCTTTTGTTTCCTTTATGTGGCAAGATGTTTAAAATAAAATATTGCTATGAACAATGCCTGATATTTTGCTACTTATGTTTTATTCTACAATATCTATAATTTTGAGTCTAACATTTAAGTCTTTCATTCATTTTGAATTTATTCTTGTGGTCTAAGAAAGTGGTCCAGTTTCACTTTCTGCATATCTGTTCAATTTTTTTCCAACACCATTTATAGAATAAACTATCTTTAGCCTATTTTATGTGCTCTCTTCCCCTGTCAAATGTTGACTATAACAGTGAAGGTCTATTTCTGGCTCTCTGTTCTGTTCATTTGATCTATGAGTCTGTTTTTATGCTAATACTGTGCTCTTTTGATTGCTATGACCTTATAGTATACTCTCATATTAGGGAATATGATTCCTCCAACTTTGTTCTTCTTTCTCAGGATCACTGTTGCTATGCAAGGACTCTTTTGGTTCTATATAAATGTTTGAAATATTTGCTCTAGTTCTGTGAAATACTTTATTAGAATTTTAATAGGAATTGCACTGAATGTATAGATTGCTTGGGTAGTATGGACATTTTAATGATGTTAATTCTTCCAGTCCATGAGTATGGTACATGCTTCCATATGATAATTCATATTGAATACAGTATGAGCTCCCACTTATTTGTGTTTTCCTTAATTTCTTTCTTCAGTGTCTTATAATTATTAATGTACAGGTATTTTATATGCTTGGCTATGTTTATTTCTATATTTATATTCTTTTTGAAGCAATTGTAAATGGGATTATTATCTTAATTTTTTTCTGTTAGTTCATTATTGGCATATAAACTGCAATTATTGGCATGCATTATTGGCTGCATTATTGGCATGCAACTGATTTCTGGATTAATTTCATATCCTGCTCCTTTGTTGAATTCATTAATCAGTTCTAGCTCTGTATCAGTGATAGCTAGAAACAGGTTTCCCAAAGCCAATCACAAGCAGCATCTGACAGAAGCCTCTACATGAGTCTTTGAAGAAATATCTGATACATAGAAACAAATACCAAAATGCAGCCAAAATTTGAAGGCAAAAACATACTCTAAATGAAAGAACAAGATACTTTTCCAAAGAAGAACTAGATGAAATGGAGGCAAGCAATTTATCAGATAGAGAGTTTAGCATAATGATTATAAGGTTCCCATACACCATGAAAAAGACATCTGAAATAAATAGTATGCTAGAAGGAATACACAATAGGTGAGATGAAGCAGAAGATCTGTCAGTAATTTATAAGTCAAGGTAGAAAAAATGCCCAAACAGAGCAGCAAAATGAAAACAGAATTTTTAAAAAACGAGAATTTAAGAACTCCTTGGGACAACTTGAAGCATAATAACACCCACTTCTTGGGAATACTAGAGAATGAACAAGGGATTGAGAATGTATTTGGAAAATAATGACCAAAGCTTCCATAATCTGGTGTAGGAAAAAAAAAACACCCAAGTCCAGGAAGCTCAGAAAGTGCCAAAAAAGTTGGACCCAAAGCAGCTTACACTGAGATACATTGTAATTAGTCTGGCAAGGCCTAAAGATAAGGAGAGAATCCTAAATGCCACAAGAAATGCAGATAGATACAAGGAAGCACTAATTAAAAGTATTATCTGATTTTCATCAGAAACATTTCAGGCCTGAAGAGAGTAGCATGCAATATTCAAGATGATGAAAAACAAGGAACTGCATCCAAGGCTACTTTACCCAGCAAGGCTATCATATAAAATCAAATGAAAAACAAGGAGTTTCTTAGACAACAAAAGGTTAAAATAATTTCTTAACACCAAACCAGTACAACAAAAAGTGTTAAAGGGCTTTCTTTAAGAAGAGGAAAAATAAAAAATAAAAAGAGGAAAACAGTTAAGAATAAAATGACACCAAATACTATGTATCTGTCAATAATCACCTTAAATATATATTGCTTAAATCCTCCAACTGAAAATTACATGGTAGCTGGTTGTATAAGAACACTGATATATATGCTGCCTCCAAGAGACCACCTAAGACTGAAAGATACAAACAGACTAGAAATACTAGAATTGAAGAATTAACATCATTAAAATACCCATACTACCCAAATCAATTTATAGATTCAACACAATTCCTATAAAAATAGCAATGATATATTTCACAGATATAGAATGAACATTTCAAAAATTCATGTGAAACCATAAATGAGCCAAATAGTGGCAGCAATTTTGAGAAAGAAGAAGAAAGTGGAAGGATCACAATACCTGATCAAACTGTATCACAAGGCCACAGTAATCAAAATAGTCTGTTACTGGCATAAGAACAGACACATAGTTGAATGGAACAGAATAGAGAACCCAGAAATAAACCCAAGTCTCTATGGTCAATTAGTACTTGAAAAAGGGGGCAGAAGCATAAAATAGAGTAAAAACAGCCTCTTCAACAAATGGTATTGGGAAATTTGGACACCTACATGCCAAAAAATGAAACTTGATCACCAACTTACACCATACACAAAAATCAATTCAAGGTGGATAAAAGACTTAAATATAAACCAAGACACCATAAAAGTCCTGGAGAAGAACATAGGAAGGAAAATCTCAGATATCCCATACAGCAATATTATCACCCATATGTCCCCTAGAACAAGGGACATAAAGGAAAGAATAAACAAATGGGACTTCAACAGAATATAAAGCTTCTGCACAGCTGAAGAAAACAGCTATAAAATGAAAAGGGGAACCAACCATGTGGGAAAATTTATTTGCCAATGATACCTTGGAAAAGGGTTTAATCTCCAAAATATATAAAGAACTGACACCACTCCACACCAGGAAGACAAACAATCCAATCAAAAATGTGCAAAGGACCTGAACTTCTCTAAGAACATGCAGAGGGCGCAGAGACACCTGAAGGATGCTTAGCATCACTAGCCATCAGAGAGATGCAAAGTAACACCACAATGAGATACCACTTCACACCAATCAGAATGGCTATCACAAACAAATTGAGAAACAAGTGCTGGTGAAGTTGTGGAGGAAAGGGAGCCCTAGTGCACTGTTGGTGGGAAGGCAGACTGGTGTAGCCACTGAGGAAAACAGTATGGAATTTCGTCAGAAAACGAAAAATGAAACTGCCTTTAAATGGCATTTTTACTGCTGGGGTTATACCATAAGAATCCTGAAACATCAATTCAAAAGAAGTTATGCACCCCATTTTTCATAACAGCACAATTTACAATATCCAAGTGCTGGAAGCAACCTAAGTGCCTATCATTAAATGAGTGGATAAAAAAACTGTGGTACAATTACACTATATAATACTATGCAGCAGAAAGAAAGAAGGAGCTCCTACCCTTTGGGACAGCATTGATGGATCTGGAGAGTATTATGCTAAATGAAATAAACCATGTGGTGGTTTATAACCATGTGGTGGTTATAAACCATGTGGTGAAAATCAAAGACCATATGATCTCACCTATAAGTAGAATCTAATCACCAAAACAAATAAGCAAAATATAATTTTCTTTTTTTTGTAGTGTGTTTATCTGGTTTTGAATCAAGATAATGCCTCATCAAAAGAGCTTGGAAGTTTACATTCCCCTTCAACCTTTTTGGAATAGTTTGAGAAGGGTAGGTATTTGTTTTTGGATGTTTAGTGATATTCATCTCTGAAGCTGTCTGGCATAGAACTTTTGTTTTTTTGTTGTGTGTGTGTTTTTTTTTGTTATTACCATTTTAATTTCATTAGTTGTAATTTACATATTCAGAATTTATGATATTTTCTAACTAAGTTTTGGAAAATTTTATGTTTCTAGGGATACAGTTGTTTGTAACATATTTCCTAATGTTATTTATTTATTTATTATTTATAGACAAGGGGAAAGGGAGGGAGAAAGATAGGGAGATATGTCAATGTGTGGTTGCCTCTTGTGCACCACTCCTGGGAACCTGCAACCCAGGCCTATGCTCTGACTGGTAATCAAACCAGTGACCCTTTGACTCACTGGCTGGTGCTCTATCCACTGAGCCACACTGGCTAGAGCTATAATATATTCTTATAATTTATTGTATTTCTTTAGTATAAATTTTTACTTCTATTTCATTTCTGATTTTATTTGGGCTCTCTTTTTTTACCCTTGATGAATCTGGTTAAAAGCTGATCAATCTTTTTTGTCATTTCAAAGAATGAGCTCTGGGTTTTATTGATTTTTGTCTTTTTTAAACTTTATTTTATTTCTGCTCTGATCTTTATTATTTCCTTTTTCTATCCACTTTAGGCTTTGCTTGTTGTTCTTTGTTTAACTCTTTGAGGTGTAATTTTATGTTGTTTATTTGATATTTTTCTTGTTTCATAAAGCTGTAATGCTATGAATTTCCCTCTTAGGAATGCTTTCTCTGTGTCCCATAGATTTTTGGTTGTTATGTGTTTATTTTCATTTATTTTAGGGTACCTTTTGATTTCTTTCTTTATCTTACTGTTAACACATTCATTGTTTAGTAACTTTGTTTAGCTTCCATGCCTTTATATGCTTTTCACATTTTTTCCTTGCGATTGATTTCTAGTTTCATGCCATTATCAATGAGAAGATGGTTGATATTTCAATCTTTTTAAATTTATTGAGACTCGTTTGTGTCTTAATATGTGCTTTATTCTAGAAAATGTTTCATGTATACTTGAAAATAATGTATATTCTGCTGCTTTTGAATGAAATGTTCTGAAGTAATCATATAAATCTATCTGATCTAGTGTGTCATTTAAGGCCACTGATTTCTTGTTGATTTTCTGTCTGGAAGTTCTTTCTGTTGATGTCAATTAGTTGTTAAAATTTCTTACTGTCACTGTATTACTGGTGATCTCTCCCTTTATGCCCATCAAGATTTGCTTTAAATGTTTAGGTGCTGCTTTGTTGATTGCATAGATGTTTATTACATAAATTATATCTTCTTTTGGGATTAATCCCTTTAGTATTATGTAATGTCATTTTTCATCTCTTGTTATGTGGCTTTTGTTTTGAAATCTATTTTGCCTGATATAAATATCACTATCTCAGGTTTTTTATTTTTATTTTTACTTTTAATATTTTATTTATTTTTTTAGAGAGGGGAAGGGAGGGAGAGAAACATCAACGTGTGGTTGCTTCTTGTGTGCCCCTTGGCTTGCAGGAGACCTGGCTTGCAACCCAGGCATGTGCCCTGGCTTGGAATCAAACCAGCAACCCTATGATTTGCAGGCCGGAATTCAACCACTGAGCCACACTAGCCAAGGCTACCCCAGGTTTTTTAGAATTTCCATTTGCTTGAAATATCTTTTCCATCTACTTACTTTTAGTTTGTGTGCATGATTTGTTCTGAGTTAATTTTCTTATATATTTGGCTACTCTATATTTTGATTGGATCTTTAAACCATTTATATTTGAAGTGACAATTGATAGGTATGTATTCTTGACATTCTATTCTTTATAACTATGTTTTTCTGTGTTTCTTCTCCTTTTTCTCCTTCTCCTATTTTTTTGTTCTTCTTCATAAAGAAGATCCTTTAACTTTTTCTGTTTTACAGTACTGGTTTGGTGGTAATGAACTCTTTTATCTTTTTCTTAACTGGGAATATTGATATTTCTTCTTCAATTTTAAATGACAGCTTTGTTGAGTAAAGTAGGTTTTAGGTCTTTGCTTTTCATCAGTTTGAATATTTTATGTCAATCTTTCCTGTCCTGAAATTTTTCTGTTGAGAAATCAGCTTACAGTCATATGGGAGCTCCTTTGTATGTAACTGTCTTTCTCATGCTGTTTTTAATATTTTTTCCTTTAATTTTACCATTTTAACTATAATTTGTGTTGGTGAGGGCCTCATTGGATTCATTTTGTTTGGGATCCTCTGTACCTCCTGAACTTTTGCATCTTTTTCTTTCACTAGGTTATGGAAGTATTTAGTTATTAGTACTTCAAATGGGTTCTTGATCCTTTTCTCTCTCCTCCTTCTGGTACCCCTATGATATAGTTGTTGTTACTCTTTATGTTATCCCAAAGATTCCTTAAATTATTGTCATTTTTCACTGTTTGGGAAATTCTCCTGAAGCAGCCACTTTGGCCTCCTCCCCACCCAGCCAGACAGTGCTCCTGAGGTGGCACAGAAGGTCCTGTGCAACCCCATAGCCCTGTTAAGAGTGCACACCTGAACCTGAGGGACCCAAGCCTGGCCGAGTGCGCACGCCCACAACCCAAGGAGAGTGCGCTTTGGGGAAGGCCCCCCTGAGCCCAAACCCAAAGCCCTAGGGTGGGGCTCCCAGATAGCCCTGGGGTGAGTGCACACCTGAACCTTTGGAAACTAAGAGAACAAAGACTGCTGGGGAGTTGGGCTGGAGGAGGACTGAGTGCAGATCAGGAAAGGAGAAAAGTGAAACCAATCACCTGTCAGCCTGCTGCATCCATCAAGACCAGAAAAACCGGTTTGACCTGTTTGAAACCAGCAAGAGGCTTTTTTAAAGTAATTTTTTATTTTTTAATTTGTATTATTTTTTATCTTTCAACTACTTTTTCCTCCTTTCCTTCTTTCTTGTTTTATTCCTCTTCTTTTCTTTCCAATTTTATCTCTTCTCCCTTCCTTCCTCTTTCTTCTATTATTTTTTTAAAATTCCTACAAGTGAGACAAAAAAATCTGGAACTGTGAAAATAACAGAGTTGGACCCAAAGAGGGGTCATCCCAATAGCTGACAGTGATGAAAATTTCACTTTGCTATTACAGAGAACCTGCAAGTTATTGCATATTTATATTATTATTATTATTTCATTATTCTTACATCATTTATTTTAATAGTATTTTTGTATTCCTCTTCTTTCTATTTAGTCTTCGTTGCTTGGCTGGTTAAATTGTATCATTTGACAGTTTTCCCCTGTTCTCTCTTTCATAGTGTATTGCTAATTTACTGTCCTTCACTTCACTTGTGTTCCATTAGCACACTAGTCAAGGTCCTATACTTCCTATTCTTGTTATCCACATCACATAGAATCTGTCATGTGATTGTTGCTTCATTATTATTGTAAATAACAGCTGTTCCATACAATTTTAAATACTACACAACACCCCTCCCAGATCTTATCCCACTTCACAGTTTCCTAAACTCTATTACTGTAGTGCTCAACTCTATTCTCTTACATACTACGCCTATTTACTATCCTTTACTCTCACCTTATCTCAGAATTTGACCTCCCACAACCTCACTGCTTTCTAGATCCAACACACAATCCTTCCTTCCCTAACAAGAGTCTTATCTTCTTTCCACCCTTTCTAAAAAGTGGCTAGTTGGGTGGAATATCACAGTTAACACTATACATAGCCAAGGGATCTCTTCTCTCTTCTCTGTCAGCTGTTACTGTAAATATCATAGAATATACTCTTGCTGTCTTAAATGATTTTGCCTTCTCCTCCAATTGATCACAAAAAAGTAGGTGGAAGCTGTGAACACCATGATACCTGCTGGAAGAGGAAACCCAAAAACAAAGAAACCACCAAGAAATAATAATAGAAGAAGGTGAAGGAGGGAGTGGAAAACACAGTAATCTCAATCCAGGACCTATCTGGAAATACAATTAAATAGTGGAGAAATTACCCAGTAAAACAACAGAACAAGAGCAAGAGAGCATCCTCAAAACCTTGTACACACAGAAGAACCAGCTTCAACACAACCTACCCTCACCAGCACAAAAAAATACAGGAGGTGGTAGATAGAGTGACCCTCAGTTAGCCAGCTGGTGGGAAGGACCCTCCAAAGAAAGAACCAACAACAATCAAAACTCAAAGACAAACACAGAGCCAACTTAAATGACAGCCTAAGACCAGTGACCTTGGGAGATCAAGGAGAGGGCACCACTGAATCTCACAGGTATTCTACCATAGAAGCTCACACCATAAACCAAAGGAGTCAGAACAGATAAATTTAAGAAGCTGAGGCTAACAAGAAGAGTCTCACAATCAATGGGAAGACAAAGGAACAATCCCCAAATGAAAAGAAAGGAAGAAGCCTCAGAAAGAATGCTAAATGCAGACTAAAAATAAAAAGATTGAAGAATTAACATCATCAAAGTGTCCATACTACCCAAAGCAATTTACAGATTCAATGCAATACCTTCTAAAGTACCGATGGCATATTTCATGGACATAGAACAAACACTTTAAAATTTATATGGAACCACAAACGACCCCTAATAGCTGCTGCAATTTTGAGAAAGAAGAGTAAAGTAGGAGGGATCACAATACCTGATACCAAACTGTATTACAAGGCCACTGTAATCAAAACAGCCTGGTACTGGCATAAAAACAGGCACATGGACAAATGGAACAGAACAGAGAGTCCAGAAATAAACTCAAGTCTCTATGGCCAAATAATATTTTACAAAAGGGGCAGCAACATAAAATGGAGTAAAAATAGCCTCTTCAACAAATGGTGTTGGGACACCTGGACAGCTATGTGCAAAAAAATGAAACTCGAGCACCAACTTACACCATACTCAAGAATAAATTCAAGGTGGATAATAGATTTAAATATAAGTTGTGGCACCATTAAAGTCCTAGAGGAGAACATAGGCAAGGAAATCTCAGATATTTCACACGGCAATGTTTTACTGATATGTCCCCTAGAATTAGGGACATAAAGAAAAAAATAAACAAATGGGATCTCGTCAAAATAAAGAGCTTCTGCACAGCCAAAGAAAACAGTATTAAAATAAAAAGAGAACCAATCGTATGTGAAAATATATTTGCCAATGACACCTCAGACAAGGGTTTAATCTCCAAAATATATAAAGAACTCACAAGACTCCACTCTAAGAAGACAAGCAACCCAAGTAAAAAAATGGGAAAGGACTTGAACAGACACTTCTCCAAGGAGGACATACAGAGGATCCAGAGACACATGAAAAGATGCTCAATATCGTTAGCTATCAGAGAGATGCAAATTAAAACCACAATGAGATACCACTTCACTCCAATCAGAATGGCCATCATAAACAAAGCAACAAACAAGTGTTGGAGAGGTTGTGGAGAAAGGGGAACCCTAGTGCACTGTTGGTGGGACTGCAGACTGGTACAAGCACTATGGAAAACAATATGCAATTTTCTCAGAAAACTAAAAATGGATCTGCCTTTTGACCCAGCAATTCCACTGCTAGGATTATATCCCAAGAACCCTGAGACACCAATCCAAAAGAACCTATGCACCCCAATGTTCATAGTAGCACAATTTACAATACTCAAGTGCTGGAAGCAACCTAGGTGTCCATCAGTAAATGAATGGATCAGAAAACTATGGTACATGTACACAATGGAATTCTATGCAGCAGAAAGAAAGGAGGAGCTCCTACCCTTTGGGACAGCATGGATGCAACTGGAAAGCATTATGCTAAGTGAAATAAACCAGGTGGTGAAAGGCAAATACCATATGATCTCACCTTTAGTAGGATCCTAATCAACAAAACAAACAAACAAACAAAATATAACCAAAGACACTGAAATAGAGAACCAGCTGACAGTGACCAGAAGGTAGACAGGAAAGAATCTCATGGTAAAAGGGGAAGAGTTTACAGGAACAAGTATAAAGGACACATGGACAAAAACAAGGGGGCAGGGGTGGAAACGGGAGGGAGGTGAGGTGGGCTGGAGTGCGTTGGTTGGAATGGGAGTGAAAGGCAGAAAACTGTACTTGAACAGCAATGAAAATAAAAAAATAAATAATAAAAAATATTGTCATTTTTATAATTTGTTTTTCGTGCTCCATTTGTGTTTTTTTTCTACTGCTTTGTTTTCCAAATTACTTATTTAATTCTCCACTTCATCCAACTTACTGTTTATTTTTCCAGTGTATTCTTCACTTTAGATATTGTATTTTTTATTTCTGACTTGTTCTTTTTATGGTTTTATGTCATTTTTTATTCTTGTTATGTCTTTATTGAAGCATTATTATAACTTTTTTTGTATTCTATATCTGGTAGATTTCTTGTTTCCATTTCATTTAACTTTTTTTTTCCTGGAGATTCCTCCTGTTCTTTTATTTGAGGCATGTTTCTTTGCCTTTTTATCTTGGCTGTTTCTTTGTATTTGTTTCTGTGTATTAGATAGATATGATGACTTTCAGTCTGGGTAGGATGGTCTTATGTAATAGTTGTTCCCTGACTAAATGGCACAGTTTCCCTGATTACCCAGTATGGGTACTCCAGGAATGTACCTTGTGTGAGTCATTTCTGTTGTAATTGAGTTTTATTTCTATTGATCCACTTGTGAGTGAAGTCAACCCTTAAGCTGGCTAAGTGTGAGTACTGGCCCCACACTTGTATAATCTGCTCTGCAAGTGCTTACCACACAAACTGGAATTCACTTCTGTGGGGTCTGGTGCTTGCAGCAATATTCCTTTCAATACGCCACTTGTGAGGCTAATTGGATTCTGATGTTGTCTAAAGCTGACCACTGGGTGTGTTTTTTATGGCATCTCTTGGGAGAGACTCTGGTGTAGGACAATGCCTGACCCATCTTGTAACTTGTCCTGGGCCACTTGTTTGGGGCTACAAAGTGGTCCACATTTTGTGGCTGCCTGTGTTGGTCCTGAATATGTGTGAAAAGGACAAAGTTGTGCACCAAGTTCAGCTTTTTCCAGCACCAGGACTAGTGGCAAGTCAATAAACGTACCAAAGCACCCCAAGATCCACCTTTGCTGGCCTCTAAGTGCTGGCTGCATGTTATGCCCAGTCAATGAAAGAGCCACTGGCAGTATTCAAGTTGCATGAAGTAGGTTCTCAGTGAGTCACCAAGTAGTGGCAATTGGTGTTCACTGGACTGACACAGGTTCAAATTTTATGCCAGTACTGGTTATGAGGTCACTCAACAAATATCCCAGGGTACACTAAAACTTGCTGCCACCTGCTGGGTGCCTTCAGATCTTCGTGGTGTGGCTGGGTCTCACTGAGTCACCAGGGTGAGTTCAGCATGATTTATCAGGTCCAAACGGACCAAGAGTTGGCCACATGGAAGGAGAACTCGTGATGGTCAGTCATGCAAAGAAAAAATGGCCTCCAACCTAGAGCCACACAGCTCAGTCTGTCCAAGTTTATGCTGGAAATTGAAGCTCAGCAATGTGGGGACACCAGGAATAAAGAGAATAAGGCTAGTTCATCTCCCTTGAAGGGGAGGTGCTGGTCACACTGGAGGAAGATAGGAGGATTGGCCTCCCCCTGCCACTTTCCAGAGCCACACAACTCAGTGTGTCCAGGATTCTGCCAGGCTTTATCAGGGTGGGGCCACCAAAACTCAGGAGGTTGGGGCCAGTGGGGTTCCAGAGGGTTGAGTTAGTGAATCTCCCACGAAGGGGAGGTGCCAGTCAGGTTCATGGGAAAGTGAGGGAAATGCCCCTACCCAATAGCCACATCACTCAATCATTAACACCTCCTGAGTCTGTCTAGACCTTTACACCCCAGCCTAGGCAGCTGATGTACATCAGGGCATGAGCTCCATAGTGTGGAGCAACAAGTAGTTCAAATGTGGGCCTATTGCATTCCCCTAGGCTGATGCCATAAGAAGGGGAGTGCCCCATCTAAGAACATGAAGCTTGCAGTGTGGGAGAGGGAATAAGCACAGGGTTCCTGAAAGCTGTCCCTTCAACTTTTCCCAGAGCCACAAAGCCCATTCTCTCCTCACAGAACTCTAGTCTGTTCTAGCTTTCTTCCACCAGAGTCCATGTTAAGTGGCTGTGAACAAGATTTTGTGCACTGGCCTTTTATGAGGTTTTATGTGTTTATTGCAGGCTCCCATAACTTCCTGGAAGACAGAATACCCACTGATATCCACGGCCAGATGTTATGTGTGTGCCTCTTCCTGGCTCTGGTGCTTTGGGCTTGGGAGCCTGGCTTGTCATTGAGACCCATGCTTGTCAGGCAGAACCTTTGTAGCTGAGATATTCCTCTGGAATATCAGCTATGGCCCATGGGAATAGGGCCAGCTTTTTTTGAATTTAAGCCCTTCTTGTTAGCCTTGATGTGGCTTCTTTGGTAAATCTTTGATTTTATTATCCTTGTTCAGTTAGTGTTCAGTTAGTATTCAGTTAGTTATTCAGGTTGATTTTTCTATATTTTAGTTGTAATTGCACTTTGGTGCTGGCAGGAGGTTAGTCCACCTACTCTGCCATCATCTTAGACATATCTAATGTCTCACTTTTTAACATACATACACATTTTTGCTTCAATCTCTGAGGTACTCAAAATGCCCATGTTCTTTTTAAATTTAAGAAACCTAATACTTGTTTAAAATCTGAAAAGATTTTACCACACTTACTTTGTCAAAAGATATAAGACAGTGGGTTTCAAATCTAGTTCCACTTGCAGAATCACTTGGAAAGCTATAAAAACAATCTAGCTGAAAAATGGGCAAAGGGCTTGAACAGACACTGCTCCAAGAAGGACATACAGAGGTCCCAGAGACATATGAAATGATGTTCAGCATCACTAGCCATCAGAGAAATACAAATTAAAACCACAATGAGATACCACTTCATACCAGTCAGTATGGCCATCATAAAGAAATCAACAAACAATAAGCGCTCGTGAGGTTGTAGAGAAAAGGGAACTCTGGTATGTTGTTGGTGGGAATGCAGACTGGTGCAGCCACTGTGGAAAACAGTATGGATTTCCTCATAAAATTAAAAATGCAGCCCTGGCTGGTGTAGCTCAGTGGATTGAGTGTGGGCCTGCAAACCAAAGTGTCAAGGTTTGATTCCTAATCAGGAAACATGCCTGGGCTGCAGACCAGGTCCCCCGCAGGGGGCATGTGAGAGGCAACCACACATTGATGTTTCCCCCCTCTCTCTCATCCCTTTCCCCTCTTTCTAAAAATAAATAAACCCTTTAAAAAATAAAATACAATAAAATAAAATAAAAATGCAACTGCCTTTTGACCCAGCAATTCCACTGCTCAGATTATATCCAAAGAATCTAAATGCTCATCAGTAAATGAGTGGACCAAAAAATTATGGTACATTTACACAATGGAATATTATGCACAGAAAGAAAGAAGGGGGTCTTACCCTTCCCAACAGCATCGATGGAAATGAAGAGTATTATGCTAAGTGAAATAAGCCAGATGGTGAAAGACTAATACCATTTGATCTCACCTATAAGTGGAACCTAATCAAAAAAGTGAAGAAGCAAGCAAAATATGACCAGAAACATTGGAATAAAGAAGAAGCTAACTAAACAGAAGGGAGTGGGCAGAGGTACAATGGAGGAAAATAGGGGAAGGTCCACCAAGGAACATGTATAAAGGACACATGGACAAAGCCAAAAGGGGTAGGTTTGAGGGTGGGAGGTGAGGATGAGTGTGTCGGGGGACCATGGTGGGGTCAAAATGGAGACAACTGTACTTGAGCAACAGTAAAAAAAAATAAAAATAAACATATAAATCTGTAAAAAACAAAGAATGCTGAAACACCAATTCAAAAGAACCTATGCACCCCAATGTTCATAGAAGTACAATTTACAATAACCAGGTGCTGGAAACAACCTAGGTGCCCATCAGTAAATTTGTGGATCAAAAACTGTGGTACATTTGCACAATGGAATACTATGCAGTAGAAAGAAAGAAAGAGCTCCTACCCTTCACAACAGCATGGATGGAACTGGAGAGCATTATGCTAAGTGAAATAAGCCAGGTGGTGAAAGGAAAATACCATATGATCTTGCCTATAAGTGTAAACTAATCAACAAAACAAAGAAGCAAGTAAAATATAACCAGAGATATGGAAATAAAGAACACATTTACAGTAACTGGAGGGAAGGGGGAGGGTGATACAGGGGGAAAGAAGGGAGGTCATCAAGGAACATCTATAAAGGACCCATGGACAAAGACAAAGGGGGAAGGATTGAGGGTGTGAGGTGAGGAAGATAGGGGGTAGTGGTGGTGGGAAAATGGGGAAAACTGTAAGTAAACAGCAATAAAAATATCTCTAAAAAACAATACTGATGTCCAGAGGTTAACTCTAGAGAAACCCATTTTATTTGTCTTTAATAGCCTCTGGACATCAATATTTAAAACAAAACTTTCCCATACAACTCCTTTGTGTGACAAAGAACTGATACCATTGCTTTAGAGGATCCAGGTTTGTGATTCATTTATACATTAACTTTCAACAAACTTGTTTAATCTGAAAGACACCAGATAACAAAGATGGGCAGATAGTATTACAGATAGCCAAATATTTGTTAAGATATCTTGAATCTCTGTTTGTCATGTGGATGCAGCCTTGAGGATTAGCGCAGAAAAATATGAACATATTTACCTCTACCAGTGTGGGAGGAATTACATAATTGCTGAAGTTTTTCTTTTAGTGTTTGAAGAATAGTTTTTCCAGTTTTAACAAAGTCTTCCAGCAAAGATGGAAACATCACACAAATAGCTTACCTCGCATACCCATAACATTTTAACTAACTTTGCATTTCTATACTGTTGTTCATTTGCACTGTCAAGCATAATAAGTTAAGAAAGATAAACATACTGTTAGTATTTAAATATTACAGTACCTTCATGTCTTTATTATCTATTTTCATTCCATCCACTTCTCTTCCTTTCTTTTCTCCATCCTGAACTTTTTATTTCTTTTCCTCCTTCATTATGAGGATAGTTGATGATAATAAGGGCTATTTTTTATCATAAGCCAATGACACTGATAAATTTTTCCATAGTATACATACAGTGATACATTACCCTACTCAAATGATTAATTAAAATTGATCATAGAATAATCCTAATTTACTGAGACCTTTTTAATATCTTTTAATTCTCAGTTATGAGGGAAAACCACAATGATATGCAGTGGCAATGGTATTACTCTTTGAACAAATAATCCTTTGAGTCATAGGTAGCCACAAGCTTCTTTGAAGTCTGGTGCTGTTTTTAAAAGCAGAAAAATATTTGGGGAATAATTTTCATGAGATTTGTTTTCTTTTCTTGGGAAATATAGCAAATGCATTTAAATAAATTGAGTAGATGTAAACTGTATTATTTTAAGTGTGCCTACATGGATGGAAAATTTATTGTAGCTCTTTGAGTATGTAAGTGGTTATGGTTATTCCTGTTGTTATTTAGAAATTACATGATAAATTCTAAAATGATGCTTTTATGATGAGTCCCAGTAGTTGAGGTAAAAAAAAACCTTCTAAGGACAAGAGTTCACATCGTGAAGATTTCATCTTTACCTGGCATTAAAGCCCCTGTTCTTCTTCTTCTTTTTTTTTTTTTGCAGCACTATTTACAATAACCAAATACTGAAAATAGCCTTAGTGCTTATCAGTAGATAAGTGGGTAAAATATGTATTACATTCACACAAACCCCTTGTTCTAACAATCAGCTGTAAACAAGCCATTACTATTATCCAGAAAAAATAATAATGAAAAGTGATTGCTGTAAAAATAGAGAAAGCAGGAAAGAAAAAGCAAATATTTATAAATGTAAACTATTGAGAGCAAAGGTTAAATGTGTTAGATACTTTAATATAAGTAAATGGAAGGGGGCTGATTCTAGTATTTAACTTATACACAGGAGAAAAGTCTGGAATCTTCATAACCTTTAAGCTCTTCCTCCTAGGTGAGAGAAAAAGTTTCAGTAAATTCAAAGTGGATTTGACTATTAGCCAATTCAGTCAAAATGGATGATACAGTATTCTATTTAGAAATGTGCTGAAACTCTGACACAGAATAGTTAAGAAATCTGTTTTGGCTATACCACCATTATAATCATCTTCATGCATTAATTGATATTTGGGTGTGGTGATAATCACTGGTGTTGTTAATGGTAATGGATAGGTATTAGACATATCATAGTAACAATGTGAATGGGAAGTTGAAATTTTATTTTCCAACAGGAAAGAAACACATAGTCAAATAAGTGTAAAGGACAATGCCATAAACTTGCAAGAATTCTATGCGGTGTCATTGGATTCATTGGATCCAGGATACACTTGGACCCAAACTGAATTTGGCTCTAAATGGAACTACCCATGCTTGTCGTGACCAAATATCTTGGCTCACATTTTACAGTAATATAGACAAAATACTCATTTTAAAATACATGATGTCATGGGAAAATATTTTAATTTTCACATACATGTCATTTGGAGAAAGGAAGGACTCATGTTTTTTTATGAAGCACAAGAAGAAATAAAAAAATGAATATATAAACATTTAAATCTATTTTTATTGGAACACTTGGAAAACTATATATCTTTGAAATATAAGTGAATATCCTTAAATACAAAAACAGAATCCTAAGGATAACAATTTTTAATTGAGTGCTCATTATATAGCTATTTTTAATTGAGTGTTCACTAATTGAGTGCTAGCAACACAAGGTGATGTTCTAAACAGTTTTCATTTATTACTTAATTTAATCTTCACCACAAGCCTATGTGGTAGGTATGTACTTTGCACAAGGTTCTGTTCTAAGAACCTTTTCATAAATTTATTAATTTAATCCTCACCAAAATCCTGTGGGGTAAGCATGTACTATTATCACCTTTGTATAGAAGAACTAAATCAGAAAGGTTAAATAACTAGACAAAAGTCACAGAGCTGGTAAGTGGTTAACGTGGCATTTGTACCTGAGAAACCCAGGTATAGATTCTGTACAGAAAACCATCATACTTGAGTACATGAGTACATTAGGGTGATTTTTAAAAATCTGTCTTGCCTCTGCCTGGGATTCTATCTCCGCCAGGTTGAGATAGAATTACTTTTTATTATGTGTATCAGATTATTAAAAGTTCAGTGATGACAATGAAAAGTTGAACCTGTGTCAAAAAATGATGAGATGTTCATCAGCCTTCAGAGGGCATATTTGCATATGGTCATGGAAGACTCTAGAGGGAGGGGGCAGAAAGGAGCTAAACATACAAAGTCTGCTTGAATTTTTCTGGGCTCTAGTACCTGGCTGAACCACAGTGGGAGTGAGAACCAAAGTGAAAACTTCATAAAACAATGATGACATTTTCTGGGAAAAAGAAGTTTGATGTATGTCTGTGGGAAAAGGCTTTATTTTTTGCCTTGTCTGAGACAGCAAAGCCCTCAGGCTACATAGGGAATAGATGTAATTCAAAGACCAATGGAAGACTAATAAATGGGTCCAGTGTTATGCTTTCAATATGTTTACATATTATATCAGGATGGCTTTTCCTATAGGCTACGATCTGATCTAACAGATGGAATAGAGTCCCTCATGCTAAGAACCATCATAAACAGATCATTGTATCCTATATACAGTAATGCTAAAGGGCAAATTCCTGTTCTATATTTCTTTAATATAACTAGTCAATCATTTAAAAATGATTAAGAAAGAAGCTATTGTAATTTGTACAGATTATCATCTACAACACTCAGGAGAGAAGATGATACATTTCCCCTATAAATTTCAGAAGTCAAAAGTTAATTGTTCTCTCTAATGCTCTATAACCCTTTATAATGCTACTTTTTTATCCTAAGATAAAATAACCCTTCATAATGCTCCTTTTTTATCCTAAGATAAATTTTATATATGATATCTTATGTACAATATTTTTAAAAGCAATACAGTAATTTGATTTTATTATTAAACAATAAATAAAATAAATTTAAATCACATAATAGCATTTTAATATAAAAATTCTCAGTCATGAATATACAAGAAAATAAAATGTAGTGGTGAGATGCTTGAACCTACACATAGAATTCCAGAAATGTGACTACCCAAATATAAATTGACAAAGGCATAGTGAATTGGTTGTA
The DNA here is from genome assembly GCF_019186645.2 of Phyllostomus hastatus. Taxonomy (NCBI): domain Eukaryota; kingdom Metazoa; phylum Chordata; class Mammalia; order Chiroptera; family Phyllostomidae; genus Phyllostomus; species Phyllostomus hastatus. Next base: position 11,457,817 of record NW_025333543.1, on the reverse strand, counting down.
CTGGTTGGTGACTCAAACCTCACAAGAGATATTGCTTTCAGAAACATAATTTTACAAAATTATAAATAGCTCTTGGATAAAATCAGAATAAAGCAAAATAAATTTTTCCCACAATTTGCATTGTACTGTTTCCTGGAAAAATTACCTTGGGAAAAACCATGCAAACATACACTGTGATTATTGTAAAATGTAGTTAGATTCTAGGCTTGTATTATAAACAGATATTTTTAATATGTGTAAGTGACCAGCAGAACACTTGAAAGTCATGTGGGCTATGAGACAGTTTCTGGTCAGAAGAAGACACTATGGAACATGCAGTATTTTTGCCTCTCTCTTAGGGCCAAAAGAGACCCTCCTCATTGTGATAATTTACACTTTAACAGAAAGCCTCCTATGTTACCATAGACAATTAGCAGTTAGTCACAGCACAGAGGCTAGCAGCAAGAGAAACTTGGCGAGCTACCTCAGAGGGGTAGGGGCTGCACAGAGGACTTGGGCACATGGGGATCCCTGGGTGCCCCAGAGACACCAAATGACTCCCCTGGATGTGAGGCCCTGTGTCCAGTGCCAGGAGGTGGGTTGATGGCTATGGCATTTCCAGGCTTCCTGAGAGTGAGCCCTGTGGCTCCCCTCCCACTGACCCACTCAGGAAGCTCCAGAGAGTCTCTATAATTGGTCAAGATGGTGCAGAGTTTCTTACAGTGAGCACACCAGAAGTTTGAAATATGAATGGATAGAGAGTCGCAGTGTGCCAAAAGCTAGCAAGGTAATTGGATAGAAAAAAAAGCCCTCTGGCCCTGGCCAGGCAGCTCAGTTTTTTGGATCATCATCCTGAAAACCCAAGTTGTAGGTTGGATTGCTAGTCAGGGCACATAAAAGAATGAACCAAAGAAGACATAAAGTATGTGGAATAAGAAATTGATCTCTCTCTCTCCTTCCTCTTTGCATCTCTCTAAAAAAAATCTCAAAAATTCCCTCCCTTTCCTATTCCTATAAAAAACACAGCTTTAGCTGGAAGTACTGATGATCTTTGAGAGGGGATTCCATCATCCTCCCAGGTTGCAGCATCTGAATAAACCAGTTTCTTTTTGTATAAGCACCTGTCTCATAAATTTGGCTTTCCTTGCCGCAGGAAGCAGAAAGTATGTTTTGGTTGCTCACTGAGAGCCATTGATCTGGCTCACATTTTTTTCAATTGAATTTGATTCATTTTTCTTTTGTTTTAAATTGTTGTTCAATTACAGGTTTCCCCATTTTTCCCCCATTGCTTTCCCATGCCCTGCCTAACACCCCTCTCCCACATTTAATTGTCCACCCACTAGTCCTTGCCCAAGGGTCCTTTATACATGTTCCTTGACTTGTCCCTTCCCCTTTGTTTCACATTATCCCCCTTCTCCATCCCCTCTTGTCACTGTCAGTTCTTTATTTCCATGTCTCTGGTTCTATTTTGCTCACTTGCCTGGTTCTTCCCAGTAATCTGTCTTAGCTGAGAGACCTCCCTGGGTTCCTAGTACCCTCAGCTGTGTCTCTGGGATCTCTGCTAAAGCTGGGTGGTGGTTCCCCCTTCTAAAGCTGCGGGAGTCCCCACTCTGGCAAAGACACATGGTCCTCTCTCCCCCAGGGCCACAGGAGTCCCAACTCAGCCAAAACTGTGTGGTTTTCCCTCCAATGGTTGCCGCATCTGGGTTTAAATCCCTGCGCCAATCTTCCTCTGCAGCCCCATTTCTGACTCCCCCCACACTTGGCCACACTTGCCCTCAATCTCCTGTCCTTTTCAGCTTTTCTGGCTGCCATCATGGGTCTGGGCAGGTGTGGCCCCATGTCATGGAGGCAATCTTCTCCAAGCTCCCACTCAGGCACTGTAGCTCAGGGGACCTGCCCCCCAGTCACATCTTGGGCAGGGTAGGGGGGTGTCTGTTTCCATCCCCCTGGCCCAGAGCATGGCCATAGCTATTTAGCATATCTAAGTGACCAGCCAAAGGCTATAGGTATGTTAAATGACTATGCCATGGATTAGCTGTAAAGCTGTTGCTGGACAAAACAGCCCTGCATGTTCTTGCTCTGTGTGTCCCTTCCCCCAACTCACACATGTTGGGGAAGGGGTGAAGACATCTTAAAATCTCCTGGACACCTTGAGTTCTGGACCCCATTTCAAATGCCCATTTGGGATCTCCCCTCTTGGCTTCACTTTAAAACTGATTTTCCCTTTTCTGTCTTGATGGCTTGGACAGGAAAGGTTCAGATATCTGGAAGGAGGGAAATCCTAACATATTCTCCTCGGCCCAAGTAAAGTATATTGGACCACAAGAGTTTCGGATAGGTGTAGCATGCCTTATACACCTTTCTCCAGATAAACCATTCTTTACCTAAGCCCCTGCCTTTGTCATTTAGTGGTTATGATTTAATTGTGCCTTCCAACTTTTTCCCAATCTGTTATCTCCAGAATATAACCAGGATGTCAATGGTCCAGTAATGCCAGTATTTGAACACCAAGCCTGTGACATCCTGGTGACAGACAACTGACCAGGATTCTGTAAGGTCGTTCCCCTTACAGGAAGGAGTCTCTCCGTGCTACACCCCACCCCCTTTTCAGGGCACCCCTGACCCACAGGTAGGTAGAACAACGTCCATTTCCAGCTGGAAGCAGTTACAAGAAGATGAGACCTTCGTCCATTGTCCTTTAAAGAATTTAAAGTGGGTATATATCTAAAATGAGAAATTGTTACAGGGTGCAGCTAAGAGAGAAGACCCCAAATGGGCATTTAAAATGGGGTCCAGAACTCAAGGCATCCAGGAGATTTTAAGATGTCTTCACCCCTTTCCCCACAGGTATGAGTTGGGGGAGGGACACACAGAGCAAGAACATGCAGGGCTGTTTTGTCCAGCAACAGCTTTACAGCTAATCCATGGCATAGTCATTTGACATACCTATAGCCTTTGGCTGTTCACTTAGATACGCTAAATAGCTGTGGTCATGCTCTGGGCCAGGGAGATAAAGAAAGACTCCCCTGCCCAAGATGTGACTGGAAGGCAGGTCCCCCGAGTTACAGCACCTGCGTGGGAGCTCAGCGAAAATTGCCTCCATGACATGGGGCCACACCTGCCCAGACCCATGATGGCAGCCAGATGGGAGTGGGTACTGGCCCGTCCAGGATCTTCAGGCTGTCTACGAAGCAGCCACCACCCACCACCCGGTTGTCCCGAACCCATACACCCTCCTGAGCCAGCTTCCCCCAACAGCAACATGGTTTACCTGCCTTGATCTGAAGGTTGCCTTCTCCTGCATTCCTGTGGCACCTCCCAGCCAACCCATTTTTGCCTTTGAATAGAAAGATCCGCACACAGTGGTGAGAACTCAGTTGACCTGGACTAAACTGCCTCAGGGGTTTAGGAACTACCCAACCTTATTTGGGGAAGCCCTAACAGGAGACCTGAAGCCCCTCACTAAGTGGGGATGGACCTGACAATTCTGCAGTACATGGACAACCTACTCCTGGCAGCCCATCCCAGGAACGGTGCTGGGAGGGAATGCACAGTCACCCTGCTGAAGCACCTGGCTGAATTAAGGAAAGAACACCAGAAGCACATCCCGAACACACTCCTACTCTTCATGTTGAGTTGCAGAGGGCATGTGCTGTGTATCTGAAGTGCCCCCACAGCTGTCTGCTCAGTCCTCTGTCATAGACCTTCACGGTGCTCCATCGGGTTTGCCTTCCCCAGTGGCTTGCAAGTGCCCTCAGGACTCCAGCAGTGTCGCCAGTGCAATGGTCAGTAACCAGGCTTGTCGGAAGTACTCACGGTATGATCAGGGGTGTGGATGGAAAATGGAAACTTAGCTAAATTCTACCAGGAAACAGGACTGCCCTGGACAGACTTGCTGCCACTAGCATTGCCTAGGTTGCAGGAGTCACCCCTTGGATCCACTACAGCTGGGCCAAAACAGCAGCAGATCCCGAGCACCTGAGGACTAGGCCTGCACCTAGAATACCCATGCTGAGGCACTGGAGGATGCCAGCCAGTAAAGAAGACACCAAGGAATGGACCATTGTTCCGCAGGGTACCTGACTTTAATTGGCACCTTCACATGAGCATTGGGAATTGGACTAGTGACTGTGACACCTGCAGAATGGAATCCCACGGAGCAGATCACCCTAGGAACAGTTTATCTCTGCTTGGTCTCTGCATTTGGGTTTCTTATATGCTTCACTTAACAAATACCTCTTCTGTTTCAGCCCCAGCCTGCAAATGTAATATCCCTGGGCATAGGATTATGCTCAGTGGTAGAGTGGTCTCTTACTATCTTCCAAGGTCAGCTTTTAGCTCCTCCACTGACATGCCATAAGGTTGCATTCAGCCACAGCAATCCCTCTGCACTTGGGGAGGGAAGGTATACTGGACTGGAGTAATATCCAGGACCATAGGATACCAGACCCGGAAGTGCCAGGCATATGAGACCCTGCATCCTCTGGACCTTGGTCCAGCACCTAAGGCCACAGTGACTCATAGGGCAGCCGCCAAAGTGTTAGCCCTCCAGTGGAACCAACACCAGTATCAGCAGTTGCAACCCTCCCAAGGACCTCAGCCATATAGCCAGGAATATAGTGATGCTAAAGGGATAAAAGCATCTTATAGCATCAAAGGGGGGAATGTGACAGGACATAGCTGAGAAGTAGCTATTCTTAAGTAGAATCTGACCAGCAGCTGTTCCCAGACAGCAGCCTTTCCCCGATAAGCAGTTGTCTCAAGGCCAAAACACTAACCTTAGCTTCTGCTTCTGTATGCTTGCTTTTGGCAGTTGTTCCGCCCTCCCTTTTTGCCTTGTAACAAGCATATAAAAGAAACTCCAGCTTGAGCTCATTGCTCAGAATTTGGGATTCCCCTCTGAGCCCATGTGTAATAAAGGATCGTGCTTTGCCATCTCCCCCGTGTGTGAGTTATTTTCCACAACAGTTGTGCCCTGGAACAGTACCAGACTGTTTTGATTACAGCGGCCTTGTAATAGAGTTTGATATCTGGTATTCAGATTCTTCATACTTTTTCTTTCTCAACATTGCTGAAACTATTTGGGGTCATTTATGACCCCATATAAATTTTTGGAGTATTTGCTCGATGTCAGTAAAATATGTCACTGGAATTTTATTTTTCAATTTTTATTATTTATTTACTTTTCTTGTTCAACTACAGTTTTCCCCATTTTCCTCCAACAATCTCCCCACCCTACCCACTCCCACCTCCAAACCTTGATCCCACCCCCTTTGACTTTGTCCATCTGTCCTTTATACATGTTTGTTGACAACCAATGCCCTCTATTCCCCTATTATCCCTCTACCCCCTTCACCTCTGGTTACTCTAAGTTTTTTCTCTTCTTTTGAGGATTTTATCAATTTATTTTTAGAGACAGGGGAAGAGAGGGAGAAAAAGAGGGAGAGAAACATCAGTGTGTGGTTGTTTCTTGTGTGCCTCCTACTGGGGGTCTGGCCAACAACCCAGGCATGTGCCCTGACTAGGAATCAAACCAGTAACCCATTGGCCTGCAGGCATTCAATACACTGAGTCACACCAGCCAGGGCAGTTTGTTCTTTATTTCAATGTCTCTGGTTATATTTTCCTTGTTTTTATTTTTTATTGATTAGGTTTTTCAAATAGGTGAGATCATACAGTGTTTGTCTTTCACCCTCTGGCTTATTTCACTTAACATAATGCTTTCCAGTTCCATCCATGCTTTCATGAAGGGTAGGAGTTCATTCTTTCTTTCAGTTGTGTAGTATTCCATTAGGTAAATGTACCATATTTTTTTTTATCAATTCATTTACTGATGGGCACTTACGTTGCTTCCAGCACTTGGCTATTGTAAATCATGCTGCTATTAACATTGGAGTGCATAGATTCTTTTGACTTAATAGGCATTGCACTGAACCTATGAATTACTGTTGGTACTATGGACATTTTAATGATTTTAATTCTTCTAATCCATTAACATGCTATATGCTTCCATTTATTTGTGTCTTCTTTAATTTCTTACTTCAGTGTTGTGTAGTTTCTGAGTATGGGTCTTTTACCCCTTAGGTAGGTTTACTTCTAGGTACTTTATTTTTCTTGTTGCTCTACTAAATGGGATTTTTCTTAATTTCTTTTATTTTGATTTTATTTATTTTTATTGTTGTTTAAGTACAATTGTCTTCATTTTCCCACCACCACTTTCCCCACAACAACCCTCCCATCCTACACTTAATCCTTCCCCCCTTTGGCTTCGTTCATGTGTCCTTTATACATGTTCCTTGACAACCCTCTCCCTATCTCTTCCCATTACTCCCTAACACCTTCCCTCTGGTTACTGTCAGTTTGTTCTTTGTTTAAATGTCTCTGGTTATATTTTGCTTGCTTGTTTGATTTGTTAATTATATTCCACTTATAGGAGAGAACATATGGCATTTTTCTGTCACCACTTGACTGTCTTCAATTAGCATAATGCCCTCCTGTTCCATCCCTGCTGTTGTGAAGGTTAGGAGCTCCTTATTTCTTTCTGCCAAATGGTATTCCATTGTGTAAATGCCCCATGCTTTTTGATCCACTCATTTACTGATGGGCACTTAGGTTGCTTCCAGCACTTGGCTATTGTAAAGTGTGCTGCTATGAACATTGGGGTGCATAGGTTATTTTGAAATAGTGTTTCAGGATTCTTAGGGTATAATCCCAGCAGTGGAATTACAAGGTCCAAAGGAAGTTACATGTTTAGTATTTTGAGGACATTCCATAATGTTTTCCACATGGTCTGCACCAGTCTGCATTCCCACCAACAATGTACTAGGTTTCCCTTTTCTCCACTACCTCTTCAGCACTTGTTTGTTAATTTGTTTATGATGGCCATTCTCACAGGTACACAGTGGCATCTCATAGTGGTTTTAATTTGCATCTCTCTGATGGCTAGTGATGCTGACCATGCATTCATATGTCACTGCATCTTCTGTATGTCCTCTTTGGAGAGGTTCAGGTCCTTTGCCCATTTTTTAATTGTATTGTTTGTCTTCCTGGTGTGCAGTCATGTGAGTTCTTTATATATTCTGGAGATCAAACCCTTGTCTGAGATGTAATTGTCAAATATATGTTCCCATATGGTGGGATCCCTTTTCATTTTGCTTATGTTTCCTTTAACTATGCAGAAGCTTTTTATTTTGATGAAGTCCCATTTGTTTATTCTTTCCTTTATGCCCCTTACTCTAGGGGCTATATTGCTGGAAATATGGCTGCGTAGAATAAAATATTTTCCTGCCTATGTCCTCCTCTAGGACTTTTATGGTATCACAACTTCAATTTAAGTCCTTTATCCATCTTGAGTTTATTTTTGTGTATGGTATAAATTGGTGGTTGAATTTCATTTTTTTTTTGCTTGTAACAGTCCAGATCTCCCAACACCATTTGTTGAAGAAGCTATTTTACTCCATTTTATGCTTTTGCCCCATTTGTCAAATATTAATTGGCCACTTTGACATGGGTCCATTTCTATGCTCTCTATTCTGTTCCATTGAACTATGTCTGTTTTTATTCCAGTATCAGACTCTTTTGATTATGGTGGCCTTGTAATATACTTTGATGTCTTGAATTGTGATCCATCCTAGTTTGTTCTTTTTCAAGATTGCTGTGTCTATTTGGGGGTGTTTATAGTTCCAGAAAAAATTTTAAAATATTTGTTCCATATCAGTGAAATATATCACTGGTGTTTTAATAGGGGTTGCCTTGAATCTATAAATTGCTTTAGGTGTATGGACATATTGTTGATGTTAATTCTTCCAGTCCATGAACATGGTATTTTCTTCCATTTTTTGTGTTTTCCTTAATTTCTTTCTTCATTGTGTGTAGTTTTATGAGTACAGATCTTTCTCCTCTTTGGTAAGGTTTGTTCCTATGCACTTTTTCTTGTTACTATAATGCATGGATTTTTTTTTCTGATTTCTTTTTCCCATATGTTATTTTTTTGTGTACAAAAATGCCTTTGATTTCTGAATATTGACTTTTTACCTCACTGTTTTGCCTACTTCACTTATTAGGTCAAGTAGTTTTTTGATGGAGTCTGTAGGGTTTTTTTTATTTGCACTATCATATAATCTGCAAAAATGACAGTTCTACCTCTTCCTCTACAATTTGGATGCCTTTTATTTCTTTTCTTTTCTAGTCACTGAGGCTAGAACTTCTAGTGTATGTTGAATAGAAGTGGTGAAAGTGGATATCCTTGTCTTGTTGCTCATCTTAGGGGAAAAGCTTTTTTTTTTTCATTGAGTATGCTGTTGGCTGTAGTTTTCTTGTATGTGGCCCTTTTTTTTTATGTTGAAGTATGCTCCTTCTATTCCCACTTTGCTGAGTGCTTTTATCACAAATGGATCCTGAATTTTATCAAATGCTTTTCTGCATCTTTTACTATGATAGTGTGATTTTTGTCTTTCCTTTTTTATGTGATGTATTATGTTTATTGATTTGCAATAATTGTACTATCCCTACATCCCTGGGATTAATCACACTTGATCATGGTTTGTGATTCTTTTAATGTATTTCTGGATGCAGTTTGCCAGTATTTTGTTGAGAATTTTAGCTTCTATGTTCACTAGTGATATTAGCCTGTAGTTTTCTTTCCTTTTGTGCCTTGTCTGGTTTTAGAATTAGGATAATGCTGGCCTCATAAAAAGAGTTTGGTAGTTGGATTTTTTGAATAGTGTGGGAAGGATAGGGGTTAGTTCTTCCTTAAGTGGTTTGTGAAATTCTCCTGTGAAACTGTCCCATCTATGGCTTTGTTTCCAGGGAAATTTTTTGTATTACTTCTTCAATTTCTCTAACTGTTATGGTCTGTTCAGGCTTTCTGCTTCCTTTTGGTTCACTTTTGGAAGATTTTGTGTTTGTAGAAATTTGTCCATTTCATCCAGGTTGTTAAATTTCTTGGCATATGGTTGTTTGTAGTAATTTCATACAATCTTTTGTTTTCTTGTTTTACTGGTTGTAATTTTGCCTCTTTTGTTTCAGATGTTATTTTTGGGGGGTCATCTCTCTTTTTTTCTTGATGAACCTACTTAAGGACTTGTCGGTTTTGTTTTTCTTTTCAAAGAACCAGCTCCTAGATTCATTGATCGTTAGAATTGTGCTTTTAGTCTCTATGTCATTTAATTCTGCTCTGATCTTGTTATTTCCTTACTTCTACTCTCTCTGGGCTTTGTTTGCTGTTGTTCCTCTAATTTTTGTAGATGTAGAGTAAGGTTGTTCATCTCAACGTTTCTTTCTTTCTTTCTTTCTTTCTTTCTTTCTTCTTTCTTCTTCTTTTTTTTTTTGTAGGCCTATATCACTATGAACTTCTCTCCCAGGACTGCCTTGACTGTGTCCCATAGTTTTTGGGCTGTTTTATGTTCAGGTTCATTTGTTTCCAGAAAAAAAATTTTTGACTCCATGAGAATTTATTCTTTATTTTTATTATATTTTATTGATTATGCTATTATAGTAGTCCCATTTTCCCCTTTTACTCCCCTTCACCCTGCACACTCCCTCCCACCTTCATCCCCCGCCTTTAGTTCATGTCCATGTGTCATACTTATAAGTTCTTTAGCTTGTAAATTTCCCATACTATCCTTACCCTCCCCCTGTGTATTTTCTACCTACCATCTATGCTACTTATTCTCTGTACCTTCCCCCCTCTCTCCTCCTCCCACTCTGCTGTTGCTAACCCTTCATGTGATCTCCATTTCTGTGGTTCTGTTCCTATTCTAGTTGTTTGCTTAGTTTGTTTTTGTTTTTGTTTTAGGTGTGGTTGTTAATAATTGTGAGTTCACTGTCATTTTACTGTGCATGTTTTTTATCTTCTTTTCTTAGGTAAGTCCCTTTAACATTTCATATAATAAGGGCTTGGTAATTATGAACTCTAACTTGACTTTATCTGGGAAGCATTTTATCTCAATTCCATTCTAAATGAAAGCTTTGCTGGATAGAGCAATGTTGGATGTAGGTCCTTGTCTTTCATGACTTGGAATACTTCTTTCCAGACCCTCCTTGCCTGCAAGGTCTCTTTTGAGAAATCAGCTGACAGTCTGATGGGAACTCCTTTGTAGGTTATAGTCTCCTTATCTCTTGCTGCTTCTAGGATTCTCTCCTTCATTTTAATCTCGGGTAATGTAATTATGATGTACCTTGGTGTGTTCTTCTTTGGGTCCAACTTCTTTGGGACTCTCTGAGCTTCTTGGACTTCCTGGAAGTCTATTTTCTTGGCCAGATTGGGGGAGTTTTCCTTCATTATTTGTTCAGATAAGTTTTAATTTGTTGCTCTTCCTGTTCTCCTACTGGCACTTCTATAACTCAGATGTTGGAATGTTTAAAGATGTCCTGGAGGTTCCTAAGCATCTCCTAATTTTTTTGAATTCTTGTTCTTTCATTCTTTTCTGGTTGGATGTTTCTTTCTTCCTTTTGGTCCACTTCATTGATTTGAGTTCCAGTTTCCTTCACATCACTATTGGTTCCCTGTACATTTTCCTTCATTTCATTTAGCATACCCTTCATTTTTTATCTAATTTGCAACCAAATTCAACCAGTTTTGTGAGCATCCTGATTACCAGTGTTTTGAACTGTGCATCTGATAGGTTGGCTATCTCTTTGTGGCTTAGTTGTATTTTTTTCTTAAGCTTTGATCTGTTCTTTTATTTGGGCCATTGTTTTTTGTCTTGACACACCTGTTACACAGTGAGGGGTAGAGCAACTCACATCACTGGGTTGTGATGTTGTTTGTGGGACATGGGTCCGAGAGGGAACAATGGTGCTTGCTCTGCACTCTACCGGATTTCAGTCACTTCCCCCAGTTCCCACCAGCAAATTGGGCCTTTCTGGTGCTGATTCCCATGTGGGTGGGTTTGTTTATATTCTAGGACCCTGTGGATCTCTCCAGTGAATTCTCCTGCAAGGCTGGGATTTTCTCCTGGTACCTCAACTCGCACAGATGCTTTCAATCAGTGTTTTGAGGCTGTATCTCCCTGTGCTGGGACTCTGGGTTGTTCGGTGTCTCTTGCTCCCCAGTTTCTTGCTCTCTTGCTCCTGGTTTATGTGTGCACAAATGTGGGACAGCTCAGTTGGCCAGCTGCCTTGTGCACTGCACCCTTCCACAATCCACCAACTTAGTGGGTCTGCCAGCTGCTGCCTTGCATGCCTGGTGTCCACCCACTGCTGCCTTCCACACATGGGTCCACCAACCATGGCTTTGCCATGACCACACTCTGCCCAGCTGCCTGACTCTGCCCCTTCTACCGGCCTGGATGAATATGTCTACTTTAACTCCTTGGTTGTCGGACTTTCATACAGTTCAATTTTCTGTTGGTACATTTTTTTTTGTTTGTTTATAAATTGTTGTTGTCCTTATTTTGGTTGTGCAAGGAGGCACAGTGTGTCTACCTACACCTGCATCCTGGCTGTAAGTCTGTTCCCAGAAATTTTTAAATTTTTTCATTGATCTCATTGTTAACCCATCACTATTTAATAACATGTTGCTCAGTATCCATGAATTTCACTGTTTTTAACTTTTTTCCTTGAGGTTGTTTTCTAGTTTCAAGTCATTCTTGTCTGAGAAAATGCTTAATATGATTTCAATTTTCTTGAATTGTTGAGGCTTTTTTTGTGTCCTATCATATGATCTATCTTTGGAAATGTTCCCTGTGCACATGAAAAGAATGCGTATTTTGCTTTTCTTTTTGAAGTGAAAGGTTCTTCATATTTCTGCTAAGTCCATTTGATCTAGTACATCATTCAGTGCCACAATGTCCTTGTTGATTCTTTGTTTAGAAGATCTATCTATTGTTGATACTAGGGTGTTTAAATCTCCTACTATAAATGTGTTGCCATCTGTATTTTTCTTGGAGTCTTCCATGATTTTCCTTACATATTTGTGTAGTCCTTAGTTGAGTGCATATATGTTTTCAATGTTTATGTGTTCTTAATGGATTCTACCCTTTAATGAAGTGTAGAATTTATGAAGTGTCCTTCTGTTTCTCTTTTTATGACTTTTTTTGCAATTTATTTTGTATGATATAAGTTTTGTACTCTGGCTTTTTACCCCTGCATTTGCTTGGAATATTTTTTTTTCCAGCCCTTCATCTTTAGTTCATTTTTATTTTCTCTTTAATGAAAATGACTTAGTTGTTCATCTCCCCAATGACTCATCAATGACTCCAGACTGTAGATACTGTACAATGAAAGTTATTGTTAAACTTCTCTTTACCATTATGAAATGATGGTGGAAACCTTAAAAATCTCTCTGTAAATTTAAAGGTGCTTTAAGAATAATTAAGCTATGGCAACAGTAAAAATCAGTTCTTTAAAAGAAAGTATTCTTCTGCTAATGTAAATTCCTGAGGGCTCAAAAAGCAAACCAAACCAACCAACCCCACAGAGATCATCACAGTCATTTCCATGAGCAAAGAAATAGAAACTATATTTTTTCATCCAAAATGTAACCGGAAAAGACACTGGCATTTAGGCTACCTGTCACTACCAAATCCAATAAGCAATGACAGCAATTAAATCTTTTATGGTCACTTTATTCAGATGGCCGGCAATCTGAGAAGATGGCGGGTTCATACCCTAACAAACCATCTTGCCTTCTCTTTCCTGGACAAATCTTTTATAAGTGTGTGGGGGGGGGGGAGGACAAGCAAGGTGCAGTGAGGGCTTTGAAATTCAGGGAGGATTAGGTCAGTGAAGCTGCAGCATTCCTGTTCTCGGAGTTAGCTGTTCCCAAGGGGGGATGTGGTCACACAAAAGGCCCAGATGCCTCCAACATGTCGCCAGGTGGTAATCTCTAACCAGTGCCCCAGGAGGTCAGCTGCTTTTCCCAGGAGTCAGGATGGACCTTATCAGTAGTTTCTGAAATAAAAGCTTAACATATACATTACTTGCTAGACTTATAACTTTTTACCTTAAGCTAAAATTTTCCAAGTCTTGAGTCCCCTATCAAAAACACAAGCACAAATGCAGAGCAGTTTTTCAGAGCAGTGACTCTTACACATGATTATAAAATCAAGTCCAATTAGCATGAATCCTAGCCACATATATCAGTGTTACATATGTACTGTCATAATGACTCACACATAAATTCTTAAGTACCAGGCATATTGAGCAATCTACCAAGCACTAATGTCATCTGACTCACAGATAACATGCCATTTTTTGTGCACATCATGTCTTATTTTAGACAAGAATAAATTCCTAGAGGAAAAAAAATTAAAAAATGAAAAGAAAATATATGCTATTATGCAGGCTAAAAATAATATTGTGTTGGTCAAAAAGTTTGTTTGAGTTTTTCCATAAGGTATCTTTAGAAGTGCTTAATTATCTTTACCATCATTTGAAATAGTTTGTTAGATTGTCCTATGACAGCTGTCATCTCAGCGTGCATTTAAAAAATCAAAATTGGTGAATTTTTATAGCTATTTTAATATTGAAGATGGAAGGAAATGCACATTTTTGGCATATGCTGAAACACAGACAAAAAAAAAGATTGATGGAGTGAATAGAGAAAGTGCTTTGTTTGATTCAATGTGTCAGAAGTGGTTTCCAAAGTTTTGAGCTGGAGATTTCTTGCTGGATGATACTCCTTGGTCAGGTAGATCAGTTGAAGTTAATAGTGATGAAATAAAGACACTGAGAACAATCAGTGTGATAACAAACAGGAGACAGTCAACATAATAAAAATATCTAAATCAATAAAGTTATTAGTGAAAATGAAAATTGTGCCTTTTATGGAGAAAACTGAATGGCATTTTTGGCCAACCCAATAGTTTTTCATCCACCTTATTTATTTTTTAAAATATTTTATTTATTTATTTTTAGAGAGTGGGGAAGGGAAGGAGAAAAAGAGGGAGAGAAACATCAGTGTGTGGTTGCCTCTCACATACTACCTACTGGGGACCTAGCCTGAAACCAAGGCATATGCCCTGACTAGGAATTTAACTGGTGACCTTTTGGTCACAGGCCAGTACTCAGTCCACTGAACCACACTAGCCAGGGCTTCTTCCACCTTCTTAGCTCTTCTAGCTAGGCTAATAAAGTAACTAGATTAACAAGAGAAAAATCAACATTTTAATACATGTGAATGTTGGATTTACATAAGCATGAAAATTTCCAAAGACAGTGAAACAACATTAAATATATATGACATGGACACAGGAAAAAGGGAGGGGGAATGGAGTATTAGATTACAGAAATGAGAAGGGGCTATTTACTTGTAGTTAAGGAAGAGATAATATAGCAGGCAAATTCTTGCTAAGTGTCTGAGAATCAAGGAGGCACAGATACCTTCCTGAAGCTTTCATATTTATCATACTTAATTCAAATTTAGGCCAAGAAACATCCTAAAATATTCTTCCTGAAGCACATTTTTTAATCTGAATCTCTTCAGCAGGGACAGAGAGTTGGGTCAAAGGTGACTTCTGAGTCCTTCATCTTTTTTTCTTTCTTCTTTCTTATTGTCGTTCAAGTACAGTTGTCTCCATTTCCCCTCACCCCACCACCTCAGTCATCCCCACCTGACACCCTCCATCCTACCCCACTTTGGCTTTCTCCATTTCCCATATTATTCTTAACCTCCCTCTGTCTATTTTGTACCTGCCACTTATGGTTCTTATTCCCTGTACCTTTTCCCCCACTCTCCCTGCTCCATCTCTCCACTGATAACTGTCCATGTGATCTCCATTTCTGTGAATCTGTTCTGCTTCTGGTTGTTTGCCTAGTTCATTTTTTATTTTATTTTTTTTTAAGTTTGGTTGTTGATAGTTGTGAGTTTGTTGTCATTTTACTAGTCATACTTTTGATTTTCTTCTTCTTAGATAAGTCTCTTCAACATGTCATATAATAAGAGTTTGGTGATGATGAACTCCTTTAACTTGACCTTAGCTAGAAAGAACTTTGTCTGCCCTTCCATTTAAAATGATAGCTTTGCTAGATACATTCATCTTGGATTTAGGTCTTTGCCTTTCATGACTTTGAGTACTTCTTTCCAGCCCGTTCTTGCCTGC
This sequence comes from Phyllostomus hastatus, assembly GCF_019186645.2. Classification (NCBI taxonomy): domain Eukaryota; kingdom Metazoa; phylum Chordata; class Mammalia; order Chiroptera; family Phyllostomidae; genus Phyllostomus; species Phyllostomus hastatus. The sequence continues at coordinate 11,442,791 of NW_025333543.1, read as the reverse complement.
AAGCTTTCTTTTGAGAAATAAGCTGATAGTCTTATGGGAACTCCTTTTCTCTTGCTGCTTTTAAGATTCTCTCATCTTTAATCTTAGGTAATGTAATGATAATGTGCCTTTGTGTGTGCTTGCTTGGTTCCAACTTCTTTGGGACACTGAGCTTCCTGGACTTCCTGGAAGTCTATTTCCTTTGTCAGATTAAGGAAGTTCTGCTTCATTATTTTTTTCAAATATGTTTTCAATTACTTCCTTTTCCTCTTCTCTTTCTGCAATCACTATGATTCAGGTGTTGGATTTTTTATAGTTTTCCCAGAGTTTCCTAAGCCTCTCCTCACTTTTTAAAAAAATTCTTGTTTGTTCATTTTGTTCTGGTTGAATGTTCATTTCTTCCTTCTGCTCCAAACCATTGATTCGAGACCTGATTTCCTCTCCTTCACTGTTAGTTCTGTGTATATTTTTCTTTATTTCACTTTGCATAGCCTCCACTTTTTCCTCTATTTTTAGACCATACTCAACCATTTCTGTGAGCATCCTGATTACCAGTGTTTTGAACTCTGCATCTGATAGGTTGTCTTCCTCCACATTTGCTTAGTTCTTTTTCTGGAATTTTGATCTTTTCTTTCATTGGGGCCATATTTCTTTGTCTCAGCACACCTATTACATAGTAAAGGGCATATCCTTAGGTATTCCCCAGGGCAGGGCAACGTGTGTCATTGTGTTGTGGCACTGTATGTGGGGGAGTGGTTTGAGAGGGAACAATGCTGCTTGTTCAGCTGTCAGCCAGCTTTCAGTCACTTTCCTTGCTATCCACAAGGTAACTTGGTCCTTCTGGTGTTGATTTCCAGATGGGTGGATTTGTGTGTGTTCTAGGACCCTGTGGGTCTCTCCAATGAACTCTCCTGTAAAGATGTGGCTTTATTCTCCTGCCAAACCCCTCACAAGTTTTTGCAGCTAGAGGTTTGGAGGCTTTCTTTTTCATACTGGATCTCTGGATAATGCAGTCTATCTCACTCTCCAGTTTTTCCTCCCAGCTTATCTGCACACAAATATGGAACTGCTTGGTCTGCCATCTGCTGCTTTGCTCTGCTTCCCCTCTGCCCTGCTTGCCCATCTCCAACTGTCTTACCAGTTTGAATAAATGTTTCTTCTTTAACTCCTTGGTTATTGAACCTATATACAGTTAAATTTTCTGGCAGTTCTGGTAATTTATTGTTATTAAATTTGTTGTTGTCCTTCTTTTGTTTGTGTGAGGAAGCAAAGTGTATTTACCTATGCCTCCATCTTGGCTGTAAGTAGTAGTTCTATTTCTTTATTACTATTTTTTATTGCTTGTTTCCCTTGCTTGGGGAGATATATCTGATATAATATTGCTCTGAGCAATGTCCAAGTTTGTGCTGTCTATATTTTCTTCTACAATGTTCATGGTTTTGCATCTAATATTTAAGTTTTTAACCTATTTTAATTTATTCTTGTGTATGACATAAGAAAGTGTTTTAGTTTAATTTTCTGCATATATCTGTCCAATTTTCCCAAAATCACTTATTGAATAACTGTCTTTACCCTTTTTTTGTGCTTGGTTGCTTTTTTCAAATATTAGTTGACCATAAAGGTGTGGGTTTATCTCTGGGTTTCCTATTCTATTCCACTTTTCTGTGTGTCCATTTTGATGCCAGAACCATGCTGTTTTGATTACTATGGCCTTATAATATAGTTTAAAATTAGGAATAGTGGTCCCTCCAACTTTTCTTCTTTCTCAGGAATGCTATTGCTATGCAAGGCTTTCTGTGGTTCAATATAACTTTTGAAATATTTGTTCTGGTTCTGTTAGATGTGCCATTGAAATCTTGATAGGAATTGTGTTAAATCTATGGATTACTTTGGGGGTATGGACATTTTGATGATGTTAATTCTTCATATTCATGAACACAGTATGTGCTTCCACTTATTTGTATCTTCTTCAATATTTCTTCAGTGTTTGATAATTTTCAAAGTACAGATTTTTAACATCTTGGGTTAGTTTACTCTTAGGTGTTTTATTCTTCTTGAAGCAATTGTGAATATAATTGTTTTCTTAATTTCCCTTTCCATTAGTTTATTTTTGGCATCAATTTACAATAGCCAAGTGCTGGAATCAAGCTAAGTGTCCTTTAGTAAGTGAGTGGATCAAATATGGTACATTTACACAATGGAATACTATGCAGCAGAAAAAAAGAAGGAGCTCCACCCTTCACAACAGCATGGATGTTACTGGAGAGCATTATGCTAAGTGAAATAAACCAGGTGGTGAAAGCCAAATACCATATGATCTCACCTATAAGTGGAACCCAATCAGCAAAACAAACAAGCACACAAAATATAACAAGAGACATTGAAATAAAGAACAAACTAACAGTGATGAGATGGGAGGTGGGAGGAGGATTGTGAGGTAAAGAAGAGTCATTGAGGAACAGTGTTAGAGGACCCAGGGGAAAATGGGAAGTTTGAGGTCAAGGGTAGGAAGTAGGGGTCGGTGGGGTGGGGGTGTGCCATGGGGTGAAGGTGGAGATAACTGTACTCAAACAACAATAAAATAAAATAAAATTAATAAAAAACCACTGATATATGAATATTAATTTTGTATCCTGTCGCTTCACTGAATTCACTCATTAGTTTTAGAAGTTTCTTGGTGGAATCTTTGGAGTTCTCTATGTACAGTGCCATGTCATCTCTAAATATAGACAGTTTTACTTATTCCTTTCCAATTTGGATTCATGTTATTTCTTATTCTTGTCTAATTGCTTGGCTAGGACATCCAGTACTATGTTGAATAAGAGGGGTAAAAGCAGACATCCCTGTCTTGTTCCTGTCTTAATGGAGACCATTTGTACTTTTTCCCTGTTGAGTATGGTGCTGGAAGTGGGTTTGTCATTCATGGCCTTATTTTGTTTAGGTATGTTTCCCTCTAATTCCACTTTGCTGAGAGTTTTTATCATACATGGGTGCTGAATTTTATCAAACGCTTTTTCTGCATCTATTGTTATGATCATGTGGTTTTTACCCTTCATTTGTATATAGGGTGAATGATACTTATTGTTCACCCTATATTTTGAATGTTGTACCATACTTGCATTCCTTGAATACATTCCATTTGATCATGGTGTATGATCTTTTTGATGTGTTGCTGAAGTCTTTTTTCTAATATTTTATTGAGGATTTTAGCATCTATGTTCATCAGGAATATTGAGCAATAATTTTATTTTTTTGTGGTGCCTTTATATGGTTTTGAAATTAGGATGATGTGGACCTTGTAAAATGAGCTTTAGAGCCTTCCCTCCTCTTGATTTTTTTTGAAATAGTTTGAAGAGTAGAGGTATTAGTTCTACTTGGAATTTTTGTTAAAATTCTCCTGTGAAGCCTGGGGCTTTTTTGTTGCTATTGTTGGGAGAGTTTTGAATACTGCTTCAATTTCATTAGGAATAATCTGTCTATTCAAATTCTCTCAGTCTTCCTGATTTAATTTTGAAAATTGTACTTTTCTAGAAATTTATCCATTTTGTCCTAATTGTCCTGTTTGTTAACATATGGTTTCTCATATTTTGGAGGGGGTCAGTACTTATTTCACCTTTTTCATTTTTTATTTTATTTATTTGAACTCTACCTCTTTTTTCTTCATGAGTCTGGTTAAATTTTTATTAATAGTACTTATCTTTTCAAAGAACCAGCTCTTGGACTTGTTTTTGTTTATTTCTGCTCTGATTTTTATTGTTTCTTTCCATTTATTCACTCTGAGCTTTGTTTGTGTTTCTTTCCCAAGCTCCTTTAAATTTAGTTAGGTTGTTTATTTGAGCTTTATCTTTTTTTTTTTTTTTTGGAATGGGTCTGTAATGCTATGAATTTCCCTCCTAGGACTGCTTTCTCTGTGTCCCATAGATTGTGGGTTGTTGTGTTCTCATTTTCATTTTTTTAAGGTATCTTTTGATTTCTTCCTTGATATTTTGTTGACCCATCCATTGCTTAATAACATGTTATTTAGCTTTCATGTCTTTGGGAGTGTTTAACTATTCTTCTTGTAATTTGTTACTAGTTTCATAGCATTATGGTCAGAGAAGGTGCTTGATATAATTTCAATCTTCTTTATTTACTAAGACTTGTATTATATCTGAACATATGGTCTATCCTAGAAAACATTCCATGTACACTAAAAAAGTAAGTGTATTCTGCTGCTTTGGGGTGAAATGTTCTGAAGATGTTAATTACATCTATTTTATATAGTGTATGCTTTAGGGCCACTGTCCCCTTATTGATTTTCAGTCTGGAAGATGTATCCATTGAAGTCAATGGTTTGTTAAAATCTGTGATTATGACAGGATATAGTTGTTCTCTCCATTTATGTCCTTCCAGATTTGCTTTACATATTTAGGTGCTCCTATGTTGGGTGTGTAAATGTTTACTTGGGTTATATCCCTTTATTGGATGGTTCCCTTTATCATTATGTAGAGTCCTTCTTCGTCTCTTACTATAGCCTTGGTTTTAAAGACTATTTTGTTGGATATAAGTATTGCTACCCCAACTTTTTTTTCTTTCCATTTACATGAAATATCTTTTTTTCATACCTTTAGTATTAATCTGTGTGTATGTTTCAATCTCAGGTTGGGTTCCTTATTTGCAGCATATATATTGGTCTTGTTTTATTATCCACTCAGGTAGCCTATATCTTTTGGTTGGAATGTTTAAGCCATTTAAATTTAAGGTGATTATTTATGGATATGTATTAGTGTCATTTTATTGTTAACTGTTTTCCTCTGTTCTTTTTTTTTTTTCTTTCTTTCTTTCTTTCTGTTTTTCTTCTTTTTCTTAAAGCAAACACTTTAACATTTGTTGCAGTGCTGGTTTTGTGTTAACAATCTCCTTCATTACTTTTTTTGTCTGGGAAGCTTCTTATTTCTCCTTTGATTTTTAATGATATCTTTTCTGGGTAAAGTAATCTTGGTTGTGGGTCCTTGCTTTTCTTCACCTTGAATATTTCAAGCCACTCTCTTCTGGCCTGAATTGTGTCTGTTGATATAGCTAATTCTGTATTTATTAATATAACTAATAAATACAGAAAAATCTACATAGAGACTGGTTGAGAAAAGGCTAAGACTCAGACTGGGAGAACTTTTACATACATCAGCAGTAGCAACTGAAAAGCTAGAGAGATACTGAGGCTGCAAAGTCCCACGGAGGGATCCCCAACTCAAAGCAACACAGACAGGAAGAGGAGACTATGTAGCATCTTGCAGTGGGAATCAGTGGGATTTCACCCCACTCGTGAGACTCAGAGTGCACCCTCCCATGGTAGAGCATCCTATTATTACAGAACCAGCCTGGGGGGTTTATGATCTAGATTCCAACTGCTGAAGAGGCTACCTTGCTGTACTCCTGTCCTGTGGAGGGGTCTGCTGAATACACCTAGCAGTGACTTTAGGTGCCCTCTATTTTCTGGGGAGCCTTTTGGCAGAGACACAGACCACGACAAGCATGTGGCTTGAAAAAAATACCAGTATCCCCACCTCAAGTGAAAACCAGTACTACTATCCCCATCTGCCAAGCCACTCTGTCTCAGTCTTGCTGAGTTTAGAGGCACAGAGGGGTTATCCAGGGATTGGACTTTTGGTCTCATACTAGTATACTTGGTTGTGCATGAAAGTCATGACAAGCTGGGACTTTCAGCCCCAAATTCATGTTTAAGAGACAGCAAAAGGCAGGGACTTTGGGTCTCACCCTACTGAGACCAGCCACATCAAGATATCAGAGTGTGGTGCAGAGCTGAGATTTTTGGCCTGATTTTGCTTGATTTGTCAGCACACCAGAAAGCCACACAGAGCTGGAATTTTCAGACTGTGTGTCCAGATAGGCTTCTGCCTGGGAACCAGATGGACAAGTGCTGGGCTATGTAGGTACATTGTTAGGAGGAAAATAAAATCTCTTTTGTTAGTTCAGCCCATACTACCCTAGGAAGAGGAAAAAGTGCCTGACCCTCTCTTATGGGGAACCACCCTCAATGAGAAACTGTTAGATCAGCCCCTTCAAGTCTCAGATACCCCTGCTGGGCACTGAAGACAGCTCAGAGTGGGGACTGCTAAACTGTGAGGTCCTCAGAAGCTATTGTCTAGGACCAGGATAAAGAGCTTAGACACTACCAGCAGGCTAGGCTGGCATCATTTCCAAAAGGAGATATTTTTCATTATCCCACTGAGCCCAGTGTGGCTGAATCTCCAGTGATCCCTCTCTTTGAAAACTTGGAGTTGGAGACTTTAGCAAAGACTGAAGAGTTTGGCTACAAAGCAAGTGCTAATTTCCCCTCATTGAGTGCCTGATTGTGTCACCTCCAAGTAGGGGATCCACTAGCCCTATCTCACTGTAGGTTAACCCTACAGTGTCTCATTAGAAAGCTCAGGGAGAGTCAGAGTAACTAAAAAGTGGTGTCATACCTCGAGAAGCTTTGTTTTTTTTACACATCTGCATGAACCTCTAAGTGGAAGGAAGCCAACACAACTATACAGATTGGATCCTCATATGCACATATAGCTCTAGTAGACACAAACAGAAAACAGCGAACAACATGGTAGTTACAGATAGGTAGTCCAAGGCCAGTTACACACAATGTTTGGCAGTAAAATGTACCTAAACCTAATCTAAAGTGGACCCACTAAAGTGGACCCAGAATGAACACAACCAGTAGTGTGCTTCAGACCATACCAGGTCTTGACCGAATAAACCACACAACTGGCATACCCAAACAAGGATGCTGTCAGGCACCAAAAACTTTTGGGAATGACCTCATCTTGTGGGAAATCCCTGCACAACATCTCATATATTGTGATCGAGGTTTACCCTTATATTCTCTGAGGCTAACAGGTTAACTTTACTTATAAGATTCAAGACCAAAATGCAAGAGTTGGTACACATAACCAACAAAAAACTCTCCTGAAGCATGAAGCACAGGTGATATGAAAGATTGTGCTGCTGAGCCCAACAAGACACCTTAATCATAAAATCATTCAAACAGCTTTGGGACAGCATATTGACCCAACAAACGGAGACAAAATGGGGAAACAAATAAAATTGACACAAACCAAAGAACATGAGAAATCTTCTGAAATATATTTAAAAGAAATGAATGAAATGGAAACAACAAAAATACCAGATGCAGAGTTTAAAATAATGGTTTTAAAGATGCTCAAGGACCTTAAGGAAAGTATGGATGATCTAAGTGAGAACTTAAACAAAGAGATAGTAAGCATCAGAAAAGAAATTAAAAATATAAATAACCTATCACAAATGAAGAATACAATATCTAAAATGAAGAATACACTAGAAGAAATCAATAACAGGTTAGATAAAGAAGAGGACTGTACCAGCAAATTAGAGGACAAGATAACAGTATGCAACAAAGGAGAACATGAACAAAAATGAGAGAAATTAGAAAAGCCTAAGAGACCTTTGGAACAACACTAAGTAAAACAAAAATCCACATCATAGGGGTACTGGAAAGAGAATACAGTGAGCAATGGATATAAAACCTGTTTGAAGAAATAATGGCTGGAAATTTTTTTAACCTGGTGAATGAAAAAGTCACACAAGTTCAGAAAGAACAGAGAAAGAGTTCTAACAAGATAAATAAAAAAAATACCCACACCAAGACATATCACAATTAAAATGGCAAAAATTAAAGATAAAGAGAAAATCTTAAAGGCAGCAGTAAAGACAGTTATTTACCTACATGTGAGTTACCATAAGGCTGTCAGCTGATTTCTCAACAGAAACACTTCAGGCCCGAAGGGATTGGGATCAAGTAATCAATGTGATTAAAAAAAAAGAAAAAGAAAAAGACCTGTAACCAAGAATACTTTATCCAGAATAACTTTTATTTAAAGTTGAAGGCAATATAAAGGGCTTCCTACATTAAATAAGCTAAAGAATTTAATTGTTACCAAACTAGCATTTCAAGAAATCTTAAAGGGACAAGGAAGTGCTTTAAGAGAAAGGAGAAATAGAGAGAAGAACATAAGTCTAAACAAAGATAACAATTAATACATACCCATCAATAATAACCTTATATGAAAAAGGATTAAATGTTTCAGAAAAAAGGCATAAGTTGATAAATATTTATAGATAAGAAAATATAACTCTTACATATTCTGTCTACAAAGACCCAACTCAGAAAGAAATTACACAGGGGCTGAAACATTGTGAAAAATATTCCATTCAAACAGAAACATTAAAAAAGATGGGGCCAACAGCAACACCCCACTGACATTTTTCAGACAAAAAATTAACAAGGAAAGTGCTACATTATACAACATACTTGATCAGATAGGCTTAATATTTACAATTTTACAGAACATTTTATCCCAAAGCAGCAGAACAGACATTCTTCTGAAGTGCACATGGAACATTCTCAAAGATAGACCATATGTTAAGTAACAAAAATCAGTCTTAACAAATTCAAGAAGATTGAAATTATATCAAGTATTTTCTTTTTAAAATATATTTTATTGGTTATGCTATTTCAGTTTTTCCATTTTTTCTCCCCTTTATTTCCCTCTGCCCTGTACCCACTGGCCTAGCATCATTTCCCCAACTTAGTTCATGTCCATGGATCATACATATAAGTTTTTTTGCTTCTCTATTTACCATACTATTCTTAACCTTCCCATATTTATTTTGTACCTACCATTTATGGTTGTTATTCCCTGTGCCATTTCCCTCATTCTTCCACACCCCATCCCCACTGATAACCCTCCATGTGATCTCTATTTCTGTGAATCTGTTCCTGTTCCACTTGCTTGGTTAGTTCATTTTTGTTTTTGTTTTTTAGGTGCAGTTGTTGATAATTGTGAGTTTGTTGTCATTTTACTGTTCTTATTTTCTTAGATCACAATGGCATAAACTAGAAATCAACTTCAATAAAAAACTCAAAAATACTCAAATACATGGAGGTTAAAAAGCATGTTATTAAATAGTAAAAGTGATATAAATGAAATAAAGAGATACAAAATTACCTGGAAACAAATGAAAATGAATACACAATGCAAAATTTATGAGACACAGAAAAAGTTTTAATGAGAGGAATGAAGAGGGTAGTGAGGGAGGTGGGAGCAGAGCCCAGTTCTCCCTCTTCCCAGCTGGAACATGTAGCCAAACTTTTGAGGAACAAAGTGAACAGCCAATGGAATCCCAGCTTATATGAAGTTTAGAGGCAAAAAATTGCAGAGGACATTGAAAAACAGACAGTGAGGAGATTGAGCTGGGACAGTAAGGTCCCTAAGATCTGTTCAGGGACAAAGGCTGCTGTGGCCCCTGGCCTGGCACCTGGTGCAGGATAGGAGGAGGAGAGTTAGAACATCAGCTTCCTCTCCTACCAGAGCAGGGAGGGCAGCCCAGCACCAGGAGGTACTTGGATACTGGAAGTCTCTGGGGAGAATATAGATTAATATAGATTAAATGGGAGACACACAGAGGCACTACACATCTGCTGGGACTATGGACACCAGCACCAGAGAAATTGAGGCACTAGGCGACACCTGGAGAAGGGAGGAGTTGGGCCATGTTGGACCCTGATTTGGATAGTGTCTGGTGAACTGGTTGGAAGGCTGGGCTATGTGAATAGCTGAGCACCTGTTAGGAATGGCAGGCAGCTGCTTTGTAAGAAACTGTCCAGCAGCAGCTGACTCACCCTGAGAGTGATTTCAGCTGCATGTGCCCAGAGACTGAGTAGCTGTGTACCCCTCTTGTCTTGGTCTCTGCTCCTGAGATCCACTCATGCTGTGAGCAGCTTGGTGATTTATTTGAGCCTGGCAACTCATGGAGGACCTGGGCCAGTGACCCACACCTGGTAGCCATCCTTTGAAAACCATAGGAAGGGAGAAAAGTGATGCCCAGCACCCCTCTTCCTGTAGCATCTAAGAAGGCCAGCAGAACTCACTGAACAGGTTTAAAGTTGGCAGGAGGCTTATTATTTTTTGGGGAGGATCCTCTCTCTTTTTTTTTTCCATCCCACAAATGAGACTATAAGACATGAAGTTACCAAGGGTCCAGAGACAGATCAAAAGGGCGAGCAAAAGGCTAACCCTAAAACTGAGAAAATGAGACAAATGTCATTTTGCTATCCCATAGTGCTGGCATTTTATTGCTTATTTGTATTATTATCTTTTCATTATTTTTACCACTTTTATTTTATTATTATTTTTATTTCTCTTCCTTATGTTTAGTTTTCCTTGCTTTATTTATCTGTTTAATTGCATTGTTTGACTGGTTTTCTTTATTCTCTCTTTATTGAATTATAATTTTCCTTTTTTCACTTCACCCATGTTCCAATAACACACAAGTCTTGGTTGGGTATTTTCTATTCTGGTTAAACAAATCATATATTCTGTGTCATATTATTGTTGTTCCAGTACTACTATAAAAAATTGTTGTTCCATACAACTGTACATACTACACAGCAATCCTCACTGATCTTAGCCAATTCACTTTAATCCTAAGCATATTATTGTTGCAGTTAACTCTATTCTCTCTCCACACTATGCCAACTTTCTATTTTTACTCTCACTATATCTCATCATCTAACCTTGCACAAGCACTATTTTCTGAATTCAGCTCACAGTCATCCTCCCCTGTAACATGCACCTTATCTCTCTTTCACGTTTTATAAAAAGTGGCTAGTTGGGTGAAATATCACAGTTAATGCATAATTTATCTGAAGAATCTCCTATTTCTTCTCTACTTGTTGGTACTTTAAATCCCATAGAATACTTTCCTGGTGTCTTAATACATTTTGCCTATCCCCTGCCACTGATCACATACAAGAATAGGTGGGAGCTGCAAACATCAGTGTACCTGCTGGAGGAGGAAAATCACCAAAAAAGGAGCAACCAAAAGGTAAAAAACCCAAGTACAACAAGTGAGCCCACACAAACAGAAGAAAGGGCAAACCTAGAGCACCCAAAGAAGGAGACCAAAGAAACCATGCCAGCAAACCATATAGAATTTCTACCATAAAACTTCATCCTACAAAGGTAGCTAGCAAAGTGAAATATCAGGAAGTGCAGAAAGAAACAAAAAGATTCACCTAAAACAGGGAGACAAAAAATGATGCCATCAAAAGGGATGGAAGAATCCCCACTAAAAGAGCTAAATAAAATGGAGGTAACCAAACTATCAGATATACAATTCAAATTAACAGTTATAAAGGTGCTCAAGGAACTCACAGATGACTACAAGTAACTGAGTGAGAACTACATCAGCATAAAACAGAAATAGAAACTATAAACAAAAACCAGGAAGAAATGAACAATAAATCTCAGAAATAACACATTAGAAGGTATTGCAATCAGGCTGGATGAAGCAGAGGATCAAATCAGTAAGCTGGAAGATAAGGTAGAAAAAAAAACACCCAGATAGACCAAGAAAAAAAAAAGAGAGACTCAGAAAGAATGAAGAGGTGGTAAGGGAGTGGCAAGACAACATGAAACATAATAATATCCATATAATAGGGATACCAGAAGAAGAGCAAGGGATAGAAAATGCATTTGAAAAAGTAATGATGGGAAACTTCTCTAATTTGATGAGAGAAAAAGTCACACAAAATCAGGAATCATGAGTCCCAATCAAGAGGAACCCAAAGAGGCCCACTTTAAGACACATCATAATTAAAATGGCAAAATTCCAAGACAAAGAGAGAATGTTAAATGTAACAAGGAAGAAACAGGAAATAATATCTAAGGGAGCTCCGATGAGGCTGGCAGCTAACTTCTCAGTGGAAATGCTCCAAGCCAGAAGAGAATGGCAAGAAATATTCCAAGTAATGAAAATCAGAGGCCTGCAACCTAGGCTACTTTACCCAACAAGGCTGTCAATCAAGATAGAAGGCCAAATAACAAGCTACCCAGGCAAAAGAAGTCTAAAAGAATACACCTCCACCAAACCAGCTCTACAAGAGATGCTAAAGCCACTGCTTTAAGAAAAGGAAGGAAAAGAATGAGAGCGAGGAACACAGGTATGAAAAATGACAATGAATAAGTACCTATCAATAATAACCTTAAACCTACACAGAGTAAATGCTCCGGTTAAAAGAAATATTTAGAATAGTTAAAGGGATAAGAAAGCATGACCCACACTCATGAAGTGCTGGAAACAAATATTCCAAAAAAAGAGACAGGAAAATAAGCCAGGGTAGCAAAAGTCATAGCAGACATAATAGACTTCAAAAACAGGGCCATAAAAAGAGACCCAGAAGTTCACTTAATAATGCTCAAGAGAAGAATCATTCAGGAAGACATAAACATTGTAAATACTTATGCACTCAATACAGGAGCACCCAAATACATAAAGAAAATCTTGGGAGACTTCAAGAAAGATATTGACAGCAACAAAAATATAGTAAGGGATTTCAACACCCTACTGTCAGAAATGCATAGATCTTCCAAACAAAGGACATTGTGGCATTGAACAATGTCCTAGATCAAATGAACTTCACTGATATATATAGAGCCTTCCATCCCCCAAAAAACAAAGTGCACAAGGAACATTTTCAAATACAGGTCACATGATAGGGCACAAAACAAGCCTCAACAAGTTAAAAAACATTGAAATCATAAGAAGCATTTTCTCTGACCACAAGGGACTGAAACTAGAAACCAACCTCAAAGAAAACACTCAAAACACTCCACCTCATGGAGATTGAATAGCATGCCATGAAACAATCAATGGGTCAAGAATGAGATCACAGAGGAAATCAAAAAGTTACTGGAAACAAATGAAAATAAACACACAACAACCCAAAATTTATGGGAAACAGTGAGGGCAGTCTGAGAGGGAAGTTCATAGTGATACAGGCCTACCTAAAAAAGAAAAGAAACATATCAAATAAACAACCTAACCCTATGCCTAAAAGAACTCAAATAACAACAAAGACAGCCCATAGAAGTAGGAGGAAGGAAATAACCAAAATCAAAGCAGAATTAAATGACATAGAGACTAAAAGCATAATTCTAAGGATCAATAAATCCAGGAGCTGGTTCTTTGAAAAGATACACAAAATCAACAAGCCTTTAAGCAGACTCATGAAGAAAGAAAGAGATAGGACCCAAATAAATGCAATCAGAAATGAAAGAGGAGAGATTACAACTGATACCACAGAAATACAAGGGATTGTAAGAAACTACTATGAAGAAATACATGCCAAGAAATTTGATAACAAAGGTGAAATGGACAAATTTCTAGAAAAATATATTCTTCGTAAACTGAATCAAGAAGAAGCAGAAAACCTCAACTGAGGAAAAACAGGCAATTAAATTGAGGCAGAAATGAAGAAGATTCCAGCACACAAAAGCCCTGGAGCAGACAGTATCACAGGAGAATTTTACAAAACATTTATGGAAGAGCTAACTCCTATCCTTCACAGACTATTCCAAAAAATACAATAAGATGGAAGATTCCCAAACTCTTTTTGTGAAGCCAGCATCATACTATCCCAAAACCATTTAAAGACAAAAGAAAGAAAGAAAATTTCAGGACCATATTGCTGGAAGACATAGATGCTGAATTCTTCAACAAAACACTGGCAAAGAGCATCTAGCAATACATTAAAAAGATCATACACCATGATCAAGTGGGAACTATCCCAAGGATGTGAGGATGGTACAATATTCACAATCAAAAATGTAATACATCATGTAAACAAAGGGAAAGACAAAAATCACATGATAATATCAATATAAGTGGAATAAGCATTTTATAATGCACAACATCCATTTATGATAAAAACACTCAGCAATGTGGGAATAGAGGTAGCATTCCTCAACATATAAAGGCCATCTATTGGAGAATATAGTTAACATTATACTCAATGTGGAAAAACTGAAAGCTTTCCCATGAAGATAAGGGGAAAGACAAGGATGTCCACTTTTACCACTCCTATTTAACATAGTATTAGAAGTCCTAGTCAAAGCAATCAGACAAGAAAAAGAAATAAAAGGCATCTAAATTGTAAGGGAGGAAGCAAAACTGTCATTGTTGCAGATGACATGATATTGTATACAGATAATTCTCTAGACTCCACCAAAAAACTACTCAAGCTAAAATGTTAATTTGGCAAAACAGCAGTATACAAAGTCAAAATTCAAAAATCAAAGGCATTTTTGTATGCCAACAATGAAATATCAAAAACAGAAATCAGGAAAAAAAATCTCATTTGATATATCAACAAGAAAAATAACGTACCTAGAAATAAACCTATCTAAGGAGGTAAAAAATCTATACTCAGAAAATTACACAACACCAAAGAAAGAAATTAAGGAAAACACAAACAAGTGGAATCATATATGTGTTCATGAGATGGAAGAATTAACTTCTTCAAAATGTCCATAGTACCCAAAGCAATTTATAGATTCAATACAATTAACAGGGGTTAATGTACCAATGACATATCTCACAGATATATAAAAATGCATAAAAATTGATATGGAACCATAAATGACCAAGAATAGCTGCAGCAATTTTGGGAAAGAAGAACCTAGTAGGAGGGATCACAATACCTGATATCAAACTGTATTACAAGGCCAGTGTAATCAAACAGCCTGGTACTGACATAAGAAAATACACATAGACCAACAGAACAAAATAGAGAGACCAGAAATAAATCCAAATCTCTATGGTCAATTAATATTTGACAAAGTGGACAGCAGCATAAATGGAGTAAAAATAGCCTCTTTAACTAATGGTAGTGGGAAATCTGAACAGCTACATGCAAAAAATTAAACTTGACCACTATGTTACACTATTCAGAAAAATAAATTCAAGTTTCTTAAAAGTCTTAAACATAAGTTGTGGCAACATAAAAGTCCTAGAGGAAAATACAGGCAGGCATGTCTCAGATATTCCATGTAGCAATATTTTCAACAATACATCTCCAGAGCAAGGGACATAATAGAAAGAATAAACAAATGGGATTTCATCAAAATAAAAAGCTTTTTCATGGCTAAAATAAGCAGCATTAAAATGCAAAGAGAACCAACTGTATGGTTAAACATATCCAAGTGGTGGAAACAGCCTAAGTACCCACCAAAAAATAAGTGAATCAAAAAACTGTGGTACATTTACACAACAGACTACTATGTAGCAGAAAGAAAGAAGGAATTCCTACCCTTTCCAACAGCATGGATGGAACTGGATAGCATTATGCTAAATGAAATAATCTGGTTGGTGAAAGATAAATACCATATGATCTCACCTATAAGTTGAACTTAATCACCAAAATGAAGAAGCAAGCAAAATATTACCAGAAACATTGAAATTAAGAACAAAGTAACAAGAGGGAAGTGAGAAGGGAAATAATGTGGGAAAGAAGCAAAAGGGTCATCAAAGTACATGTATAAAGGACCCATGGACAAAGCCAAAGAGGGGTAGGATGGAGGGTGAGAGGTGGGTGTGTATGGGGCAGGGAAGAGTGGTGGTGGGAAAATGGAAAGAACTGTATCCAAACATTAATAAAAAATGATTAAGAAAGAGAAATAAAATAAGATAATGTATATTAAACTGCTTTCTAAGCCAAAAAAATAATAAAAACTGTGGATTACTGTATGTAAATTATACCTCAATAAAAAATACTCCAGGAAAATAAAGAAGTGTTTTTGCTTCTTTAAAATTTAAATTTTTTTTTTTATTTTTAGACAGAGGAGAAGGGAAGGAGAAACAGATGGAGAGAAACATCAATGTGTGGTCGCCTCCCGCATTCCCTGCATCAGGGAATCTGGCCTGCAACCCAGGCATGTGCCCTGACTGAGAAATGAACCAGCAATATTTTGGTTTGCAGGCCCACGCTCAATCCACTGAGCCACACCTGCCATGGCTGTTTTTTATTTTATTTTTTTTTCCATGAAAGTTTAGGCCAGGGCAATGTCCAAGTGTCAGTGCATGGAGACATCTTATGTCTAATAAAATTTCTTATACATGATAAAGCCATAAAACATCTTATGAACTTTCAGGTAAGATACATGCTTTGTACATTTATCCTTTAACTCAGGATTTAAGAAGACATTGTTATTAGAGACATGAGTCCTGGTACTTTTACCAGTAACATTTAGTGAAGTGTTATTATGTGACAGACACTAAGGTACTTATAGCTATTAAAGAAAGATGATGGAACTATTTTAAAAATTTCACTTATTCTTTATTATTTAAATTTTTAATTAAGTTTATTGGAGTGACATTAGTTAAGATTATATAGGTTCCAAGTACACATGTCTATGCTGCATGGCCTATATATTGCATCATGTGCCCACCACCCAGAGTCAAATAATCTTTAGTTACTATATATTTGTTCCATTAAATACTCCTCCAAATCCCTTCCCTCTGGTAAGCATTATACAGTTTTCTGTGTCTGTGAGTTTCAGTTTTGTATCTCACATACCCATGAAATCATATGATTCTTAGATTTTTATCTGACTTATTTTGCTTAGTATAATATTGCCAATGTCCATCCATGTGTTCCCACATGTCAGTATTTCATCTTTTCTTATGGTTTAGTAGTGTTCTGTTGTATATATGTACCACATCTTCTTCATTCAGTCATCTATTAATGGACACTTTGGACACATGGAGGCCATGTCCTGGCCTCCATGAATAATGCTGCAATGAACATAGGAGTGCATATATGTGTGTGTGTGTATGTGTGTGTATATATATATACACACACAAACATGCAAATGTTTTCAAATTTTGGGGGGTAGATACCCAGAAGGTTTTGCTGAGTCATAAAGTAACTCTATTCTTAGCTTTCTGAGGAATTTTCACACTGTTTTCCATAGTGGTTGTATTAGTTTGCATTCCCACCAGCAGTGTATAGAGGTTCCTTTTCTTTACAACCTCTTCAAGAGTTGTTTTTCCTTATCTTGTTGATAATAGCCATTCTAAAAGATGTGAGGTAGTATTTCTTTGTAGTTTAGATTTGTATTTCCCTAGTACCTAGTGAAGTTCAGTATCTTTTTCTGTTGGTCATTTGTACGATCTTCTCAAAGGAAGTGTCTAATTGGGTCCTCTGCCCATTTTTAAATTGGATTGTCCTTTTTTTCAGTGTTGAGTTGTAGGAGTTCTTTACATATTTTGGATATTAACCTCTAGACAGAGGTATTGTTTGCAAATATCTTCTCCCATTTATTTGGTTGCCTTTATGTTTTATTGGCAGTTTCATTTGCTGTGTAGAAGGATTTTAATTTGATATAGTCCATTTATTTACTTTTTTGCCTTCCTTTCCATGCCTTTGGGGTCAAATTTATAAAGATCTTCTCTAAGATCAAGGTCCATAAATTTAGTACCTATGTTTTCTTCTATGTAATTTATGTTTCAGATTTTATATTTAGGAATTTAATTCATTTTGAATCAATTTTTGTGCATGGGGACAGGCTGTAGTCTAGCTCTATTCTTTTGCATGAGACATTCCAATTTTCCCAGCAATATTTACCATATTTTTCCATGTAAAATGAACATTTCATTACCTGAATTTTGAGTGAAAAATAAGGATGCACATTATACATGGGTAGTACTAAATCCATATCTATACAAATGTTTTTAACTCTTTCATTTATACTTATATCTCAAAAGTGTGACTCTAGGAAGCAGTAGCAATATCTGTATGCAAAATAATACCCTGGAATATGATAATCAGTTTTGTTTCTAAATATAAATAAATAAAAATTGAATTAAAAAATTAAAACATGTTTTTTTACTGAAAGTTTTGACCAAAAATGAGGGTGCACATTTTACACAGACTATATACACAGCAAAATATGCATCTAAAATATATAATCTTGATTATATTTTTCCACTATCATTTCATCCCCCATACTCTTATCACCCCAGTAGTCACCACACTGTTGTCCATGTCCATTAGTCCTTTTTCATTTTTTCTCAATGACTCCATTCTCTAACCTTCCCCCCACATTAGCTGTCATCTGTTCATCAACTGTGAGTCTGTCACAGTTTTCTTTGTTCAGTTTGTTTCTTAGATTCCACATATGACTGAAATAATATGGTGTTTGTCTTTCTGTGCCTGGCTTATTTCAATTAGCATAGTGTTCTCCATCCATGCTGTTGCAAAGGGTAAAATTTTCTTTGCTTTTATAGCCAAATAAAATCCCATTGTGTGAATGTCCCATAGTTGTTTTATCCACTCATCTATTGATGAACACTTGGGCTGCTTCCATATCCTGGCAATTGTAAATTATACTGCCATGGACATAGGGATGCTTATGTTATTTTGAATTACTGTTTTGGGTCTCTTTGGATATATTCCCAAAATAAGGATCACTGGGTCAAAAGGCAGATGCATTTTTAAGTTTTTGACATATCTCCATACTGCTCTCCATGGTGGCTGCACCAGGCTGAATTCCCACCAACAGTGCAAAAGGGTTCTCCTTTCTCCACATCCTCACCAGCAGTTGTTGTTTCTTGATTTATTGATGATAGCAATTCTGACAGATGTGACAGCATATCTTCTTGTGATTTTCATTTGCATTTCTCTATGATTATTGACATTTAGCTTCTTTTACATGTCTATTGGCCATCTGTATGTCCTCTTTGGAGAAGTGTTTATTCAGGTCCTTTGCCCAGTTTTTAATTGGGTTGTTTGTTATTTTGGTGATGAGTTTTATAAATTCTTTATAAATTCTGGCTATTAACCCCTTATCAGATGTATCAGTGCATATTTTCTCTTATTCTGTGGGTTGTCCTTTCATTTTGTTGACAGTTTTATTTGCTATGCGAAAACTTTTTAGTTTGATGATGTCCTATTTTTTTTCTTTTGTTTCTTTTGCCTGGGGAGATATATCTGGTAAAACATTTCTATGAGAAATGTCTGAAATTTTGTTTCCTATGTTTTCTTCTAGGATTTTTATAGTTTCCAATCTCACATATACATTTTTGAAATATTTTTAGTTTATTCTTACATGTGGTGAAAGAAGGTGATCTAGTGTCATTTTTGCAGGTATCTGTCCAATTTTCCCAACATCATTTATTGAATAAACTATAGTTAGTTCATTGTATGTGCTTGCTTCTTCTGTTGAATATTAACAGACTATAAAGGTGTGGCTTTATTTCTACGTTCTCTATTCTGTTCCATTAATTTATGTATCTGTTTTTATGCTAGTACCTGGCTGTTTTGATTACTATGGCCTTGTAGTATAGTTTGATATTATGTAGTGTGATTCCTCCAACTTTGTTTTCTTTCGGCATCCCTGTTGCTATGCAGGGCCTTTTGTGGTTCCATATAAATTTTTGAAATATTTCTTCTAGATCTGTGAAATACATCATTGGAAACTTGATATGAATTGCATTGAATTTATATATTGCTTTAGGTAGTATGGACATTTTAATGATATAAATCGTCTTATCCATGAACATGGTCTGTGCTTCCACTTATTTGTATCATCTTCAATATTTTTTAGTGTCTTACAATTTTTTGAGTACAGGCCTTTTACATTCTTGGTTAGGTTCATTCCTTGGCATTTTAATCTTTTTGAAGCAATTGTGAATGGGATTGTTGTCTTGATTTCCATTTCTGTTCTTTCATTATTGGCATGTAAAAATGCAACTGATTTCTGAATATTAATTTTGTATTATGCTATTTGCTGAATTCATTTATCAGGTCTAGTAGTTTCATGGTGGAATCTTTGGGATTTTCTAGGTATAGTGTTATGTCATCTGCAAACAAGTATATGTAAGAATCACACTAACTTCCTTTCAGGACCAATCTGGAATTACAAATAAATTGTAGATAAATTATCTTGAATAACCAACTGAACACTAGCTGGAGAAAAGCCTTACCACCAGAGACAGACAGAAGAAAACACTTCACCACAATGTGCCAGGTAGGGATTGTGGACAAGATGCAAGAGGGCTGGCTGGGACCTCAAGTGTGGCAGATAAAATTCCAGAGGGATATTTCTGTGGCCAGGAGGCTCCCAATGAGAAGCATGGGGTCTAAACCCCAAGCTGGACTTACCAGCTTACAGCACCAAAGCCAGAAAGGAACCCAGATAACATCAAGCTGTGGAAAGCAGCAGGGATTATGCCAGCCCGGGAGAGACTTCTGGTGATACAGAGAGCCTTTTAAAGGATCAAAGTACAACATTTCATTTGCAGCCACTTTCCCAGGGTCCTGGCAAGGGAGAACATTGTGGACTAGACACACATGAGGAATGTCTGGTGTTGGTGGCTCTGGGGAGACAACTGAGGGAACAGCAGCCAGAATCCATGTGCTGAATTATCCCCCATACTACAGAAGCCATCTCTCTTAAGCAGATCACTCCTCTCTGATTGGCATCAGACTGAGGGAAAGCAATATTTCTACCCACAGGAATTACAGTACCTTTCCTTGTTTTGCTAAGCCTGATTGCAGACTACAGATTAATTAGATTTTCCATAAATTAGTTTAACATATAAGGTGGAATATACAAAGAAGCAGCCAAAATGGGAAGACAAAGAAATAGTCCCCAAATGAGAGAACAAGACAATTTTCCAGAGGAACTACATGAAATAGAAGTAAGAAATTTATCAGGTAGAATGTTTAGAGTAATGATTATAAGGATATTCAACAGCATGGAAAATATATAGAGACCATAAAATATGATCAGTCAGAAATAAAGAATACAATATCTAAGATAAATAATACATTGGAAAGAATAAACAGTAGGTTAGATGAAGCACAGAATGGAAACAGTGTTTTGGAAGACAAGGTAGAAAAAAACAATCAGGTCAAGCAGCAACAAAAAAACAGAACCTGAAAGAGCAAGAAGAGCTTAAGAAACATCTTGGGCAACATGAATTATAACAACATCCACATCATAGGAATACCAGAAGGAGAGGATGAGCAAGGCCCTGAGAACCTATTTGAAGAAATAAATAATAACCAAAAATTCCCCAATCTGGTGAAGGAAAAAATAGCACAAGTGTAGGAAGCTGAGAGAATCCCAAACAAGTTGGGCCCAAAGAGGCCTATGCCAAGACACATCATAATTAAAATGACAAGGCTTAAAGATAAGGAGAGAACCTAACAGCTGAATGAGAAAAAGCAGGTACTTACCTACAAGAGAGCAGCAATTACACTGTCATTGGATTGCTCATCAGAAACATTTCAGGCCAGAATGGAGTGGCAAGAAATAATTAAGGTGATGAAAAACCTACATGCAAGGCCACTTTACCCAGTAAGGCTGTCATTTAAAATTGAAGGAGAAATAAGGAGCTTCCCAGACAAAAAAAATGCTGAAGGACTTTGTTAACACCAAACCAGTACTGTAACAAATGTTAAAGGGCTTGCTTTAAGAAGAAGAAGGAATTAAGAGAAAGGAATAAAAAAAAAACAAAGGAAAATAGTCTAACAGTAAAATGGCATTACATATGTACCTATCAATAATCATCTTAAATGTAAATAGCTTAAATACTCCAACCAAATGACAGAAGGTAGCAGAATGAATAAGAAAACAAGACCCTGATGCAAATTAAATCCACAAAAAGATACCACTTCACATAGGTCAGAATGGCCATCATAAACAAATCAACAAACCATAAGCGCTGATGAGGTTGTGGAGAAAAAGGAACTGTAGTACACTGTTGGTGGAAATGCAGACTGGTGCAGCCACTGTGGAAAACAGTATGGAATTTCCTCAAAAAACTAAAAACATGACTCCCAGTGAAGATGGAGGTGAGGGTAGATACACTGTGCTGCCTCACACAATCAAAAGAAGGATAACAAATTTAAAAACAAAAAATAACCAGAACTGCCAGGAAATCAAACTGTATGGAAGTGTTACAGCCAAGGAGTTAAAGAAGAAACATTCATTCAGACTATAGGAAGGGTGGAGATGCACAGCCAGGCAGAGAGGTCTCCTGGTAAGGTAGTGGCTGAAGGACCTGGCTGGCAAAGGCTGTACCTGGCAGAGTGGGCAGTCCCAAATATATGTCCAGATAAACCAGGAGGAAAAACTGGGGAGTGGATAGGACCATGCAACCCAGGACTTTAGTGTCGGTAAATAAATCCTCAAAACCTCTGACTGAAAAAAAGTGTGGGGGCTGAGACAGCAGGAGAAACACCTAGCCTCACAAAGAGTTCACTGGAGAGATGCACAGGGTCCTAGAACATACACAAAACCAACCACCCTGGAAGCAGCAACAGAAGAGCCCAACTTGCTTGTGGGTGGTGGAGGAAGTGACTGAAAGCCTGAAGAGAGCTGAACTAGTGGCATTATTCCCTCTTGGACTCCTCCCTCACATACAGCACCACAACACAACTATGTGGTTGCCCCACCCTGGTGAATACCTAAGGCTATACACATTACTATGTAACAGGCAGGCACAGACAAAGAAAATAATGGCCCAAATAAAAGAACACATAAAGCAACAGAAAAAATACATCTAAACAACCAAGAGATAGCCAACCTATCAGATGCACAGTTCAAAACACTGGTAATCAGAATGCTCACAGAGATGGTTGACTATGGTTGCAAAAAAGAGGAAAAAGTGAAATAAAGAAAATGTAGAGGGAACCAAGAGTGATGGAAAGGAAATCAAGACTGAAATCAACAATTTGGACCAGAAGGAAGAAATAAACATTCAACCAGAACAAAATGAAGAAACAAGCATTCAAGAAAAAAATGAGAACAGGCTGAGGAACCTCTGGGACAACTTTAAACATTCCAACATCTGAAACATAAGGGTTTCAGAGGAGAAGAGGAAGAGCAAGGAATTGAAAACTTATTTGAAAAAATAATGAACTTCCCCAATCTGGAAAATGAACTAGACTTCCAGGAAGTCCAAGAAGCTTAGAGAGTCCCAAAGAAGCTGGACCCAATCAAGCACACACCAAGAAACATCATAATTACATTACCCAAGATTAAAGATAAGAAGAGAGTTATAAAAGCAGTAAGAAAAAAGGAGGCAGTTTCCTACAAAAGAGTTCCCATAAGATTATCAGCAAAAGAAGTATTCAAAGTCATGAAAGTCAAGGGCCTACATCCAAGATTACTCTATCCAGGAAAACTATCATTTAGAATGGGAGGGCAGATAAAGTGCTTTCCAGATAAGGTCAAGTTAAAGGAGTTCATCATCATCAAGCCCTTATTAAATGAAATGATAAAGGGACTTGTCTAAGAAAAAGAAGAAGCTCAAAAGTATGAACAGTAAAATGACAACAAACTCACAACTATCTATCAACAACAAAACATAAAAAAATGAAGTAAGCAAACAACTAGAAGAGGAACAGGTTCATAGAAATAAAGATCACATGGAGGGTTATTAGTGGGGAATGGGAGGGAGAAATGGGGGGAAAAGTACAGGGAATAAGTAGCATAAATGGTAGGTAGAAAATAGAGGGAGGTTAAGAATAGCATAGGTGATGCGTGGGTCACCGGCCAGTAGTGATCACAGAACGCCGCGGATGGCTTGTTGAAACACGACAAAAAACATGCACAGAGACAGACTAGTTTCTGTGGAGAAGTAGGGATGGCATGGCCACCCCCTCTAGTGGGGAGTGGGCCAATTTAACATCCAAACCTGCTTTTATTGGGCTCATTTTGCATAATAATTCAGGTGAAGTACATTACTCATTACGAGGAAGTAAGGAACAACAGATAACAAGGAACTCTGCGGGTCTATTTTGAGTCAAGGTCAAAGAACTGTAAGACTTTGAGGAACAAACTAACTTCCTCCTTGGACCCTTCTCTTTCAACTGAGAGCATTCTAAACAAAGAAGGTTTCACAGTAATTTACATGTTTTTTCTTAGGCCTGATCACCTGGGGAATCTGCCCTTTTCAGCACAGAGCTGCACCACCCTGTCATTGTTTCAGGCTTAGGTGGAGCAAGGGAACTAAGGCAACCAAGAGATAAGGAGATTTTCTTGCAGAGCAGGAGGACTCGGGCTTTGTCAAAGCCAAAGGGTGAGAGTCCATCACTCCCTTTTGCCGTAGCCCCCAAAGTCCTTGCCGGAGCCTCCCATGTGATTGTGCCTGTCTTAGATCATTCCCCCCTTGGGGAATCTTACCCGTCATTGACTAACTGACCAAGCATTGGGGTCCAGGCAGGGTGAGGTATGAAGGAGCAGAAGCGGCGCTCCTGTCAGGGAGATAGCCTTGTCTCTTTGCTGGCTTATGGTTCCAAGGGCATTCCCTTAGACTTAGCCTAGGTGGGGGGTTACAGCTTCTGATACTAGGCAGGGCAGTTCCCAACATATAGGAAATATAGACCAATGGTCCTGAACTAAGAGGGGGGAGGAATGTGTGTGGGAGGGGAAGTGCAGGACAGAGGGGAACAAAGGGGAGAAATGGGACAACTATAATAGCATAATCAATAAAATATATACATAAAAAATAGAACTGCCTTCTGACCCAACAATTCCAATGCTAGGATTATACCCTAAGAATCCTGAAACACTAATTTAAAAGAACCTATGCACCCCAATGTTCATAGAAGAACAACTTACAATAGCTAAATGCTGGAAACAACCTAGCTGCCCATTAGTAAATGAGTGGATCAAATAACTGTGGTACATTTACACAGTGGATTACTACATATCAGAAAGAAAGAAGAAGCTCCTACCCTTTGTGACAGCATGGGAGGAACTGGAGAGCATTATGTTAAGTGAAATAAGCCAAGTAGTGAAATACAAATACCATATGATTTCACATATAAGTGGAATCTAATCAACAAATCAAAGAAACAAGCAAAATGTAACCAGAAACATTGAAATAAATACCAAGCATACAGTACGCACAGGGTAGTGGGGAGTGGGATAACAGGGGGAAGAAGGAAAAGATCATCAAGGAACATGTTAAAGGACCCATGGACAAAGCCAAAGAGGGGAAGTATTGAGGGTGGGAGGTCAGAGTGGGTGGGGGGAATAAGTGGTGGCAGGAAAATTGAGACAACTGTACTTGAAAAAGCAATAATAAAAAAGTAAAAAAAAAAAGAAAAGAAAAAAAGATACATATACACGCTACCTTCCAGAAACCCATCTCAGATCAAAAGATGCTTACAGACTAAAAGTAAAGGACTAGAAAAAGATATTTCATGTATCATGCAAATGGAAAAGAAAAAAGCTGGGGTACCAGTACTTATATCTGACTCTATAAGAGACAAAGAAAGACACTACATAATAATAAATGGAACAATCCAGCAAGAAGATATAACCCTAGTGAAAATTTACAGACCCAACATAGGCATACCTAAGTTTGTAAAGCAAATCTTGATGGGCATAAAAAGATAGACCAATAGAAATATGGTCAGAGTTGGGGATTTTTAACATCCCATTGACTTTGATGGATAGATCTTCCAGATAGAAAATCAACAAGGAGACAGTGGCCATAAATGACACACAAGATCGAATGGATTTAATTGATATTTTTAGAGCATTTTGCCACAAAGCAGCAGACTATACATACTTTTTAAGTGCACATGGAACATTTTCTTGTATAGATCACATGCTAGGATAAAAACAATAAATTTATTACTAAATTTATTGTTATTGTTCAATAAATTTAAGATGATTGAAAGTATATCAAACATCTCTGCTCATCATGCCATGAAACTAGAAATCAACCACAAGAATAACACCAAAAAATACACAAAAACATGGAAGCTAAATAAGATGTTATTAAAGAATGAATGGGTCAACAATGAGATCAAGGAAGAAGTCAAAAAATACCTTAGAAGAAATGAAAATGAGGACACAACAATCCAAAAGCTCTCAGATTCTGAGAAAGCAATCCGAAGATGGAAATTCATACCATTACAGGCCTATCTCAAAAAAAAAAAAAAAAACTAGAAAAACTCAAATAAACAATTTAACTTCACCCTTAAAGGAGCTTCAAAATGAATAACAAACAAAGGCAAATATGAGTAGAAGGAAGAAAATGATTAACATCAGGGCAGAAATAAGTGAAATAGAATTTAAAAAAAATACAAAAGATCAATGAATCCAAGAGCTGGTTCTTTGAAAAGATAAACAAGATTGACAAAACTTTAACCAGACTCACCAAGAAAAAAAAAAGAGAAAGGACCAAAATAAATAAAATCAGGAATGAAAGAAGAGAAATAACTGACACCAAAGAAATACAAAGGATTGTAAGAAATATTATGAACAATTATATGGCAACAAACTGGACAACCTGCATGAAATTGATAAAGTCCTAGGAACATACAACCTTTCCCCCCCAAAATCAGGAGGATCAGAGAATATGAATAGACTATTACACCTAATGAAATTGAAGAGGTAATTACAAAACTTCCAACAAACAAAAGCCCTGGACCAGATAGTTTCACAGGTGAATTTTACCAAATATTCCAAGAAGAACTAATAACTCTCTTTATTAAACTGTTTCAGAAAATTCAAGAGGAGGGAAGTCTCCCCAACTCATTTTACAAGGCCAGCATTATCCTAAATCCCAAACCAGATAAAGACACTAAAATAAAAATTATAGGCCAGTATGACTGATGAACATTGATGCTAAAATCCTCAACAAAATATTAACAAACTTAATACAGCAATGCACCAAAAAGATCATACACCTTGATCAAGTAGGATGTATTCCAGGAATGCATGGATGGTACAACATTCACAAATCAATACATGTGATTCCCCATGTGAACAAAACAAAGGATAAAAAACACACATGATAGTATCAATAGATGTGGAAAACGCTTTTGATAAATCCAGCACTTATTTATGATAAAAATTCTCAGCAAAGTGAGACGAGAGGGAACATACCTAAACATAATAAAGGCCATATATGTTAAGCCCACTGCCAGAATCATGCTTAATGGGCAAAAAAAATAGAAGTGTTAACCTTAAGATCAGGAATAAAACAGGGATTTCCACTTTCACCTCTTTTACTCAACATGGTACTGGAAGTCTTAGCCACAGCAATCAAACAAGAAGAAGAAATAAAAGGCATCCAAATTGGAAAGGAAGGAGTAAAACCAGCACAATTTATTGAAGAGGCTTTCTTTTCTCCATTGTATTTTTTTGGCTCCTGTGTCAAAAATATTTACCCATATACACGTGGTTTTGTTTCTGGGTTCTCAATTATTTTTCATTGATATGTGTGTCTTTCCAACCAATTCCATGCTATTTTGATTATGGTTGCTCTGTAGTATAATTTGAGGTCAGGTAGTTTAGTATCTCCAGCTTTGTTCTTCTTCCCCCCACCCCTGCCTCGAGGATTGTTTTGACTATTTGGGCCTTTTGTGGTTCCATACAAATCTGAGGATTTTATATTCTGTTCAAGATTGAAATTTTGCCCTGGCTGGGTGGCTAAGTTTGTTGAAGGGTCATCATATACAGCCAAAGGTTGCATGTTCAATCCATGAGAGGGACACATGACTTGGGTGTAGGTATGATCCCTGGTCAGGGTGAACACAGGAGGCAACAGATTGATGTTTCTCTCTCATATCAGTGTTTCTTGTTCTGTCTCTTTTCCCTTCTCCCTCTGTCTCTAAAATCAATACATACATTTTTGGTAAATAAAAAAGGTTGCAATTCTGAAAACTCTCAAATTCTTAATAAGTGAAGTAGACAAAAAATGCATAATAAAATAATATAAATACATACAGTGTGCAGTAGGTTCACAGCTGAGGAAAACAATTCTGTATGTGATAAAAAGAGGTCACAACTATTGACTAGTAAGAAATAAAAAGTAATATATATCTTGTGCGTTATTGATATTTTTAACTCATTTATTTGTTCAAAAAATAACATCTGGCCATCTACTTTCTGCCACACTAAACTAAAAAGAAGATTTAAGTGTCTGTGTTTGCATAGTTTAGATCGGGGAAGCATGGGTTCAGTCTGGATTAGCTAGGTAACAAATTTAGAAGGTATCAACATTACATTGAAGATGATATAAGAATATTTTCTCTTGGATTATCTTACTTTTATAATTAACTATATGATGATGAAGTTGAAATGGTATTTACTAGGGTTGTTTTGGAATCACTAACATTTCAAAAGACCAAAACAACATTCTAAATGATGACAGATAAAAAATAATAGTAATAAATATTTTTAAAAAGAAAATAATGGGAAAATTGAGCTATGCACATGTTGAATCAGAGAAATGAGATGGAGACAAAGTCTGCTTGATGGATTTTGAGATCCATGAGGTCTGGCTTCCCTTCCCACAGTTGAGCTGTAAGCAATTTCATAGCATTCTTCCAATAATCCCCCTTCAACATAAGCAAATTTCAATAAATTTCAATTATTTTCTTTATTCTCACCAGAGGGCACTTTTTTTCCCATTGCTTTTAAAGAGACAGGAAGGGACAGTAGAAGGGAGAGAGAGAGAAACATTGATGCAAGAGAGAAGCATCAATTAATTGGTCAGGGACTGGATCTTGGACTGAGAATTGTATGAGTATGGACTAGGGATTACCCAAGCCCAGACTGGGAACCGAATCCACAACCAAGGCATGTGCAGATTCACTGGGAATCTAACCTGTGACTTTGAAAGATTACATGCAACCAACTGAGCCACACCAGTCAGAGCAGATTTCAGACTGATAACTACTGCTGTAGAGTGCCTCCATTTTAAACAGTCTGGCTGACTCGCAACAAAAGTGGAGTTACAACTTCTACCAATAACACAACTACAAAGTCATTGTGTAAAATAAATTAAGGCTTCAATTATAAAAAATGGTGACAAATCACAATGTAAATTTTGGAAAGAGCAAGAACAAAATCCACAAACCTGGAAACTGCTCAGACTGGTATTGAGAGGGAAGGACATGTATACATTGTAGAGATTAGGGTTATAAAAACAAAATGAATAATTCCTTAAGGATTTTTTATTAACTAGTTCAGTATGGCTACAGCATAATGTTTAGAAAGGAAATGAGTTAATAAATTCGAAGGCTAGGTTAGGACTAAATTCGAGGGGATCATTGAAAAACAAGATAAGATTATTTGGACTTTGTTTAGTGGACAGTGGAAAATTCGTGAAGATCTTTGAACATGGGAATACCAATCCAGAAGAAATAAATCAGAGAGAGGGAAGACACAGGGGTTGGGAAATAAGTTAAAATGTTAGTTCCAGCCTCCACTGGTGTAGCTCAGTGGATTGAGCATGGACTGTGAGTCAAAGGGTTGCCAGTTCCATTCCCAGTCAGGGTACATGCCTGGGTTGCAAGCCAGGCCCATAGTACAAGGCAGTCAAGAGGCAAGCACACACTGATATTTCTCTCCCTCTCTTTCTCCTTCTCTTTTCCCCTGTCTAAAAATGAATAAATACAATCTTTAAAAATGTTAATTACACTTAATATTGTTATATACTCAGACAAATATTTCAGTACATTATTACTGTCTCCTTTTGTAAAAATGAAAAAAAAATTAAAATCTTGCAAGCATATATGAATTTAGTGTTAAAAATGAAAATAAAGTATTCTTATACTTTTCTAGTTTTATTTTGAGTTCATTCACAATGGTGGTTAGTTCATTGGTGAGCTCACAATATGGTGATTAGTATCTACTAGACAGGCGCTTCATCTAATTAGCCAATTCTTTTATTTTTATTTATTTTTATTTTTAGCTCTTGCTCTGTGCCAGACATTCATATGTGCCTGAATCTTTAACTCTGATACCACATCCTTATGAGAAAGAAATCTTTAACTCTTTTCTATTGAGGAGGGAACTTAGACCTGCAAAAATTATATAACCCATTTGAGTTCACTCTGCTAAGTACTTAAATCCAGTTCTGTTTCACTTTATAGTATGAGCCTTTAAACATTTCACCATTAGATTTCATTGAAATGGTAATTTGTTCTCTAATTGTTCATATAAAAATTAGCTTTTTAAATTTTTAACTTAATGTAATTTATTTTTTATTGTTCAAGTGCAGTTGTCTCCATCTCCCCCCAACAATTCCCCCCTGCCCTATTCACCCTACCTTCCACCTTCGCTCCTACTCCCCTTTGGCTTTGTCCATGGGTCCGTTATGCATGTTCCTTGATGACTCTTCCCCTATTTCTCCCTGTAGTAGACCATTCTGTGTGGCATAGGCCCAGCCCCCAGTGGCAAACATTTACTACAAAATAACTTCCCCAAAACCATGCTAAACCTTCCAAGGGCCAGTGTAACTGGTTCAGCCACTTTTGCCTTTTCATTTGCAAATTTCCCTCTTTTGTGATGTGATTACTGGCATCATCTTCTTTGTTTTCTGTAAAAGGTAACCACCTAAATTGAGCCTGTGCATAGTTAATGAGGACCTTCTTGTAATGTGCCCAGTTAGACAATAAAAGCTCATTGGAGCAAGGTCTGAGGCTTTTGCTCTCCTTGAGAGAGAAACCACACGTGCTTTTCTTTCACAGGATTTGGTAGTCAGGTGAATTTCCTTTGTTCTAGCTACAACACAGTGGACCCCAGGAGCAGGGGATCCCAGAGATTCCCCATTATCCTTCTTCTCCCTCCCTTCTGGTTACTGTCAGTTTGTTCTTTATTTCAATGTTTATGGTTATATTTTGCTTGCTTGTTTGTTTTGTTGATTAGATTCCACTTATAGGTGAAGTCATATGATATTTGTCTTCCACCACCTGGCTTATTTCACTTAGCATGGATCTGCTCTCCAGATCCATCCATGCTGTCCCAAAGGGTGGGGCTATAGATTTCATTGAAATGATAATTATTCTTAGTAATTCATATTAAAATTAGCTTTCTAATTTTTATTTATTTATTTGTTTATTTTATTTTAATTAATTAATTATTTTTTTGGTTGTCAGCTTTACACTCAGGGTGATTTCTTTCTTTATTATTATTATTATTATTTATTGTTGATGAAGTACAGTTGTCTGCATTTTCTCCCCACCACTCCTCCCAACTGCAGCCATACCATCTCACTCCCCTGATCCCATGCCTCCTTGGTTTTGTCCTTGTGACCAATTGTTCCTGAAAACACTTCTCCCTTTTACCTCTATTATTCCAACCACCTCCCCTCTGGTTAATGTGAGTTTGTTTCTCATTTCAATGTCTATGGTTATATTTTGATTGCTTATTTCTTTTGTTGATTAGGTTCCACTTAAAGGTGAGATCACATGGTATTTGTTTTTTCCTGCCTGCCTTATTTCACTTAGAATACTGAGTGCAAAACTGAGCCTTGTAGTATAGTATCTGTATGGTTTTCTTAGACCCTGCGGAGGAAATAAACAGCCAATTAGCCATGGAAACAGGCAGATGAGCTTTATTTTAGAAGTTTGTGCTCCTGGGCAATGTTTTCCCCACCCAGAGAAGGTGCTAAGAAAAGATTGCAAGGGAGAAGGGAAAGGGTGGGAGTTTTATATGGCTGGATTTTGCGTGGGAGCCAAGGATTGGTTTTTGGTGAACAAAGAAGCAACTTAGCATTGGTGGCTCCTGGTCTGATGTCAGTCACCTCTTCTGGGTCAGAGTTCAGTCACCATATTACTTGTAGTCCAAACGGTGGCCATATTTGTAGTCCAAAATGCTAATTGTAACTAGGTTCCCACTTTTCCTACCCTGCCCATCCTGACAGTATCAAGTATTGTGATCCCTCCTACTTTGCTCTCCTTTCTCAAAATTGCTGAAGCTATTCAGGGTAATTTATGTTTCCATATAAATTTTTGAAATGTTTGTTCTATATCTGTGAAATATGTCATTGGTACTTTAATGTAGATTGCATTGAACCTATAAGTTGCTTTGGGTAGTATGGACATTTTGATGATGTTAATTCTTCCAATTCATGAGCATGGCACATGCTTCTGTTTGTTTTGTCTTCTTTAATTTCTTCAATGTTGAGAAGTTTTTAGAGTACAGGTTTTTTACCTCCTTGTATAGGTGTATCCCTAAGTACTTCATTTTTCTTGTTGCTATGTCAAATGGGATTTTTTTTCCTGATTTCTGTTTCTGACATTTCATTGTTGATGTACAAAAATGCCTTTGATTTCTGAATATTAACTTTATATACCACTGTTTTGCAAATTCACTTATTAGGTCGAGTAGTTTTTTGGTGGAGTCTAGAGGATTTTTTATGTACACTACCATGTCATCTGCAAACAATGACTGTTTTGCCTCCTTCTTTACAATTTGAATGCCTTTTATTTTCTTGTCTGATTGCTGTGGCTAGGTCTGCCATTACTATGTTGAAAAGGAGTGGTAAAAGTGAACAACCTTGTCTTGTTCTTGATCTTAGTGGCAAAGCTTTTAGTTATTGCAGATTGAGCATGATGTTGGCTGTAGGTCTCTTATATCTGGCCTTTATTATGTTGAGGAAAGCTGATTCTGTTTCCTGAGTGTTTTTATCATAAATGGGTGCTGTACCTTATCAAATGCTTTTTTGGCTTCTATTGATGTAGTCATGGGGTTTTTGTTTTTCATTTTGTTTATTTAATGTATTACATTTATTGTTTTATGAATAATGTACCATCCTTGCATCCCTGGGATGAATCCCACTTGATCGTGATTTTAATGTATGACTGGATGGGGTTTGCCAATATTTTGTTGAGGATTTTGTCATCTATGTTCATCAGTGATATTGGCCTGAAGTTTTCTTTCTTTGTTGTGTCTATATCTGTTTTTGGGATTAGGATGATTATGGCTTCATAAAAAGATTTTTGGGTTCTTAGCTTTTTGGAATAGTCTGTAAAGGGGTTAGCTCTTCCTTAAGTGCTTTGTAAAATTATCCTGTGAAACCATCTGATCCAGTGCTTTTGTGTCAGGAGTTTTTTAATTACTTGTTCAATTTTTTCAGCTGTGAGTGGTCTGTTCAGGCTTTCTACTTCATTCAGTTTTAGAAGACTATATTTTTCTAGAAATTTGTCCATTTCACTTAGGTTTTCAAATTTCTTGGCATATAGTTCTTTGTAGTAATTTCATTCACTCCTGAATATTTCTGTAGTATCAATTGTAATCTCTCCTCTTTCATTTCTGATTGTGTATATTTTGGTCCTTTCTCTTTTTTCTTGATGAGTCTTGTTAAAGGCTTGCCAATTTGTTTATCATTTCAAAGGACCAGCTCCTGCATTTACTGATCCTTAGGATTGTTATTTTAGTTTCTATGTCATTTAATTCTGCTCTGATCTTGGTTATTTTATTCCTTCTACTCACTCTGGGCTCTCTTTGTTGTTGTTCCTCCAGTTCTTGTAGGTATACGGTTACATTGTTTATTTGAAATGGTTCTGTCTTTTTTAGGTAGGCCTGTATTGGTATGTAGTTCCCTCTCAGGACTGCCTTCCCTGTTTACATTCATTTTGGATTGTTGTGAGTTCATTTTCATTTGTTTCCAGAAACTTTGTGGTTTCTTCCTTCATCTTAGTCTTGACCCATTCATTGTCTAATAGCATGCTATTCATCTCCATGATCTGAGTGTTTTTGAGTTTTTTTCTTGAGGTTGGTTTCTAGATTAAGTCCTTTGTAATCAGAGAAAATGCTTGACATGATTTTAATGTTTTTGAATTTTTTGAAGTTCATTTTGTGTCCGTTCATGTGGTCCATCTTTGAAAATGTTCCATGTGCATTTGAAAAGAATGTGTATTTAGCTTCTTTGGGATGAAAGGTTATATATATCAGTTAAGTCCATTTGACCTAAGACAGTGATCAATGTTGTAATATCTTTGTTGATATTTTGTTTGGAAGGTCTATCTTTAACCATGGGGTGTTAAACCCCTACTATAATTGCATTGCTGTCAATATCATTTTGGAGTTCTCCAAGATTTACCTTGCATACTTGGGTGCTTCTATGTCGGGTGCATGTGTGTTTGCAATGTTTATGCGGGTTCTTCTTTTGAGTATTATGAAGTGACCTTCTGAGTCTCTTTTATGGCTTTTGTTTTGAAGTCTGTTTTGTCTGATATGAATATTGCTACTCTGACATTTTTTCCTGTCTATTTGCTTGGAATATTTTTTTCCAACCTTCATTTACAGCCTGGGTAAGTCTTTTGTTCTGAGGTGGGTCTCTTTTAGGCTGCATATGTGTGGGTCATGGTTTCTTACCCATTCATCTATTCTATGTCTTTTTATTGGGGCACTTAATTTACATGTAAGGTTAATATTGATAGGTATGTATTCATTGCCATTTTACTTCCTTCATACCTGTGTTCCTCTCTTTCTCACTGCTTCTCTTCTTTTTCTTAAAGCAATCCATTTAGCATCTCTTCCAATGCTTTTATGGTGGAGGTGTATTGTTTGAATTTTCTTTTGTCTGGGAAACTCCTTATATCAACTTCCATTTTAATTGAGAGCTTTGTTGGATAGAGTAGTTTGGTGGCAGGCCTTTGTTCTTCATTACTTGGAATATTACTTGCCATTCCCTTCTGGCTTGTTGTGTTTCCATTTAGACATCAGCTCCTAGCCTTATCAGGGCTCCCTTTTATGTTCTTTCCATTTCTCCCTTGCTGCCTTTGACATTCTCTCTTTGTCTTGGAAATTCACCATTTTAATTATGATGTGTCTTGGATAGGCCCCTTTGGGTTCCTCATGATTGGGACTCTCTGTCTTTCCTGGATTTGTATGACTTTTTCTCAAATTTCAAATTAGGGAAATTTTCCATCATTACTTTTTCAAATAGATTTTCTATCCCTTGCTCTTCTTCTCCTTCTGGTGTTCCTATTATATGGATATTATTACATTTCCTTTTGTCCTGTAGTTCCCTTAACCCCTCTTTGTTCTTTTCTGAGTCTTTTTTTTTTCTTTTCTTGATCTTTCTGGAAGTTCTTTTCTACCATGTCCTCCAGCTCACTGATTTGATCCTGTGCTTCATCTAGCCTGATTTTTATTCCCTGTATTGTGTTCTTCAATTCAGAAATTGTATTATTCATTTCTCCTTGGCTCCTGTTGATAGTTTTGATTTCCTTCTTAATTTTTGATATAATTTGTAGTAAGTTCATCATAGTTTCCCTATAACTGTTGGTAATTCTCTGTCAGCTAATTGAGCTTACCTAAAGTCATTGCTTTGAACTCAATATCTGATAGTTGAATTGCCTCTGTTTCACTTAACATTCTTTCTGAGGCTTCCTCCTTTCCTTTTGTTTGAAGTTTGTTTCTTCATCTTCTTATTGTTTGTGAGACTCTTCTTATTAGCCTCTGCTTCTTAAATTGATCTGATCTGCTTCCCTAGGTTTGTGGTATAAACTTCTATGGTAAAAGACCTGTGAGATTCAGTGTTACAATCTCCTTGATCTCCTGAAGTTGCTTCTCTTGGGATATCATTTATGTTGGCTCTCTGGATGTATTTGAGTTTTGAATATTGTTGGGTCTTTCTTTGGTGGGTCTTTCCCTCCAGCCAGTTGACTGAAGGTCACTTCACCCACCATGTCTTGTATGCTGTCATGCAGGTGCAGACAGTTTGTGTCTTAGCTGGTTCTTCTGTCTATCCAAGGTTATGAGGCTTCTCTCTAGCAATTGTTAGTTGTTTGTTCTGGGTAATTTCTACACTGTTTAGTTGTAATTCCAGATGGTCCTGGGTGGAGGTTAGTGTGGCTTCCACTCACTCCTCCATCATCTTCCTTTATTATCTGATGGTGGTTCCTTTGTTGGTGGGTTCTCTCTTTCAACAGGTATATTGGTGTTCACAGCTCCCACCTACTTTTGTATGTGATCATTGGAGGGGGAAGGCAAAATGGATTAAGACACTGGGAGTGTATCTTATTGGATTTAAAGTACCAAAATGTAGAGAAGAGATAGGAGATCCTTTTGATAAGTGTAGTGTTAACCCTGATATTTCACCTAACTAGTCACATTTTATAAAAAGTGAAAAAGAGATAAGACTCTTGTTAGACTGGGAAAGTATTGTGAGCTGAATCCAGAAAACAGATAGCTTGTGGGAGGCCAGATTATGAGCTATATTGAGAGTGAAGAATAGAAAATAAGCATAGTGTGCAAGAGAATAGAGTTAACCACAACAGTAATAAAAGTGCAGTAGATAGTAAAATGGGCTAAGATCTGAGAGGGTTGCTATGTAGTATGTACAATTATATGGAACTACAATTATTTACAATAATATTGGAACAATAATAATATTACAAGAAATACATGATTTGTATAACAAGAATAGAAGGTACATGACCTGGAATAGTGTGTTATTGGAACAGAAGTGAAGTTAAAAAAAAAAGGAAAATTAAAATACACTATGAAAGAGAGAATAAGGTAAACCAGTCAGACAACACAATTAAACAAACAAATAAAATGAAGAAATCTAAACAGGAAGAAGAGAAATTAAAAAAAAAACTAATAAAATAAAAAGTAAAAATAATGAAAATATAATAATAATATAGGTAAACAATATCTTGCAAGTTCTCTGGAATAGCAAAGGGAAATTTGTCTCAGTTTCTCAGTTGTTGGGGTTAGCCTTGTGTTCCTTCTTTGGGTCTGTATCTGGACCTTTCACAGCTCCAGGTCTTGTTGTATAACTTGGGGGAAAAAAGCCTCTTGCTGACTTTAAACCCACCAAGAGAGTTTTCCTCATCTTCCTGGATGCTTTAGGCTGAGGGGTGTTGGGCTTTGCTTTTCTCCTTTCCTATGGTTTTGCAAGGATGGGGGCCAGGTCTGGCCCCCAATCTTTACAGTTGACTAGCCTCCAGTCCAGGTCCTCTGTGCATTGCCAGGCTCTCATTGCCTGTCTGCACCAGGCTGGTGCCTTCAAACCACCAAGTGTGCCATCCTTGAGGTGCACTAACTAGGGGCAACTCACACACCACCTTCTCCCTCTTTGCTGTCCTAGGTGCTAGGCACTCTCAAAGTCTCTTCAGTGTAGTTCATCTCCCCCACTGAGTTAAGTCTTTTTGAGAACTGCTAACTCCCTGAGCCCTGCTGCTCTCCTCTGAGAGGAGTGCCTCCTTCTTCCTCTTAGCCAACCAGCAACACTGGGTGGGGTTGGGGCAGGGGCATAGCTGTGGCTGCTGTGGAGACGGGGCGGGATGCATCCCTGGTTGTGGCTGTGGCGGCAGCAGTGGCAGCGGCAGCAGTGGCAGCGGCAGCAGATGGCCACTGAGGGAGAGTTGTCTAAACAATGACTGGAGTATTTTTTTGAATAAAGTCCTCCTGTTCAAGCCTGTCACTCTTAACAAGCACCTGGCCTCTCACACAGCCCAAATTCCAACTAGACTGGAGACTATCCTGGTCAGGGTCTGTCACAGCCCAACTCTTTTCCCTTCTCCAGGTGTCACCTGGCTCCCCAATTTCTCTGGTGATGACCCAGCTGGCACATTCCCAGCAGGTGAATGCTGCTCCTGTGCATCTCCTACTTTGTCTTTATTCTCCCTAATGACTTCAAGCATCCAGGTCCATCCTAGTGCCACTTTGTCCTCCCTGTTTGGCAGGGGAGGGAGATGTTGATTTGGCTCTCACCCAAGGATCTTGAAGTTGGCACCAGCCAGGCCCAGGGCTGCTGCAGCCCTGGTCCCCATGCTTGTCCCAGAGACCTTGCCATCCTAGGGCAATCTCATACCATCTGTTTTTCAATGTTCTCTACAATTTTGGCCTCCAACCTTCATATGTGCTGGGATTCTGTTGGTTGGTCACTCTGTTCCTCAGAAGATTGGCTAGGTGTTCCACCTGTTCCCAGGGGGAAGTGGACTCCACTCCCATCTACCTCACTGCTATCCTATTTATTTATTTTAGTAGTGTATTTCTAAAAGTTCTGGGAAGCCTTAGTCAAACATTTTGGTTATTGTTATTTAGTTTGTTGTTTTCAAGTTTAATTTTGAAACTAAAATGTATTACTTTTTGTCATGAGGTTGTGAAGTTATAGCACACAAGTGAGACATAACACGGGGTTTTAAAATATATTTCTAACCATATCAGTGTATGATAATTTAAATAATGGAACCTGCAGACCCTGTGACATTAAACAGTGGCATTAATCATCAATCATCTGTTTCTTGAGGAGATTATGGCTGTGATTTTCTGCAAACCATGAAGGTTATATTTAGGATTAGTGTTTATTTCACTGTGAGGATTCTTATTTTTAAATAAAAATTTGCACTGCGAAATCCCTTTCTAGGTGGAGTTTAAGAAAACTAATGCATAGTGAAAAACATAAATATTCAGTGAACATCTGTGAATATAAATGGATTATCCTCTAATAACCCTTTTAATGAGTGTTTAAAACCATAACTAAAATGGTAGTGAAGGAAGGAACATAATGCTGGTAGTTACAGATGACTAAATCTTTCATTCACCTCCTCTCTCTTGTATGTGCCCTTTGTATCTTACCATACTCAAGAAACAATAGACAAATAGATTTCTTAAGTTCTAGGCAAATTAGAAAGCATACAGAGCAAAGCTTCTCTGATAAACTAGACCTGGAAGTATAAAACACCTAGTTCTTTCAAACAGACTCTAAATTTCTTTACATAATGTCTCATAAAATTGGAGATACCCAGCCATTCACAGGCAGAGATGTTAGAACAAGGAAAACCATGCAGGTAGCCTTACCTCCATAGGAAACATTTTCAGGTCTGTTTCCTGTAAGGATGATAATAAAAAGCAAGATCAATGGTGTACAAAAGAATGTCTAAATTCTCTTAGAAACAGTGAATAAAAAGAAAGAGAGGCTCACATATGGTGGCCTGTTAAGTCACATTAACACTAACCACTTGGAAAGTACAATGACTATCATAGGCTATTGCATTAACAGTCCTCCTTTGATAAAGAGTTAGTAGGGATTGAATGTAGGATTGAAAGAAGTCTTTCTAAAAAAGTAGTGAGAAAAAAAGTGTGAAAGTCTATTCTCATTATAGGCAAAAATATTTTATATTCATAAAGTAGAAGCATGAGTAAAAGGGAAGAATAGTCCATGTTACACAGCCATAACCAATGAAGTGGTGATGACAGTTGTCTTTTTCTCAAATATTTTATTGTTTATAGTATTACAATCATACTCATTCATCCCTACTCCTACATCCATAATCTATCCCTACATTTTGTCCATGTTCATGGGTCCTTCACATATGTTCTTTGGCTAAACCCTTCACCTTCTTTCAGTTAGTCCCACTATCTGCTCCCCGCTACCCTGCCATCTTACTGCTGTCAGTCTATCCCATGATTCTATGTCTCTGGTTCTATTTTACTCATTAGTTTATTTTGTTCACAAGATTCTTTTTATAGGTGAGATCATATGGTATTTGTCTTTCACTTACTGGCTTCTTTCTTTTTTTTTTTTCACCTGAAACCTTTTGCTTAGTCTCCAGTTCCATCCATGCTGTCACAAAAGGTAGGAGTTCCTTCTTTCTTACTGCTGTGTAGTATTACATTGTATAAATGTATCATTTTTTTTCATTTTTAATTGTGCTATTACAGTTGTTCCAATCTCCCCCCATTGTTCTCCCCTGCCCTGCCAATCCTAGCTCCCATAGTCAATACCCAAACATTTGTCCATGTGCATGGGTTATTTATACTCTTAATTCATTAGACCCTTGCCCTTCTTTCCCTCCAAACCCTCCACACTCCCCTTTGGTCACTGTTAATCTGTTCCATGTTTCCATTCCTCTGGTTCTATTTTGCCTGTTTGTTTGTTTTGTTCATTACATTCCACTTATAGGTGAAATCATATGGTATTTGTCTTTCACCAACTGTTATTTCACTTAATATGATATTCTCCAGTTCCATCAGTGGTTTTGCAAAAGGTAGGAGTTCATTCATTTTGCTGCATAGTATTACATTGTGTA
The DNA here is from genome assembly GCF_019186645.2 of Phyllostomus hastatus. Taxonomy (NCBI): domain Eukaryota; kingdom Metazoa; phylum Chordata; class Mammalia; order Chiroptera; family Phyllostomidae; genus Phyllostomus; species Phyllostomus hastatus. Next base: position 11,403,127 of record NW_025333543.1, on the reverse strand, counting down.
ACTGTAGCACAGTTTTTTTTTTTTCCATTCACTTACTGAAGTACCCTTAGGCTGTTTTCAGCATGTGGCTATTATAAATAGTGTTGCTATGTACATAAAGGTGCATAAGTTCTTTTGAACTGATGATTCAGGTATCAGTGTATATTCCCATCAGTGGGATCACTGGATTGAAAGGCAGTTCCATCTTTATTTTTTCAGGAAATTACACGATGTTTTCCACAGTGGCTGCACTAGTCTGCATTCCCACCAACAGTTTACTATGGTTCCCTTTTCTCGACATCCTCTCCAGCACTTGTGTTTGTTGATTTATTATTAATTATGGCAATTTTGATCATCATTAATAAAAAAGATGTGAGGTGATATCTCACTGTGGTTTTAATTTGCATCTTCTGATGGCTAGTGATATTGAGTTTCTTTTTATAGGTCTATGGATCTTCTGTATATCCTCCTTGGTGAAGTGTCTGTTCAGGTCCTTTGCCTTCTTTTAATTGGATTCTTTGTCTTCCTAGTGTTGAGTCACATGAGTTCTTGGTTTTCATTTTTTAATGTATTTTATTGATTATGCTATTACAGTTGTCCCATTTCCCCCCTTTATTCCCTCCTACCCTGCCACCCCCTTCCCACCAGCATCCCCCCACTTTGGTTCAAACCCATTAGTTGTACATATAAGTTTGTTTGTTTCTCTATTTCCTATACTATTCTTAACCATCCCCTGTCTAATTTGTAGACCATTTATGCTTCTTATTCCCTGTACCTTTCCCCTCATTCTTTCACTACCCATTGATAACCCTCCATGTGATCTCCATTTCTGTGATTCTGTTCCTATTCTAGTTGATTGCTTAGTTTGTTGTTTTTTTTAGGTTTGGTTGTTGATGGTTGTAAGTTTGTTGTCATTTTACTGTTCATAGTTTTGATCTTTTTCTTAGGTAAGCTCCTTTTAACATTTCATATAATAAAAGCTTGGTGATGATGAACTGCTTTAACTTGACCTTATCTGGGAAGCACTTTATCTCCCTTCCATTCTAAATGATAGCTTTGCTGGATGGAGTAATTTTGGATGTAGGCCCTTGGCTTTCATGACTTGGAATACTTCTTTCCAGTCCCTTTTTGCCTGCAAGATTTCTTTTGAGAAATAAGCTGATAGTATGATGGGAACTCTTTTGTAGGGAACTGTTTTGTTTTCTCTTGATGCTTTTAAGATTCTCTCATCGTTAATCTTGGGTAATGTAATTATGATGTGCCTTGGTGTGTACTTGCTTGGACCAACTTCTTTGAGACTGTCTGAGCTTCCTGGAGTTCCTGGAAGTCTATCTCCTTTTCCAGATTGGGGAAATTCACCTTCATTATTTCTTCAAATAAGTTTTCAATTCCCTGCTCTTCTTCTCCTTCTGGCACCCTTATGTTTCAGATGCTGAAACTTTTAAATGCTGAGGGTTCCTAAGCTTCTCATTCTTTTGAATTCTTATCTCTTCATTCTGTTCTGGTTGAATGTTTATTTCTTCCTTCTGCTCCCAGTTGTTGATTCGAGGACTGGTTTCCTCCCATTCACTGTTGGTTCCTTATGTATTTTTCTTTATTTCACTTTGTAAAGCCTTAATTTCTTCCTCTATTTTGTGACCTATTTTGCATACTTTTGTGAACATCCTGATTACCAGTGTTTTGAACTGTGTATCTGATAGGTTGGCTATCTCTTGGTTGCTTAGCTGTATTATTTCTAGAGGTCTGATGTGTTCTTTCATTTGGATTGGTCTGGGCCTGCCTGTTACATTATAAGGGGCAGAGCCTTAGGTATGTGCCAGGGTGAGGCAACCACATAGCTGTGTTGTGGTGCCATGTAGGGAGAGGGGTCTGAGAGGGAACAGTGCTGCTTGCTTAACTCTCCTCAGGCTTTCAGTCACTTCCTCCACTACCCACAGGCGAATTGGCCCTTCTTGTTCCCATTCCTGGATGGGTGATTTTGTGTATGTTTGAGGACACTGTGAGTCCCTCCAAAGATCTCTCCTGTGAGGCTGGGAGTTTCTAACACTACCACAATACCCACAGGTTTTTTCTGTCACAAGTTCTGAGGCTTTATTACCCCATGCTGAAACCCTGGTTTGCAAGGTCTGTCTTCTCCCCAGTTGTACCTCTGTGGTTATCTGCATGCAAATGTGGGATCATCCACTCTACCAGCCACCACCTACCCCCATCCTCCAGCCATCACCTTGCCATGAGTCCTCTCCAGCTGCCTGTCTTTACCCCACCTACCAGTCTGGATGAATGTTTCTTTTTTTAAGTCCTTGGTTGTTACACTTCCATTCGATTCAGTTTTCTGTTAATTCTGGCTGTTTTTTGTTTTAAATTTGTTGTTGCCCTGATTTTGGTTGTGAGAGGAAGCACAATGTCTCTACCTATGCCTCCATCTTGGTTGGAAGTATCCATATGAATTCTTTACATATTTTGGAGATTAAACCCTTGTCTGATGTATCATTGATGAATATTTTCTCCTACATGGTCAGCTCCTTGTTTTCTTTGTGAAGAATGTTTTCTTTAGCTGTGCAGAAAATTTTTAATTGGCTGTGGCTTTATTTTTTTTTATTTTTTTCCTTTATTTCCCTTGCCCTAAGAGATATAACAGTCAAAAATACTGTTACACAAGATATCTGAAATTTTACTGCATAGATTTTCTTTTAGGAGTTTTGTGGTATCATTACTTATGTTAAGTCTTTTATCAATTTTCAGGTTTTTTCTGGAGTTGGTGTAAGATGGTTGGTGGTCTGGTGTTAATTTCCTTTTGCATATTCTATTCCAGTTCTCCCAATGCCATTTTTTTTTATTTTTTATTTTTTAAAGACTTTATTTATTTATTTTTTAGAGAAGGAAGTGAAGGAGAAAGAGAGAGAGAGAAACATCAATGTGCAGTTGCTGGGGGTCATGGCCTGCAACCCAGGCATGTACACTGACTGGGTATTGAACCTGCAACACTTTGGTTCACAGCCCACACTCAATCCACTGAGCTATGCCAGCCAGGGCTCCAATGCCATTTATTGAAGAGACTGTCTTTACTCCATTGTATGCTCTTGGCTCATTTGTCCAATGTTAATTGAATATATGGACATGAGTTTATTTCTGGGCTTTTTATTCTGTTCTGTTGATCTATGTGTCTGTTCTTATGCCAGTACCAGACAGTTTTGATTATAATGGCCTTGGATTATAGTTTGATATCAGGTATTGTGATCCTTCCTACTTTATTTGTCTTTATAAAGATGTTGAGGTTATTCAGGATCTTTTTTTTTTTTGGTGTCTTATACATTTTTGGAATATTTGTTCTAGATCTGTGAAACATGCCTATTGTATTTTAATAGGAAATGCATTGGATGTATAGATTGCTTTGGATAGCATGGACATTTTAATGATGGTAACTCTTTCAATGCATTACACTGTATATAATTCCACTTATTTGTATCTTCCTCAATTTCTTTCTTCAGTGTCCTATGGTTTTTGGAATACAGATCTTTTACTTCCTTGGTTAAATGTATTGCTAGGTACCCTTTTTTGTTGCAATAGTAAGTGAGATTGTTTTCTTTGTTTCTCTTTCAGACAGTTCATTATTAGTATATAAAAATGCCATAAATTTCTGAATATTGACTTTATACCTCCCCACTTTACCAAAATCATTTATTAAGTTGAGTAATTTTTTGATGCACTCTATAGGGCTTTCTATGTACAATATCATGACATCTGCAAATAATAATAATTTTACATGCTACTTTCCAGTTTGGATGGCTTTTATTTCTTCATTTGTCTGATTGTTGTGGCTAAAACTTCTAGTACTATGTTTATAAGAGTGGTGAAAGCAGAACACCTTGTCTTGTCCTGATTTTAAGGGAAACTTCTAATTTTTGTCCATTAAGTATGATATTGACAGTAGGTTTTTTTGTACATGACCTATATTATTTGGAGCTATGCTCCCTCTTTCCCCATTTTCTGAGTGTTTTTATCATAAATAGTGCTGGATTTCATCAAATAAAGTTTCTGCTTTATTGATATGATCATGTGAGTTTTGTCTTTCATTTCTTTATGTGATACATCACATTTATTGATTTGGAATATTGGACAATCCTTGCATCCCTGGAATAAATGCCAAGTGAGCATGCTATATGATATTTTTAATGTATTGCTGCATCCAGTTTGCTAATATTTTACTGAGGATTTTAGCATCTATGTTTACCAGAGACATTGGCTTATAATTTTCTTTCTTTTTTTGTATCTTTATCTGATTTTGTAATTAGAATAATACCAGCTTTGTAAACAAAATATTGGAAGTCTTCTTCCTTCCTGAATTTTTTGGAATAGTTTGAGAAGGATAGGTATTAGATCTTCTTTGAATAATTGGTACAATTTGACTGTAAAGTCAGTCTGTCTAAGACTTTTGTGTGCAGGTGTTGGGAACTACCCTGCCTGGTTTCAGAAGCTGCAACTGCCCCCACCCCCATGGCTAAGGCTGAGTAAGAGACCTTGGTACCATAAGCCACTAAGGAGACAAAGCTTATCTTCCTAGCAGGGGTGCCACTTTTGTCCCCTTTTACTTCACCCTGCTTGGCCCCAGGTGGATGACTGGTTAGCCAATGTTGGGTAAGATTCCTCAAAGGAGGGACAACCTAAGACAGGCATGGTTGTGAAGGAGCCTTCAGGGAAGGACTTGGGGGACCATAGAAAAAGGGGTTGATGGACCCTCACCCCTCAGCTTTGATATAGCCTGAGTCCTCATTCTGTCTGCAAGAATTCTCCTAATCTCTTGTCTGTCTTACTTCCCCTGCCTGACTTAAGCCTGAAACAATGCCAAAGGGCAGTGTGGCCCTGGACAGGAACAGGCAGTTTCCCAGGATGATCAGGCCTAAGAAAGAATGCATAAAATCCTGTGAAACCTGCTTTGCCAAAAATGTCCTCAATTTTCTGATAAGGGTCCAAGCATAAAATGAGTTTGTTTCCCAAAGTTTTATGGCCCTTTAACTAACTGACCCTGACTCAGAATAAGCCCTCATAGTTCTTTGAATATTATCTATTGTTTAACCATTACTTCCTGACAATGATGCATGAAGACCTTTGAGGTAATGCTCCCAGAAAAGCAATAAAAGCCTGTCCAAGCAAGGGTCAGGATGCTCGCTCACTCAGAGAGTGGCCATGCTGTGATTTTTTCTCCACAGAACTTCTACAGTCTGTGTGAATTTGTTCATCACATCCACAGCATCAGGGACACTGCTGGTCAGAGTCTGCATCATGCAGGGAGTATTTTGATTAGTAATTCAGTTTCACCAGTTGTTATTGGTCTATTTATGTTTTCTGCTTCTTCCTGATTTAGTTTTGGAGGATTTTATGTTTCTAAAAATTTACCTATTTCACCCAGCTTGTCCATTTTTTTGCATATATTTGTTAACAGGAATTTCTTACATCCTTTGTATTTCTGTGTCATTGCTTGTTACTGCTCTTTTACTTCTGATTTATGTATTTGGGTGTCCTCTTTATTTTTTTCCTGGATGAGTCTGGTTAAGGTTTGTCAATTTTGTTTATTTTTTCAAGGAATCAGTTCCTGGATTCATTGATCTGTTGAAATTATTTTAGTCTCTGTATCATCTATTTCTGCTTAT